>NC_136073.1:6806300-7418200 GCF_964261635.1 Lissotriton helveticus | reverse complement strand
ATGGTAAGAGACATGTACTATTCTGAACTGTGTGTGCCATAGATACATGCATAATATGGTGATGTGCATGTGCCATGGAGATACAAATGTACTATCATGATGTGCCTGTATCATGACATTATGCATGTACCATTGCGATGTGTGTACAACGGAGATATGTATGTAACACTGCAGTAAGACTAAGAGATTTTCACTATACGCGTACCGCTGAGATATGCATGTTGCATGAGTATACACATTCCATGTAAAGAAGTAAGAACACTTGTGATACGAATGAATCATCTACGTCTAATGACAGGATTAAAACACCTTATTCGTTTCACAAGCGCCTCCCCATCTTACCTTGTATTCTCACACTGTCCTGGCAGAGGTCAGCAGCCCCTTTAAAGACGCCCACATCTCTTTCAGGCTCTTCCATATCAACGTTTGTCTCTTCCGCAACCTTTAAAAATATCTGGAATGTATAAATGAACATTATGAGAAAACAAGAAACGATTACAGACTCTCCCTTCCCCTGTTGTGCTACATTGTGTAAAGAGCTCTACACACAATGAAATGCATGTGCATGTTCCTACTGCCTCACACTGCATATAGTGCTCTGCTGTACACTCAGTGCCTGTAACTGCTCATCTACTGCCTCACACTGCATATGATAATGCTCTGATGTACCCTCAGTGCCCTGTAGGTACTTGTTCTACTGCCTCACACTGCATACAGTGCTCTGCTGTACATCCAGTACCCTGTAACCGCTGGTCTACTGCCTCACACTGCATACAGTGCTCTGCTGTACATCCAGTACCCTGTAACCGCTGGTCTACTGCCTCACACTGCATACAGTGCTCTGCTGTACATCCAGCGCCCTTTAGCTGCTTGTCTAGGGCCTCACACTGCATATGGTACTCTGCTGTACATCCAGTGCCCTGTACCCGCTTGTCTACTGCCTCACACTGCATACGGTGCTCTGCTGTACATCCAGTGCCCTGTAACCGCTTGTCTACTGCCTCACACTGCATACGGTGCTCTGCTGTACATCCAGTGCCCTGTAACCGCTTGTCTAGTGCCTCACACTGCATACGGTGCTCTGCTGTACATCCAGTGCCCTGTACCCGCTTGTCTACTGCCTCACACTGCATACGGTGCTCTGCTGTACATCCAGTGCCTTGTAACTGCGCATCTACTGCTTCACACTGCATATAGTGCTCTGCTGTACATCCAGTGCCCTGTACCCGCTTGTCTAGTACCTCACACTGCATACAGTGCTCTGCTGTACATCCAGTGGCCTGTAACCGCTTGTCTAGTACCTCACACTGCATATAGTGCTCTGCTGTACACTCAGTGCCCTGTAGGTACTTGTTGTACTGCCTCACACTGCATACAGTACTCTGCTGTACATCCAGTGCCCTGTACCCACTTGTCTAGTGCCACCCACTGCATACGGTGCTTTGCTGTACATCCAGTACCCTGTAACCGCTGGTCTACTGCCTCACACTGCATACAGTGCTCTGCTGTACATCCAGCGCCCTTTAGCTGCTTGTCTAGGGCCTCACACTGCATACGGTACTCTGCTGTACATCCAGTGCCCTGTACCCGCTTGTCTACTGCCTCACACTGCATACGGTGCTCTGCTGTACATCCAGTGCCCTGTAACCGCTTGTCTACTGCCTCACACTGCATACGGTGCTCTGCTGTACATCCAGTGCCCTGTAACCGCTTGTCTAGGGCCTCACACTGCATACAGTGCTCTGCTGTACATCCAGTGCCCTGTAACCGCTTGTCTAGTGCCTCACACTGCATACGGTGCTCTGCTGTACATCCAGTGCCCTGTACCCGCTTGTCTACTGCCTCACACTGCATACGGTGCTCTGCTGTACATCCAGTGCCTTGTAACTGCGCATCTACTGCTTCACACTGCATATAGTGCTCTGCTGTACATCCAGTGCCCTGTACCCGCTTGTCTAGTACCTCACACTGCATATAGTGCTCTGCTGTACACTCAGTGCCCTGTAGGTACTTGTTGTACTGCCTCACACTGCATACAGTACTCTGCTGTACATCCAGTGCCCTGTACCCGCTTGTCTACTGCCTCACACTGCATACGGTGCTCTGCTGTACATCCAGTGCCTTGTAACTGCGCATCTACTGCTTCACACTGCATATAGTGCTCTGCTGTACATCCAGTGCCCTGTACCCGCTTGTCTAGTACCTCACACTGCATATAGTGCTCTGCTGTACACTCAGTGCCCTGTAGGTACTTGTTGTACTGCCTCACACTGCATACAGTACTCTGCTGTACATCCAGTGCCCTGTACCCACTTGTCTAGTGCCACCCACTGCATACGGTGCTTTGCTGTACATCCAGTGCCCTGTAACCGCTTGTCTAGTGCCTCACAGTTAGACCTGGCACCTTGGCATGAGTTTCCCTTCCACTTTTTGCTGATGTGCCTCAGATGTTTTTGCTGGTGTCCGCTGCTCAGGGCACTGCGCCACGGCCAACCCGTGCCGCAGTGCAAGTGCTCCCTATGAAAAGTGTAACTGTGATTGATATTCCTGATTGGTTCATTGGATTTACTGTCAGTCCCTAGTAAAGTGCACCAGGAGTGCCAGGGCTTGTGAATGCCAATACTGCTAGTGGGCCTGCAGCGCTGGTTGGGCCACCCACAGAAGCAGCCTTAAAATGTGTCTAGGGTCTGCCATTGCAGAACCTGCGTGCGGTCTGGTACTGTCATGCTGGCTGGGCAAGTGCACACACTTGCCAGCCCCTAATCCTTCCCTTAACTTCATATTAGTCACCCCCATGGTAGGCCTAAGGGCAGGGTGCATTGTAAGTGTAAGGTAGGACATGCTCTGATGAGTGTGGCATGTCCTAATAGTGAATTACTGCCAAATTCGTTTTTTACTATTGTAAGACTACCTGTTCCCTTTAGGCCAGATGGGCTGCTGGAATTATTACACTCTATAATCCCAGCAGGCTCAGGGAACATGGTAGAAAATAAAGTTTAGTATGCCTGAACTCAGAATAATAAAATACTTCTTTTAGTAAAGTTTATTTTAATATCCTGTGTTTGCAAATGCTACTTTTAGAAAGTTAGCATTTGCTTGCCTAACCATTTCAGCCCGCCTCTGCTAGTATGTGTATCTGGCTGTCTGGGATGTGTGAGTGACAGGGCTGGGGGATGACAGGTGGTGAATGCAAGGATTACACCTTAGTGGGAGGTAGGAGTGCCCCTGGACTCTTAATCAGGCTGTGCTATGCCACCACAATGCTAGCTCCGTCCCCTGGGGAGCGACTGATGACTCAGCCTGCACCTGGCCCAGGAAGGGCGAAGCACTGTCATCAAGGTACTCCTGGCTGCCCCTGTCCACACAATGCTGGCTCCACCTCCTGTGGAGCGTCTAATGTGCCTGCCCCTCACACTGAAAGCAGAAGCCAGAAGTACACCCAACAAGTACTCAGAGACTGAAAGCAGTTATGCAAAGGCCCCCCTGGCCTGAGAAGACAAAAGAAATGCTTTATAAAAGTAAGAGCCCTGCTCCTTGTAAATCAGAATCCTGTTTCCCACAAAGAACCTCTGCCCAACTAGAAGGAGAAGAAGACGCTGGAAGGACTGGCCTGCTGCTTGCCTTGCTGAGAAAGGAGAGGAGAAGACTTTGAAAAGACTTTGCTGACTTGTGCTTTGAAACATTCTCCAAGGGCTTGATTGAGCTTGCCCCCTGATCTGAACCCCAGGACTAGTGGGTTCTTGGTGCCTTTGCTCGTCCTTCAACTTCGAGCTGTGTGTGCCTCCCGCCGGAGGAAGACTGCGCCCCGCATCGCTCACTCCTAGGGCTGTGGCACTTGGGAGCTTGCCTGCCTTTGTCCCCGTGAGAGCCTCGCTCCGATCGGAGTCGCTCTCTGCCCCCGGGCTAGGCTGCATGCTCCTCTGCCCCTCGCCTGTCAATAGGAACGCGCTGAAAGCGCCCTCGCCCCTCCCGCCGGAATTCCGGTGGCGATAGTGATCTACGGCAGGACCCGCAGCCCGCACGGACCGTGCCCTGCCGTCCCCGCTTCATTATCCCCGAGTGTCTGCAAGCGGCGCCGCCCCCCTCGTGGAGACCCCAGTACCGTCGTACTAGGAGTCGAGTGCCGCGCCTGCTTGTGTGCCCACACCCGCTGACGTCAGGATCCGAAGGCATCCCCGAACGGGCCGAGCCGCACAGCCGTGCACGACTCGGCCTAACATAAAAGAAAAGAAGCCTTCGCTAAGTTCTACACCGGGCTAGGGGCCCGCAACGTTTGTTTTCCCCTTTCTCGGATCAGCCGCTTCCACTCCTGCCAAACCGTGAGTAAAGTGTACGCGACATACGAGTGCTCACGCCGGATGCGTGAGCCGTGGTAGGGTGTTCCGCTTTTAACCTCGCTGAGGACACAGAAGCGCTGCGAAGTGCTCAGACGACCAGAGACTGGCCGTGGGTCCCTAAGGGGGAGCATAGAGAACTGTGTTGGAAGAGAACTGAGGAAGAAATCCTTCTTGAACTAAACCTAAGAAAAGCTTGCCTATTTACAACCTGTTGGCATATAAAACGTTATTGGTCTTGTAATAAGTCTGGACTGCTCATATATATATATTTTTACATAAAGGAACGTTTTTTTATATATTCACAGCCAGGTGTCCATTTGTGGGGGGACTGGTACATTTTACTGTGTGTGTTATTACAAATGCTTAACTGAATAACGCCTGAAGAATAGCCTTGGCTGCTCACGCCACACACCTAGAGGGTGAGCAAGGGTAATTCTAAGGGGTCATCCTTCGCCCTGACTTAGAGGAGAGGGTCTCTGCTTGTCACAAGTGAATACTTGCGCCAACCAGAGACCCCCAATTCTAACACTCACACTGCATACAGTGCTCTGCTGTGCATCCACTGCTCTGTAGGTACTTGTTCTACTGCCTCACACCGCATATGATGCTCTGCTGTACATCCAGTGCCCTGTACCCGCTTGTCTAGTGCCGCACACTGCGTACGGTGCTCTGCTGTACATCCAGTGCCCTGTACACACTTGTCTATTGCTGCACACTGCATACGGTGCTCAGCTGTACATCCAGTGCCCTGTAACCGCTTGTCTACTGCCTCACACGGCATATGACGCTCTGCTGTACACTCAGTGCCCTTGTTCTACTGCCTCACACTGCATACGGTGCTCTGCTGTACATCCAGTGCCTGTAACTGCTCATCTACTGCCTCACACTGCATAAGATACTCTGCTGTACATGCAGTGCCCTGAACCCGCTTGTCTAGTGCCTCACACTGCATATAGTGCTCTTTTTTACATCCAGTGCCCTGTAACCGCTTGTCTACTGCCTCACACTGCATACAGTGCTCTGCTGTACATCCAGTGCCCTGTAAGCGCTTGCCTACTGCCTCACACTGCATACAGTGCTCTGCTGTACATCCAGTGCCCTGTAAGCGCTTGTCTAGTGCCTCACACTGAATATGATGCTCTGCTGTACACTCAGTGCCCTGTAGGTACTTGTTCTACTGCCTCTCACTGCATACAGTGCTCTGCTGTACACTCAGTGCCTGTAACCACTTATCTACTGCCTCACACCGCATACCGTGTTTTGCTGAAATCCAGTGCCCTGTAAGTACTTGTGTACTGTCTCACACTGCATGCAGTGCTCAGTCACCTGTAATTTCCCTAGTCCTGAGGTCTAAAACTGTATCCAGTGAGAGGCCTTTTCTTGGGGTTCCAGGCCAGGCAAAGGGTATCAGGCATCCACATCAACAAACAATGTATTTTTCCACTGGTGTCCTGAGCCACACTACTGTTGCCTCAAACTGACTGACTGAGTACTGTATGGTAAAAGTGAATTTGGGGGTAAGCTGTTCCCAGTTTACCAGTATGGATACCCAGGTGTTCTATTTCAAAGCCTGGACTGTCAATGCCTTGATGGCCTTCAAACTGGCGTCTTTACAGAAGCAGAGTCAAAGTGGGCAGGTGATCTCTCCAGCTGCAGAGCGCTTCGTGTTGTCACCCCAAGTGAAGGGGCCTCTTTCTGGCTTGGCTCTGTGGGGGGTCACAAGAATCTCTACTGCCTAAAATGTTTTTAACATGAGAGCAGATAGACCTGTAGAGCCTTTAAAGGCAACGTGGCCAAGGAACACCTTTCTACAAGCAAGATCCTGGAATGTACTTAACCCACTACTTATAAACTAAAAGGAAGCCATGCAGTACTGGACCCGAAACTCCTAACAAAAATTAAAGATTGTAAAATCATGACAGCTGTCACAGCACCACAGAGGTGAGGCTCTGACAGACAGACCGATTCATAAAGGGGGTGGTGATGGACAGAGTATCTGAATTAAGCAGAACACTCCTACCCAGTCAAAAGATCAGGGCTTGATCCATCACCGTTTTTTAGCTCACTGCACCATCCCAGCTTAGAACCTGGCTACATGCAAATTAGTCTGACCCTGGCCCAGTGCATCATGGGAACAGGGCAGACCAAACTACCAAGCCAATTCTTTACTGGAAGACAGACCAGCCTCTTCCTTTTCCTTCAGAAGCGCAGTAAGAAAAGCTCTCGCCTTTCTCTGCTCCACTACAGATCGGCCACAATGTGCCTCCATGTCACTCATATGATGTACTGTGAGCAGAGATGGTCTGCTGCCCACGTTTGAATTCTCAAAAAAACAAAATAAAGATAACCCACCATGGTGGTAGGAGGTGTCCCGTACGTACCTCTTCCAGCGTGGTGTCCGAGATGCCGTAGCCTGACACGCCCAGCTCAGCCAGACGCAAGTCCAGCTCCTGGAAAAGCTTAGCAAAGCTGCCATCCTTGGCTCCACCATACGGCAGGACGTAAACCACCTCATGGCCCATATCCTCCACCAAGCGAGAGCCGGAGACGTGCGCCTGGACCAGAGCAGAGAGGAGAGACACGTCTGGAAGAGAAGAGTCTGGAGTGAGGTAAAATAAAGAACAGCGCCACTGCTGGGAGGCATAAACTGTATATACGGACACTACTCAAAGGCAAAACAGGGGAGAGTCTGGAGAGAGCTAAGGTGCTCACATGAGAGCACCACAGAGTATAGCATGACTGAGGCCAAGCACTGATTATAAATAATGACACTACTCAACGGCAGTCATGAGGGGTCCTAGTCACCGTAACGCAATGTGATGACGCTCAGTCGACTACATATATGTAAATTACATATGTGTAATCAACAGATGTGCAATCTACAGATGTATTATCAACAGATGTCATGGTACGCTCTGCTTCCACTCATACATTACGTATGATGATGTTTTCACTTGATCTTTTAAGCTTTAATGTAATGCACGCCTCATTTTCAGATTTGGGGTCTGATTCAGAGTTTGGTACACAGGTGAGACTGTCACAAGTGTGACGGAAATCCGTCCGCCGTATTTACAAGCTGCAGAGGAAATACTGCACTTGTGAGAAGGCTGACAATATATATTACAAGCTGGATAGGATATATCGCAATTGTGATGGGATAACAGATACGTTTGTGCCGGAGTAACCCATCCACCAAACTCTAAATCAGGCCCTTCATGCTACAGACAGCACCCACCTCTGGTGTGCCATTTTCAAATATGGAGGCCAACACTGCCATACTGAGTGCCAAACTGGAGGTCACCTCTGGTGTGCCGTGCTCAAACCTGGAGGCCACCTCTGGTGTGCGGTGCTCAAACCTGGAGGCCACCTCTGGTGTGCCGTGCTCAAACCTGGAGGCCACCTCTGGTGTGCCGTGCTCAAACCTGGAGGCCACCTCTGGTGCGCTGTACTCAAACCTGGAGGCCACCTCTGGTGCGCTGTACTCAAACCTGGAGGCCACCTCTGGTGTGCCGTGCTCAAACCTGGAGGCCACCTCTGGTGCGCCGTGCTCAAACCTGGAGGCCGCCTCTGGTGTGCCGTACTCAAACCTGGAGGCCACCTCTGGTGTGCCGTACTCAAACCTGGAGGCCACCTCTGGTGTGCCGTGCTCAAACCTGGAGGCCACCTCTGGTGTGCCGTGCTCAAACCTGGAGGCCACCTCTGGTGTGCCGTGCTCAAACCTGGAGGCCGCCTCTGGTGTGCCGTACTCAAACCTGGAGGCCACCTCTGGTGTGCCGTACTCAAACCTGGAGGCCACCTCTGGTGTGCCGTACTCAAACCTGGAGGCCACCTCTGGTGTGCCGTGCTCAAACCTGGAGGCCACCTCTGGTGCGCCGTGCTCAAACCTGGAGGCCGCCTCTGGTGTGCCGTACTCAAACCTGGAGGCCACCTCTGGTGTGCCGTACTCAAACCTGGAGGCCGCCTCTGGTGTGCCATACTCAAACCTGGAGGCCACCTCTGGTGTGCCGTGCTCAAACCTGGAGGCCACCTCTGGTGTGCCGTGCTCAAACCTGGAGGCCACCTCTGGTGTGCCGTGCTCAAACCTGGAGGCCGCCTCTGGTGTGCCGTACTCAAACCTGGAGGCCACCTCTGGTGTGCCATACTCAAACCTGGAGGCCACCTCTGGTGTGCCGTGCTCAAACCTGGAGGCCACCTCTGGTGTGCCGTACTCAAACCTGGAGGCCACCTCTGGTGTGCCATACTCAAACCTGGAGGCCACCTCTGGTGTGCTGTACTCAAACCTGAAGGCCACCTCTGGTGTGCCATACTCAAACCTGGAGGCCACCTCTGGTGTGCCATACTCAAACCTGGAGGCCACCTCTGGTGTGCCGTACTCAAACCTGGAGGCCACCTCTGGTGCGCTGTACTCAAACCTGAAGGCCACCTCTGGTGTGCCGTACTCAAACCTGGAGGCCACCTCTGGTGTGCCGTGCTCAAACCTGGAGGCCACCTCTGGTGTGCCATACTCAAACCTGGAGGCCACCTCTGGTGTGCCATACTCAAACCTGGAGGCCACCTCTGGTGTGCCGTACTCAAACCTGGAGGCCACCTCTGGTGCGCTGTACTCAAACCTGGAGGCCACCTCTGGTGTGCCGTACTCAAACCTGGAGGCCACCTCTGGTGTGCCATACTCAAACCTGGAGGCCACCTCTGGTGTGCCATACTCAAACCTGGAGGCCACCTCTGGTGTGCCATACTCAAACCTGGAGGCCACCTCTGGTGTGCCATACTCAAACCTGGAGGCCACCTCTGGTGTGCCGTACTCAAACCTGGAGGCCACCTCTGGTGCGCTGTACTCAAACCTGAAGGCCACCTCTGGTGTGCCGTACTCAAACCTGGAGGCCACCTCTGGTGTGCCGTGCTCAAACCTGGAGGCCACCTCTGGTGTGCCATACTCAAACCTGGAGACCACCTCTGGTGTGCCGTACTCAAACCTGGAGGCCACCTCTGGTGCGCTGTACTCAAACCTGGAGGCCACCTCTGGTGTGCCGTACTCAAACCTGGAGGCCACCTCTGGTGTGCCATACTCAAACCTGGAGGCCACCTCTGGTGTGCCATACTCAAACCTGGAGGCCACCTCTGGTGTGCCATACTCAAACCTGGAGGCCGCCTCTGGTGTGCCATACTCAAACCTGGAGGCCACCTCTGGTGTGCCGTGCTCAAACCTGGAGGCCACCTCGGGTGTGCCATACTCAAACCTGGAGGCCACCTCTGGTGTGCCGTGCTCAAACCTGGAGGCCACCTCTGGTGTGCCGTGCTCAAACCTGGAGGCCGCCTCTGGTGCGCTGTACTCAAACCTGGAGGCCACCTCTGGTGTGCCGTGCTCAAACCTGGAGGCCACCTCTGGTGTGCCATACTCAAACCTGGAGGCCACCTCTGGTGTGCCGTGCTCAAACCTGGAGGCCACCTCTGGTGTGCCATACTCAAACCTGGAGGCCACCTCTGGTGTGCCGTGCTCAAACCTGGAGGCCACCTCTGGTGTGCCGTGCTCAAACCTGGAGGCCACCTCTGGTGTGCCGTGCTCAAACCTGAAGGCCACCTCTGGTGTGCCGTACTCAAACCTGGAGGCCGCCTCTGGTGTGCCATACTCAAACCTGGAGGCCACCTCTGGTGTGCCGTGCTCAAACCTGGAGGCCACCTCGGGTGTGCCATACTCAAACCTGGAGGCCACCTCTGGTGTGCCGTGCTCAAACCTGGAGGCCACCTCGGGTGTGCCATACTCAAACCTGGAGGCCACCTCTGGTGTGCCGTGCTCAAACCTGGAGGCCACCTCTGGTGTGCCGTGCTCAAACCTGGAGGCCACCTCTGGTGTGCCGTACTCAAACCTGGAGGCCACCTCTGGTGTGCCATACTCAAACCTGGAGGCCACCTCTGGTGTGCCGTGCTCAAACCTGGAGGCCACCTCGGGTGTGCCATACTCAAACCTGGAGGCCACCTCTGGTGTGCCATACTCAAACCTGGAGGCCACCTCTGGTGTGCCGTGCTCAAACCTGGAGGCCACCTCTGGTGTGCCGTGCTCAAACCTGGAGGCCACCTCGGGTGTGCCGTACTCAAACCTGGAGGCCACCTCTGGTGCGCTGTACTCAAACCTGGAGGCCACCTCTGGTGCGCTGTACTCAAACCTGGAGGCCACCTCTGGTGTGCTGTACTCAAACCTGGAGGCCACCTCTGGTGCGCTGTACTCAAACCTGGAGGCCACCTCTGGTGCGCTGTACTCAAACCTGGAGGCCACCTCTGGTGTGCCATACTCAAACCTGGAGGCCACCTCTGGTGTGCCGTACTCAAACCTGGAGGCCACCTCTGGTGCGCTGTACTCAAACCTGGAGGCCACCTCTGGTGCGCTGTACTCCAGTCTGGAGGCCTTGGCTGGCATATTGTGTTGCGTGCTGGATGTGCACCACTCAGCTGGGTTTTGGACCACTGTGGCACCGATGGTTCACTGATGAATGGGGTGGGGTGCAGGGAGGGGTAGCTGGGTACCAGACACATGTAATAGCGGTACTTAATGTGTGAGGTAGCCGTAGAGTGATATCACAACTATGCTTAGTTCTTCAGCATCATTTCAATCTGTTTCTATGCAAAACAACAAGGCATTCCTGCACCCAGCTTACAAAGCATAGGTCACATCCCTGGCCAAAACAAGGATACATTAAAAGCTTCCCAGAACTTCCGGCCTCAGAGCGCACTTCCTGTGATACCACTGCAACAGGTTCTTCTCAGTGGTAAATGTGCATCAAGAACAGAGAGCAGATCATGGAGACATTAAGAAGGGTTCGATAGGGAGGAGATGGAGGCGGCTTGAGATACTGATGGAGAAGATGTAAGTGGTACCCAGGGTGGGCTGGAGGGGCGCTCACTGACCTGCAGAGCTGGTCTCGCTCGGCTGCTCGCTGCCCAGGCCAGTGTCACAGCTCTGCTGCGAGGCGTTGTCCTCCTGCAAACAACACAACACAATTACAACTTGGTTATAGAGAACAGGATGGAAAATACCAATGACTGGCTCGCTTCTCGGAAGCTTTTAGTGGAATTTCTAATCTCAGAGGGTCATAGAGAGAGAGAACAATCACAGCTTTCTTTAAACCGTACTGAGAAAAGGTAAAAGAGCCGGCTTGAGTACATAAAACCGATGCTGATTCTAGTCTAAGGAAGTTTACATTCCTGAGCTGAGCCCTGCCCTGGAAAGGAAAGCCATATGAAGTGCCAAAACCTTCACAAAACTCGCTATTTCTTAATTGTGCAGGAAGTAAAAAGACTCTGAACATGAACGAGATATTGACAGAGGAAACCTATCGAGATAGTGGTCTCCGTAAAGCAAAGGTTGGGTAATATGATCAGAGGATTGTGAGTTCTGAGATGCTGAATAATCAAGGACTGGATGCGGGAGATCTTGTTTGTGCTCAACATGATCTGGATCAGACAAATAGCTGAAAGCCATGAAATGTCAGACTATCATGCTTGTGAAATGAAAGGGAAGTGAACAGAAATGTAAATGAGAACAAACAAGAGGGTCTCCCACAAGCCTAAACTACGAATGCGAAGGGTAACACTGGTAGGTAATTGGTGTAACACGTGTGTGCTGGGCCATCGTCTAATTACCCAATCACTGCGAATATTAAAACAGATCTTGCACCAGCGGATGACAGACATCATGAGGAAGTGCAGTAATGCTGCTCTTGTTTCCAGAGATAACCCTGCTGCCTCACACCTCGTTCAAATACAAACTGAATAAGCGAGCAACTAAAAACGAAAAGTGCAAACTGAGACAACACAATGTTGGTTTCAAACTAATTTAAGTTGACCACCTCCCTCAGGATCATTATAGACACCATTTCCAGTAGTGGGCCTTCGTTTGATAGCCTAAAGCATTCTGGGAGTTGTAGTCTTGTTTTGCTTTCAATGGGTTAATTATTCTAGGGCATCTGAAACAAATGATTGGTAGGTGAAAAGTTTAGGACTGTCCACAGAAAGAAAGAAATATCAAAGGAGAAAGAAGGTGAGACGAAGAGAGTTGGAAAAGGAGACAAAACCAAGTGACAAAGCGAGAGAGAGCATACAAAGAACACGACAGAGTGTCTGAGAAGGATACAGAGAAAGAAGGAGAGATACACTGACAGAAGACAATGTTGGGGCACCAGTGGTGCCCAATCTCTTCCCAGCATCCTCCTCTTGAGCTCAGTATCTTCTCTCAGACACCTCCCTTTCTCCATCCCCCCAGAGTTACCTTCTTGCCCATGCTGGCAAAGCTGCTGCTGGTCGTGTTGGTCCTTTGCTGCTTGACCAGGGTCAGGTAGTAACCGGTGCCCAGGGTGGTCTTCAGGAAGAGGGGGGACCCGCAGCACCGCAGCCGCCCCTGGGAGATGATGGCGATCCGGTCCCCCAGCAGGTCGGCTTCATCCATGTAGTGGGTGGAGAGGATGATGGTGCGTCCTGGAGGAATGAATCCCAAAAGCAAACACAAGCACAGGGATCCGGTGAGCTCTGAGATTTTTCAAATCAACACCAGCAGACAATGTCCGGGTACCAGAAGAGACCGCTGGTACAACCGAAAGGATCATCGGGGTCTGGAAAATCTACAAACTCTAACTCTAGGATTCCAAGTCTTCACACACGACAAGAGAGCTGGGAAGATGAATGAAGGCTGGAGAGTGTGGAAATGAGGCACCTGTGAATGCTCGTCCACCAGCCACCAGAAGAAGCACACCACTTCTGCAGAAGGAACCCTTGCCGCTTTATACAATGCATTTCACTTTATACAATGCTGGGGACACATTTGCATCCTCGTGAGGTATACTTGTTTTCACAGAACAGCACTAAATTCCATGCAGCAGCAGCACTATTAGAGAGATTTACCTAATATCCCCCTATTCACTACACTAAGACATCCTACAGGTACGAAGGTCAAACCCTGAAGGAAAATACGCTACACAAGCCACGAAGGCAACATTTAAGAATGCTGGTTTTGCAGGGCTACAGAACAGCACCCCCAGATTCACACATCCTTTGTTACAGACCATGAACACCTGTCTTCCTCCCCGAGAAGCACCACAGACCTATATCAATTTATGGAGACCACCAAAGACCAGCAGCCGCAACTGTGTATACAACACCCATCTCACCTTTACGATACTTTAACACCAGGTCCCAGATCCCACGGCGCGAGTAGGGGTCTACACCAGCCGTTGGCTCGTCCAAGATCACCACCTTGGAGCCACCAACAAATGCGATGGCCACCGAAAGCTTCCGCTGCATCCCGCCTAGGGAGAAAAGGTCAAGAGAGGTCACTGGGTGACTGGTTAAATAATGACACACTCAGAATACACACACAGTGCAGGCCCTGTGAGGGTGGAGGGGAAGACATCAGCTACCAGTAGCGTTAACATTACAGCTTTGACAACTTTTACATTCACGTGCCTGGCATCGTTCTGCTTCTAGCAGCTGGGTTCAGAATGGATGATTTTTTTTTTTTTAATAACAAATTAAATTAAATGTTTTACAGCAGGACACATAATTTCACAAGACTTAAATTGTTTACAGGCAATGACATATGACCAGACAGCAGAATGGCTTAACTGCATGGAATTACAATGACAGTTCGTAGTGATTACACCGTTTGCCCCATATACGGCTATGCTTCAGAGTGGGCTAGCCACGGGCCACAAAAACTGTCTTCCTGCTGCGTACACCAGCAGCGGCCAGGGTGCCTGACTCCGGACCACAGGGTTCACGGTTCGATCCCCGGCTCCGGCGGCAGGTTAGCCCAGCACCATGTGACTCTGGGCAATAGCTCGCTAAATCATCCCGACTGCCCCCAGTTCTGGGACACCTCTCCGGAGGGGGCAGTGCAGATAATTAAATTGAACCATACACAGTTGTGCTGAAATCGCCAGCTCACTGGGTGCCATGCAAGCCTTCCTCCATTCGTCTTCGTCCAGATCTCCCACCCATGCCTCCCATCGCTGCTGAGCATGTGCAAGGCCATCGGGGGCATGGATGACCAGTGAGCGATAAATCTTTGATATGGCCGCCTTACCCAGAAGCCCAAAGGAAATCTTCGCCTCAAGCAGGCTATATTCAGGTAATGCCCTGTTTGGGAGAGCATGTGACTGTAAGGCGTGGCGTAGTTGCAGATATCGGAAAAATTGAGAGTTGGAGAGAGAGTATCTAGACCTCAAATCCTGAAACGTCACAAAGTGGCCCCCTGTAAAGACATCCCCCAGATAAAAGATCCCAATCCGGTCCCAGGGAGCAAAGGCCTACAGACTTGAGCTGATGCAGCCATGTTTCTCGCCACAAAGGGGGCACCTCAGTGAGCCGACACCCCCAGCCGATGAGGCGAAGGGCCGCCCTCCAGCAGGCAAGAGGCACCTGTGTTCAAGTGGGCAGTGTAATGGACAGACGCGCCCCGTACAGAAGCTCGAGCAGACTATCGAAACCCAGAGAGTGGATCTCCAAGCAGTATGTCAGGTCGCCCGTGAACCATTCATTGATTGGTACTAAGTGGGTTGCGAGGCAATAAAGATATATATCCGATAGCCCCAGACCGTCATCAAAGGGGGACTTGCGCAGTATTTGAAAAGCCACCCTGTGCCTGCCACCCGCCCACACAACATTGGTGATTGTGGTATTCAGAAAGTAAAACCATTTGCAGGGGGATGGGGGTAATTACCCAGGACATATAAGTAGCGTGGCAGACACCATCTTAAAGAGGGCGGTACACCCCATAGGATTAAATGGAAGTGTCGCCCAGCGACCCTAGTCGTGTTCGAGTGTTTGGGCCAGCCCCTGGAAATTAAGGGTCCACGCCAGATCCGGGAAGGGGGACATGTGAATCCCAAGGTATTTAAAGGAGTTGCACCGGATGGGAACGTTGGGGCACCAAACCCGCTCCTGAGCATTGCCCGTCACCTCCACTAGGCAGACTTGCCCTCATTAATCCGGAGGCCAGAGGCCTCGCCATACAACTGAAGATAGGACAGGAATCGTGCCCCGGAGCGCTGTGGATTTAGCAGAAACAGAAGAATGTCGTCAGCGTCTAACGGATGCAGTTTCTCGAGGACCCAGATTTGCGCATCACAGCGGATAAGCTGCACCAGGGGTTCTATCGCCAGGGCGAACAGCAGTAGAGAGAGTGGCAAACCATGGTGCATGCCGTTTGATGGTATTTTATTAAAAATAAAAAAAGGTGTTTGTTGAGGAATACATGGAGAGACTGTCGATGACATCAACTGGAAACCTAGAATGCCAAGAACCTCCGCTCACTTCAGGTTATGTTGTAAGCTGGGCCCTTCGTAATCAGTCTGACTGATCATAGGGTAAGGAGTGGCTGGGCCCACCAGCAAATCTCTAACAAATGGAAAACTGACAAACTATTGTTACAGAAAAGTTACATGTTTCTTTGCAAAGTGAATCAGTTCCAGACTCACATTCCATTCCTGGCACAGACAAGCAAGGAGCATCGCTCACACAGAGGAGACGGCGAGCGGATGAAGGAGCCTTTAACATCGGAACCACTGAACGCCTCATGCAGGATCCAGACCCTCAGTAGAGGTTTGTAAGGTTTCCCTCTGCTTCTGGAGCATCAGGATGTGCAGGGGACCTTCGATTCCAGAAGAATTGTCTTGACGCCCTCCGTAACAAGGAACCTTGCCTTGACCTCCTGAATTCTGGCACCTCTTCAGTGGACGCAGCGTTCCATGCACTATTAGGGCGAGGAACGAGGACCCCTGAATGATACCCGTACAATGTACTGGAAACAAAGCTGTCCCTGTGAATGGACACGCCCTCTTTGCAGAGGCCAGAAGTTTAAGTAAAGCTGCTGAGACGCACTCCAACAGGCAGCCCCTGAACAACCCGATGCGCCGACCCTGATTGGGATTTCCATGCTAGAAACTCATAAACTGCTTTTAAATATGTTGTCTGAGAGTCACAACACTGAAACCTACTGCGGATGCTTTGACTTGGAACACTCCAGACAAGGACCATCTTCTTCGGGAGAATCATGATGGGAACGACTGACACTTCTGAATGGTGAAGTAGGTTTGGGCTTCTGAGTGGAGTGTCATTGATTATGATGCAATTCGTATCATTTGAATGTGTTTATTAACAGAGTTGAGATATTCTGGAGGAAAATACGATAATAAAGTGATTTACTGGTGAGACCCAGGACGTCCTCTGAGAGCAGGGCTAAGAATGGGTTAAGGAGAAGGCCTACCTTCAGATCCATTGTTTGAGAAGCTAGAAACGGAGGGGTATCTAGAATGCAGCTTGTTGGCAACAGCGGTCACCATAGAACACATGAGGACTGACTCCAGTTAAAAATGTTCAAGATGTGTACTTTTCAAGTCAGTCAGAGCCCAGTATCTTTTCTGGGTGACCAACAACAACTCAGCCACAAACCGGGGTAGCGGTGTTTCAGGTCAGCGGTGGAATATGGTGGGGACCTCCAGTAACAAAGGACTAAGGTGGCAGCCTCCAGCATTCACCAGGTAGATCAAGATACAAGGAGGTGGCCATATGCAGGGAGTACACACAGCTGGCATGAAGAGGGGCCAACATCTAATGGAACACACCATTCACTTAGCACATGTAAAACATGCACCACATACATACAAAGCTCTCTCTCACACGCACATATACAAACAAAGCAAGGGACAGACAGACAGACACCCACACCTCTGTGGACAGCCTATAGACAGTCTGCCCACGGGTCTGCCCTCTCAACCTGGGAAAGCAATCACTGCAACCACTGACAGTCACCTCACAGTCTGTGAAGAAAGGAAAGAAGCAAATCTCACTCAAAATGGGGCTCCTCACCCTGCACCCACTGGGAGAGTCTGCGGTGCTCTGTCCCTCTGTCTGTACAGCCGCTAACATAAAATATTCACTACTGTGCCGGATACATGCCCGAGATGTGAGGTGGTGTGAGCCAATCCCAAGGATACGTTTTGGACAAGCCCCTCATTGAGCACTTAATGGACGCAAATGTTCATGCTTAAAATTTAGTAGTGGAACCCCCACGGCCCAGACAAGAACAAAATACAGTAGAATGGCATGCAGGTTCACCGATCCTGCACTATAAGCCAAACCACAAATAGCCACGGCATGGAAAGGGTGATGGGACAAATTCCCTATGAAATTAGCACACAAAGGTGACACCAGAACCACTCGAGACCTGGAACAGGACTGCTCTTGAGACTCAAAGCTGTAATGACTGTACCTTAGGGGCCCATCTCCTCATTCGATTTGTGATAGGTATAATAAGTATAATCCATGCATCAATTTGACATAGATTCTTAGGAAGGGCATAACTGGCAAACATTGGTGGTAGGATGACCTGCTCTGTTCAGTGCTCACCAAGGCTTGAGACTCTGCGTGTTTCCCTCTACAGAGATAGGGCTTAGGTGCATATATATCACTACTATACTATACATAAACAGCAAGACTGCATTCACTCTAAAACTGTGGTTGGTTCTGCTCGCTTAATGGTGACAGCCTTAATGAAAGTTACTTACCTTCGGCAACGCCTTATCTAGTACAGACTCTATCTGCTGCAGATTTCTTAACTTAGATTTATCCCCAGGTGTCAGACTGGAGCCAGGTTTGTTTTTGTGACAACTACCCTTGCGCAAGGGTAGGTGGTGTCGTTCTGCTTTGCTTAACGGTGTTGGCCGCGCCAGAAGTGGTGCTTGTGTTGCCTATGTAGGCGCCACCTGAGCACGCTGATGTCAGTTACTTTTTTTTACTTTCCGAGCCAAACATGCAGAGCCATGCAGTACACTGACCACTGGTATGGAAAAGTAGGGCCGGAAAGGGGAAAACCCTGTCCCTAGAAATCCATTATCAGAGAAGGGGAGGATGGGTGGGTCAGTAAGGAATCTGCAGATGGATAGAGTCTCTACCACATGTCATTTCCAAAGGTAAGTTACAAGTTCATCTGATAGGTCTCTCTAGCTGCAGATTCCTTACCTTAGAATTGATACCCAAGCCATACCTCCCCAGAGGTGGCTCTGCAGACAAATACCACCCAAGGAAGTCCTACAGGACTGAACGGGCAAAGTGCCCATCCTAATGGACCTGACTGTCCAGGCAGTGGTGCTTGGTAAACGTGTGCAGGGAAGCGCACGTTGCCACCTTGCAGATGTCCAGGACCAGAATTCCGTGAGCTAACACAGTAATGACACCTTTAGCTCTGGTGTAATGAGCACGCGAACCCTCAGAGGGTTGATTGTTAGCCAATGCATGGCAGATTTTGATGCAGGGTTCGATCCATCGTAAGATGGTCCTCTTCTGCCCCGCCCATCCTTTCTATGCTCTGACATACCGTGAGAAGAGTTGGTTGTCCACCCTGAAAGCTTTCCTTCTATCAAGGTAGAATGACAACACTGTTTTTGAGTCCTGGCGGAGAAGTCGCTCCTCTCCCTTGGAGGGATGAGGCGGAGCATAAAAAGTAGGAAGAGTGCTGGTTTGGCCTACGTGAAATGGAGTGACCACTTTTGGGCGAAAAGAAGCCCTTGTACAAAGCACCAGTTTGTCTGCGTAGTTAGGATAAGGAGGTTTAGATGACAAGGCCTGTCGCTCACTGACCCTCCCGGCAGATGTTAGTGCCACCAGGAAGGCCATCTTGATGGTAAGGAGCCTGAGAGGACAGTTATGTAAGGGCTCAAAAGAAGCGCACACCAGGAACGTCAGCACCACATTAAGGTCCCACTGAGGCATAGCAGTGGGAGGAAAGATTGAATATGCTACTTACCAGTATGCATCTGTTCTTGGCATGTAGGGCTGCTGACATTCATATCTTTTGCATAGATCGCCGCCTAGTGTTGGGTCCGGATGATCGCACATTGTTGTCCTGGAAGAGTCTTCGAAGTATCACGAGATAGGTGGCTCCTCCCCTGGACTACAGTGCGCATGGGCATCGGCTCCATCCCCAGATTGTTTTTAGCCATTGTGGCAGAGATGGAGTGAAAAGTGTAAAGGATGTCCATGCTAATGATTGAATGCAAGAGTATATCTGCAGCTGCGACAGGCACCGGGGAGGAGGGCGGGCGATATGAATGTTAGCAGCCCTACATGCCAAGAACAGATGCATACTGGTAAGTAGCATATTCAGTTCGAGGCATGTGGGCTGCTAAATTCATATCTTTTGCATAGAATACACAGCAGTCCCTCCATTAAGGGCGGTTGCCCGTGTCAGCTGCAGAAACCTGAAAGAGTGTCTTGAGAACAGCCTGTCCTACAGCAGCTTGCTGCTTGGAATGCACATCAACACAGTAGTGTTTTGTAAAGGTATGTGGTGTAACCCATGTGGCTGCTCTGCAAATGTCTTCTAAAGGAATGTTCCCCAGGAAAGCCATGGATGCCCCCAATTTGCGTGTGGAGTGCGCTCTTGGGGGTATTGTTAAAGTACGCTTTGCTTTTTGATAACAGATTTGAATGCACTTAACAATCCACCTGGCTATTCCTGCTTTGGAAATAGGGTTGCCTTTGTGCTGTGGTGAGAAGGCAACAAAAAGTTGTTTTGTTTTCCTAAAGTGTTGTGTTCTGTCAATATAGTACATCAACGCCCTCCTAACGTCTAATGTATGGAGCATTCTTTCCGCTACAGTTTGTGGGTTTTGAAAGAACGCGGGCAGGTCAATAGTTTGGTTTAGATGAAACTGTGACACCACCTTCGGAAGGAATTTGGGGTTAGTGCATAGCACCACCCTATTTGGATGAATTTGTATGAATGGCTCTTGGATCGTGAGCGCTTGCAGCTCACTGACGCGTCTCAGTGACGTGATAGCAATAAGAAAAGCCACTTTCCATGTTAGGAACTGGAGTTCACATGAGTGCAGTGGCTCAAAAGGTGGGCCCATCAGTCTGGTGAGGACCACATTGAGGTTCCAGACCGGAGTTGGCGGTGTTCTTGGGGGAATGACTCGTTTCAGACCCTCTAGGAAGGCTTTAATGGCAGGCACCCTGAAGACAGAGAGATGCTGCCTGTTTTGAAGATAAGCTGCAATGGCGGATAGATGGATCCGAATGGAAGTGTACGCTAGATTGCATTTGTAAAGATGCAATAGATAGCAAATGATGTTAGGAATAGATGCATCCAGCGGGTTTATGTTATTGGCTGTACAGTGAATGACGAAACGCTTCCATTTTGCAGCATAGCATGCTCTGGTAGTGGGCTTCCTTGCCTCTTTGATGATGTCCATGCATTCTGGAGGTAAGTGAAGGTAGCCAAACTCTAGGACTTCAGGAGCCAGATCGCCAGGTTGAGCTGTTGCGGATATGGGTGCTGAATGTCGCCATGGTTCTGCGTCAAGAGCCTGGGTGTTAGGCGCAGCCTTTGATGCGGCACCACTGAGAGTTCCAGAAACGTGGTGTACCATGGTTGGCGTGCCCACGTTGGAGCAACTAGGTTGAGTGTCAATGAGTGCTGCCTTAGCTTTCTTGCCACCAGCGGTATGAGAGGTGCTGGGGGAAAAGCGTACGCAAATCTGCCTGACCAGTTCATCCATATCGCATTCCCCTGCGACTGTGGGTGAGGGAACCCGGCGGCAAAGTGTTGGCATTTTGCGTTTTCCCTTGTGGCAAACAGGTCTATCTCTGGATGACCCCACTGCTGGAAGTACGGGTGGAGTACTGATGGATGTAACTCCCACTCGTGCATCTGATGGCTGTATCTGCTGAGCAGATCCGCCATCTGATTGTCCTTTCCCGGGAGGTGCTCTGCCATGAGGAAAATGTTCCTCTGAATGGCCCACTTCCACATGCTCTGAGCCAGATGAGACAGCTGTGGGGAGTGGGTGCCTCCCTGTTTTTGAATGTAGTACATCGCTGTCATGTTGTCCGTCCGGACTAACACTACCTTGTTGCACAGATGTACATTGAAGGACTTGGGCGCCATGAAGATTGCCATCAGTTCCAGATAGTTGATGTGCATCTTCTGTTGCTGCATCGTCCATAGTCCCTGCACCGTGTAATTGAGCACATGAGCTCCCCACCCCTGGAGAGATGCGTCCGTTGTCAGGGTAATCTGTGGCACTGGCTCCTGGAACGGTCGGCCCTTGCAAAGGTTGTGTGGATTCCACCAATGCAGAGAGTTGTATGCCCGACCGGTTACCAACACTAGGTCTGTCATTTGTCCCCGAGCCTGTTTCCACTGATTTGCTAAACATTCTTGGAGCGGACGCATATGCAATAGTGCGTGCGGGACTATGAAGATGCAGGAGGCCATCATGCCTATCAACTGCATGAACACTCTCTCTGGAAGCGAGTGTTGCGGTTTGAACTTTTGGATCAGAGACTGGATGCTGTCTATCCTGACTTTGTTTGGTTGAGCCATGGCCGTCAGGGTATTTATTGTCGCACCCAGAAACTGCCGCACATGCGCTGGTTGAAGGTGCGACTTCGGGTAGTTTAAGGAGAAGCCCAGACTGTGAAGGAGGTGAATGGTGGTTGACATGTCCGCGGCGCACTGGTGTTCCGACTTGGCTTGAACGAGCCAGTCGTCTAGGTAGGGGTAGACATGTATGTTCTGCCTCCTGAGGTGCGCCGCTACCGTCGCCAGACACTTGGTAAACACTCTGGGGGTGGTGGTCACTCCGAAGGGTAGGACTTTGAACTGATAATGCCTGCCTTGGATGGTGAACCTGAGATACTTTATGTGGGACGGGTGTAGTGGAATGTGGAAATAAGCATCCTTGAGGTCTAAGGTTGCTAGGAAGTCCCCTTGATTGAGCAAGGGAAGAATCTGTTGCAGGGTAAGCATATGGAAATGTTCTGACAGTATATACAGGTTGAGGGGGCGTAGATCCAGAATGGGTCTGAGGGATCCGTCCTTCTTTGGAATAAGGAAGTACAGGGAATAGACTCCTGTGCCTTCCTCCTCCACTGGCACGAGCTTGATTGCGCCTTTTTGCAGCATCACCACTACTTCTTGCTGCAATAAGTGCAAGTGCTCTGCGGACATAGGACGTTGCCTTGGTGGAATGTTGGGTGGAGTGGACGTTAACTCTAGACAATAACCGTACTGGATAAGTTGTCTTACCCACCTGTTTGTGGTGATGTTTGTCCAGACTGGCAGGAACTGCTGGAGTCTCCCCCCGACAGGTGTTAAATGGTCGGGGGGCAGTGACAGAGAGTCACTGTTTGTTTGGGGCAGAGGAACAGGAGTTGTTGTTTCCTCTGCCACGTCCCCTGGTGCTGTTTCCTCGATAACCCCCTTTATTCTGCTTGGGGTACGAGGACTGTGCTCCACCTTTAGTGAATTGTGATTGTTGACCCATCTGTCCTCGGGTAACACCACGTGCACCTGAGCGACGAAAAGTGTTCCCCCGAAATTGTTGTGACTGAAGGGCCCCCATAGACTTTGCTGTTTCATTGTCTTTCTTAATCTTTTCGAGGGTGGTGTCAACATCAGGACCAAACAATCTATCAGGATTGACGGGCTGGTTAAGTATGGTGGTTTGAATGTCTGGTTTAAACCCTGATATGCGTAGCCACGCTTGTCGCCTTAGCATAACGCTAGTGTTAACAGCCCTAGCTGCTGTGTCTGCTGCATCAAGTGCACACTTTATAGCAGCGTTGGAGATGAGTTTTCCCTCTTCTATGAGCAGTTTGGTACCCTCCTGAAACTGCGCAGGCATGTGTTGAACAAGTTGCTCTAGGGTGTCGTAATGCGCCCTGTCATAACGTGCCAATAGCGCCTGTGTGTTCGCTATACGCCAGAAATTGGCAGCTTGCGCAGCTACTCTCTTGCCCCCTGCCTCAAGCACTTTCAACTCCTTGTCTGGGGGAGGAGCTTCACCCGTCGTCTGTGAGTTCGCTCGTTTGCGGGCATTTGCGACAACAAGAGAGTCAAGAGGCAACTGTCCCCGAATATATGCTGGGTCTGCAGGTGCCGGCCTGTATTTCTTCTCGATGCGTGGGTTGACCACTCTCGCTCTGGTAGGCTCCTTAAAGATTTCCGCAGCATGTTTAAGGACACCCTTGAGCATAGGAAGTGTTTTGACTGTTCTTTCAGAGAGAGAAAGTGTCAATTAGAAAATCTTCCTCCACTGGGTCTGCATGCATGTCCACGTCATTATTAGCAGCTGCCCATTCAATCAGTGCATGAAATCCCGCAGCATCCTCTGTTGGGGAAGCACGTGCACTGAAAAGCTGTGGGTCTTGCCCCACTTGCTGGTGTCCCTGGTCACTTGTGTCATCATATGCATCCTGTTGTGCATCAGGGTCATTGATGGGGAAATTGTATTGGTCATCTTGTTCCCCCTCCTCTCCCCCAGAGTGGTCAGGGGAAGGTGTAGGGCTCCTCCTAGGTGGAGGCAGGAGAGGTTCAACTAGGGCAGGACTGTCCTGTGCAAGCCTATTCTTCTTTAGTGGAATTACATAGGAATCCACCGGTTGGGAAGTGATTTTCCTCTTATGAAGGGTCAACTTGCCCGTGTCCGCGTCGATATAGCGCTCAGATTCGTCTCCTGAGTCATGATGTCGACTTAATATTACACCCGACGTTGAAGATCCCGATGTCTTTGGCGCCGTCCTTGGTGCAAAGGCTTTGGGTGCCTCCTTCGGTGGCAGAATGTAGAGAAGCTTGGCAGCAGGCTTCGCAGGTACGTCTATCGTCTTCTGCGGCGCCGGCGCGGGAGGCGACGGTGCCATGGCCTTCTCACGAATTCTTTGTAGCGAAGATACGATGTGAGATGCGCCACTCAGTAAGGCACCCGGCGCCGATGAGGAGGCCGCCAATGGTCCTTGGCCACCGACGTTCTGTGGTTCCTTAGGAGGCTTAGACGCCGATGCCGCTTTAGACACTGAGTCCTTGGACTTATGAGTAGAGCCTCCGCTCTTGGATGCGAGGGACTTTGTAGACTCCGCGTCGACCATGCGTTCCTCCAACGGTGCCCCTGCCGGCGCCGGATGTTTGTCGACGACCTTAGTGGACTTTGCTGCCTTCTTAGAGGACGCATCCCCCGCCGATGACTTCGGCACTGTCGAGTCGACAGTCATCTTCGACTTCTGTGGCCCGGAGGTCAACGGAGCCGATGATGTAGCAGGCTTCTGTGTCTTGGATGGAACGTCCGCCATCTTAGGTGCACTCGAATCCGGTAGTTTCGGTTTCGATTTGGCGTCGGCCATTTTAGGTGCCGTGGATACCGAATGTTTCAGTTTCGGTTTCGATACGGGCTTCGTAGCCGCCGCAAGTATGTCCGTGGCCGGGCCAGAAGGCGGGGCCGTGGCTTGCGGTGCCGGGTCTTGGGTAAGGCCGAGTGGCGATCCCGTGACCTGAGCCTCATCCACGTAACTGTCGGGGCATAGCTCATCCCCTGAGCTATCTTCCGCGGCCCCATAAACTTCTTCGTCGTCCCCTACCTCCTCGACGTATTCAAGGTCTTGGTCCAAGACTCCGTCACCCTCTTCGGGATCGGCTCCGACCTCCGACGCGGGTGGTGAGATTTGAAGATGATGGCCTAGGCTCTCATCCTCCTGGTCGTCGAAGATGTTGTCGGGGGCTGGGGCCGCTCGCTGGGCCTCAAGGCGCACCGCGCGCCGAAGCTTGAGCGTCTTCTTTGACCTGAACTTGGAGCAGGCCATGCAGTTCTCCTCGTTATGGTCGGGCGAGAGGCATTTATTACAGACTGGGTGCACGTCGATATGTGGGTATTTGGACCCACAGACGGGACAGCATTTAAACGGGCTCCGCTCCATGTTGAAAAGTCGTAGTCTTGCTGCGATGAGAAGGCCTCGATGTCCGAAGAGTAAATACGACTCTGCAGAGTCCGACTCAAAGAGACGGAAGAAACTCGAGACCGTGCGCAAACAATACCGACGTAACGAAGGCCTTTTGGCCTTAAATTAGTACGTTTTTTCTCGGTTCCGACAGAGAGACGTCGAGACCGCATCCGAACCCAATGGCGGAAAAAAACAATCTGGGGATGGAGCCGATGCCCATGCGCACTGTAGTCCAGGGGAGGAGCCACCTATCTCAGGATACTTCGAAGACTCTTCCAGGACAACAATGTGCGATCATCCGGACCCAACACTAGGCGGCGATCTATGCAAAAGATATGAATTTAGCAGCCCACATGCCTCGAACATGTTGCAAACCCTTCAAAAACCTAACTACAATAGGGGAAGAAAAGCAGAGATCAGAGTAAGGTATCCCTTCACAGAGCCCGGAGCAGAGCCCTGCTGGGCAAGGGAAAGAACGAACCATAGACGCTGAGAAAGGGAGGCAGAAAGAGGATCAAAGTGTCTTTCTGTACATTATGCCACAAATTTTGCACAATGACAGATGTAAACCATCTTTGTGGAGGGACGCCTGGCTGCCAAAATTATGGTACAGACTTCGAGGAGAAGGTTGAAAGTGGTCAACTGTTGCCACTCAATCTCCACGCAAGAAGGTGGAGCGTTGACAGGTTCAAGTGGAGAACCCTACCCTGCAGCTGCGACAGAAGATCCTCCCAAAGGGGCAGGTTCAGCTGAGGACCGATGGCCATGCTCAACAGCTCGGGATATCAGACCTGCTGAGCCCAATCCGGAGCAACAAGGGTGACTTGGGCCCAGTCGTTCCTGATCCTCTTGAACTCTGGGCAGGAGTGGTATGGGTGGAAAGGCGTACAGGAGCCCTGAACTCCATTTGAGATGAAAAGTGTCTCAGAGCGAGAGCCGCCTTGGAAACTCTAATACACAAAACTGCTGACACTGCACGTTCTGAGCGGAGGCAAACAGCTCTAACCAAGGCTCTCCCCACTGCTGAAAGAGACCTTGCCCCACCTACAGACAGAAATGCCATTTGTGATTTGTTAGTCATCTTAGGCTGAGTTCAGTCACTCTGGTGTTCAGAGAACCCGCCAGATGTTGAACCACTAGGGACATGCCCCGCTGTTCCACCCATGCCCAGTGTGGTAGGGCCTCTTGACAAAGGGTCCAAGACACCACTCCACCCTACTTGTTGCAGAACCACATGGTAGTGGTGTTGTCCATGAACACCAGCACTAGCCTTCCCTTGACGGAGGGCAGAAAGGCTTTTGTGGCGAATCTGTCAAGACGGAGCTCCAACAGGTTGATGTGGAGTCCGGATTCCACTGGAGATCAAAGTTCTCTCATTTCCATCTCTCCCAGATGGCCGCCGCATCCCAGGAGTGACATATCTGTCACTACTGTCAGATCTGATTGGGGAAGGGAGAGGGGTCTGCCGTGACCCAATCAAAGTTTGTTAGCCACCACTGCAGTTCCCTCCAAGATCTGGACCATGTCGGAGAGATTCCCCTGATGCTGCGCCCACTGGAACTTCAGGTCCCACTGCAGAGCCCGCATATGCCAAAGGGCACGTGCCACCAGCAGGATGCAGAGGTCCATGAAGCCCAGAAGCCTCGGAGTAATTCTTAACAAAATCCAAGATAAAGGCTGAAACATCGGTATTAAAGCCTGAATATCCTGGACACGCCGTTCGGAAGACTGATACTGCAGTTCCGATGAAAAGGAGTGTCAGAAAGTGAGTCAGGTTTAACTTTGGCATGTTGATAGTGAACCGCCAGCGAGTGCAGGAGGTTGACCGTAATCTGTAGGTGGGAGATGACAGTCTGCGGCGAGCCCGCCTTCAACAGGCAGTCATCAAGATAGGGGGAGACTACACCCCTGATCTCTGCAGATGACCTGTAAACACCACCATCACCTTGGTGACACCAGAGGGGCACTGATAAGACCAAAAGGGTGCACAGCGAACTGAAAATGCTGGTGGCCCACCGTGAACTGCAGGGAACACCCGTGGGCAGGGAAGACAGGAATGTCCAAGTATGATTCCTGCAAGTCTAACGCCACCATCCAGTCTCCATGGCAGACAGGACCTAAGCAAGAGTGAGCATCTTTTAATTTCTCCTTTTTAAAGAAGAAATTGAGAGAGTGCAGGTTCAGGCTAGGACGCAGGCCTCTGTCCTTCTTGGGCACCAGAAAGTAGCTGGAATAGCAACCACAACCTACTTCTGGTGTCAACACTCTCACTATGGCTCCTTTGGCCAAAAGAGCCGTCACTTTCTAATGGCCTCAATCAGCCTGTTGTAAGTAGGTGGCATGGAGGGAAGAGTAGTCTCAAAGGGGAGAAAGTGGCCCCTTCGGACTATCTGCACAACCCACCTGTCCAATATAATGGCCTGCCGGTGGGGCAGGTGACGGCAAACCCTGCCGCCCAATGGGTACCCATGATGGTAAACGGCAGACTTGGAGGGTGTGGAGGCTGTGGCTGATGACGGGCAGTGGGGGGTTGGTGGACTGACCAGACTGCTGGACACGGACACATGGTGCAGTTATGAACTGCATCCTTGGCTATGCACAGTCTGGGAATTCTGCACGCCGCGATGGCTGGTCACATAGGGATGCGGTTACACACCCCTCCGTGGCCACAAAAGGAGTGAACAGGGGATTCTGGGTGACGAGGGGCCATAGTAAGGCCAAAGGACCTGGTCGTAGCCATGCTGTCCTTAAAGCGCTTCAGACCTGAATCCACCTTGTCTCCGAAGACATGGCAGCCATCAAAAGAAAGACATGTCCATGAGTGTGTCTGGACATCCCCAGAAAAGCCAGTAGTCCTCAACCAGGTATGGCATTGCAGGACCACTGCAGATGAAACCACTCTGTGAGTGAGTCAGTGGTGTCTAGTTCACAACGAACGGTTAACTCAGCTGCATCTCTCCCACAGGCAACAGCCTGGGCGAACACGGCATGGGACTCCCCCGGGACCATTGGCAGCACCTGCAGAACCATATACCACACAGGGCGGGAACAGCGCTCCAAAAGGCATACGGTGTTCACAGTCTGCAATGTCAGGTTGGCGGAAGAAAACATTTTCTTGTCTAAGCTGTCCAGCCTCTTGAATTCCCGATCTGGCAGGGAAGTTGGGAGAGCATCAGGATTTACGTGGGAAGTGGAACCTTGGCCAACCAAGCTCTCCGGAGTAGGGTGTTGGTTGAGGAAGTTTGGTTCCCCTACAGTGGGAAAGTGGTGACGGGCAATCGTCTTGTTTACAGGAGCCCCTGTGCTGGGCTTGGACTAAGTCCCAAGCAGGACGTCAGTAAGTGCCTCACTGAAAGGGAGAAGCGATTCTGATAGGGACACCACCGGCTGAAGCACTTCCGTTAAGAAATGAGTCTTGCCTGCAGGCGAGGGCAAGATAAGGTCCAGGACCTCGGCTGCCCTCCACACCACTATTGTCGTGGAAGCTCCCTCATCTGTAGCCACAGTAGGGGGAGAATGCATGCCAGTATCTGGAGAAGTATCCAGTCTACTGGCTTCACCCAGATCCTCACACCATTCTGTTTGTTCTACATAAGGCTGGTATTCTTCAAGGTTCAGTGACCCCTCCCATTCCTTCTCAGTCCTAGCCTACAAGAATAGGGCCCTTGCTCCAGCCTGGAAAGTATGGCTCTAGCCGGCGTCGAACAATGCCTCTCCAGCTCTGTGTCGCAGTTGGGGATGAGGATGGCGCTGCCGGAAGCATTGGCCTCAGGATCCGCATCGGGGTAGGTCGAGGTGGCACGACCTGCGCCGATACAGATCCATCTGTGGATCCTTGAGGCCTGACTGGTGCCGGGGCTGGAGCCACTGGTGTGGATCCAGTAGGGGCCCTTCCCAAACCCACGGGGCCCGAAGGCCTGCCGGAGGAAACAGGCTGCCCAAAGATGAGGTGCACGGCCTCATAACATTCTTTCAATTGCGTGGGGGTTGCTCCCGGAAAATCTGGGACGCGCAAATCCGACCCAGGAGCTGGCTCTACCGTGGAGCCAGTCCTTGAGTTGCGATGCTCCCTTATATCATTGTCCGACAGAGGAGGTGAAGTCTAAACATGCTTCAACTTCTTGTGGGATTTTGACTTAACCGAGTGGTTTGATGACTTGGAGTGCGACGATGACCTTGGGGTCTTTAACTGCTCCCGGGACCTTCTTCCTGACTGGGCCCTCTATCTTCATGGCGTCACACATTGATCCGCCATAAGCTTAAGAGATCACTCCCTCAAGGCCTTCGGGTGCATGGTGCGTAAGTAAGAGCAGGCCTTTGGGTTTTGCTCCCGCTCGAGCACCAGAGGCGTACAAGGTGCAGGTTCATCACCAACATCTGTCAGTGACTGGCACCGCAGGGCTTGAGGACAGCCTTCTTAGATGATAGTTCTGCCACACGAGGAAGAAAACGTCAAAAAGCCTTCAACAAAACATCAAAAAAACCTAGTCAAAATATGACTAAGGGTTAGGTCTTCCCAGAGCGTTGCTTCCGGGCACAGAAAGAAAACAAGTGACGTCAGAGCACCAAGGTAGCACACTAACAGTGTCATACAGAGCTGAACAATGCCCCCAACGGGAGCACAGGGGTACTGCTCATGGAAAATTCTCGGATTCCGTCTGACGCCCGGGGATTATTTCAAGGTAAGGAATCTGCAGCTAGAAGTCCCTCAGATGTCTGTATACATATTTGATATGTTCTTGAAATGTTTTACCCTCCTATGTTAACATTCCATAAATAAAAATGACAAGAAAAAAATATTAAACAAGCATTTGCAATGCAATCCGTCTCGCATTGGCGAGAGATAGAGCTATTGGTGTTGTAAATGACAAAGTCTTCTACTCATGTGTTGTGGTTTGCATTGGAGTGGATGCATGTAGTTGGAGTGCAATTAAGCGGTGGTCAAAAACAGAATAGAACCTTCATATCTGCTGCCCATGTTCTGTGCATGCTACAGACACGCAAGCTGTTGCATGTAACAAAGAAAATGAAGAGGCATTTCATTATCCCAAACGCGGCAACCAGGAAGCACAGAAGCTTCTGCAGTTCCATTACAAAGGCGACCCCCAGGCACACAACTGTGCAGAAGGCTGTGTACGCTCCCAGCCTGTAATATGGTGCCTATTACTGGCTGCACTGTTTTTACAGCTGGTACTCAGACCATTCCTGTATGCCCGTTATATTTGAAATAAAGGATAGAAGGTATTCGAACACGCGCTCAAGATCACACTTTGTGGGTGGCGAGGAAGCTGGGATTCTCAAGGTGATTAAAACTCAAACCTACGAATGGCGGCAAGAAAATAATTTAACCAAAGCTGGCTCCTTACTGCCACCAAGTTTTTGGGCTTCGGGCAGTTCCTTCTCTTGTTTTTGCTCATAAAATAATCTTTTATCTGCATGAATTTTTTTTTTTTTATTAATCGTATTATTAATGCAGTCAGAGTTTGTTATCAACTTAGAGTTGTAAAAAGCTGCAGAAACAACCTTGAATATGTACTTTGTTTTATAAGTTTTATTTCAGCTTACAGCAGCGAGAGCGGGATTGTAATAATCAAGGGCGGTGAATGGACTCTTCTGACTCCACCACGCGCACTCCACCTAACCGGACATAACAGATTCTCAGTGCCCACTCAACGGAAGTACAGCAGCTGCAAGCCTTACATGCCGTGCTTTGGTTAATATGCACCGGAAGGCTTACGGAAGTAGAGCAGCTGCAAGCCTTGCATGCCGTGCTTAGGTTAATATGCACCGGAAGGCTTACGGAAGTACAGCAGCTGCAAGCCTTACATGCCATGCTTTGGTTAATATGCCCTGGAAGGCTTACGGAAGTACAGCAGCTGCAAGCCTTACATGCCGTGCTTTGGTTAATATGCCCTGGAAGGCTTACGGAAGTACAGCAGCTGGAAGCCTTACATGCCGTGCTTTGGTTAATATGCCCTGGAAGGCTTACGGAAGTACAGCAGCTGCAAGCCTTACATGCCGTGCTTTGGTTAATATGACCTGGAAGGCTTACGGAAGTACAGCAGCTGCAAGCCTTACATGCCGTGCTTTGGTTAATTTGTACTTGAAGGCTTACGGAAGTACAGCAGCTGCAAGCCTTACATGCCGTGCTTTGGTTAATATCCCCTGGAAGGCTTACGGAAGTACAGCAGCTGCAAGCCTTACATGCTGTGCTTTGGTTAATATGCCCTGGAAGGCTTACGGAAGTACAGCAGCTGCAAGCCTTACATGCCGTGCTTTGATTAATATGCCCTGGAAGGCTTACGGAAGTACAGCAGCTGCAAGCCTTACATGCCGTGCTTCGGTTAATATGCCCTGGAAGGCTTACGGAAGTACAGCGGCTGCGAGCCTTACATGCAGTGCTTTGGTTAATATGCACTTGAAGGCTTACAGAAGTACAGCAGCTGCAAGCCTTACATGCCGTGCTTTGGTTAATATGCCCTGGAAGGCTTACGGAAGTACAGCAGCTGCAAGCCTTACATGCCGTGCTTTGGTTAATATGCACTTGAAGGCTTACGGAAGTACAGCAGCTGCAAGCCTTACATGCCATGCTTTGGTTAATATGCACTTGAAGGCTTACGGAAGTACAGCAGCTGCAAGCCTTACATGCCGTGCTTTGGTTAATATGCACTTGAAGGCTTACGGAAGTGCAGCAGCTCCAAGCCTTACATGCCGTGCTTTTGTTAATATACACTTGAAGGCTTACGGAAGTACAGCAGCTGCAAGCCTTACATGACGTGCTTTGGTTAATATGAACCGGAAGGCTTACGGAAGTACAGCAGCTGCGAGCCTTACATGCCGTGCTTAGGTTAATATGCCCTGGAAGGCGTAGGGAAGTACAGCAGCTGCAAGTCTTACATGCCGTGCTTAGGTTAATATGCACTTGCAGGCTTACAAAAGTACAGCAGCTGCAAGTCTTACATGCCGTGCTAAGGTTAATATGCACTGGAAGGCTTTCAGAAGTACAGCGGCTGCAAGCCTTACATGCTGTGCTTTGGTTAATATGCCCTGGAAGGCTTACGGAAGTACAGCAGCTGCAAGCCTTACATGCCGTGCTTTGGTTAATATGCCCTGGAAGGCTTACGGAAGTACAGAAGCTGCAAGCCTTACATGCCGTGCTTTGGTTAATTTGCACTTGAAGGCTTACAGAAGTACAGCAGCTGCAAGCCTTACATGCCGTGCTTTGGTTAATATGCCCTAGAAGGCTTACGGAAATACAGCGGCTGCAAGCTTTACATGCCGTGCTTTGGTTAATATGCACTGGAAGGCTTACGGAAGTACAGCGGCTGCAAGCCTTACATGCCGTGCTTTGGTTAATATGCCCTGGAAGGCTTACGGAAGTACAGCAGCTGCAAGCCTTACATGCCGTGCTTTGGTTAATATGCCCTGGAAGGCTTACGGAAGTACAGCAGCTGCAAGTCTTACATGCCGTGCTTTGGTTAATATGCACTTGAAGGCTCACGGAAGTACAGCAGCTGCGAGCCTTACATGCCGGGCTTTGGTTAATATGCCCTGGAAGGCTTACGGAAGTACAGCAGCTGCAAGCCTTACATGCCGTGCTTTGGTTACTATTCCCTGGAAGGCTTACGGAAGTACAGCAGCTGCAAGCCTTACATGCCGTGCTTCGGTTAATATGCCCTGGAAGGCTTACGGAAGTACAGCGGCTGCGAGCCTTACATGCAGTGCTTTGGTTAATATGCACTTGAAGGCTTACAGAAGTACAGCAGCTGCAAGCCTTACATGCCGTGCTTTGGTTAATATGCCCTGGAAGGCTTACGGAAGTAGGGCAGCTGCAAGCCTTACATGCCGTGCTTAGGTTAATATGCACATGCAGGCTTACAAAAGTACAGCAGTTGCAAGTCTTACATGCCGTGCTTAGGTTAATATGCACTGGAAGGCTTTCAGAAGTACAGCGGCTGCAAGCCTTACATGCCGTGCTTTGGTTAATATGCACCGGAAGGCTTACAGAAGTACAGCAGCTGCAAGCCTTACATGCCGTGCTTTGGTTAATATGCACCGGAAGGCTTACGGAAGTACAGCAGCTGCAAGTCTTACATGCCGTGCTTTGGTTAATATGAACCGGAAGGCTTACGGAAGTACAGCAGCTGCGAGCCTTACATGCCGTGCTTAGGTTAATATGCCCTGGAAGGCTTACGGAAGTACAGAAGCTGCAAGTCTTACATGCCGTGCTTAGGTTAATATGCACTTGCAGGCTTAAAAAAGTACAGCAGCTGCAAGTCTTACATGCCGTGCTTAGGTTAATATGCACTGGAAGGCTTTCAGAAGTACAGCGGCTGCAAGCCTTACATGCCGAGCTTTGGTTAATATGCACCGGAAGGCTTACAGAAGTACAGCAGCTGCAAGCCTTACATGCCGTGCTTTGGTTAATATGCACTTGAAGGCTTACGGAAGTACAGCAGCTGCAAGCCTTACATGCCGTGCTTTGGTTAATATGCACCGGAAGGCTTACAGATGTACAGCAGCTGCGAGCCTTACATGCCGTGCTTAGGTTAATATACACTTGAAGGCTTACGGAAGTACAGCAGCTGCAAGCCTTACATGCCGAGCTTTGGTTAATATGCACCGGAAGGCTTACAGAAGTACAGCAGCTGCAAGCCTTACATGCCGTGCTTAGGTTAATATACACTTGAAGGCTTACGGAAGTACAGCAGCTGCAAGCCTTACATGCCGTGCTTTGGTTAATATGCACCGGAAGGCTTACAGACGTACAGCAGCTGCAAGCCTTACATGCCGTGCTTAGGTTAATATGCCCTGGAAGGCTTACGGAAGTACAGCAGCTGCAAGTCTTACATCCCGTGCTTAGGTTAATATGCCCTGGAAGGCTTACGGAAGTACAGCAGCTGCAAGCCTTACATGCCGTGCTTAGGTTAATATGCACTTGAAGGCTTACGGAAGTACAGCAGCTGCAAGTCTTACATGCCGTGTTTTAGTTAATATGCACTTGAAGGCTTACAAAAGTACAGCAGCTGCGAGCCTTACATGCCGTGCTTAGGTTAATATGCACTTGAAGGCTTACAAAAGTACAGCAGCTGCAAGTCTTACATGCCGTGCTTTGGTTAATATGCACTTGCAGGCTTACAAAAGTACAGCGATTCAGAAAAGGGGGTGGTGATGAACAGTGTCTGAATTAAGCAGACCACTCTTACCCAGTCCAAAGATCAGGGCTTGATCCATCACCGTTATTTATCTCACTGCCCCATCCCAGCTCAGAACCTGGCTATATGCAAATTAGTCTGTCCCTGGCCCAGTGCATCATGGGAACAGGGCAGACCAAACTACCAAGCCAATTCTTCACCAGAAAGGAGACAAGCTACCGGGGACCGGTTTCTGGCATTTCAGCCTCTTCGGCCCGGCTTGCTTGAATCCTGATGGAGCAGTGAGAAAGGGACTCATGTCTGAGTATACCCTGCCACACCTATAGTGGCCAAAAACGATTCAGAAAAGGGGGTGGTGATGAACAGAGTGTCTGAATTAAGCAGACCACTCTTACCCAGTCCAAAGATCAGGGCTTGATCCATCACCGTTATTTATCTCACTGCCCCATCCCAGCTCAGAACCTGGCTATATGCAAATTAGTCTGTCCCTGGCCCAGTGCATCATGGGAACAGGGCAGACCAAACTACCAAGCCAATTCTTCACCAGAAAGGAGACAAGCTACCGGGGACCGGTTTCTGGCATTTCAGCCTCTTCGGCCCGGCTTGCTTGAATCCTGATGGAGCAGTGAGAAAGGGACTCATGTCTGAGTATACCCTGCCACACCTATAGTGGCCAAAAACGATTCAGAAAAGGGGGTGGTGATGAACAGAGTGTCTGAATTAAGCAGACCACTCTTACCCAGTCCAAAGATCAGGGCTTGATCCATCACCGTTATTTATCTCACTGCCCCATCCCAGCTCAGAACCTGGCTATATGCAAATTAGTCTGTCCCTGGCCCAGTGCATCATGGGAACAGGGCAGACCAAACTACCAAGCCAATTCTTCACCAGAAAGGAGACAAGCTACCGGGGACCGGTTTCTGGCATTTCAGCCTCTTCGGCCCGGCTTGCTTGAATCCTGATGGAGCAGTGAGAAAGGGACTCATGTCTGAGTATACCCTGCCACACCTATAGTGGCCAAAAACGATTCAGAAAAGGGGGTGGTGATGAACAGAGTGTCTGAATTAAGCAGACCACTCTTACCCAGTCCAAAGATCAGGGCTTGATCCATCACCGTTATTTATCTCACTGCCCCATCCCAGCTCAGAACCTGGCTATATGCAAATTAGTCTGTCCCTGGCCCAGTGCATCATGGGAACAGGGCAGACCAAACTACCAAGCCAATTCTTCACCAGAAAGGAGACAAGCTACCGGGGACCGGTTTCTGGCATTTCAGCCTCTTCGGCCCGGCTTGCTTGAATCCTGATGGAGCAGTGAGAAAGGGACTCATGTCTGAGTATACCCTGCCACACCTATAGTGGCCAAAAACGATTCAGAAAAGGGGGTGGTGATGAACAGAGTGTCTGAATTAAGCAGACCACTCTTACCCAGTCCAAAGATCAGGGCTTGATCCATCACCGTTATTTATCTCACTGCCCCATCCCAGCTCAGAACCTGGCTATATGCAAATTAGTCTGTCCCTGGCCCAGTGCATCATGAGAACAGGGCAGACCAAACTACCAAGCCAATTCTTCACCAGAAAGGAGACAAGCTACCGGGGACCGGTTTCTGGCATTTCAGCCTCTTCGGCCCGGCTTGCTTGAATCCTGATGGAGCAGTGAGAAAGGGACTCATGTCTGAGTATACCCTGCCACACCTATAGTGGCCAAAAGTACAGCAGCTGCAGGTCTTACATGCCTTACTTTGGTTAGTATGCACTTGCAGGCTTACAAAAGTACAGCAGATGCAAGTCTTACATGCCGTGCTTAGGTTAATATGCACTTGAAGGCTTACGGAAGTAAAGCAGCTGCAAGCCTTACATGCCGTGCTTTGGTTAATATGCACTTGAAGGCTTACGGAAGTACAGCAGCTGCAAGCCTTACATGCCGTGCTTAGGTTAATATGCACTTGAAGGCTTGCAAAAGTACAGCAGCTGCAAGCCTTACATGCCGTGCTTAGGTTAATATGCACTTGAAGGCTTACGGAAGTACAGCAGCTGCAAGCCTTACATGCCGTGCTTTGGTTAATATGCACTTGAAGGCTTACGGAAGTACAGCAGCTGCAAGCCTTACATGCCGTGCTTTGGTTAATATGCACTTGAAGGCTTACGGAAGCACAGCAGCTGCAAGCTTTACATGCCGTGCTTTGGGTAATATGCACTTGCAGGCTTACAAAAGTACAGCAGCTGCAAGTCTTACATGCCGTGCTTTGGTTAATATGCACTTGAAGGCTTACGGAAGTACAGCAGCTGCAAGTCTTACATGCCGTGCTTTGGTTAATATGCACTTGAAGGCTTACGGAAGTACAGCAGCTGCAAGTCTTACATGCCGTGCTTTGGTTAATATGCACTGGAAGGCTTACAGAAGTATAGCAGCTGCAAGCCTTGCATGCGATGCTTAGGTTAATATGCACTTAAAGGCTTGCAAAAGTACAGCAGTTGCAAGCCTTACATGCCGTGCTTAGGTTAGTATGCACTTGAAGCCTTACGTAAGTACAGCAGCTGCAAGTCTTACATGCCGTGCTTAGGTTAATATGCACTTGAAGGCTTACGGAAGTACAGCAGCTGCGAGCCTTACATGCCGTGCTTAGCTTAATATGCCCTGGAAGGCTTACGGAAGTACAGCAGCTGCAAGTCTTACATGCCGTGCTTAGGTTAATATGCACTTGCAGGCTTACAAAAGTACAGCAGCTGCAAGTCTTACATGCCGTGCTTAGGTTAATATGCACTGGAAGGCTTTCAGAAGTACAGCGGCTGCAAGCCTTACATGCCGTGCTTTGGTTAATATGCCCTGGAAGGCTTACAGAAGTACAGCAGCTGCAAGCCTTACATGCCGTGCTTAGGTTAATATGCACTTGAAGGCTTACGGAAGTACAGCAGCTGCAAGCCTTACATGCCGTGCTTAGGTTGATATGCACTTGAAGGCTTGCATAATACAGCAGCTGCAAGCCTTACATGCCGTGCTTAGGTTAATATGCACTTGAAGGCTTACGGAAGTACAGCAGCTACAAGCCTTACATGCCGTGCTTAGGTTAATATGCCCTGGAAGGCTTACGGAAGTACAGCAGCTGTGAGCCTTAGAATGCCGTGCTTTGGTTAATATGCACTTGAAGGCTTACAGAAGTATAGCAGCTGCAAGCCTTGCATGCCGTGCTTAGGTTAATATGCACTTGCAGGCTTACAAAAGTACAGCAGCTGCAAGCCTTACATGCCGTGCTTTGGTTAATATGCACTTGCAGGCTTACAAAAGTACAGCAGCTGCAAGCTTTACATGCCGTGCTTAGGTTAATATGCACTTGAAGGCTTACGGAAGTACAGCAGCTGCAAGCCTTACATGCCGTGCTTAGGTTAATATGCACTTGAAGGCTTACGGAAGTACAGCAGCTGCAAGCCTTACATGCCGTGCTTTGGTTAATATGCACTTGAAGGCTTACGGAAGTACAGCAGCTGCACGCCTTACATGCCGTGCTTTGGTTAATATGAACCGGAAGGCTTACAGAAGTACAGCAGCTGCAATCCTTACATGCCGTGCTTTGGTTAATATGCACTGGAAGAAATGCTATAAGAAAGATGCGCGGCCCCCATTGTTTGAGCTGAAAAGCGGCATGCTAGTGAGCCACACGTAACAAAATGAAATAGGCGTGGCCACCATTCTTAACGGTGAAGCTGGCATGTTAATAGTAAAGTGAAAAGAGGGCGCCGTGCTTAAACCTAAAATGCTGAGCCAGGGAGCTGGGTGGGGATAACGTGTTGCAAGCCGCATGCAATTGTTTACTGTGTTGGTTGATTTAGGATAACAAAAGAAATGTGCGGCTGCGGTTCTGGAACATAAAGTATGCCTTGCACTTTAAAAAATAACACACAGCACGTCTTAAAATGACTGTGCTTTAAAGAAAATGTATTGTGACGTGAGATTTCTTGAATCAAAAAACATAAAATAAATTAAAGTGTGGCCACACAGCTTAAATGAGAAGGTAGTTGCAGGAAAGCATGTCGTGCCTGAAACAGGAGAAAGTAGTTCAACAAAACTGTCCTCACAGACTGTAAATAAAACATACCAAGTAACAACACAATAAGAGGGCCAGTCCTCATGGGAGGTTACAACAAGAGCAGAGGCAGTACTAAGGAGGGACCACCAAGCCTTTTGACCAATGAAAAGCCACCATTTACAAAGGACAGTACAGGAGCCAATCAAAATGATGGGCGGAGCTTAATGCCCATATCCTGAATACAGCATGTCTCGAAGAGACAGCGCAAGAGCTGCCTAGGCGAGACCTAAAAATCAAGCTGCTTAAATACAAGCGAGGCCCTAAACCTTCCACTTTCCCAAACAGCAGGGGACCAGACCAAACTTTGGGAATGCTTACTGTTTCAGCTGAACCCTGATCATGTGCAACACAACTAGAGCAGGAGAGGATGCCGAAAGAAGACATTGTGACATTGGTCGGTTAATCTATAGCCAACGTACCTGTGTACTCTTCACCTGAGAAAGTGCATTACACAATGCACTACTTCAGAAGCATTCTTACTGGCTCGAGGACAGTGCCCTCTCTTGTGCAGTTGCCCGTAAGATTGTGAATGAATTCCACTTTAACACTGCATATTGACCAGCTCTGACATCATCATCTCACGGTTACCTGATGGCCAGTGCACTTACCCGACAGGCTGCGCGTTTGCTCCTTGGACTTGTGTGTGAGCCCGACATCTCGGATGAGTTGCTTGGACTCCTCCTTCACCTGCTCATTGGTCAAACCCTTCAAGCGGCCATAGAACCAGACGTGCTCCTCCACAGTGAGACTGGGGAGAAAGCAGAAGACGCAATGTCACGGAACAAAGACCACACTCAAAGGAAATAGGAAATCAGAGGGCAGAAGACTCATGCAAGTGATATGGCAATCAGGAGACAGTGGCTCCCGTGGTCATATGGAGAATTTACCACACTCTCTAGTACTAACATTTACACCATCGCAGCAGCTACCATTATGAAGACCAGCTTGACGTTCACCAACAGTCCAATTTCTATAAAGCTGAGTGTGAACCCTATCCAAAATGAGAACAAACACACAAGGGAGTTAGCCAATTTTCCATTGGCAACTAAGAGCTTTTAATCTAAATGTTTGTTTTGCAATGTGAGAGTGAGCAAGAGCTAGAGACAGGCAGGAGCACTGTACTGGAGTGTGGGTGTGAAAGGAAGCTGGTTGTACACCCTTAAATGGGCACACAGAAGGCATTCATAACACAACCATAACCACTATTTTGTTTGCAAAATTAACCAATGATGCACTTTGAAAGGATGCTACACCCCACACCGCAATAAGTTGTACAGGCAAAAGCAGGGTGCCCGTTAACATACATAAATGCATAAAACACACACACACACACATGAGCCTAGTTCTCACAGCTTGAGCCCATACCCTCACCTACATCAGGGCCACCACCAGGGCTTGCCAGAAAGTTCTGAGAAAGCCCCTGTATCTGTGCTGTATAGAATACACAGAGAAATACCAAAATCAAGATATAAAAAATACCATACCGAAATTAGCTATTTTTGTGCCTGCTTCCAAAAATAAACACTATTGTTAGTTTTGGATAAATGCCTGTTATCAAAATATTGCTTTTGATAACATGAGAGCATATCATCAGGAATCAGAGAGCTTAGTGTAAAAGGGTCACAGTCGCTGGGCTAAAGGGGCATAGAGTTCTGGGTTGAAAGATCGGAAGAATCAATGGGAGGAGGCCACGTGCCGTCCAGGAGAGAGGAGCCAGAGGGTACAGGGCAGTGGGACACAGAGGGACAGATTTAATGTCTGGAGGACGAGTACTCTATCACAAATGTGACTGACGTCCTGAATCACTTGTAGTGGACCAGTCTGACCAACTCTAAATCAGTCCCAGAGCCTAGGGTAGAGAGAAGCAGCGGGGTGGCCGGCAACACACGGCTCAGTGGAGGGGAGTCACAGAGTCTAGGGTACAGGGGCATTGGGTCTAGGGTAGAGAGAAGCAGTGGGGAGGCCGGCAACACACGGCTCAGTGGAGGGGAGTCACAGAGTCTAGGGTACAGGGGCATTGGGTCTAGGGTAGAGAGAAGCAGTGGGGAGGCTGGTGACACACGGCTCAGCGGAGGGGAGTCAGAGTCTAGGGTACAGGGGCATTGGGTCTAGGGTAGAGAGAAGCAGTGGGGAGGCTGGTGACACACGGCTCAGCGGAGGGGAGTCAGAGTCTAGGGTACAGGGGCATTGGGTCTAGGGTAGAGAGAAGCAGTGGGGCGACATGCCAAACACGGCTCAGCGGAGGGCAGTCACAGAGTCTAGGGTACAGACACAGAGTCCAGTCTAGAGGGACACAGAGTCCTGGGAAGAGATTAACCATGGGGAGGCGGATGAGGGGAGTCACTGAGCCTCCAATGGGAGTTCAAAGACTAAGATATACGATCACATACTCTGGGTGGGAGGAAATTACAGTTCTGTAGGAGAAGAGACACCATTGACTTTGCAACTCCCCACCTTAGACTCTATGTCCCTGTACTTTAGACCTTGTAGACTTTGCATCCCTCTATCCTAGACCATGGGCCCCTCCACTCTTGAACCTACACCCTTCTAGTCTAGATCCTGCATCCTTCCACCCTATGCTCTGCATCCTGCCTTCCCTGACTTTGTGCCCTTGTTTGCTGGACACTGCGACACACATTCCTAGACCTTGCCCCCTGTGAACACAGACTTCACCTCCCTACACCCTTTCTACCTTAGACTTGGGTGCAGAGATTGTGAGGAGTCCCCATCTCTGAATCCCAAGTCTAGGCTCCATCTCCGTAACCCTGGAACCTAAGCATTGAAGAGGACGCTGTGCTGATGGCACATGGCATGATGCTCAAGACACGGTCAGTATTTCCCAGACTCTGTGTCCTGTACCCCAAGTTCTTCTTCCCTTTCCCACAGTCTGAGTTTCTCCAGTCGCACAGACCTTCCAGGTCCACCTCCACCACTTACATGTCGAAGAGGACATTGTGCTGAGGGCACATGCCCATTGCGGTCCGGACACTATCCATCTCTGTGCGAATATCCCGGCCCAGGACATAGGCCGTACCAGAGCTGGGAGGGATGAGGCCAGTGAGGATGGACCTGTGGACGCCAAAGGAAAGGCATGGTCACTCGCTGCAGACATTTCCTCTCCACCACTCGCACGGGTCAGTGCCCTCGTCCCATCTATTCCCTTTACTTTTGTTCTTTCTTTTCATTTCGCCTTTACCGACCTTCAAACCTCCTACCCTACCTAAACCTTCCTCTCATGCTGCTCCAGAACACCCTTTGCTGTCTCACTCCCTCTCACTTTTCACTACCCCTTACCTAACTTCCTTTTATTTCCTGGTACGTCCTGTTCAGTAGTCCGGGTTTAGACCTCGCTTAAGATCAGAAGAGGTTAGGTAAGGACACTGTGTAAGGCGTGTACATGGGGCAGAAATTCTGGGGCATGTAGGGTTGAGTTATTGTGTAAGACCATTAACAGGCACTTGGTAGGTACCAACAAGATCCCTACTTGTGTTCGGTTTTCGCTGTCAAACCAGTTTATCCCGAAACCCGAGCCATGTCTCGGGCGATATCCAAAAACCCGGGACATGTATCGGGTCTAGAGATCATCAGTTCTACAAGTACTTACTTGCACCCACTGGGGTGAACCACTCAAGAACTCCATGTACCAGATTCCCTAGGGGCGACGCGGAGGAGGGGCTAGCGGTGTGCGCTCCATTGCGATTGCTTCTAGTTCATCGCGTGGCCTTGTACAGAGGATTCCATTAAGTCTCCACACCCTCTTCTTCTCCTTAACTGCACACTGGATCTTCATCAGTTACCTGTCCAAAGGCACCCTGCCTCCAAACCGTCTCCGCAGCGTGGCTCTCCTCTGCGTCTTTCAGCTCCGGGCCTGTATCCAGGTAGGGTGGGGCCAGTTAGGGTGCTCCTGAGCTGGGCCAGAGGTAAGCTGCTAACTCTATTGATCCATGTGTTGTGCGTTCCATTATTTTCTTATACAGTCTTCTCCGGTATTTGGCTATGTCAAGCAGAGCAATAGTTCTGTGACAATAAAAGGCGGCACGATTTCTGAACCAGGGCCTCCGGAGTCTTACCCATTCCCCATTTTCCCTTGGTTCCTCATTGTGGCATTACTATCCAGTATCTTGATAAGCACAAGTGGACGACGTGGACCACTGGCTATATCCCTTGTGGAATGTCATACTTCAACGAAACCTGACAGGCGCAGTGTTATGAACAGGATGATGAGTGGGCAGTATGACCATTTGTAGGAACAACAGTGTTATTGCCGAGTACAGACGGGTCTGTTGGATGTCAGAACAAAGGCAAAATATGGGTTATGAGAGCTTTGCTTGTTGAATGTGGAAAGTGTCGTCCATTATCTGTTGTGTGTTGGTTTTAGGTTGGACAATGAGAGTAATCGGTGAACTAAACTCATTCTCAAAAAGCAGAGTTGCTTTCATACACTTCAGTGCAATGTTGGGTGCTGTATATATTTATACATTTCTCATCTCTTTTCCTCTCCCATCACATTGTTCTCTAGTAGCTTCTTTTGTCACCTACTGTGCACCCCACTCCTTTTCTCTTCCTCCTCTAATCATTTCTGTTCAACCTCCCCCCGGGCTCTCTCCCCCATCTCTACGCCACACACTGTGGCGTGGTCTTTCTCTCGGATCATAACGGATCTTCCCACCTCTAGGGTTCACACTGTGGTGGTCCTCCCTCTCTCTTTGGTGGTCGCCCTCCCTCTCTATCCATCACTGCTCGTGTCGCCCTGGTTCAGATATTCCCATCTCTAAGGCTTACATCGTGGTGGTCTTTCCCGCTCCGTTGTGACCCAGGAAGGAGGTGATTTGTCCCTCGTAGAAGTTCAAGTTCAAGCTATTGACAGCGATCTTGGGGCCACTGCTCCTGCTATGGTAAACCTTCCCCAGGTTACAGACCGCCACTCCCAGCGGCAGGTGCACTGGAGCCTCCTCAGTGAGACCTGGAACTCCCAAAGACACCAAAGGTTAAGAGGTCACTAGCAGAGCCTCTGACAAAACTAGGGACAGAAAGAACAGGAACTTCAGTGCACCGAAGGACCATCAGACAACCAAACCAGAAATTGAATATCACAGCTCAGAGCACACTCTACACGGCTCACAGCACAGTCTAACGAACAAGTTACTTACCTTCAATAATAATAATAATAATAATAATAATAATAATAATAATAATAATAATAATAATAATAATCCACATTTGTAAAGCGCACAATCACCCGTAAGGGTCTCTAGGCGCTGGGGGCCGTCGGGAAGATTAAGCGAGCTATTGCCCAGAGTCACATGGTGCTGGGCTAACCTGCCGCCGGAGCCGGGGATCGAACCTTGATCCCCAGATTCCAGTGTCAGTCGCCCTGGCCGCGGCGCATCTAATGATGTATCTGTAAGAGACATGTGTAGCTATAGATTACTTATCTTAGAATTACCCCAGGCGTCAGACTGGATCCGGAGAACTTTTTTCATAGCAGTAACCCTGCGCGTCGGGAGGTGGCATCGGTCAACTCCATCACTGGCGTCGTGTTCACCGGGATGACGTTGCGGGGGTCTACTTAGACGCTACACCCCGGAACGCTAGTCAGTTCTGACACGACTTTCCACGCCAGAAGCGCAGAGCCATGCAAGACACTGACCACTGGTGCACATAACTAGGGCCCTGTAAGGGGGTCCCTATCCCTAGAAGTCCGTTTGCAGAACGGGGAGGATGGGTGGGGCGGTAAGGAATCTATAACTACATATGTCTCTTACAGATACCTCGCTCCCGAAGAGAAGTAACTTGTTCGTCTGAAAGAGACTGTACTTACATATTCCTTACCTTATAAAAGATACCCCAGCAATGCCAACCCCGGTGGTGGGTCTGCAAACTAAGTTCACATCAGGAAATCCTGGAGAACAGAACAGCCGAAAAAGCTGTCTCTCCGGACTTGGCTGTCCAGGCAGTAATGTTTTGTGAATGTGTGCAGAGATACCCACGTGGCAGCCTGGCAGATGTCAACCAGCGGAACTCCACATCCCAATGCAGTAGTACCTGCCGCTGCCCTAGTAGAGTGGAAGCGCAATCCTACTGGGGGTGCTTCTATAGCCAAAGAATAACAGATCTTGATGCATAAGACAACCCATCAAGAGATGTTACGTTTGTGTACGGCCCAACCTTTATTGGCACCAAAATAACCCACGAAGAGTTGATCGTCCACCCGGAAGTCTTTAGTGCGGTCAAAGTAGAAGGACAGCGCACGGTGGAGTTCTCCTTCTCCTTGGAGGGATGCAGGGGCGGGGAGAAGGTGGGTAATGTGGTGGTCTGACCCATGTGGAAAGAGGTAACCACTATGGGCAGAAAAAAGGGCCTAGTATGAAGGACAACTTTGTCGGGATGGACAGCAAGAAAAGGAGGTTTGAAAGCCGGAGCCTGAAGCTCACTCACCCTGCGGACAGAGGTGATGGAGAGCAGGAAAGCAGTCTTCAAAGTAAGGAAGCAAAGAGGACAATTATGTAGGATCTCAAAGGGAGCACACATGAGATAAGTAAGGACAAGATTGAAGTCCCACTGGGGCATTACGAAAGAAGGAGGAGGAAAGAGGCGAGTAATGCCCTTCAGAAATCTGTTAACAATAGGGGACTTGAAAAGAGAAGGCTGATCAGGAAGGCGAAGAAAGTCCGAAATGGCCAAAAGATAGCCTTTAAGGGTGCCCAGAGCAGAGCCCTGCTGGGCCAAAGAAAGAAGGAATAAAAGAACCTCAGAAAGAGCGGTAGAAAGGGGATCCACAGCCTTTGCTGTGCACCATGCAGCAAGTTTGTTCCATCTACAGGCATATACAGTCTTAGTAGAGATGCCAAGATGACCTTACAGACTTCGGGAGGAAAGTTGGAAGATGTCAACTATCGCCACTAAATATGCATGCAAGGAGGTGGAGGCTGCACGGGTTCGAGTGGAGGACCGTCCTCTGCTGCTGCGACAGAAGATCCTCCCGAAGAGGCAGTCTGATCGGAGGATCGATAGCCATGCTTAAGAGCTCGGGGTACCAGACTCTTCGTGGCCAGCCCAGAGCCACAAGAATGACTTGAGCCCAGTCGAGCTTGATCTTCTTTAGCACTCTGGGTAGTAGTGGTACAAGCGGAAAGGCGTACAACAGACCGTAATTCCACTTGCGACATCTCCCATGATGACCTTGCCAGAGGTGCCAACTTGTTATGGGCCTTGGCAGCAATGCTTGCAGAGCTCGAGGCTTGTGCGCCTCGGGGACAGGGAAGGTCACGCCGGTGTGTGGTCCGCAGTGCCAAGCAGTTCCATATTGAGAGGGGATCTTTTGCACCAGCAACGGTTTTTGTACCCATGACTCTGATGAAGCATGAGGAGATAAGCTACACACCACAAGTCAACCTTGGGGGACTCGACAACCCACATGGTATCATGGGGTGAACCATGTAGAATGCACTCCTCTGCCCCTACCACAAGACTTGGCCTCTCAATGGTCGCTCAATGTTCTACCTTCTCGTCTTCCCAGTGCCCCAGGTGCCCCGGACCCGGAGGCCTCTATGGTTGGCCAATCATCAGCACTGCTTATGTCGGAGGGAGCAATGAGGTGATGCGGGCTCAAAGAGCACCCTTCAATGTTTTGACAAATCATCCATGTTGATGAAAACACCCTTGCAGGACAAGCTATGCTGATGCTGTCAGAGAGGAACAACCATGTAACGTGAGCAACTATAAATACATGTGGAAATACTCAGATTTATCAAAAAGAAAATGGATAAAATCCAAAACAAAAGGTCCTTGCAGATACTAGAGCCTGTGACTAAAACCACAGATACTAGAATCTTACACATGGATAGAAAGGAAGCAATAGTTTTTGGAGCCTGTACAGGGCAGGTTGTAGGTGACAATCCACAATTTCATGTCAACGGTGGCATGGAGAAAAAGAAAAAAAGCTTGAGAATAAAAAGAAAAAAAGCTTGAGAATAAAAAATGACTTCAAAACATTTTTCCCATGATCTTCCCCTGCACCAACTGGGAGGATTGCAGAAATATCCCACTGTGCACAGCACTGCAGATACTAGAGGGACGCCGAGGCCACCGCTTTGGCGCTTTAATGACTTCTGTTCTAGGGCATCTGAAAACAAAAAGTCCTCGATCTAGATGTACGGGGTGAACAATATTATTTTAGGTCTGTTAATAGGCGGTCACACTAGAGAAAAACACACAATTAGTCCAATCAGTCACTAAAGCCACTCGCACTCTCTTCACACTTAAAACTTCAGGTGATTACCGCAGACCTTGCACTACCTCCCCAACCCAGACACAGCTCTACCCTATTTTTTCTGACGAGGAGATCGGTGGGACAATAAGAGAATGAAAACATCTGGCAAAGTTGAAAAATGTTAGAAGAGAAACAGGCAGTGATGCCAGGAGAGAAAGAAAATTATGAGAAAAGAGGAAAAGCTCTTACCATCCAATGGAAGGACATCGGGTGCCAATGGAATCTTGTCGTCATACGGAGAGGCGTTGAACCAGTAGCTTTTGAGAAAAGGAAAATTCCAGGGCTTGGGAATTCCATATTGACCTGGAATGAAATGCAATGCCCAGAATGACCGGAAAGATTAATTACCAAGACCAACTGCTTTCCCCTCACTGACAACCACACCACATTGTGACCCAACAAAGAGCCATGCAGCCCTCTACCACTGACACTTCACGCTTTGAACGCAAGTAAATACCGGTCTTCCCATGCTCTTCTTCTGAAACATGTACACACATGTGTACACACGTACACACACACCCCAAAAGGCCCTCCCATTCTCCACCTGGCTCACCCTATCCAAAGGCAGAGAAACTCAGCCCTCTGATTCCTGCCCCTCACGCTCTCCTCGGTCTCTCAGTAGTAAAATCCGAAATGTAAAATCCTTATTTTTCTAACTACTTTTGTTCTTTACCCCCAAAGAAAAACACGTTATTATTGCTTCAAAGAAATGCAAAGCAGAAGTGCCAGGCTCGAGTAAAGCGAGCCAGTGATTGCAGGGAGTGTCTCAGCCTGGCAGGCCGATGCGTTCCGACATTGCCCCCTGGCATGGCGAGTTCCACTGCTTACAAGTCTGGCATGCCAAGATGAAAGCCTTTTGGAAATAAACTGAGGCATGTGGAGTAATTATGAAGATGATAGTGTTTCTATTTCTTGATCTGATAAAATGCTCCTGGTGATTCACAGGGACATTAGGGCCAACACAGCAATAAAAAAAAGACTCTTATTTTACAGCAGCTCATGTTGTAGAGAGCGAGGAGTGTAAAATGTTTCTACATTCCTCAATTTTGAAGACAGCCACTGCCTGAGGCATGTTCCACCCCTCCAACAGTGCTAGTACCGGGAGCACTGGGGCACCATGGAAAATCAGCATATCATCGGAGCACCATGGTCAGACTACGAAGCGGAGTGGTTTAACTATGATAGAAATCAAAGTCCCATCTCACGGCTTACAAAGCATTGCTTTGCCTACGCCTGTCGTGTTTTCTCATCCAATTCATATGAAATTATTCTTTAATGTGTTCCTGGATTCACTTCTTGTATATTGGGTTTCTTGAATCGGAGTACAGGAATATGTGCATGTGGAAGGGAGTGTAGTCAGAAACCCTGACGCTGCCCCTATCTGTGTATTAGATATGAGTCCACGTTACGACTTCCAACATTTTCTTCATAAAACTGGATGAGAGCTGCAATACAATGGGCACCCGGTTAACAGTCTGGGTTGAGACGACAGGAAAACATTCAGTTTGTACGCTCCTCTCCACCTCTAGAGCGCGGATGATTTCAACTGGTGACTAGCGTCAAGGGCTAGCACGGGTGAACCAGGAGACAAACTAGCATTGGCAGGCACAGTGAAGAGCTGGCTCTGGTGCCAGTGTGAGAAGCGGGCACTGTTGGACAGTGGGGCACACGGGTAAGGTGGGCAGAAATAGGAGTTAGCACTGATGAACAGTGTGAAGAGCCGGCACTCGCTGGTAGTCTGAGGAGCTTACACCATTGGGCAGTGTGCATTAGTAGCATTAGTAATCGTTACAGGTGAGAAAGGGCAAACCTTTCACTGGTGAGGGCACCAGCAGGCTATCCAGCTAACCTAGCAACTTCTATAAAGACCAAAGTCGTACCATAAACGTTTGCAATGGTCTAAAGAAATCCGATTTGTAGTATGTGGAGCATTAAAGATTGTTTACCCGCTCACAAGATTTCCCAAACAACCTACTTCCATTCCTTCACCACTGAAATTAAGAAGCATTGCGCTATGTGTACCGTTAAGGGGTCATGGTCTGAGGAGTCGCATTTATGCTGGACATACTATGGGAACAGGCAAAGCGTGCTTGCCTGTGACATGCTACTGACCTGGAAACACTGCTTCTATGTACCAGGTGGCAGCTCCATAGACACAGGCATCAAGTAGCAACAGAAGCAGCGAAGAGGAAAAGGTATATGGATCTCCCTCCACTGGGCGTGAATTCATGTTGTACCACTGAAGCCCGACTCCTTGCTCCTCGTACAGGGAGAGGTATTCACACCCAAAGCCAAAGGCGACTGGGGAGAGGAAGCTCTGCAGGGGAAACAAGACAGTTACAACACGTCCAGTCGTGAGAGAGGCTTGCACCAGTGCCCACCACTTGCACCAGTGTGGCATAGACACAGGCCTATATACGCCCACTCAGAAGAATGTGCCATACATACTTACAGCAAAGATGCGCAGCGTGTACGTGATGTAGTCCCTCCACGCCACGCACAGCACGTAGGGCAGGTAAAAAGAGAAGTAGATGATACCTCCACAGGCCGATGCTAGATTCGCCCGAGAGAAGAAGGTGCTGATGAGGAAGCACTGGGAGATGGTTGCAACTGCAAAGGCTGAGAGGAAGAGGAAGACCACTGAGGGATCGCTGTACGGAAGGATGTCCCCCACCTGGAGGAACAAGGGAGCAAGAGGCGTTAGCACCGGCTACATCATCTGTTTAAATCTACTGTAAAGATGGTGATTATAGGCAAGCCAGTCAAAGGCTACCCACCGACCTGACATCCTGAAATAACCTGGAGTACTTAAGAGGCTGTGAAAATAAGTGGTGGGTGTCTACTCTCCCCTGTGAAAAGGAGCACCTACCCCCAAAATGAGGATCTCCTGCCATCACCATGAACCCTCAGCATGCCAACCAGCTACCCATGTCAACTGAATCACCAACTCTTGGGTTGAGGACAATGTAACTCAAGGATGATAACAAAGCACCCTCTGGATGATGAAGTACCCTCTGGATGATGAAGAAGTCAGGCTCAGGATGACAAAAAAGTGCCCCTGATACCTTGTGAGACTATCTCAGAAAGAGGGTAGAATAACCTCACAATGAGGAAGGCATTTCTTTGGCATGAGGAAGGCATTGCCTTGGGATGAGGAACCCTCATCCATTAAATGAGCACATAATATCTTTGTGATGAGCATCATCCACCTTTAAGATGATGATCGCCTATTATCGAAATGAGGAAGACCAATGCTCGGGACGGGGAGGATTTGCCTATGGGATGGAAATGACCTACCCTCAGGATAAGGACTCCCTACCCTCAGGATAAGGACTCCCTACCCTCAGGATAAGGACTCCCTACCCTCAGGATAAGGACTACCTACCCTCAGGATAAGGACTACCTACCCTCGGGATAAGGACTCACTACCCTCGGGATAAGGACTCCGTACCCTCAGGATAAGGACTCCCTACCCTCAGGATAAGGACTCCCTACACTCAGGATAAGGACTCCCTACCCTCAGGATAAGGACTCCCTACACTCAGGATAAGGACTACCTAACCTCGGGATAAGGACTCACTACCCTCGGGATAAGGACTCCCTACCCTCGGGATAAGGACTCCATACCCTCATGATAAGGACTCCCTACCCTCACGATAAGGACTCCGTACCCTCGGGATAAAGACTCCCTACCCTCGTGTTAAAGACTCCCTACCCTCACGATAAGGACTCCCTACCCTCACGATAAGGACTCCCTACCCTCACGATAAGGACTCCCTACCCTCATGATAAGGACTCCCTACCCTCACGATAAGGACTCCCTACCCTCACGATAAGGACTCCCTACCCTCAGGATAAGGACTACCTACCCTCGGGATAAGGACTCACTACCCTCGGGATAAGGACTCCCTACCCTCGGGATAAGGACTCCATACCCTCATGATAAGGACTCCCTACCCTCACGATAAGGACTCCGTACCCTCGGGATAAAGACTCCCTACCCTCGGGATAAAGACTCCCTACCCTCACGATAAGGACTCCCTACCCTCACGATAAGGACTCCCTGCCCTCACGATAAGGACTCCCTACCCTCACGATAAGGACTCCCTACCCTCACGATAAGGACTCCGTACCCTCGGGATAAAGACTCCCTACCCTCGGGATAAAGACTCCCTACCCTCACGATAAGGACTCCCTACCCTCAGGATAAGGACTCCCTACCCTCGGGATAAGGACTCCCTACCCTCAAGAGAAGGAATCTAAATCCTCAGGATAAGGACTCCCTACCCTCGGGTTAAGGACTCCCTACCCTCGGGATAAGGACTCCCTACCCTCGGGATAAGGACTCCCTACCCTCGGGATAAGGACTCCCTACCTTCAAGAGAAGGAATCTAAATCCTCAGGATAAGGACTCCTTACCCTTTGGGAGAAGGACTCCCTACCCTCAGGAGAAGGACTCCCTACCCTCAGGAGAAGGAATCTAAATCCTCAGGATAATGACTCCTTACCCTTCGAGAGAAGGACTCCCTACCCTCAGGAGAAGGATTCCCTACCCTCAGGAGAAGGACTCCCTACCCTCGGGATAAGGACCTCCTACCCTCAGGAGAGGGACTCCCTACTCTCGCGATAAGGACTCCCTACCTTCTGGATAGATACTACCCCTTGGGATGGGCAGAGTCTACGCTTAGGATGTGGATGCCCTACACTCGAGATACACTGCCCCACTCTTGAGATGAAGACAGCCTACTCTTGAGGCAAGAACGACCTACCCTCGGATGAAGATGGTCTGTCTTCGGAATGAGGACGAAGTACCACAGGAACAATGACTACGTATCGTGGGACAAAGAAGACGTTCCTTCTGGATCAGGACCATCTATTCCTAGGCTATGGATGACTTACCCTTGGGACAAGGACGGACAAACTATTGGCAGAGCTCAGATAAACTACACTCGGGATGAATATGACCTACCCTGAAAAGAAGAATAACGTGCCCAGAGAATGAGGCGCACCTACCCTGAGGATGAGGATGAGAAGGAGTGAGCTGATGAGGAAGGGGAGCAGGCTGCTGATGAACCAGCTGAGCCACAGCATGCCCCGGCTCAGCCCCATCACTTTCATGGTCTCCTTCAGCCGCGTCTCCTTCTCTCGCACCACGCCCTTGATGATCATGGCCACAGAGTAGATCCACGCCAGCGTCATGAAGAGCGGCATGGATCGGTTGAGGACTCGCAGAAATCTGTGCCGATGAGAAGGAGAAAGAGGGTGAGGAGGAGATGGGCGACACAGAAAGAAGAGCGTGGAGAAGAGAAGGGGTAAGATCAAAAGGGAGAGCAGAAGAGTAGGAAGACATGGAGAAAATGTGATACACAAAGTAGGGAAGAGGAAGGAGTGCAGGAGAGGGTGAAGAAGGAAGAGATGACCGAGAAGAAGAAATCAAGGGTGAAAGGAAAAGTAAGAAATAGATCAGACTTACACAAAATAACAACATATAAGAACTACACAACAACACAGAGACAAGACGTGTACAATATGTGATCACTGAGCCCTGGAACAGGACTGCCCCTGTTCTATTGCACCTTTCACACTTAGGCCCCTGAAACAACATGTGTTACTACTACAAAGAACAAGTCAGAGGGGCTGGGGCTCACATGTCATCCACGTAGCATGGGTAGGGCATCTGCTGTACGTAGGCTCCAGTCCGCGCCTGGGTACCGGTCACGGCCCGTATGACCGCCTGCTCCACCAGATCCTGGATATAGACGAAGCCCCCCCAGACGTAGCGCATGTCATTGAACGGATCCGCAGCCGGTCCTGGGTCCCAGAACCTGAGGAGAAGAAGACAGAAGGAACTCAGCAGGATGAACAACTACAAGAGGCGCAAGGAGCTGTGTACGGTCCCTGGGAGACCACGAGAGGTGTACCAGTGCTAGTGATGTCAGGGGAGCTGCTATGGACCCTCTGTCTCGGATATGGGGTTCTGCTACAGTCCCAGATGTGGCGGTTCCCCCTGAAGTAAAGAGATCTGCTGCAGTCACATGGAGACAAGCGTCTCTGTTGCGCCCTACTCTAGGAAGTAGCCGAAGGCGCGCCAAAGGTAAGCACATCCATGGTCGAAACATGACCAGCGCCAGCCACCCTGCTCGTTTCTCTCCAGGTATTTCTATGTCATCTGTTCTTTTAAAATCATGTAATGAGTCTATTCCGCACTGTGATTGCACTTTCTCTCCAACTTGTATTGATGGCCCTTTGTCTTGTCTTAAGTGCAAAGCCGTTTTCGGAGCCTCGTGGACCCCTCCTGTTACTGCCCAGGCTTCTGCTGGGAGGTCACTAGTAGTTGGTCTTATTAATGCTTGTTCCCTGAGCGAATGTGTGCAAGAAATCTAAGATTTGATTATTGGATTTTATTTTTATTACGGAATTGTGGCTCAAAGAGTGGTGTAATCCAGACATTGCCCATGCTTTACCTCTGGATACACCTCCCTGTCTTTTGTAGGTGGCCTTAATTATCGTCCCTCAGGCCCAGACCCTATTTTTTTTGTATCTTTCGGAGATGCGTTACCTCCTCTTGTACTTCATTATGCGCATTTCACAATTTTGGGATACTTTAACTTCCATCTGGAGTGCAGTAAAGATCCTGGGTTAGCGAACTTTACTGAGACCTTAAGTATTGTTGGTCTTCTCTGATTGGTTGCTTCCTCCACACACACTACAGGTCACATCCCCGATGGGGTGGGATCCAATGACCCAAATCTGGTGGTTGATTCCCCATCCGGCAGGCCTGCTCTGACCACATGCTGGTTCCTGTTAGAATTCGGCTCGAGCCAGACAGTCTGCCCTCTCTTTCCTCGGTGCCAGGCCCCCAAACTTCAGGGAAATGGGTCAAGTTTCTGGCTGAACCCAAAGCTCTCCATGTGCTTATCCAGCTCCACCCCTACATTTACAGGGAACATCGTGGAGGATGTCTCACCCTTTAATAACTGGATTACCCATACAACTGATGACCTAGCCCTGGTAATCTCTTTTAAGAAGCACAGATCCTATACACCAGCCCCATGGTATAGCCAGGCCATAGTGGAACAATTTCTCCGCTGCAAGCAACATGAACGGAAGTGGCGGAAGGCTTATAACGCAGAGGACTTGCTTCGTTTTAAAATGACATTGAAAACCTATCATGGTCAGATTAAGTCCGCCAAAAAAGTCTACCTTTCCATTCAGATTGATGAAGCCCAATCCAATAAAAAAACACTTTTAAGATATCTAAATCGTTTCTACAATCTAAAGCACTGGCTATGGAGATCCCACCCTCTCGAACCTTATCTGACCAAATGTCTGTATTTTTCTAATAGAAAATATGAGCCATTCAACGGGGTTTTACAATCCTCACTCCTCCGATGGGCGATATGGTGATGAAAATGTACAGCAGACATGGCGCACTCCCAGAGAGCCACACTCTGAAACATAGAGATGTACAGCAGCTCCACTCTCAGATGTGGAGAGCTTCGGGAGAGACGCTCTCTGAGATGAGGACTGAAGTGCACTGACAGACCTATGTATATGTCGCAATGGATGGAAGGAACAGCGTACAGTGTCAGAGTGCAAGATCACAATGAATTCAGTGTCTAAGACACACATCAAAAGTCTGCATAGCACAGCATTCGATCAATGCCCGCACAGCCATAAAGTGGAACTAGCCTGGTCCATATGATTATTATTTTGTTTTAGGTTATTATTCCTGTACATGATTATTGTATTTACTCCCCTTATGTCACCATGCTCCATCGTAAGGCCCATTCCTCGTTCACCCAGGTTTATAAATGATATGTTATGTGTGCACTATTTGATTCAATGCCTATTAGATTCCCCATATTAGACTCATGTTTTGATTTGTTACCTTCCTTTCCCTCAAATTGTAAAGCGCTCTGATATCCTTCGGGATCAAGTTTGCGCTATATAAAACTCTATAAATAAAATAAATACCTGGAGGCACAGATCTATGTCTGCTTGACAGTGACCTGGGCTGCGCCTGCTTTGAACAGACCGGGGCTATGCCTGCATGGAACAGACCGGGGCTATGCCTGCATGGAACAGACCGGGGCTATGCCTGCATGGAACAGACCTGGGTTACGCCTGCATGGAACAGACCGGGGCTATGCCTGCATGGAACAGACCGGGGCTATGCCTGCATGGAACAGACCGGGGCTATGCCTGCATGGAACAGACCTGGGTTACGCCTGCATGGAACAGACCTGGGTTACGCCTGCATGGAACAGACCGGGGCTATGCCTGCATGGAACAGACCGGGGCTATGCCTGCATGGAACAGACCGGGGCTATGCCTGCATGGAACAGACCTGGGTTACGCCTGCATAGAACAGACCGGGGCTATGCCTGCATGGAACAGACCTGGGTTACGCCTGCATGGAACAGACCGGGGCTATGCCTGCATGGAACAGACCTGGGTTACGCCTGCATGGAAGGGACCTGGGTTACGCCTGCATGGAACAGACCTGGGTTACGCCTGCATGGAACAGACCGGGGCTAAGCCTGCATGGAACAGACCGGGGCTATGCCTGCATGGAACAGACCGGGGCTATGCCTGCATGGAACAGACCTGGGTTACGCCTGCATGGAACAGACCGGGGCTATGCCTGCATGGAACAGACCTGGGTTTCGCCTGCATGGAACAGACCTGGGTTACGCCTGCATGGAACAGACCTGGGTTACGCCTGCATGGAACAGACCTGGGTTACGCCTGCATGGAACAGACCTGGGTTACGCCTGCATGGAACAGACCGGGGCTATGCCTGCATGGAACAGACCGGGCCATGCCTGCATGGAACAGACCGGGGCTACGCCTGCGTGAAACAGACCGGGGCTACGCCTGCGTGAAACAGACCGGGGCTACGCCTGCGTGAAACAGACTTGATCTAAACCCTGACACAGACCTGGCCTAAATGGGTCCGGCACTGACCTGGTCAATACTTTTACAAGACTCACCTGGATTATTCCTGTGTGTCACTGACCTCTTCTATGGTTGCACAGCAATGACGTGGCCTACACCTCCATGCACAGGCCTGGTCTGTGTGCCTGGCACTGATCTGGTCTGCACCTGGACAGCATTGACCTGGTTTACGCCTGGACAGCACCGACCCGGTCTATGCCTGTACCCCCACTAACCTGGTCTACGCTTGTATCTCGCTGACCAGGTCTATGTCTGTACCTTCCAACCTTGTCTATGCCTGTACCCCCCTGACCTGGTCTATGCCTGTACCCCCTGACCTGGTCTATGCCTGTACCCCCCTGACCTGGTCTATGCCTGTACCCCCCTGACCTGGTCTGTGCCTGTACCCCCCTGACCTTGTCTACGCCTGTACCCCCCTTTCCTGGTCTGCACCTGCTCAGCAATGGCCTGGTCTCTGTCTGCACCCATCTCCCTTCAGAGGATCCCTCTCTCTGCTCACCTGTCCTTGATCTTGTTCGTTCTAGTGACGTCATCGATGTCCATTCTGATCTTAAATGTGACGTGGCTCGGAGGCGTTTCGTTGGCCGGGGCGGTCTGGTTATCAAGATTCAAGAAAACCACCCCGCCCCAGAACTGCCTCTCTTCCAGCAGCTGCAGGGCCCGCAGGACCAGGCCTTCTTCAGAGGGCACAGCTTCGATCTTATTCAGGGAAACGCACTGAGGAGAGATGGGTACAAGGTTACGAAGAAAGAGGAGACGCTTGCTTTTATCCCAGGGATTCTGCAAGAAGCCCAGAAAACACATTGCAGGATGAAAGGAACACACGGCTACCTCAATGAACCGGGAGAGCGAGGCGATGAGGCGGTCCACCTGGGCGAAGGCGTCTTTCCACGTAAAGCTGCCATCACCGGCGAGGAAGTCGGCTATGGATGATGCGTTCCAAGAGCTGTTGGCGAGCCTCTGATCCACCAGCCGAGCCACGGGTGAAGTCTTCAGCAAGGTCTGCCATGAAAGAAGAAGGAGGGAAGGATGTGAGGACAGCACTGGACCACAGACAAGCGAGGGGAGAGATGCAGGCGGATGACATCTGCATGAACTTCCATCAGTGGGTCAGTCAAAGGTGAGCCTGTGTGTCCAAGGCAAACTAACTTGCACGTGAATCACCCCAGCCTCTCATGAGATTGACCCATCTGGAAATCTTGACATGTCCCCGAAGCCAGCGCACCACAGCCTTGCATCAAAGTGACTGCAGCCACAATGCAGCAAAGTATTTCAGGAAATTATAAAACTCATTACGAAGCAATCCTCACCCCTAACCTGATGGACACATGCGTTGCATTTGATTCAAAACTTTATCCAAATTTCTCAAAGACAAAGAGGCACAAGTGTCACAAAGCCACATGCCTACCACTGAAGTCAAAGCGAGACTGCACAAAGGGGACAACAGTAACACCCTGGATCTCTCCTACCACCAGCCTCCGCGGGGAGGGTAAAAGTGACCACTCGAGTTGGTTGCAGTGCAAAGAATATGAAAAAATGAAGCTCCCCCTTAATCAACATGAATCATTCTAGACAACAAGATACAAAGATGCACAAATAATGGCTGCAATCACTGTACAAATGAAAGAGAAGAGATTGTCTGAAATATACAAAGAAACCTAAGATGTTTATACATCTAACACTCTAGTAGCCCATTGGCACAATTCAAATTGGTTCCAGACCTTTTTCCTGAAGACTGCGCTGTTTACGCCCAAATGTCACTATGGACCAAACCAATCAACTGTAATCAAGCGGCTAGAAGCAGGCTCTGGAGAGGATTCTTCACTTCACACTGGATCCTCCTTCAGACACTGCCTCCTCATCCTTTGGAGCTCCCAGAATGACCTATTCACACACCAACCACATAATCTTGTCTCTTTTCAAACCTTCCTTCCTTCCGCAACACCAGCTCCATAGTCACAAGGAACATTATTTCTTATCTCCTGGCTCCAATTTCTCCTCAGTATCACTGGGCAACTTCAAGAAACAGAAATCTGCTGTGTTCTGGGGCACGCTACAAGGTCTACTGCAAACATGAGCCTTCTCTTCGACAACAGCCGACACCCAGCGTCAGACTGTATGCAACCTTTCCCTTCACTCGTTAACACCTTCATCAAAGGCTTGTGATGTGTCCTCGCTTCGGAATGTGTTCACCAGATAAAAGACTGAAACCTTTCCACTGCTCAGTAAAGTGATGGAGCTTCAGGCGGGGGTGTAAGTGATTTTAGACCAGGGGTACATCCAAAGAGGTTCAATGCCTGAGCAAGCAGGCTAGAAGGTGACAGGAGTGCACCCAGAGTGCCCGCTCGCCTGAGGCTGGAAGGTGACAGGAGTGCACCCAGAGTGCCCGCTCGCCTGAGGCTGGAAGGTGACAGGAGTGCACCCAGAGTGCCCGCTCGCCTGAGACTAGAAGGTGACAGGAGTGCACCCAGAGTGCCCGCTCGCCTGAGGCTAGAAGGTGACAGGAGTGCACCCAGAGTGCCCGCTCGCCTGAGGCTAGAAGGTGACAGGAGTGCACCCAGAGTGCCCGCTCGCCTGAGGCTGGAAGGTGACAGGAGTGCACCCAGAGTGCCCGCTCGCCTGAGGCTAGAAGGTGACAGGAGTGCACCCAGAGTGCCCGCTCGCCTGAGGCTAGAAGGTGACAGGAGTGCACCCAGAGTGCCCGCTCGCCTGAGACTAGAAGGTGACAGGAGTGCACCCAGAGTGCCCGCTCGCCTGAGGCTGGAAGGTGACAGGAGTGCACCCAGAGTGCCCGCTCGCCTGAGGCTGGAAGGTGACAGGAGTGCACCCAGAGTGCCCGCTCGCCTGAGGCTAGAAGGTGACAGGAGTGCACCCAGAGTGCCCGCTCGCCTGAGACTAGAAGGTGACAGGAGTGCACCCAGAGTGCCCGCTCACCTGAGGCTGGAAGGTGACAGGAGTGCACCCAGAGTGCCCGCTCGCCTGAGGCTAGAAGGTGACAGGAGTGCACCCAGAGTGCCCGCTCGCCTGAGACTAGAAGGTGACAGGAGTGCACCCAGAGTGCCCGCTCACCTGAGGCTGGAAGGTGACAGGAGTGCACCCAGAGTGCCCGCTCGCCTGAGGCTAGAAGGTGACAGGAGTGCACCCAGAGTGCCCGCTCGCCTGAGGCTGGAAGGTGACAGGAGTGCACCCAGAGTGCCTGCTCGCCTGAGACTAGAAGGTGACAGGAGTGCACCCAGAGTGCCCGCTCGCCTGAGGCTGGAAGGTGACAGGAGTGCACCCAGAGTGCCCGCTCGCCTGAGGCTGGAAGGTGACAGGAGTGCACCCAGAGTGCCCGCTCATCTGAGGCTGGAAGGTGACAGGAGTGCACCCAGAGTGCCCGCTTGCCTGAGGCTGGAAGATGACAGGAGTGCACCCAGAGTGCCCGCTCGCCTGAGGCTGGAAGGTGGCAGGAGTGCACCCAGAGTGCCCGCTCGCCCGAGGCTGGAAGGTGCCAGGAGTGCACCCAGAGTGCCCGCTCGCCCGAGGCTGGAAGGTGTCAGGAATGCACCCAGACTGACCACCTGCTTGGATGAGCAGGGTACTGCCTCCTCGCCTGAACCTACAAGGTGACCTATGGTGGTGGAAGTGACTATAGGCGAGGGATACGGCTCATTTACCTGGTGAGCACCTGCTTACTTACACACTCACCCTGTAAAAGTCTGTCAAGTCCCTCGTAACAGGAATCCTTTGCCTACAGCTGTACAAGATGGCGACCCGTTGCAAGTTTCTCCAAGGTGGAAATGACAACATGCAATTGGACTTGTATGTTTGCTGCAGAGGTTCCTTCAAAAGAAGTTTTCCCCTGCCTCGGTGAACCCCCATCAACCCACCTGGACCTTTCTGCCGCTGCCGCCTTCACCTTGCATCAGTCAAGAGCCTACATACATGTGCACCATGGCTAGTTGCTGGGATACATGCAAGCAGGTGCACTCTTTCTACACACTCCATCACATTACATTGCACACAAATTGCAGTTGTTATAAGATTCACATGTCCAAAGGCACCGTAAGCATGTGGGAGGGTTGGAAGGACGAACCTGTCCTTCGAACCCTTCCACATTCTTATGAATACATATTCCAGCGGAATCGTGTGTGTGAAGGCACTTTAGAGGAACCACTTCTGCACACCCACTACATTCTTGCCAAGAGAGAAATGGCTACACAGACACTGACTGTAAGTAAGACGATCTCCCGGCTACTTGTCATCCAGGCCTGGATCTGCCCCCCGATCTCCGCCCAGGCGTCCTTCACTTCCCTCAGCAGCGCCAGCTCCTGGAACGTGCGATTCACCTACAGGAGAAGGGAATAAGGAGATGAAGCAGAGTTTATGTGGTCCAAAGTGGACACTTTTTCATTTCACAGCTTGTGGGCCTCATGGGACTTCCCCGAGCTCGAGGGACTTTGGTGAGTTTGTGGACCAGGCATGGCGTTGCTACAGGATTACTGACCCCAACAGACCAGAGATGGCTCACGCACAGGTTCACGCCTCTCATGAGATCTGTGTTGGCCTCTTCGGGGACACTGGCACAGGGAATCCTGGGAAGGATGGGCCACAACCTCATTTCCTGAATGTGGCTCCACACACCTTATAGGATACAATACTAAATCTAAATCTAAAAAGGCCATCCCAGCCATCTGACACCTTGAAAGAGATCAGCAGCATGTCTGCGTCCACCAGGTCAGGTAGACAAAGATGCCATCAACTGCATTCTGTGACCTTGTGGTACTTGGTGGCTGATGCTGCTTGTCATTAACCTATAGTGGCCTACGATGATCACATATGACCATCACGAACACGTGTGTGAGAACGTACATCACTTCCCTGGCATGCCCTGGGGTGCTCCAGGGTGACCGCCACTGGCCTTCGCGGACATGGAGCCGCACAGAATGAATCCGTTCTCCCTTCCTTCACCAGGTGAGGCCCAGGGCGATTATTCAGATCATCAGGGACCTGGAGGGATACAGTGAACCTTCCTCCTCTCCTTGGCCAGGGTTGTCTCAGGTTGGGCATTCCTAACTGACTCTGTGAGGTGCCAGATGACCCATGGGCACAGCCTGCGCTGCCCGTCCTGCAGCCTGCAGGATCGCATCCTTTCGCCCTGAATGCACACGTGCATCCAAACTTTGATACTTCCTCAATGTCACTGACATTGATAATTGACCAATCATGAAGTTACAGAAGCTTAGCGCAAGGTGGTGTGACCACGGAGGGTGTGTGGATGGACGTCTCACCTCAGTCATGATTCTCTCGGTGACCGGCGTGATCGGGGTGTAGAGGATTCTCCCCAGGAAGAGTGGTTTTATCCCCCTCCAGATGATGCGTGATAAGGGGTTGGACTCCAGGGTTGCGATGATCTCTTTACAGTGAGGAGCTGTGAACAAGGCAAGTGAGAGTTCAGCAATCTTATAACATTTGATCTCCTTGACGTCAAAATCTACAGCTTCCACCCGCTAATCGTCACAGGAAAATTACTAAGTAAATGTTTGTGCTGATGCGAACTGCTCAACTGAGAGAATAACGAGGTATGAAATGTTAAAAGGAAAATGTGAGAAGGGATGGGACAGCGGTGTCAAGACTAGATGCTCTGAAGGTCTGTTTAGACATTTTCATGATTGCCTGAAGAAAGGGCGACTCCTCTGAAGCCACAGCACCACCCTGCAATGTCTGTGACAAGTGTCTCCTTAAGAGGGTCCCAGATAGGAAGAAAACTCACAAAGGATAAACAAAATCATTGAAGGTATTAGCAAGGCACCAAACCAGCCCTGAAAGCAGGAAAGAACAAAGAGCCAAGCGAGAGAATCCAGAAACAGAATCCAGTAGATGTGGAAGAAAACATCAGAGGCAGATGTAGTAGCAATAATGCAAGGAACGCAGCATAAAACGAGGGCACAAAGTGAAAATACCCAAGTATTGATAACTTCAGCAACAAGCAATGCAATCCTCTAGCAGGTGACCATGGGGCGAGCGCAGCCGGGACTGAAGGCGCATGTCAAGCCCTAGGGCTCTGGGGATTGATTCCCGCAGGGCCACGGCTGCCTCGTGGTATGTTGAGGCAGGTTGATGGGAATCAGTAATGGCTGCTTGAAGTTCAGCCAGCCTCTGCTCAGAGGTGTGGTGTATGGTGAGGGTGCTGGTGGATGAGGTGGAGTTCATGGTGGTGTTGATGCAACAATGGTTCATTGGATGGGCAAATGCTTCAGTGTGCTTGTTTAAGTTGCCCTATTAATAATAAGAGAACTTTGCGGAGTTAGGAGTTGCTCTGGCATCGTCGACTCTACCTAAGAGTAAGGTCCCCACGTGTTAGCTGAAGACAGGAGTTGTGGTCACTCTGATGGGCAAGAATGATAACGGCCATGGAGAGATTCCATGGGCCTGCTGGAAGGTTTACGAGGGTGGCAATAGTTCTACCAGTACTTAAATTGCAAAAGAATAATCTGGGAACTAGAACTACAAGAGATAGAGAGAAAGAGAGATGAGTGATTGAAGGATGATATAGGAATATATAAAGTCCACTTATGCATTTAGGCTTCTGGGCGTAATAGCAAAGTCATTAGAATAGACTGAAAAGAAACAGAAAGAAATCCTCAGCAGTATGAATACATTTTCAGGGCCTGAAATGCTGAGTGTTCTGGGGTAAAACACAGCGTGAAAGGGAGAGCGCCTCACAGCGAAGGCAGCACAACTCTCAAGTAGACACCACCCTATCGTGCCTTTCTGAACCCTGGAGCGACTAGCAGGAGATGGCAGGGTTCTGAATAGGAAGGAAATAGAAAAAATATTATTCAAAGGCAGAGAGCAGGAGCCATAAATTGCCAAATGTATTATACATAGCGCTTTGGATTGAATCCTTTGTTGAAGAGGTAACCAGAAAAAACAACCGGAACACTCAGCAATACTGTCCTATGTTTGAGTTGTGTGGACAGCAGAACAATGAAATACTGGATCAGTTGAAAGGCAGTGAGCTTCTTGAGTACTATTCATTCCAACACACGGTGCATTTCCGGAGTCTAGGCGGAAGCATGCAATCCTTGTTATCACGGCCTGCGCAGACCAAGGCAGCCATGGTAGGATTTTCTACAGAATTCTAAGTTGAAGAAATGATACCGCTGTTAGCACTTTACTCTGACGGTGACCATGTCAAAGATGGCAGATACATCTAAACAGAGTACCACAACTGTCCCTCGGTGTCTTAGCTCTCAGCTCATCCTGGACAACTGGTGAGATGGACTCGGTTCAAAGCACCGACGGGAAGTCCACCAGAGACCAGCCTAGCCAGCTCTTCCCTTGATGTGGTCTCTGAACCAGCTGACCAAGAACATTTTAAAGCAAGCCTGCCATGAACGGGTTTATTACTCCCACGTGTCAGCACTGGGATCCTAAGACAGAAGATGTTACTGACAGGTCAGGAAGTCACACAGCTAAATCTCAAGGACACCAGGACGGACCGGTGGGGGTGGCATCTATTATTTCTATCAAGAAGCAGCATTTCTCCCCCTTTAGGAAGCTGCAGAGCTAAGGTAGGAGACTGATAAATGAATATAACCCAAGTCCAGATAGAAGGTCTGCTTTTCAATGCTCCCACTTTCCCTCTGCCTGCTAAGAAGGGTTCTCCCACTCACGCCTAGTGGTGAACACCAGGCTATTGCTTTCACTCTTGCTGAGCTCAGAGTATATGATAAAGGGACACCGCACGCTGTATTTTCTCAGTATTGGATTCATTTTCTTCGGTAGTGCCAAGATTTCTGTGAGTTAACATCAAATGAGAGCTTCTCTTGCCTGTTTTGGTGCCACCTTCTATGTGGTACTGTTGGAATGGAAGTGGTGTGGTTGGAATCCTTCCTCCCTTTAAAGGTCAAACATCTTCTAACACCACTAAAAACGTCAACTGCCTCAATGTGCAGAAGACTCGGGGACTAGAAGGAGGGCTTCCTTCCTGGGAGTGGGATGCAGCCCTCGTCTCAGCTGAATGAACGTTGCACCCTGAAGCGGGATGCTGAGACCAGGTGTCCGGCACAGCCACGAGCATAGATCTCTCCAAGAGAAGCAAGCATTGCAGAGTAAAGAAAAGGAAACTACACAGCGCAGCGACAACAGAATTTTGGCGGAAAGGGAAAATGTGCAAGTGCCTCACATATTACTGTACTAAGGCAGACAAGGGCCACTGCCTGGCAGAGGCTTACAAAGGCTTTCATCTCCTGCAAACTAGTTTGAATATCTCCCAGACATAAAGAAAATCTAGAAGCATTATTAATGGGGCGCTGTTCGCTACAGCTGGTGTAGAGCAGCAGAGAACAAGCTCAACTCCCAGCCGCCAACACACTTCATTCAACCTCGGGCATGCATAGTATTAACACCTGAACCATGCGGAGCAGCGTCAATGAGCACTGACGAGTCTTGAGCAGGTCACGGAAGAAGAAAGGTTCAATCGAAGGGGCTCAGAGCGAAGCCCTCTCTGAGCACTGGTTCAACTGAGCGCGTAGACCCGATACTACAAACTCAAATTCCCCAAAGTTAAAGTGTTTTGCACAACACCAGCTACTGTTCTTATGCCACCAGTTCTGTTTTTGGTCCAGCTTGAGTTCCAAAAAGCATAGCCTCGGTCACTCCTCCCTGAGTGGTCAGTTCGGCTATTTCTGCACCCCCCCCCCCCCCATTCTGAACCAGAACCTTTAACCCAGGGCCCAGCCCCCCTCACCTGTGGAGTTGTCCTGCGATGTCTCCCGGTTCTCTGTGCCGCTCCGGTTCAAGAAGGCCTTGATGTCGTTGTCTTCGTACCAGTTCAGTGATGGTATTTTAAGCCCACCAGAGCCCTGAGGCCCGCAGACAATCCGAGAGACAGCTTCAAACACCCCTTGGGAAGTGCTGGCGTTGCGCTGCGTCAGGCCCTGCACCTCCTTCTGGAAGTCGGGAAAGCTGGTCATAGCAGGAAGCTATAAGGAGGGAGGAGGAAACAATGCAAAATAAATAGGACAGCATTTACTATATGGGCTTTATATGCTACAGGGACCATGACTGGACAATTGACCTCCACATGATCTGAGTGTTGTAGCCAGTGAGAGCATGTCTGTCCCATGACGCCAGGACGCTCAGACGTGGTTATGAGCCCCATGGTCCCTGCAAACAACTTCAGTGCACACATGTCTATAGGAGGCCTCTTATCTACTCACTGCATCTCTCTGTCCTCCAACTCATAACTGACACTTGTATACTGAAGGTGGATGAGCCGATTGTCCCCTCATTTCTGATGGCATCAGCCATATTGAACCCTTGGGACCCGTGAATCCTCAGCTCTGTCCCTTCACTGCCTCTGGGTCTACACTCCATAAAGTCACACACCTGGAACTCACTCGATCTGCGTCCGAGCCGCTCTGTTCTCTGGTTCAAAAGAGGCGTTTAGCTCCTGTGACCACCCGCTCTGCTACTCACATCTAATTCCCAGAGTTCCTAGAGTATGTGGCCCCTCCATGCTGCCCTCTAGGTACTCAAACCCGACAGGGAGAGCTTCCCATGCTGCACTCTAGAGCATTCAACGGCTTGCTTCTGCAATCTCTTCGTGATGAAATGCTGGATCTCCAGCCAATCACTTTGAGAGTGTCAACTACTGCCCAAGGACCACCTCTACTCTGAACTGCAGATATCACCTTCATTTATATGAGCCTGAGAGGTCATGCCTTCTAAGACCCTCAGTCCAGAGCAGGAGACCTCAATCCTTCTCCATGAGCCATGATCCAGACCCCCAGAGCTCACTGTGCTGCCTTCGGAGACCCTCACTCGATGAGCCATGATCCAGACCCCCAGAGCTCACGGTGCCGCCTTCGGAGACCCTCACTCCATGAGCCATGATCCAGACCCCCAGAGCTCACTGTGCTGCCTTCGGAGATCTGCAATCCAGAGCAGGAGTCCTCAGTCCTTAATCCTGAACTTCAGACCCCTCCATGCTGTTGTCCCCTCAATCTTGAATGTTGGCGCCCCCCATGCTGCCTTTGAGCCTCATTATCCTGAGTGTGGGAGCCCTTGCTGCTCTCCTCCACGCCCCTCAGTCCTGACAGGTGAGTCATTCAAGCTGCTCTCCATGAGCCGAGCTTGTTTCTAGACACAATTTGAGAGCCTACTCTCGTCCTCTCCATACTGTGAGGGTCTGACGGGTGCTTCTTCTCTCTACCATCCTGCTCTAGACCCCCCCACTGTCCTTATGAAAAAAAGAAGTTTAGCTGGCGCCAGTGTTTTTTTTATTTTATTTTAAATTATTTATTTTTGGTATTTGTACATATACATATAGTACAGAGGGATATCTTCGTATGGGTAACCATTCTATGTGGCACAAGGTATGGGGTACATGGTAAATATCTCCTTCATTGGTTATACAATTGTGGTAGGTTGAGGATACCGTAAGAGAGGATTGTGTGAATAAGTATAGAGTACAGATAGAAGGATATCACAGGAGCAAATCCTATAGTATACCACCAACGGAGCTGATGTCGTACCTCTTGTGCCAGACCCTCTGCTCCCTGAGAGAAGGCGTCCAAGGCCTCCATCACCTCCTCCGCAGCATCCGCCTCAGACAGCATCCTCTCCTGTGTGGGGAAGCGAGTAGAGATGGTAAGCGGTGACTTTAAAGGTCAGCTGTACATTCACGCTAATGATGCTTACTCTGACAGACATGTACGGTCTAACATTACACGGCTAGCCTAGAAAGAACGGGAAGTGCTGATGCTTCTCCTCTGTCAGTGTTGAGGTTCTGTAATTCTCGAGTCTGACTCCATTTTGTTCTGTGCCACCATTTTGTGTTGCCCTCACGTAGGCCTGTAAAGGTAACCTGGCGAACAAAGTAGCCTGGCCTTCTTAGTTCATGTGTACATTAACTAGGTTTCTTTTTGACTCTGAAATGAACTGTAAGAAACTGACCTCTTCACCTGAAACTGACCTCGCAAAGCCAATTTCCCTGATCGATCTTTCTCTGAGATTGCCAATCAATGTTCAGGACATCGTTAACTTTTTAGTTTCCTTGCACATGCCTTATCTTGTTCAGCATGTGTTACTATTACTTTTTTTATGTTTCTTCATTACATGGGTTATGCTTTCAATTATAGGTTTGTCCGGCTTGTGGAGATTGAATTTGGGACATTCCTAATAATTAACTTTTGGGTTGGGATACTGTAAATTGAGTTTTTGCTAGGTGATACTTTGTTTGAAAATGTATCTTATTGGCTAGAATCTTGTGCAGTGGGTGTACATTTATAATGTGAATATTGGGTATAAAAGGAGACGTCGCGCCTCAGTAAAATGAGCAGTCTCCTGAGAATTTACACCGTGATGTATTTCTAGGATCACTGTTACTAGCTGCAGCTAATAAACTTGGTCTCTGACGCCATCCAGAAGTATTCCGTGTCTTTGAATACCAAGACAGGTGAACTCAAAGATCTTAAGCGTGCCCCTGACGCCGCTGGGTTAAACCCCGGTTCTTCAACATTCTCACATGCACTGAAATAAGCAGAATCTTCTCCACTGTGAGTGGTCCCAAGGCACTAAAAGCAGCAGCAGTTGCTAAAATATTTCTGTGATTTTCGTTTGCTCCCTCATCAATGAGGCCACCATTTTGGGGTACAGGCAGTAATAAGAGTCAGAGAATGCTTTGGGTCCCCCTAGCCTCTTGGTGACACTGGATCCCTTAACTTTATTAAGGCAACAGTGGTCCCTTACAAATAATAATGCTTAATCAATAAATATAGACAAAGTCGTTCCTATATTTGAAAACGACATGCCCAGCCGGGCAGAGGTCTTGATATTTACTTTTCAGTCAATGTAAAACATGAATAACACACAATATACAAGACGGGGCACGAGCCTGTACCCGGTCAATCACACAAGAAATATCAGGACAGGGAACAATTAAAGGGAACAAACAAAAGGGCTTAGGCAAGAGCTAAACGTTCTGTAAACGTGTTAATCGCACAGTTTTGATTATAAAACAGAACAATATTGACACCTTCACACTTTTAAAGGGCAAATAAATCATTCCATGTGTGTAAGGTGCTCATAGTTGTCGACGGCGTTTCGATCCGTTTAACACATTCCACGGATCTCATCAGGACATTTAATGTATGCCTAATAGTAAAGCAGCCTCATTTGCCAGGAGGGAAGCCAAGGGGTTCAAGGCTTACTGTGTACCCGATCACAGGAATGTCCAGGCGGGCTGTTGCTGTGACCTGTTGGGGTCAGCTTGGATTCGATTCGGGTAACAATGTGCTTGTGTAAGAGTGAAGAAGGGCCAAGGTTTGGTCAGTCAAAGAACGTCAGGCGGACCACAATCTGGAATATAGGGACGTTCAAGATAGTCTGGTACGATAACCGGTAGTAAGGATGCAGTACTGCTCAATCGCGGATCCCTTAACCGCGCATGGTGCAAACATGCTGGCGCTGTGGGAGCACTACAGTGAGTCTTTAAAGCTGGTACCCTCTGCGGGGTCAGAAAGCTGCGCAGAATGCATGGACAGAAGCCGTCAACTGACCATCTCTCAGTATCCCGGCGAGAAACGTCTGGATGCAGATATCCTTACATCTTTCACCATCACACGCGACCACATGTCTGTAGGGTTTCCTAAGGATTCCCAACCTCCAAGGTGTAATATTATTCTGAGTTTGCTCTCAGGAATGGTTAGTTCTGAAGAGCCTGGGAGGGTTTCAATACCGTCCTGTTTTTGTGTGAAGTGCTGAAAGAGCAATTCTTTCATGATATATCCATGTTTGGTTGATTTCTTGTTTTTGCCGCTCATCGTCTGGAGTATGGCGTGAGGGCTGTGAGAAGACGTTTGCTGACTTTGTGTGGTTTGAACAATTCTCACACCCAGTTACATAAACCTTTGCCACTCTTTGGTGCCCTTACTCGTTGATAAAGCAAATAGGACAAAAGTCAGAAGGGGTATAAAATCTGAACTCCAAATATGCAAAGATGATGTTGAGGTACAGCTGAGGTACAGCTGTAGAACAAGTCCATAGCTATGGTAGAGCTGTGGCGTGGGCTTCCAACAATCTGAGCCTTGTGCTCCTGGTAGACAGACCAATCCTGCCCCCCCCCCCCCACACACACACACACACACACACACACACACACCTAGTACACGTATGAAGGGGCCACACTTACCTGTACCAGACGGAAGTAATCAACCTGTGAGAGGAAGGTCCGCTCCATGGCCAGCAGGCTGGACTCGGGGAGGGCGCAGAGCGCTCTCTGCACCTCAACGAACGTCTCATTGTCGCTGATCACTAAAACCTGAGACAGCAAAGAGGTGCTGCAGACCACCTCTTTCAAGGGCACCCCCATCCGAGCGAGAGACAGCTGGGAAAGAAAGGAAACACCAAGGGTGGACGTGTCAACAAGCAGCCACCAGCAGATGGGAAGCCTAGGGTAGCCTCCCTTGTACACATTATATCTCACAGGCCAGACAGGAAAGGAGCCCGTCGCAGTCAATGGCAGCTGCACTGCCACCGTTTGGGAATCCATTCTAATGAGCCCGACAGAGGAAAAAACACTTGGTGCAATAAAAGGCAATGCTGTCTCTAAAGAAAGAAGAACAAAATTAAAAAGAAATTCAAGGAAGATGACTAGAAACTCTTTGGTAAACCTTAGTACTGTTGAAGTGGTGTTGGGTGACGTTTTCAGTGCAATACAAATAAATTAGATAAATACTGGGACAGGGCAAATGCAGAAGCCACCAATGCCACGCGCCGTAGGCTCCATCTAGCTTCCTCTAAATAGTGACTGTTGTAGTCGTCTACATCCGTTCTCCAGTGATGACACGCCAGAAAGGATCTACAGATTGCACACTCGTGTTCTCTGATGGCAGTGGGGAACTGCCCCGGGGCACACCATCAACCTCCCGGTTAAAAAAAATGAAAACAAAAATCCTGTTCTAATTATTGGCGCTTAAACATATACTTACCCTCCTGAACAACAAAGCTAGCCATCAACCCTTTTACAATTGTGTTAGATTATATTAAATGATTTACTGTATTGCATTATTAGTTGTTATCCATAAAAAATCAACATGAAAACGTTGGAATGAGGCCAATCTCAGCCACACCTGCGCACAAGAGACCTTTACACTTAAACAGATCCCAGTTTTCAAGGCTTCGAGCTAGACACACAATCAGCATTTCCAGGACAGTCTTCCACAAAGAGCAGGAACCACTGTTCATGGTCCCTCTCCACTTCCTTTGAGGGGCACTTTTCAAGCCTTTATCGAGGAGGGATAACCCACCGAAGAGGATCTGCCTTAAACTCTGGCACTTTGATGAAGACCATGTTCATACTATGCACATCCCGTATGTGACATGAATGTGACGGGTGTCGATTAGCCATTGGATTCCAGCGTACCCAGCCAACTCCCAGGGGTTCCGCTGTCGACTGGATCTCAGCTGGTAATTCCAAGTGACTATGTGCTCTAATGCTCAATGGGTTTGGTCATTCGAATATATTTGTTTTTTCTAAGTGCATCCTTACCTAAGGGGCAGGTAGATAAACCACAGACCCATGATCCTAAGATATCACCTTCCAGAGATACTCACAATGCGCGGCGTGAGCTGAGCCTGCAGAAGGGTCTCCGCTACCCCTGGAGGCAGAGAGGCATTCGCCTGCAGGAACTGGGAGAAGGTCTCCTCGGACTTTAGAAGGTTCTGCAGAATCCACACTGAAACAAAGACACAAATATTTTAGAAGGATTCAGAGGGAAGAGAAAGGATAAGGAATGGACGACACCTCTCAGAACAAGAAGAGAGAGAAAGACAGAGGGTTGGAACAAGAAGAGAGCAAGGAAAAGGGAAAGAAAAAGAGACTAACACAGGGAAGGAAGGTGGGAGGGAAGAGAGGACGCTGAGAGAATTGAGGCAGGGCTAGGAGAAATATGAAAAGGGAGAAGAGACAGAAGACAAAATAGGAAGAGGGAAGGAGTGGAAGAGGAAAAAGAGCACAACAGACGGACATCTGAGCACACCGCACTCCTCCACCCCATGACCAGCCTTCTTAGGTGAAGATCTCTTCTGCACTCTTAATTTTACCCTCCAAAGGACTGTCACCCCTCTGTCACAATTTTAGGAACGAGACAGCTCAGCTCCTCCTCAACTCTAAATGAGGCCTCTTGGGGACAGCTGACTTCTGCACCCATCATTTAACCACTGAGGGACAACTCGCTCCCCTGCTTTCGATTAAAATCACTGAGGGCCCCCTGCCCTTGTCCAGTTCAGGGCCACAAAGAGGCTGCTCACTCTCACTGCCCTGATTGAAGCCCCCTTTGGGGCTATTACCTCCTAAGGGTGAGGAATTTCTGACTCTGGGCGTCAGGATACCTACTGACTGACGCAGCAGAGTCACTACATCGCGGTCAGTCCATGCTGAAGCACTTACTTCACGGTAGTGTGAGAAGGCAGCATGTACACACTAAAGGTTAAGTGGCTGCCATCATATTCTCTGAAGAAAGGCCAAATAAAGAGGGCGAACAGTCCTAAAGCGCTGTGTGCAGCATCTTTGGGCCTATTCGGCATGCCACTAGACCGGTGTGGCCCCAGCCCAGAAAGGTGATGAAAAGCATTGCAATGGAAGCATGTTTGCTGTTTTGCTTCGGAATTATGATCATCTTTCCCGGTTGGACAACATGCTGCCACCTCATGACTTTTAGTTGAGGATGGTGGGCGTGGCTAGTAGCCGCCTGGTCACGCTCAACAAAGGTGGGTCCTTTCTTCATACATTTAGGGCGAGATGTACAAACATCTAGTTGAGCAAGCAGACTCGTAGGGGTTGCAATCCATGCGACTCGCTGACCTGACAAACACCAGCACGAAGACATGCCTCCCATGGCAATCCGCTGAAATATCAAAACTGGGCTGATCGCTTTTGGTACCAAGGGAAGAGCGCCCCCATCAGCTCTTAAAATCCCCCAACTCACTGGATTAGGAGTGACCACTCAGAGAAGGCCAGAAATCCAGGATTTTTGTCTTATTCTGAAGTATATCTTGAGCACTGGGTACTGGCTACTGTAGGGCTGTTCCTATATTACTAGCAGACTCGGACCCTTTCTATCCTTCCAGTTCCACAATAGAAGCCCAAAAAATCTTTAGGACACTCTTCAGGTGACAAAATATCCTGAAGTTTGTCCAATTTTCCACCTCTAAAGAACAGACCATGAGGTAGATTTACAAACATTTTGTGGTGGGTTAACGTCACAAAAGTGAAGTGAAAATTGACTTTCCAGTGCAAAACTTGTTTTGGGCTGGAAAGTGCCCTAAAAGTAATGCAAAGAAGTGAGAAGCACTACTTTGCGTTTCTTAGCGCCAAGAGGGTATTATATTGGCGGTGCATGGGCGTTCCCATGTAGTCACCCATTCCTTATGACACAAAACCCTATCTACAAACAATTGTAGACAGGGTCTAGCGCCAAAAGGTGCTAACAGGAGAAATGTTTTTATTTCAAATTTCTTTTTTCGACTTTTCATGCACACATACAAAGTAGGATTTAAAAAGAAATTTGAGTAGGCATAATATTTTGTACAGTAAGGGTACCCTTCCTGCACAAAACCTATGCTAGAGTTAGGCATGCACCCTAGCGCTATGGCGCTAAGGTGTGTGCGTGGCGCCTGGCAGCTGAAATCAGCGCCGGTGCTAGGGAGAGGGGAGGAGAGTGCTTTAGCTCTGTGAATATGGCACTCTCCTGCTCTTCCCCTTTCACGCAACGCAGAGCGGCCTCTTTGGGTGCTGCGCTGCGTGTCTTTTTAAAAAATCTGTCCCTATGTATCATATGTAGTGTCTTGCGTCCCCAGAGCAAATCACATTTAAAGCCTTGCATCTCATGTACAAATACTCTGAGGGCAGCTCCCTGCAATCTGACCGCTAAAACCATCCATCAGGGGCCAGCCCGGGGCGTTCCTTACTAACTGTGAATCGATTTGCTATGCAGTTTGGACCACAATTCTGGTCGAAAACCATTGAATAGTTACCAACCCCTCAAGGTAGGTGCTGAGTTGTAAAGGGGAAGGGATCCTGGGAACACTTCTCCCTCCGGAATCATGTTGGCAGCCTCCCGGGAGTGGACAGTGGTCCAGGGGTGCACTGCCTGCTCTTCCTGATGTGTTCCCAAATTAAAAACTTCTATTTTTGAACGCAGCCCTGGCTCACGGGCTACTTCGGAAAACGTTTGCCAATTGGGAATGCAAACACAGGGAGGGTGGTCCACTGTCCACTGCAGAGCACCATCCCTGTCTCTGTAGCAAATTACAGGGGTTCACAAATTGTGATTTCCCTAATTAATATTCAATAGGAAGGTTATTCTGCTAACCCCTGTGAATGGTGATTTTGTGACCTGACCAATGGGTACACAGGTCGCTTCAGAAAACCAGGGTCCAGTTGCAAAAAGCTGTGGCCTTTTTTTGTGAACCTTTTCTTAGTACATCTGGCCCTAAGTCCCTAGCTCTCTGTAACACTCAGATTGACAATACTGCAGTGATGGTGGAACACACCCTCAACCTTGCCCTCATCCACTGACGTCCCATCAGAGAGCGCCTTGGTCTCCTCACGCACGACGAGGAGTCAGTGATAGCCAAGCAGACATGATGTGGTGGGTGAGATTCTGTGGGGTCGATAAGAGCAACCTGGGCAATGAAGATGCGTCCCTAAACAATTCTCTGAAAAGTATCGTGGGGTTATGATGTCCCACAGGGCTTTAGGCTGACGTTTGTCACGGGGGAGCATCAGTGCTGCTTTTTGGGGAGGCACTGGGGTTCCACACAAGAACACAAACCTGAAGCGGAGGTGCAATGCATCATGGGTTTTACCTGTGTTTGGGCGCGGGCGCCCCTGAAAGTCGCCGAGAGCAGCCAAGAGACGCCGGAATCCCTCCCCAAGCTGACTGTTCCGTCCAAGAAAGAGGAGCCTCTGAGCATCAGCAAACAGACGAGAGAGGCTGCAAAAGAGAGGCGAGAACCAGGATATTACAATGATGGGAGAGACACCATGAATGGTACTCAAGCAAGCAGGGAGTAGGGTAGTGGTGATGGAGCTGACAGGAAGCGATCCCTGTGCCAACTGTGACATCCCTGCATACAGGAAGAGATTCCGGTGACCTCTCACTGTACAGGAAGAGATCCCAGTGACTTCTCACTGTACAGGAAGAGATCCCAGTGACTTCTCACTGTACAGGAAGAGATCACAGTGACCTCTCACGGTACAGGAAGAGATTGTGGTGTCCTTCAACTGTGCAGGAAGAGATTCCGGTAACCTCTCATTGTACAGGAAGAGATCCGGGTGACCTCACACTGAGCAGGAAGAGATCTCGGTGACCTCTCACTGTACACTACAGGAAGAGATCTCGGTGACCTCTCGCAGTGCAGGAAGAGATCCTGGTAACCTCTCATTGTACAGGAAGAGATCCTGTGACCTCATTGTACAGGAAGAGATCCTGGTGACCTCTCACTGAGCAGGAAGAGATCCCGGTGACCTCTCACTGTACAGGAAGAGATCCCGGTGACCTTTCACTGTACAGGAAGAGATCCCGGTGACCCTGGTGACCTCTCACGGTACAGGAAGAGATCCCAGTGACCCCGGTGACCTCTCACGGTACAGGAAGAGATCCTTCACAACAGGCAACAATCCTCCTGGAACAACAGACTTCACAACAATCAACAAGGTGGAAAGGGGATAAACAGATGCCAAACCTGGTAATTAACAGAGATTTTAACCTGAACCTTTTTCAAGACACATACGAAGCTGGCTACTATGTGTATCAGGTGTTGCTAGTACACAGTCATCCCATGCACAGGCACCATGAAAACCTTGGGAAAAGGCTCTTGAAGGCTTGGAAAGCAGTTGGTCTGGCAATACTCAATGGACGCCCCCGGGGGACATCCCACCCGCATGGACAAGGCACTTGTATAAGACGATCTCCTACCTTGACTATACAATGGTGAGCACCAGACTGTTTAGCAAAGTAGTTGTCTTGAAAAATTAGGACAGGTCTGAAAGTGACCACCAGCCACAAAACTTCTGTCTAAGTTCTGACATGTCCGTATTAGATCAGGCGTGGATAGTGCAGGCTGAAGTTAACACAAAATAATTTAAATGCCTCAAATGGAGAGCAGATAACATTGGAGGATTGGCAAGCGAGGCAGAGGGAACCCTGAAAGAAATACCATCCAGCGAGGAAAATCAAATAAATGCTTGGGAGTGCCCCCCGGAGACCCTTGCAGCAAGAAATCCGGCCAACAACCCAGAGAAAGGTAAAAATATTACCCACAAGCATTCTGTTATCCAGCCAAACCCGGTTCGCCTTATTAGGTCAAGGACCAACAAAGTGCTTCGTCAACTGCGGCGCTCACCACAGGATTTCGCTTTAATAAAATGTCTACGAATGGAGCATAAGAGCCTAAAGAAGGTGGTATGGCTGCTGAAGAAGGACAGATCAAAAGCCTTGTAGGCAAAGTTACTTTACTCCTCCAAGCAAAACGACCATAGAAGTTTCTGGAAACTAGTAAATGAGCTCAAGAAGGGACCCAGTGCGGCAAATAACGCGAGGAAGAATGGATTACATTTCTAAGAACACATTATAGGTAGGGATCCCGGTTTTATGGTATTTATTTTTTCGACATTTCCGTCTGTATTTATCCATATTTATTTTTTGCTCATTTTTTCTATATTTATCCATTTTTAGGTCTCGCCTGTCAATGCGCATGCGCATTGAGCAGAGCGAGACTATAGGGCTTTAAACAAAGTTTACCTAACTGCGGCGATTTGGTGCTGTGCCCGTGGCTTTTAGGTCAATGCGCTTGCGCATTGACCTAAAATCCGCGTGCACATCACCAAATCGCCGTCTGTTCCCTCAGCCGCACTCCTCCGACACCTTTGAAGTGAAGCTTAGCTCACTCACTCACTCACCCTCACCCTCACTCACCCTCACCCTCACCCTCACTCACCCTCACCCTCACTCACCCTCACCCACCCTCACCCACCCTCACCCTCACCCTCACTCACCCTCACCCTCACTCACCCTCACTCACTCACCCTCACTCACCCTCAACCCCTCACCCTCACCCACCCTCAACCCCTCACCCTCAACCCCTCACCCTCACCCTCACTCACCCTCAACCACTCACCCTCAACCTCTCACTCACCCTCACTCTCACTCACCCTCACTCACCCTCAACCCCTCACCCAGACTCACCCTCACCCTCACTCACCCTCACTCACCCTCAACCCCTCACCCTCACTCACCCTCACTCACCCTCAACCCCTCACCCTCACTCACCCTCACCCTCACTCACCCTCAACCCCTCACTCACCCTCAACCCCTCACCCTCACTCACCCTCAACCCCTCACCCTCACTCACCCTCACCCTCACTCACCCTCAACCCCTCACCCTCACTCACCCCCTCACCCTCACTCACCCCCACAACACATATTGTGTTACAATAGGTGTCACATTTGCAAAAGATAAAACTATTGGCATTGTAAATAACAAAGCTATTAATTTCGCTATTTTCAAAACAAGCACATAAATAAAAAATGTGTCCTTTACAATACCAATAGCTCAAACTTTCCTAATGCGAGACCTATTGCATTGCTGTGCTTCTCTCCCCTGCTGCACTCTCCTGCTCTCTAGAGATGTGGCCTAACGACCAGAGCTGCCATCTAAGTGACGTAAATACAAAACATGTTGCATTCCAAATGCTATAGGTGTCACATTCGCGAAAGTTATAACTATTGGCATTGTAAATGACAAAGCCATCAATTTAGCAATTTTAAAAACCAACAAATAAATAAAATATGTCATTTACAAGACCAATAACTACAACTTTTCTAATGCGAGACCTATTGCATTTCCAATGCTTGTTATTTTATGATTTCTATACACATGAAGCTGCAATGGGTATTTTTCCACATGTATTTGACTGATAAATGTATACTCGCATTTGAATGTTCAAAATGTTTCAGCAGTATACAGTGCAATAGTGTCATCTGAAAACACTTGCATTGTAGAATAGCATCAGTAACTGTAGGTTTGTACTTAATAGGGAAATATATTGTCTTTTTTCATCTCCCCTACCTCTCAATGTGTACTCCATCTGACCTGCTACTCATGATTGACTGTAGGAACAATCACCCAAAGAAGACCGATTTTCCGTATTTTCTGTATTTAAAAATATATACAGACAGGAAAATAAATAGTTTTCTGTCTGTATTTATCGGTAAAAATCAGTAACAAGCATTTACAATGCAACGGTTTCGCCTTTGGAAAAGTTAGAGCTATTGGCATTGTAAATGACAAAATCTGTATTTATGTGTTGGTTTTGAAAACTGATAAATAAATGGATTGTCATTTGCATTGCCAATAGCTTAATCTCTTGCAAATGTGAGACCTATTGTACCCTACGGACGAGCTCAGCGGACAGCAATTACTACCACACACACACACCCAGAGCCACACACACACACACACATACCCAGAGCCACACACACACACCCCCAGAGCCACCCACACCCACCCAGAACCACACACACCCACCCAGAGCCACACACACCCACCCAGAGCCACACACACCCACCTAGAACGTAAAGGGCATCGCCCTAAACCGTTAGAGTACCAGGGTATGAGAATTGCATCTCTTTTTAGGCTCAACGCAGTGCTTTAATCTGCAGGTGTTGACTGCCTGCACAATTTACATCTGAAAGTGAGTGTACGTGCTCTTCACAACACTGCTACAGGACATTTTGTACCGACACTACGAGTAGCAAGGAAGTGATTGCCTGGATGAAGTTTGCTCTGTGCATTAGTCGGGCTAACTTGTTGTGTGACCAAGAAGGTAAGAGAAAAACAATGCAAACTGCTGCCCCAAAAAGTGTAACTAGACTAAATTATTTAGGAAGAATAGTCACACAATACATGGAGAAAAACACTCATTCAATAGCCTTACTTCTACAGACAACTGGAAATCCAAATGAATACATTCAAAACGGCACTGCACAACTGCACAGTAACAACATCTATAGTTTAACGTGCTTAAAAAATTTAAAAGTAAGAAGCAATATTTAAAATTATCTACTATTACAGTGGCCATAGATCACATGTGCACCGTTAGCTAAATGGTTGGGAATTACTGTAAGGGTCGCCGATGATGTGCTACAGCCAGGTACAGCATTGCAGACAGCAAGCAATGCTACCCACGACGCCCTGCTTGTGCTGTTATTTAGTGCAGTGTACGCACTGGTTCTGGTACAAACTGATCTAACTGCTCTCCGGTATAGACCAATTACGCTGCTCTCTAGTGCAGATCGTATACACTGCTCCCCAGTAGGGAATGCTGGCAGTGTTTCCTAGGATACATTACTTGTGCTATTACCTAGTACAGGCTGCCTCCACTGCTATCCAGTACAGAGTGCTAGCAGCCCTTCCTAGGACAGACTGCTCACAACTGGTCTCCTGTACAGACTACTTATGCTGTATGTGCGATCCCCACTACAGAATGCTGGCAGTCTCATCCCCGGTACAGACGGAGCACACTGCTCCCAAAAGACCGAGTAGAACCAAAATAAAAATATCTATATTCCTATTACTTACATTTCGTGGAAACTGCTTATTTCACTCAGAAAGAAACTTTGCAATGTATGTTACATATATAAATGTACATTAATGCTTTAGGCATTGTGATCTACAGCACACCATTAGTTCTATGTCTTTAAAAAACGAATCTTGAAGGCGCCAGGTAATGTATGAGTCATTTCCAGATAGACGTTTTAAAGCATGGGCAAAGTGGGCAATGTTAAGGCGCCTATTCTATTTCTCCCTCTAAATCTCTCTACATCTCTACCTGCATCTACTCTGAGTCTGTCTCTCTTACCAGTGTTAGTGTATGGTTTTTTGGATCCGGGGCACGCCAAATTGCAACCGTTTTTGTGACCCTGTTAAACTGTAGCATATAATTCAAATTTGTTCGGTACAGAGGCCCACAACATATGTCAGATTCCTTAAGATGGCATTGATAATGCTTGCATTTATAAACACGCATACCTTTCCAGGCAGCGACGGTGTTCCTTGCGAGGTATTCAGTGAGCGGTTTTACGGGCAATCTGTCCTCCACCTCCCCTTCCGCCCCGCTGGGATTGCGCTACCTTTAGAACTCGTTCATTTTCACGCGCCGAGGGCGCTCGTGAGACTGATGACGCCACCTTGCTTCCAAGTGCCAATACACCGAAGCAGCACGAAATTTAAACAAATGGGGCCCAAGCAGCAGTTATGCTGCCTTGAGTGTGCAGTACTGTGGGGGCGCGCGCACTCACCGCCTTGAGGGTGAAGTACTGCGAGGACTCACCCTGCTAGCCTGAGTCCCCTCGGTGTACAGCGCCGTGCAGGGCGCGCTGTCAGTCTAGGCGCTTTAAGCTGACAGCCTCCATGGCCTGGCTCTGGGGCAGGGGGGCGGGGGGGCGGGGGGGGGGCGGGGGAGCCGCCTCACACCTCATCCATCCCAGCCGGCGCCCTCCCTCCCTGACAGCTCATCCCTCACTGAGGGGTAGTAATGCCCTCCCAGCGCCGCGAGGCACGCTCTCGGCACATTAATAACGCCCGGTGACGCCCCTGCGGCCAGGGGTGGCGCTGTCCTCCATCTTTAGACCAAGGGACCCTGAAGCACGTGCAGCACTACAAAGCGCCAGTGTGTGAGGGAAGGCGCTATGCTTCAGGATGGAGAAGGTCTGAGTGGGCAGCACAGCGGGGTGATGCCACGAGGGCGCCTGGGGTAGAGCCGGAGGCACGTGCAGCACTACAAAGCGCCAGCGTGTGAGGGAAGGCGCTATGCTTCAGGATGGACAAGGTCTGAGTGGGCAGCACAGCGGGGTGATGCCACGAGTGCGCCTGGGGTAGAGCCGGAGGCACGTGCAGCACTACAAAGCGCCAGCGTGTGAGGGAAGGCGCTATGCTTCAGGGTGGAGAAGGTATGAGCGGCGAACACAGCGGGGTGATGCCACGAGGGCGCCTGGGGTAGACCCGTCCTGCCGACCATAGGGTGGCTGTTTTTTTTTGTGTTTTTTTTGCCCAGCGACTGGAGGCGCTCACTGGTGCCAGGCGGCGCTCTTAATGCAGAAGAAAAGGATCAGAGGGAAGTGAATGTGTCTCTTGTAAGGCCCGAGCCCCGCCTCAGCTTCAAAACACACAAGCCCCTTCGCAGCCCCGACCCAGGCGGGGGCTCCTTACTCCGGGGACATCTGGGAGCGATCGTGGCCTCAGACAGCAGGATGTGGCAGGAAGCCCTGCACAGACAGGCCAGGACCCTAATTGGACACTTAGGCCTGGTGTTGTCACCCCGGGGTGTCTCGGTGGCCGGCAGGGGTGCTGGTGGAGCGTCTAGTGGGGGCCAAGCAGACAGCGATGATAGTGGCCCCGGCCCCGAGGCCTGCAGGGCCGCCCCCAGGAGTGGCAGATCCAGCTGTGGGCAGAGGGGGCTGCTCTGTTCGTCTCTTGGGTGCCCTCGGGCAGGGGGGGGGGGCTGACATCTGTAAACCTTACAGACACCAGGAGTGATTCCGCGCGCTTCTGGAGCTCACATCCGACAGATAGACGGGTTGGGGCCTGACCGACCGCCAACTCCTCAACTGATGACGGAGACCAGAGCCCGATGCTGGGCTTTAAAGACCGCTCAACAATGAGCGTCAACAGGTCCCTTTGAACCCTGCCCAGCATGCAACCCCCCCCCTCTCTGCATCTCCCCCCCCAGTGAACCCTCCAGCAAAATCTCAATGTCTGCCGCTCAGCTCCGGCCTCTTGAAGGTCCTTGTGTGGCAGCGCAGCTTTCGTTCGCTCGTGTTCATCGGACTCAGGCTCTCTGAAGCTCAAAGATGTCAAATGAGCTTTTAAACTACAGTGTTTTGCACAAACGAAAACGCAGCACAGTGAGGCACAATACTATACCCAAGCGCATGGAGGTGAGTTCATAAACCGTGTGTAGGGCCAAAGAGAAACCTAACCACAGCTAGTGTGATGGCTCGAAACATTGTAAGACCTGAGACATCTTTAATGAAGGTACTCATGGCTCCAGGGTTGGATTGGGATCAAAAATCGTCCCGGGCACGCTAAAAAACGTGGCCCACATTAGCATATTGCCTTTCCGCAAAACACTGTTACTGCGAAAAAATAAATAAACAAGTCAGGTCCCGGGCCGGCCAGCCAATCACAGCGCGGCCCGGGACAAAGGGGCGGGGCTTAAAAAAAGCACCAGAAACGCCCCCGAATCGCGTTTTCGTGAGAAAGCGCGATTGACAGCCTCTGTCTCCCAATGGCTAGCCTCCATTTATGGAGCTAGCCAATGAGAGGCAGAGGCGGTGCCGACATCCCTACTGTAGACAATAGTTTTCGATCTGGGAGTGGCACTGCGTGCCCCTCGCCAGGTCGAAACCTAAAAACGAAAAACAGGGAGCCCTAATTATAAAGGAAGAACAGATGTCTGCCTCAGGTTCGACCGCACATTAAAAAGATCACAGCTAAAGTCCACACGAGTTGAAGACCCCGCCAACCAATAGTATTGGAGTTACCGACATCCCAGGCCATTCAATGCAACCCCTAGATTTCTCAATGGAGGCCTTGGTAAAAAATAATCAGAACTTGCGTTCCAGCTGCGTACCCAGCCCTGATGGTATACCAACTGCGCTACTCAACGACAACGTACAACTTGGGCTGGGTTCTTGAACTCAATGTTTAAGCAAATACTACTGATGTAACGTTCTCCAGAATGCTAGAGAGGCTCCGTGACACATCCCATCTTCAAGGGTGGGGTAGCTGAGTCCCCCAACAATTACAGGTTGAGGTCACTGCTCGATGTGGACCTAAAATACATTTTAACACTACTACTGCAAGAACTACAGGAGTGGGCGGCAGAGGCAAAAAGGCTGCCAATGAACCAAACAGGGTTTACTAGAAAGCAAGGACCCACCACCAACCTGATGGCTGTGAGTCTCATAATGTAAAGACCGTGTGACACCGGACAACACTTTTCATGTGTTTTGAGGACTTCAAAGCGGCCTTTGACTGCGTCCCTCGAAGCCTGCTCTGGGAAAAACTATCTTGCTGGGGAGTTCCGCAAAACCTTTTGCGGGCCATCAAGCTTATATACACAAAAACATGGATAAAAATCATGGTGGGGGACGGGCGCCACTGATCCAGAAAGGTTAATACCTCCCGTTGACTGAAACAGGGATGTGCATTGGTGCTGTTGTTTTATCTGTTCATCTGGGATCTTTCGTCTTCCCTGGCAGAAGTGGTTTCTCATGCACCTAGTCTTGGGTCTCAACAGTTGAGCAACATCCTGTAAGCAGACAATCTACTGCTGTTAAGCAATGTCCGTGTGGGCCTGCAGAGGCTGATAACCAGGCTCGCAGAGGACTCCGAATAACCAGTTGGAAATCAACCTCAAGAAATCTAAAGTTACACCGCTGAAACGGCGAATAGCGAAAAATGGGAATTGGCGTCAAAATGGGTCCAACATTGATGAAGTTGTGATACATACGTACTTGGGGTTTAAACTGGACTCACAAAATTCTTTTGCTGCACAAAAAAAAAGCCATAATTGCAAAAACAGGGGCTTTGACTTCGCCATGTCAAACCGGAGGAAAGGTTTGTGGGGGCATAATCTAAAGGCGCTGAGAACAGTTATCGGATCAAAATTGATTCCAACTTTATCTTATGGCGGCGAGATAGTGTTGGACGAAGGTGCAGCCCTGCTGGAGAAGCTTGCAATACGAACAGATAAACATGCATTCCCGATTCCAAGGCCAGCCTCTTCCGCCCACGTAAGGTTGGAATTTGCCCTGGTAAAAGCCAGGCAAGGGGCCTTCTTGAAGTCCTGCCATCCACTATGGAGTGCCCAGAAGGGATCGCTGGCCAAACAAGTCTGGGCTAAGATTAATCTTGTCAATTCACCAAATACCTGCAGGAAAGTTTACAGAATCTTAGTATCTAAGACTTATGGGAACCAAACAGCTGCATCTTCAAGAAATATGTGAACAAATGATAACAGCAGAAAAACAGGTTAGAAGAAAAAGCTGTACTGACAAAACGATCACATAGGTGGTGAGTAATAAATTCATATGACTCAAGTAAGGAACAGCCCTACTCCGAGGCAGCTTTTTCATTGACCATCAAACGGGAACTGATGAAGATGCGATTTGGACGCCTCTACCCTTAAATTTATCTCCAAGTATCAAAAAGAGGCCCCAGCAAAAGATGCATTGTGTCGCATGTGCCATCAGGCAAAATAAACTTTCATATATGTCTTCTGTGTGTGCACAAAATGCTAGTATAGTGTGCAACAGACTTCACAACAACCAACAAATCTCCTGGAACCACAGACTTCACAACATGGAGGAAGCGATCCTTGGAGCCAACACTGAAATGTCAGCATGTGGAAGGGGCTCCACAGAAGGTCATTCATGAGAACCCACCTGGGATGATAGCAATATCCCAGAATGCATACTGAACTACCCAGGGCCAATACCATCACTGCAGCAAGTAGGACAACAAGAGCCCTGGGTCCTTTGCTGTCGCATTGCCCCTTCCTGTCGCCTTCTTATAGCTTCAATCCCCAGAGACACCAGTTCCACCCCCCTGCACCCTCATCACATACACAGGGCACAGCTGGAACTCACATGGACTCTTTGAAGTTACCCACGGTGCCCGGAGCCTCCCCCGGCGTTGGGTAGCGGAAGCAGGGGTTGTTCACATTACAGACGATGCCCTGAATCCACGGCAGGGTGCCAGCCGAGGGCAAGGCTTTGTTGGGGAAGTGACCTGCAAGTAAAAACAAAGTCAGCAACAAATTAACGTACAAGAACTCACACACAAACATATGAGTGCCTAGGGAATCACAGACAATCTAGAATAAAGTCTCAAAGGAATCATTGCCTAGAGGAACATGCCTGTAATAAATATAACTAAGCAAACAAGCAATTATCTTTGTATGTTCTCTCCTGCATAATCAGGCTTATGCAAAAATTCAAAGTCAGAAGGCAGTAATTCTCAATTAATACCTTTAGAAGGTAAAGGTGCATGTGAGAAAGCTACATTTACACCTTTTGTTAATATACATAGAGTAAGAATCCAATAACCATAAGATAATCAAGATAGCCAGAGGCAACTTAACGTCCTGGTGAAGGCTGCTAACACAAAGGGCTTAAGAAAGAACGGCTGAAACATGTTGACGACTTAAGACGACTGGCAAACAACAATCCATACCCATCGTCAATGTCACAGGCAATTTTAAATCCAGTCAGAGTATTCTAGAATAAAAGATAGGTCTTCACAAAATTAAACCTTGCTCCAACACTAAGTGGTTGACCACCTGCACTCACAAGAGGCCGGGTGTGGGAAGCCTGATGATGAAGCATGCCACAATATGTGGGTGAGGGCCTTACGTTCCTAGAATCATATCTCCATGACATTTGTAGAGAGATGCACAACATATTTGCCCAATTGTTTTTCTTAATAGTGTGAGGTGTGTCTGAATGTGTCTGCCACTCTGGGCATGGGTACGTTTGTCTGTGTGTGTAAGTGTACGGGCTGCCATGTATCTGTATAGGTCTGTCTGTGGATTTAATGTGTTTATGTCAGTGTTCACGCCCCTCGGTGATGTGTACACATAGTTCAGAAGGCTAAAACACCTGCTGCAGCCAGATGAAGTAGTGATGGAATTTCCAATGTACATAGGGGCTATTTTTCAAGCGGCTACACATGTCTGGGGTAAAAGACAGAGCCGGTGCTAGAATTTTTACTATGTTTTGAGAAGTGACGTCTTACTAGCCCCGTCCCATGGTTATTTGGCCCTAGTTCCTGGTTTACCAGGCTATATGGCGAGTTGATAGATGACAGAACCATATTTGGCCACCTTTGGTGCTGCACTGGTCTGAGGCAAGGTCAAACGGAAAACTGTAATAAATGAGACAATGAGATAGTCAGTGCATTGGGCGCCTCCTATATAAATCAAGGGGTTGTAGATCACGGGCTGGAAATGCTGTGGGTGAAGTAATTGCTGTTGGACTTAATAACAGTAACTCCTGCTATCAGCGCCTAGATGCAATTTAGTGAGTGGCCTGTGCTATAGTGAAGTTCAAACTACTTCTGAGAAGACACGAGAGGCTGCGGTTTTGTGGCGAGATGCGGGAACACTTGGAAACACAAGCCAACATTCAAACACATGAGAGCTTTATCCCTTTCTGTGCACACTCTGTTGGTGAACCCTGGATGCTTTTCCCACTGTTAGCTTGTTAGTGCCCCAAGTGTGGCTTGCTATCGATAAAATGCTTTTGTTGATCCTTGTAGCTACGAAGTGTGGCCAATCCAATCTAGGTCTCACCCGGGAGAGCCGTGGGCTTTGCCGTGTATTTAGCGATGTTGCACCGCAGCACTGCTGTGTAGCATGACAGAGTGAACAAAGAAGAAGCATGGCCAGTGATGCTGCATCATAGCGCTTGTTTATTACTGGTGGGCAACAGGGAGCGAGAGAGAAGGATGTGTGGGGGCACCACAGACCATAGAGGAGTAGACAAAAAGCACTAAGAAGCATCCAGCACTGGCTGTGTCCATTTTGTATTTGTGTGTGGGAGACAACAACGTGCCTTGAAGTCCTCTTTGGGTCAGTAGAAGTCCAGTTGCCACCGGGCTACCAGTCGCCTGGTACTGCAGATTCAGCAGTTTTCCTCTTTCTGCAATCCCCCCCTTGTTGGCGACCAATCCACACTCCGATGACTCTCCCGGGTCCAGCAGACTTGGGTGCAACTTTTGAGCATTATATTATAACCGGGTCTCTTGAGCACACGATGGCGAGGAGCGGCGATAGGGTGATTTGAGCTACCAACTCTCCCCACCAGGCTCCTTCAGCTTTGGTGGCCCTGTGTTACAAACAGGAAGTAAGCCACTGACTCCTAGAGTCGCCGCTTCAAGCTGGGTTTGGTGGACGACTTCTCCATGAGCAGGACGCCGAAGAAGACCTAGTCCTTTCTTTCGCTAGCCCAAGGAGCAGCAGGTGCAGTCCAGCCTCAGTGCAGCCTCTTTTTTTGCCAGTTCTAAGTTCAGTAGGGCAGTCTTTCTTCAGTGCTTTTCTTCTAGTCAAGCGGGGGTTGGGTGCCAGGGGTCCCTTTTATGCCCATGAAAAGCCCTCACGGGAGGTTGAGGTCACTAGCCAATTGTCTACTAGGTTACTTCTCACCTGATGACAACTTCCTGTGAACTGAGTCATACAGCTACCCCAGAAGGCTCCATTCTGCCCACTGTGAAGATGGCAGAACCCCTCTATCGTCCTCAAGAGCTCAGTAGCCCACCCTAGAGGTGCAGCTACCTTCAAAGCGGTTTGGCCAGTGTTTCTGTCTCTCTGTCCCAGATGCCAAACTGTCCCCCCAAAAAAAAGCGCCGGCCCTCTTGTGTGTGGTTACCATTTCCCCTTCAATGGTGGCCTCCACTTTGAAGCTCACCGTTTGGGAAACGCCCTGTGTGGCTTTCTTCCAGGAGGAGGTAATGCACCTGCAACAGCCATTGTTACCTGTTCTGGAAGCCGTTTACACATCTCCCCAGGCGGGTAGAAGGTCTCCCCAGGCAGGCAGAAGGCGGTCTCATGGCCAGCCTCAGTAAATGTCCACTGGAACACTTGGGCAACAGAGTAGCAACTTTCTAAAAATTGCATGTAGCAACAAGTTGCATTGATTTCGACTTCAGCAACAATTCTGACTTAATGTAACAAGTTGTTTGATGCCGTGAGGTGCCAGCTTTGGTAGCCTCATTCCGAAGTTAGCAGAGCTGAGCTGTCAGCGTGCAACTCTACTTTGCAAAGGGGCTACTAATCTCTCTCACAGTAAAAACGACAATTGCAGGTATTTACTGCTAGAACATGTTAAATACATGTTCTACTTTACTAATATGTTGCACCCTGCCTTAGAGCTTGTTACGCCTGCGGGAGGAGTGACTTACACCATTAGAAACGGAGTTTGGGAGTTACCATTGTTTAAAATTGCAAAGTCGAGGTAGCAGTTTAAAGCTGCCCTTGCAGTCTGCAGTGGCTGGCTGGGAGACACGTTTTACCTTGTCCCACTCAGGAGGCACAACAGGTGCCGCAGTCCTGAGGGGACACTGTGATTTACAGGCCTTGGGAACCCTGGTACCATATACTAGGAATTTAGAAGTAAATTAGCTTATGTAAATTTGTTATAAGCCAATAAACCAGGCACCTTTTTAAGGGTCAGAGCACATGCACCGAGTCCTGATTAGGAGGGCGAGGGGCATTTCGTAGCCATTTCACAAGAGCCTAGTACTCAAAATGGGGATATAAAATGGGGGGAAACCTGCAAAAAGCCTGAAAATATAAGGCTTAAAAAAACTGAGCAGTGGATGGACACGAGTAATGCATCCATGCTCCAGTGGAAGAAGAAGGAAGCCTATAGCAGGTGACCAATAAGAGCAAGGAGATGAGAGTGACAATGAAGCCAACCAATTATAAGCAATGGGTGGGCTCTAAGCCCACTATTAGAAAATAATAGGCCTCATAAGAGACAGTGCATGTGCTGTCTAGGCAGGACATAAGGAGGGTTGGAATATGTGTCAACATTAACTATTTTCCTCTGCCTAGCACGGAAATTAGTAACCAGCACCTTCGGCACTCAAGCTTCCATTTAAGGTCTCCCAACCAAACTCCTTGGGTGCTAAGAAGGATATAGTCTTGCCCTCAGCAAGACTGGGGATGATTGGGCTTAGGACGAGAACACTTCATCCTTAGCACTTTAGTGGATAAGAAGGTAAAATCCAGACCAACTCAAGGCCCACGCCCCATCCGAGAGCTGCAGTTGATTCCAGAGTCGTTCTTGTCTCTTTACTCGGGGTAGTGAGATGCTCCTTTTCAAAGGGATGATGAATCCCGGGTTAAAGTCTGCAGCCGCGTAAAAATCAGTCTCAGTCTGATGACTCTTTCCTTTACTGGATGATCTCCCTCTCCATCCTGGCATAACTGTTGGGTGTCTTTGGTTGGCTCCGGGTGGCCCTGGTGCTGCGGTCAAGAGACCGCCTCAATTCCAAGCAGCTTTGACAATATCAACCACTCAATCTTGAGTAGCAGCACTGAGAATCCTTGTACTAGCCTCGCTAGGATCCATTCAGATCTCACAGATCGCCTGCAAGTAGTAGCACCTTGTTGCTCAATTATCAGCTGACTGGCTGCAGTGTTCCTCGCTCTCATCTGGCTGCAGCGTTCATGCTCTTAGATTACTGGCTGCAGCATTCTTTGCTCTTAGATTACTGGCTGCAGCATTGCTTGCTGTCAGCTGGCTGCAGCGTTCTTCGCTCTAAGCTGGCTGCAGCGTTCATGCTCTTAGTTGGCTGCAGCGTTACTCACTCTTCAAAGACTGGCTTCAGCGTTCCTCGCTCTCAGCTGGACGCAGCGTTCTTTGCTCTTACATGACTGGCTGCAGTGTTCCTTGCTCTCAGCTGGCTGCAGAATTCCTCGTTCTCAGCTGGCTGCAACATTCCTCGCTCTCAGCTGGCTGCAGCGTTACTCGCTCTCAGCTGGCTGCAGCGTTACTCTCTCTTAGATGGCTGCAGCATTCCTCACTCTTAGCTGGCAGCAGAATTCCGCGCTCTTCGATGACTGCCTGCAGCGTTCCTTGCTCTCCGCTGGCTGCATCATTTCTCGCTCTCAGTTGACTGCAGTGTTCCTTACTCTTAGATGACTAGCTGCAGCGTTCCTCGCTCTCAGTTGACTGCAGCGTTCCTCACGTTTAGATGACTAGCTGCAGCGTTCCTCGCTCTCAGCTGGCTGCAACGTTCTTTGCTCTTATATGAGCGGCTGCAGCGTTCCTCACTCTCAGCTGGCTGCAGCGTTCATCGCTGTCATCCACCATGTCCTCATTGATCAGACAGCTCTTTTTCCTCTGTGTGTGTCTATGCCACCCAGCTATTTCTCAAACTGGGTAACAAGCAGAGTGTCATGGCTTGCAGGTGCTAAGCTGGCTGGCTGGTCGTCCAACATTAGGCTCTCACTTCTAACTTTATTTCCCCCATTTTATGTCATCCACTTATCCACATTAGTATAAGGCCATTTACGTCTTCTGCTTTATTTCATGCTTTCCTCATTTCATTTCCTATTCCTAAAACTACACTTTGCCATAATGTTAAATGCTTCCTTACTCTTATTTTTGAAGTTATTGCATCACATTTTTTAATACTAATCTTTCGCCAAAACTTAAATTGGATAATTACATTTTTGTAATTATCTAATTACAAATATTAGCCCTAACCCTTCTGAAATTCCAATAACCATAAAGTGTATTCTAACCCTAACTTTACACAAATTATAACAAACCCTTCAGGTGTTAGCAATTAATTTTAAATTATAAAATCATTTTAATATAAAACATTAGCCTAGTACTAACCTTTCAATGATTTTAGTTAGTTTTCAATTGATTACAATACTGTTCATTCTAAGTTGAACACTAACGATTTACTAATAATTTGTCTCTTGTAGAACTGAGAGGTAGTGGGAACCCCACTAGAATCAGCAGGTTTCTCAGCGAGCCACCTCTTCCCTTCTGAGCCTTGTTTAGGGGTGGGGAAAGCACTCGAGGCCTCATTCAAAGTACTGAAAATCCTGTAACTTATTAAGGAAATTGGGAATACAGAGTAGAAACCAGCAGCTGAATTTCCGCGACAATACTATCCCTCTGAGGAGCTTCAGCAGGAGAATCATTCTCCATATATAGAGTTTCCTCTGGAAAAATTGAGGCTTTTCAGTTTCCGACAAAATCTCTGTAAGAAACTGAGAGCTTGAATTAGAGTACTGCAGATGGGTTACTTTGTCACAAAAGTGAAAGCTATTCAGTTCGCCATATTACAAGTGCCTTTATATCCAACAGCGCTTGTAATAGAGTGGACGGAATAGCTGTCACGTTTGTGATGGAGTAAACCATCACCGATCTCAAAATCAGGCCTTATGTCTCTTACAGCTAGATTCATCAAAGACCCGTTTTGCGAGTCTTTAATAGCGATTCATAAGGAATCGCTATTAAGGACTTGCAAAACGGGATTCATGTAGGAATTGCAAAAAATATTGCGATTCCTACATCTTCCTTATTTGCGATTAGCAATTTGCTAATCGCAAATAAGGATGCGATTTCAAGGGTGCCAGGGGTGTCCAAAGGACACCATGTAGCACCCCTGAAAAGCAAATGTAGCCAGATGTTGCGCACACACATGTCCAAAGGACATGTGTGTGTGTAACATACCACTCAGAAAAATGCACTAAAGTGCATTTTTCTGAGTTTTCGCTATTTACCACGAAGTTACAACTCGTGGTAAATAGCGGCCAGAAATAGCGAATTCGCTAATAGAAAATGGTTAATGAATTGCATTTAAGGAATCTCAAATAGAGATTCCTTAAATGCAATTCCTCGCAAATATGCGATTTCGCAATTAGCGATTTTTGCATTTGGGATGATGAATCCCAAATGCAAAAATTGCACTCGCAAAGGGCCAGATTCTCAGAATCTGGCCCTTTGCGAGCCGATTTTTCTTTCATGAATCTACCTGATTGTCTGTGTTATGAGAAATATCCTGCTGGCAGGCCAGCCATGAAGGTAGCGCAACCTCCACGGGGCACCAGAGTGCCGAAGGACATCCATCCGAATAGTTCCTACGAAGGGACTTCAGACACGTCTGTGAAAACTCTTTCAAGAACTTCTCCCCAGCAGGTCGGCAGGTACTCCCAGTCAGGTGGGCTGCGACCTCCGGACAGTGGCTTTGCAGTCGGCCCTCCACGGTTAATTGGGGCTTTTATTGTTTTTTTTTTTTGTAAAATTTTTATTTTGCAGTTTAAGTACAACCAATAACACAAATAAAGGTCATCTAGGCATTACATAGTCCGCCTTGCAAGGGCACTGAATCATGAGCAGTATCCCCACTGATGGCATAACAAGTCCGTGCCACGTGAGCATATCCACAGCACCAACAGTTCGGCGAAGCCAGCAGCAACATCGATCGAGGTGGGTGCCAAGGGGAAGAGTCCCCAATCCTATGCTCTGTACTTCACAACCATACAGCTATGGACCCAGCAGTAAGCAGTAAACACCCAGAATGACCAGAACAAGAAATTAACAATGTCCCCCCCCCTTCCCTTCCCCCCACCCCCCCCATGGTGGTGGCCCCATCACACATACTCACACATTCTTCCCCCAAACTAAACCTGAAATAGATGCAGCGACCTCAAGGAAGCCGGACACACAGCGGAGGGCAGACCTTTGGATAGGAAGTCAACTAACGGGCCCCATTGGAATTGAAAGTTCTCGAATTTACCTAGGAAGATGTCCGCCATCCTTTCCATGCTTAGAAGCTTCCAGAGTCGAGCATGCCACAGAGATATTGCCGGTGCTTCCCTCCGCTTCCAGGCAGCCGCCAGCGTGAGCTTGGCAGCGCCCAGGCATAGCCACAAAATCTTCTTGTCGGCCCGGGTCTGATGTTCCAGGCCAGGTTCACGCAGTCCCAGCAGAACAAAAGGCAATATCATCCTCTATGGGATAATGAAGGATGTCCCTGATATGCGAGAGAATCTCCTCCCAAAACGGCCTGATCACCGGGCAGTCCCACCAGATGTGGCGGAAGTCCCCAAGTAGCCCACATCCCCTCCAGCATAGGTCAGACGTGGACGGGTAAATGCGGTGAAGCCGAGTCGGGCACATATACCACTGCGTAAGTGTCTTGAGGTGAGCCTCCCGCAAGTGGAGCGAATGATTAAACTTCGACACGTCCCGCCACAAGGCCGACCATTCCGTATCTGAGACGTCTCTCCCCAACAAGTCCTCCCATTGGCTCATGTAGCGATGCCTAGGCGTCACCGCCGATTTAAGCAGGAGCTGGTATAGGAAGGAGATGGCACCCTTCATGACAGTAGATCGCAATATAAAAGCCTCGAAAGGCGTCGGAGGCCTCGTCGCCGCCTCCATTACCCCAGGTGTAGTGGCCCAGTGATGCAATTGTAAATGATGAAACCGTTCAGCGTTGGTAAGCCCGTAATCCCTCATACAGTTAGCAAAGGTGAGGGGTACTTGCCCATGAAACAGATGGGTCAATGCCCGGCAGCCTCCCTCCCTCCAGGCATCAAAGACCCCTTCCCGAAGTGCCGGCAGGAAAGCTGGATTGAAGTGTATGGGCGTAAACGGCGATGGGAAGGTAGTCCATCGCTCATCTGCAGCCAAGGAGTCCCAGACCTTCAGTGTGGTACCCGTAGGAGTACTAATGTAGGCGTTCAGTGGACGGTCCTTCCGGGGCTTCCATGCCAAGTCCCAGACCGATCTGCCTGCCACACTCCGGTCCATATGCAGCCAATGTTTCTCAGATGATTTCTGCGACCACTCCACCAGCACTCTCAATTGCGCCGCTTTATAGTAAAGCTGCAGATCAGGAAGTCCCAGTCCCCCCTCGGATTTCGGCTGCCGCAGCACCGTATATGCAAAGCGCGCCCGGCCCCCCTGCCACACAAAGCGCAGTACCTGGGTCCGAAGACGCCGAAAAAAGTCGGTATGGAGAGGGATGGGTAGGGCTTGAAATAAATATAAATATTTGGGGAGGAGAACCATCTTAACAGCATGTATTCTGCCCAGCCAAGATATAAATTTGGGTTTCCACTTCTCCAACTCAATCCGAGTCTTTGCAAACAGCGGCGGGAAATTAGCCGAAAACAGCCCTCCGACCGTCGGGGTTAGGTGAACCCCCAAGTAGACCAGTGAGCCATCCGCCCAAGCCAAAGGGGTCAAGAGCTTCACTCGTTCCACCTCCTCCTGAGAAAGAGTGAGATTCAGGACATGGGACTTGCCATAATTAACTTTGAAGCCCGCTACCGCCTCATAGGCCAGCAGGGCCTCCCGAAGGCACGGCAGTGAGCGCTCCGGCTCCGTTATTGATAATAAAATATCATCCGCGAAGAGCGTGATTTTGTGTTGCTCTCCTGTGAAAGGAATACCCCGAATCCCCTCGTGCTCTCGCACCACCAACGCCAGAGGTTCAATACTAAGTGCGAACAGGAGCGGGGAAAGGGGGCACCCCTGTCTGGTGCCTCTGGAGTGCGGGAAAAACTCCGACACATGCCCGTTCACTGTTACTCTAGACCTCGGGCCGCTAAAGTTGGCCCGTACCATAGTGATGAATTTGTCAGAAAACCCAAAGGCAGTCAGTGTGTTAAAGAGGAAACCCCAATCAACTCTGTCGAAAGCCTTTTCGGCGTCCAACCCCACTAGCACCGCTGGAATGCAGAACCTGTCGGCCTTTTCTATCAAGTGAACCACTCTGCGAGTATTATCGTGGGTCTGACGCCCCTTAATGAAACCGGATTGATCCGGATGTATGATCGCAGGTAACAGATTCTGCAGTCTACGCGCCAGGATCGCGGAATATAATTTAGCGTCAACATTAAGCAGTGCTATGGGGCGGAACGACGCACACTGGGCGAGATCCTTCCCGGGTTTCGGCAGGACCGTGATAACCGCCTCCGCCAAGGAAGGAGCCGGATACGGCCATGTCGTTAAAAAGAGAAGTGAGGAAGTCACACAATTCTGAGGCGTAAGACTTATAGAAGACCGCCGTGTAGCCATCCGGCCCAGGCGCTTTGTGCAACTTCAAGCCTTTGATGGCCTCGAGTACTTCCTCCCTGGCAATCGGCGCGTCCAGCAACTCATTCCACTCGGCGGAAATTCGCGGGAGGGGCAATCGCCCCAGGTACTCCCTCTGTTCCTCCGCGGCCAGCCTGTCTCCCTTATACAGGCCCGCATAGAAGCGTCCAAAGATAGACGCCTTCACCTCGTCCCTGTGTTGCACCACCCCCGCCTCATCCCGTATTCCCCCAATATACTCGCGCTCCCTCTTATCTCGAAGTTGACGTGCCAAGTGCCGCCCAACCTTATTCCCACCGGAGTAAGATTGCCGCCCCAGTCTCAGCATCGTCAGTTCAGCCCTGTTATTATAATGAGCTCGCAGCTTCCCCCGCACCGCAGTCAATGGTCGGAGGGTTATCCTCGAGGGATTAAGCTTGTGAGCCTGTTCGAGGCGGGACACCTCCTCTTCCAGAGCCTCCCGGTCTTTACGCCGCTCCTTATTAAGACGTCCATTGAGGCCCAAGCACGTGCCCCGAATGGAGGCCTTAAAGGCATCCCAAGTGTTAGCAACCGACGTGTCAGATGCAGGATTAAGCTAAAAAAACTCCCTAATGGCTACCCGCAGGGCTTTATTGGAGGCATCATCCCGGATCACCGAAGCCGGGAAGTACCATTTTCTCTGCCCACCGCCAGTCGACGACCAACGGAGGCTAAGCACCAGCAAGCTGTGGTCCGACACCGAAAGCGGAAGGATGGTGGAGTCTAGGACATCTCCCCTAAGGGCCTGACTAATAAAAATGTGATCCAGGCGTGAGTAGGTGTGATGTACGTGAGAGAAGTAAGTGTAATCCCTGGCAGAGGGGTGATAAAAACGCCAGCCATCAATCAGTCCCAACTCCCCTACTTTCTGCTGCGTAGACTCTGAGAAGACCCCTGCTCCAGCCCTATGAGGCCCCGAGCTATCCACCGTCCTGTCCCACACCAAGTTGAAGTCCCCCAGGAGGAACAAGTGGCCGTCAACAAAGTCCCCCACCGTCTGCAACAATTCTTGGAGAAACTTATTCTGACCTGCATTAGGAAGGTACACCACTACAAAGGAACATAGCTGCCCTTGAACAAGCCCTTTCACCATCAGCCACCGGCCATCCCTATCAGTTCGCACCTCTATGGGCTGGAAGTGCAATGCAGCTCGAAAAAGAAGGGCCACCCCCCTATGTTTCGTTGAAGCAGAGGACCTATATATAAGGGGATACACCTTATGCTTGAGACGTAGCTCGTCCCTGCGTGCCAAATGCGTCTCCTGAAGCCCCACAACATCCAGCTGGTGATCCAACACATACTTCCACACTTTCTGCCGCTTCTGGGGCGAGTTGAGACCCTTAACGTTCCAAGTTCCTATACTAACAGGCATTTTAAAAAGGAACCCCCAAGCCCTCTATAACCATCGCGCCCGGAGCTCCACCCGCACCCAGACCCCCCCCCCCCCAAGTTAGAGGCCCAGCCGAGGGTCCGCCCTGTAAATCCCACTGGAAGGCAACGGACGAACCTGGGCCTACCCTCATCCAGTGACCAAACATATCATAATAAAGGCAACTGAGCAGAAACAGCAGCACCAAGGGCCAAATCGACAACCCCCCCTGCAAACCATCCCTCAACCCCCCCTTCAATTCCAAGGGATCCACGCCAAAGGGCCCCACAGCAAATACAGAACCAGAACCTCCGCCGAGCCCAAGAGGAGGCAGCAGCACAGAAGCCAAGGAATAACTCTGCAAGAGGAGGTAACAGGTCACACACCCATCAGACATACCCCACCACCAATCCACCCCACCCCAACTCCCCCCCACACAAAGGGATAAGAATAAACAAGGATACCAAAAAACCAGAAGAAGAAGAATAATACTCATCAGTCCAAAGTTCGCGGAGATCCAACCTCTCCGGGGACAGAATAGGGAGACCAACTCGGTTTCTCCCAAGGTCACGATCCGGGGAGTCTCCACCAAAAGTACCTCCATTCTCCCAGACCAGGGGGCCAATGCCCCCTCCAGCGCCGATCCTCCTCACACAATGCGCTGTCACGCCGCTCCCGAACTGGCCTGCGATACCGGTAGCGTCGCTGAGGCTACCGAGGCCACTGCATTCCCCCTTTCTAGCAGACTGGAATTGCGGTCCGGACGTCCCCGATCTGGGGAGGACCCCACTCTGTGCCAGGATGAGGAGCGACGGCGCCGCCGAGTTGTGGATGCAGTCGCCCCCTGGGACGGTGTAGTATCATTCAGACCCAAGAGATCCTTCGCCTCCTGGAGGGAGCGCATCTGCACCAGTCGATTCTGCCACCTGAAGATGATCCTGAAGGGGTGGCCCCAAGAATATGCGATGTTATTTTCCCGCAGAAAGGCAGTCACCGGGCGAAAATCCCTCCTTTTCTGAAGCGTAGAGGCTGCCAAGTCCTGGAACAACTGAGGGTGATGGCCCCTAAACTGCAATGAGGTGATAGCTCTGGCTTTACGGAGGATGCGCTCCTTCACCTGAAAATCATGGACACAGACAAGGATGTCCGGGGGCGGCCCCCCCCTCTCCTGGGCAAACCAACTCGATGGACTCTATCCATTTGGACGTCCTTCACTTCCTCTTCGTCCAAGATCTGCAGGAACAGTTCCTGTACGTAGCCTCGCAGGTCGCCCGCCTCGCCATCCCATGGCACCGCCTTAATGCGGATGTTGTTTCGACGGGATCGGTTTTCAAGATCTTCCGTGTGCGCCTGCAAGTCCAAATTTTGTTCCGTGAGACGGAGAACATCCTGTTGGAGTAAATGGACATCATTGGCCGTGCTTAAATCATGGTCCTCCAGAGTCGCCACTCTCTCGCCAATCCGGTCGACATCCCGCCGTACTTCCCGGAGGTCGGATGCTAGCTGCGCCCGCAGCTCAGAGATATCTTCCTTGATGGAAGCAAAAAGTTCGGACATAAAAGCCTTGGTAGCCGGGGCTTCATCATCGGACATTCTCGGCGAGCCACTGGGACCCGGGGAGGCCGGCTGCTGCGAGGATTTAGACGCTCCGTCCTTCACCACACGCTTGCGAGCTTGGTTAGACATGATGCCGGGCAGCTCTCACAAGTCACTCTCAAAGGCAAGTTGGAGCCCCCAGCCTCCGATGGCAAGGCCCAGAGGGAAGGGTGCAGTGGGGCAACACAGATACCAGCTATCCAGGTGCTGGCGCGAAGCGCTCAAATCGACCAAGAGAGCCAGACAAAATGGCGTTGTCCCGCCCCCGTCCAGATCACCTCCAGACCACCAGGCGTGCACCCCCAGCCTCTCCTCTAGTCCTGCTCCAGATCACCGCCAATGGTCGGGGCCCGCACGATCTAGGCCCCTGGGAGGGGTGCGTGGCCCCACAAGGCCCTCCAGATGCCCATGCACAGTAAGCCGCTGCTCAGTCTCCCCGGGCCCGCACTCCACCCGGGCCCGTGCGGACCGCAACACTCCGGGCTCCTCCGCTCCGTAGGGGGTCAGGTCTGCTCCAAATGCGTTCACCCGGCTCGTGCTGCAGGCACCTCTCACTCTCACTCTCACTCCCCCCTTCAATGCAGGGTGCAGCACCACGTATCGTGTCCGGGCCACACAGCGCGTCGCAGAAGCTTGCAGCGTCCGGATCCTTCACCACCCCTCCGGGCTGGGACTACGGGTCCCACGTGCCTCTCTGCTTGCAGGCCCTCTCCACACCTCCGGCAGGGAGAGCCAAACCCACCGGAGCCCGGTAGGCTGCACCGCCCTCCGCTGATCGCGGACCTCGCTTCAGGCAGTCGGCGTATGGGACGGACCTCGGGTGAGCCCGGACGAGCCCCTCTCCTCCGCCTCTTCTTACCGAGCTTCCGGCCGGCCCCTCGATCACTCGAGCCCGGGGATTCCCAGGCCTCTCAGCTTCCCCGTGCCAGCAACAGCCACGAGCGGCTCAGCGCTCCGCCGATGGAACAGGACCTCACGCGTCGCTTCGCAGACCTCCGCTCGTGGTCTGGGGCCAGTTTGCGCCAGTGACACCTTGCAATAAGCCGCTATGTAGGATCGGCGCCGGAGGGACCTGGAGAAGCGTCTTACTCCGACGCCATCTTGGCCACGCCCCGTTATTGTTTTTTTAACCCCAACTATGCCCAATTTAAATGTTTTTCATGATGCTTTGGGCAAAGTGATGGCAAAGCACAATATACGCAGGCAAAGTAAAGGGGCTTGTGAACGAACTGTAGGGAAGTAAATGTCAGACAAGTTTAAGGCGGTGACCAGCTCTTTATGGAGTGCTGGATCCCATGCGCGACTCTTCCCACAGTCCACTGCTCTTTGGACCCCACAGGCCGACCCGAGGCTTACTGTCCACTAACGTCAACCTTCTGCAAATTCTGCATTTAAAGCAAAAAAGAAAAGGATTGTGTTGTTTGTTGCTTCGGTAACTTCCTCTAAGAGTTCCATCCTCAGCCTTCCGACCCTGTGTTCATAAAAAATCACAGCCATTTCTATTTCCACTCAATTCTGTGCCTACAGCAGTCCACACGCACAAAGAAGAAAGCTTCCAAGTGTTTGTGCATGATAACAAATACAAAAGAATAGACTACAAAGGACGCACTGCATTCAAAACACTTACACTCGTGCTGCTCAAAGGGAGGGTGGGATTGTCGCACCGAGATCAGGATGAAGAACAGGAAGAGCGGCCACAGGAGCTCGATGGTCAGCTGCACCTGGGAGGAGTAAAGATAAAAATACAGTGCAATACATTGAGCAGAGGCCAGGAAGAGACCGACAGGGACTAAGGACCACAGTACGCAACATGAGCAGGCGTGAGACACCATGAGAACTAAATACCGAGACAAGAAGCGTAAACAGATGTAGAGGCAAAAATTGACAAGCAAATGGGGAGAAATCATTGGACAGGAAAAACACCTGGAGAAACACTAAGGTATACTGACTTAAATGCACTTTAGATGAAGGCTGACCCACAGCTTTGATCCTGCTTGACTTAAGCGCCGCATTGGATACGGTGTCCCATAAAATCCTGCTCTAGCGCTTACAGGACATCGGCATAGGTGGTTTGCCTTCTTTCTTTCAGAGCGAACTTTTCAGGTCAGCCTCCCCACCCCTACAGTTCCCAATTGCATGCTCTGCGCCACGGCGTTCCCCAGGGCTCTTCTCTGAGCCCTACTTTGTTTAATATTTGCATTCAACCTTTGGCCCAGGTTGGGCAATCTTTTGGGCCTGCACTGGTGTCTTATGCAGACGTCACCCAGCTTGTGCTCTCCTTTTTTGACAACCCCCATGTAAAACCTGGACAATTTTCAAAGGGGAATGTGAGCTGTTGCAGAGTGGATGGATGCCAACTGTTTACCGACTAAACACAAGCAACACAGAAATTCTTCTATTAGGAAAGACAGCCACTCCTGGGGCGACCATTGTTGTTTGTGCCTCCTCCCTTGGGTCTCCACCTGACCTAAGATCGCCTCTTCGCCTGGCGCTCCTGTGCCGGTGGAGCGATAATAATTGGAAGCCTTGTTGGGGGTCTTTTTTGGTGGCATAAGGGGGTCCACCGCGTGGTCCGCTCCAGACCGTCCCCTCTGTCTAGTAGAAGCAGTGTGGAGCGTTTGAGCGTATAGTAGGGTCCCAAATCACTTGTCTTTCCTCGTCAGGCTTCAAATAAAAATCTAGGCATTTGGATGGACAGCAGCTTAAACTTTGAATAGAAACCACCGCAATGGAGCGCACACCGCTAGCCCCTCCTCCGGATCGCCCCTCGGGATTCTGGTACTTGTAGTTCAATAGTGGATCACCCAGGTGGGTGCAAGTCGGTACTTGTTGGACTGATGAATCTCTAGACCCGATACATGTCCCGGGTTTTTGGGTATCGCTCGAGACATGGCTCGGGTTTCGGGATAACTTCCCTCATCAGTAGAGAAATGGTTAGGGGTGGAGGAGAAGGCCGCCAAACAACAGTCAATGGCCTCGATGCCCGAACTGGCACGCAGGGCAGCATCCAGGAGCCCGTCGGCTCAAAGCTCAAGGGAGCCAATTAATAGAAACCACCGCAATGGAGCGCACACCGCTAGCCCCTCCTCCGGATCGCCCCTCGGGATTCTGGTACTTGTAGTTCAATAGTGGATCACCCAGGTGGGTGCAAGTCGGTACTTGTTGGACTGATGAATCTCTAGACCCGATACATGTCCCGGGTTTTTGGGTATCGCTCGAGACATGGCTCGGGTTTCGGGATAACTTCCCTCATCAGTAGAGAAATGGTTAGGGGTAGAGGAGAAGGCCGCCAAACAACAGTCAATGGCCTCGATGCCCGAACTGGCACGCAGGGCAGCATCCAGGAGCCCGTCGGCTCAAAGCTCAAGGGAGCCAGTTAATAGAAACCACCGCAATGGAGCGCACACCGCTAGCCCCTCCTCCGGATCGCCCCTCGGGATTCTGGTACTTGTAGTTCAATAGTGGATCACCCAGGTGGGTGCAAGTCGGTACTTGTTGGACTGATGAATCTCTAGACCCGATGAGTGCGATCCATTGCAGAATTCTACTTATCGCTCCCTTGAGCGCCAAGCTGACGAGCTTCTGGAGACGCCCTGCGAGCCAGAGAGGCATCGAGGCCTGTGACGGTTACTTGGCGGCCTTCTCATCCACCCCATACTTGTTCTCTACTGATGAGGGAAACTATCCCGAAACCCGAGCCATGTCTTGGGTCTAGAGATTTTGGGAACAACGAGTACCTACTCGCACCAACTTTGGTGAACCACTTCGAAATACACGCACTTCAAATACCAGAGTGCTTAGGGGCGACCCGGAGGAGGGGCTAGCGGAGTGCGATCCATTGCAGAATTCAGCTTAAACTTTGAATCACGGGCAAAATCGGCATGTGTTTCGGGCTCTTGCGAGGTCTCGAACCCATTCTTGGATTTTTCAATCCTTGCACTCGACAGACCATCATTCAGATCCTTGTACTGGGGTGAATGTATGACATTGTTCTACATTCTGTCCATCAACTGTGTTTTTTGCAATTTTCACCCCGAGTGTGCTGGGGATGCTCTGACGTGAGTCCCAGGCTCTCCACACCACTGGAGTCAAGCTATCCAGGCTGAATGAAGGCTGATAGCCAGAAACCGGTCCTTGGATGCTTGATTCTGGTCTGGGAAAGACATGGCTTGGTAGTTCGGACTGGACTGTTCTCATGAGGCACAGGGTCAGAGCTGATTTGCATATAGCCAGTGTCTAACCCAGGGTGGTGTGGAGTGCAAAAAAACAATGGATTTAGGCCCAGATCTTTGTACTGGGGTGAATGTATGACATTGTTCTACATTCTGTCCATCAACTGTGTTTTTTGCAATTTTCACCCAAGTGTGCTGGGTATGCTCAGACGTGAGTCCCAGGCTCTCCACACCACTGGAGTCAAGCTATCCAGGCTGATGAAGGCTGATAGCCAGAAACCGGTCCTTGGATGCTTGATTCCGGTCTGGGAAAGACATGGCTTGGTAGTTCGGACTGGACTGTTCCCATGAGGCACAGGGTCAGAGCTGATTTGCATATAGCCAGTGTCTAACCCAGGGTGGTGTGGAGTGCAAAAAAACGATGGATTTAGGCCCAGATCTTTGTACTGGGGTGAATGTATGACATTGTTCTACATTCTGTCCATCAACTGTGTTTTTTGCAATGTTCACCCCGAGTGTGCTGGGTATGCTCAGACGTGAGTCCCAGGCTCTCCACACCACTGGAGTCAAGCTATTCAGGCTGATAGCCAGAAACCGGTGATTGGATGCTTGATTCCGGTCTGGGAAAGACATGGCTTGGTAGTTCGGACTGGACTGTTCCCATGAGGCACAGGGTCAGAGCTGATTTGCATATAGCCAGTGTCTAACCCAGGGTGGTGTGGAGTGCAAAAAAACGATGGATTTAGGCCCAGATCTTTGTACTGGGGTGAATGTATGACATTGTTCTACATTCTGTCCATCAACTGTGTTTTTTGCAGTTTTTACTCTAAGGGCTTTCTTTTTGGGCATTCTGCGCCCCTAGCCATTGTTGTAGCTGGTTTATATTTCGGGGGAAATCTAGAGGTCACAGCTAGGGCCAGGCACACACACTGCCCTGAAACAATGTACACAGCTACCGCTGCCTACCAATGCCTCATGAATCAGGTACTCATGTAATCTAAGTTTTCACATTTGTTTACAGCACCTGTGAAAAGCACAGGGATGTAACGAGGAAAGACCATGCACTGTAACAGTGATTGGCAGAAGGCCTGTGAGACCTGCGTAGTACTAGCAGAAGTTGGAGGAAGCCAATTTTGGCCTGGACGGAGTCCGGCACGGGACCAAACAACTCTGCGAAGCTACGGGGAGTTACGTGAGCAGCGGAGTGGGTTATGTAGCACTGCTCACACTCATTGTTAGCGCCAGGTGTTGGTCTTGTGCTGGAAAATCAGCGTAAACGTCATCTCGCACAGCGCAAGAGGGCGCCGCTTCATTCTGCCGCTCGAGTAGATTTTCTACTTGAGCGGCAGCTTCCTCTACGCGAACAGAAGGTTTCTCAACATGAGCAGTCGCAACCATCTACGACCGCCTGGGTTGAGAAATCACCTTGGGAGGTGGTCTAGCGTTGGATTTTCCTTACTTGTATTCACCAATTTAACATTGGCAAGTGCGAACGAGGAAAAAACTCAGCTCCATGAGTTTTTGGGAACTCTGCACGCTCGCGGACTGCGGAAAACTCTGCAAACTCTGTGAACAGAGCGGAGTTCACTGCCAGGCCTGGAAGCCCCAGGCTACCTCTGGTTGAGGAGCCGTCCACCAATTCTATGACACACATAGAACCAGCAGTGCTCAGAGGGATCTTGCATTCCACGTGGGATGATCACACCGGTGGTAGTGGTCAGGGGAGCCGTGCACCACTTCAATGATACACACAGATCCAGTAGTGCTCAGAGGGATCTTGCATGCCACGTGGGATGATCACACCGGTGTTAGTGGTCAGGGGAGCAGTCCAACACTTCTATGATACACACAGATCTAGTAGTGCTCAGAGGGGTCTTGCATTCCACGTGGGATGATCACACCGGTGGTAGTGGTCAGGGGAGCAGTCCACCACTTCTATGATATACACAGAATCAGTAGTGGTCAGAGGGGTCTTGCATTCCACGTGGGATGATCACACCGGTGTTAGTGGTCAGGGGAGCAGTCCACCACTTCTATGATATACACAGAATCAGTAGTGGTCAGAGGGGTCTTGCATTCCACGTGGGATGATCACACCGGTGGTAGTGGTCAGGGGAGCAGAACACCACTTCTATGATACACACAGAACCAGCAGTGCTCAGAGGGATCTTGCATTCCACGTGGGATGATCACACCGGTGGTAGTGGTCAGGGGAGCCGTCCACCACTTCTATGATACACACAGATCTAGTAGTGCTCAGAGGGATCTTGCATTCCACGTGGGATGATCACACCGGTGGTAGTGGTCAGGGGAGCCGTACACCACTTCAATGATACACACAGAACTAGCAGTGCTCAGAGGGATCTTGCATTCCACGTGGGATGATCACACCGGTGTTAGTGGTCAGGGGAGCAGTCCACCACTTCTATGATACACACAGATCCAGTAGTGCTCGGAGGGATCCTGCATTCCACGTGGGATGATCACACCAGTGTTAGTGGCCAGGGGAGCCGTACACCACTGCTATGATACACACAGAACCAGCATTGCTCAGAGGGAACTTGCATTCCACGTGGGATGATCACACCGGTGTTAGTGGTCAGGGGAGCAGTCCACCACATCTATGATACACACAGATCCAGTAGTGCTCAGAGGGATCTTGCATTCCACGTGGGATGATCACACCGGTGTTAGTGGCCAGGGGAGCCGTACACCACTTCTATGATACACACAGATCTAGTAGTGCTCAGAGGGATCTTGCATTCCACGTGGGATGATCACACCGGTGGTAGTGGTCAGGGGAGCCGTCCACCACTTCTATGATACACACAGATCTAATAGTGGTCAGAGGGATCTTGCATTCCACGTGGGATGATCACACCGGTGGTAGTGGTCAGGGGAGCCGTCCACCACTGCTATGATACACACAGAACTAGTAGTGCTCAGAGGGATCTTGCATTCCACGTGGGATGATCACACCGGTGGTAGTGGTCAGGGGAGCAGAACACCACTTCTATGATACACACAGAATCAGTAGTGGTCAGAGGGGTCTTGCATTCCACGTGGGATGATCACACTGGTGGTAGTGGTCAGGGGAGCAGTCCACCACTGCTATGATACACACAGAATCAGTAGTGGTCAGAGGGATCTTGCATTCCAGGTGGGATGATCACACTGCTGGTAGTGGTCAGGGGAGCAGTCCACCACTGCTATGATACACACAGAATCAGTAGTGGTCAGAGGGGTCTTGCATTCCACGTGGGATGATCACACTGGTGGTAGTGGTCAGGGGAGCCGTCCACCACTTCTATGATACACACAGATCTAGTAGTGGTCAGAGGGATCTTGCATTCCACGTGGGATGATCACACCGCTGGTAGTGGTCAGGGGAGCCGTCCACCACTTCAATGATACACACAGAACCAGTAGTGCTCAGAGGGATCTTGCATTCCACGTGGGATGATCACACCGCTGGTAGTGGTCAGGGGAGCCGTCCACCACTTCAATGATACACACAGAACCAGTAGTGCTCAGAGGGATCTTGCATGCCACGTGGGATGATCACACCGGTGTTAGTGGTCAGGGGAGCAGTATATCACCTCTAGACTCTACACAGCTCTGGCAGTGGTTGGGGGGTGAGAGCAGCAGTTCCAGGAGTAGCATGTGCCTTTGAGGGTGCACATAGCACTAGCAGTAGTTGAGGGCGGTTTCAGTATGCACATGTGGCTATGGCAGTATGAGGCAATCATCACTTGTAGTGGTCGGAGGAGGCTGAATACCTGCAGCTAACACACAGAGCTGACCTGGAAAAGGGGGAGATATCAGATGTTTCAAGGAGCTGCATTGCAGTAAAAATAACACCCCGCCTTACATTGAAGTTGCAAAGTACTTTCAGTTAGAGAGAAAGGGTGAGAGAGACTTACAGTTTGTCGTCTTCGATACGTCAAGTTCTTCCACAGCAGGAGTCCCAGCTGAACCCAGAATGCCATGATGTCTGCGATGCCTGCACCAGCATTATCTGCAGCCTTGAGTCATGGACGCAAGTGTATCTTTGAGGGTCAGAGAGCGCCAGCATCATCTGGAGGACTCATGAGGCGCCAGCGTCCACACAGTCTGCACTCCTTGTGGCTCCTCCCTGTTAGAAGGAGAAGATTCATGTCACTAACACAGAAAGATGTGACGTCATAGCAAAGATAGGTTTCACACAGTGAGCAACCCAATGTACCCTTGGGGGCTTGGGTAAATATATGAAAGGGTAAGGAGTACCTCCAAGGGAGTTTGTTCCAGAAAATGTTTCAATACTTAAATAAAATTATGGGAAGGACAATTCAATGGTCCTAATAAAGATTAGTTTAGTCAATCGTGCGTATTTAATCCTCAATAAATGTTTACACATAGACACACATAGACCTTCACCCTTATCCTATCAAAATTCATAATATTCACAAACAGGATAGGTATGCTCAGGATTTACAGAGGAGAAAATTGAGATCTTACTGCTCTTCCTGTATTCCTGTTTATACATTTGTATTTTAAATCCCTTTTGACTCATTTTTTGATAAAATTCAAGATTTGCATATGCACCTAGTGTCATTGTTTTTGTTTATTGTTTCATGTTCAATGTGTCTATGTGTAAACATTTATTGAGGATTGAATACGCATGATTGACTAAACTAATCTTTATTAGGTCCATTGAATTGTCCTTCCCATAATTTTATTTAAGTAGTGAAACATTTTTTGGAACAAACTCCCTTGGAGGTACTCCTTACCCTGTCATAGCAAAGAGCCACATGGAATGCTGCAAAGGAAGCACAAATGACTCACTGTAGTGACCCTTAGCCCACCACTCATCTGTGTATACAAGGAATGTCGTCCGCATATGTCGCGAGACCAGTGGGCTTTACCAAAGCATCGTGGAAGCCCAACTGGAAAGCGCAGTCCTCTGACACCAAGGCCCCACGCAATCACATCTCAGCCTCCCCTTCAGTTACTTCTCTCCAGCGGCCATGGGTGTCCCCGGTATAAGGCCTGAGAGCCTGGGAAGGTGGGTGGCTTATATGAAGGGATAAGGGCAGACACAGTAGGAGTACAAGGAACTTGTGCTTTCCTCTAAGCCCTCAGCTCCCCTTCTCTATGTAGGTGGATTCTTGTGCAGGTTAAAAACAGGAGGAAGGGGAAGGCACTTAAAATAATCAGTTCAGTCAGACAGAGCTCAAGACCCTCTGTGGCTAAGCAGACTATTCTCAATGTATAGCTCACATCCAGTGTATAGTACTTGCATAAAGAATAAAGAGTAGCCCACTCGGCTGCCATGCAGATCCTAGCAATAAGAATTTGCCATCAAAAGGTCGTTGGTGTTATATTGACAGTCATAGGAGATTGGCCTGAAAATCTCCAGGTGAATATAGAAATTGGAACCGGCCTTCCTTGGACAGGAAAGAACAGTTTGTCCTCAGTGCATTTTTATATTTTGAGGAACAGAGATTAGCTCATCTGGTGGGCTGATGCAACAGTGGCTAGAAAGAATGTTTGCCATGAACAATTATTAGGAAATAAAAACAGATTCCTCATTAGAGTCCCCACAGATGCCAACTGCTGTCAGATAAGACCTGCATGTCTCGGTTTCGGCGTCTGGACTGACTAAAAGAGATGCATATGAAAAAATATCCCACAGAACAACTAGAGGGGGGAGCCCTTCTTACAAGCTCAAAAGCCAGGCAGAATCTGACTCCAGACTGAGTGCTAAGGACAAAGCTACCTGCAAGAGCCACCGCCTTCTGTCCGGAGCCCCAAGGAATCTGCTCTCTGTCAGACACATCTGCTTATATATAGGCTGTGGGGAAGACCTTCCAGGTGTGACACATCTGCGTGTATATGGACTCAATGGAAGTGTTTCCTGCTAGACACATCTGCGTATGTATGTGCTCCGGGGAACGGCTTCCTGCCAGACACATCTGCTTATGTATAGGCTCCAAGGAACTGCTTCCTGCCAGACACATCTGCTTATGTATAGGCTCCAAGGAACTGCTTCCTGCCAGACACATCTGCTTATATATAAGTTCCAAGGAACTGCTTCCTGCCAGACACATCTGCTTATGTATAGGTTCCAAGGTACAGGTTCCCGCCAGACACATCTGCGTATGTATAGGCTCCAAGGAACTGCTTCCTGCCAGACACATCTGCGTATGTATAGGCTCCAAGGAACTGCTTCCTGCCAGACACATCTGCGTATGTATAGGCTCCAAGGAACTGCTTCCTGCCAGACACATCTGCGTATGTATAGGCTCCAAGGAACTGCTTCCTGCCAGACACATCTGCTTATGTATAGGTTCCAAGGTACAGGTTCCCGCCAGACACATCTGCGTATGTATAGGCTCCAAGGAACTGCTTCCTGCCAGACACATCTGCGTATGTGTAGGCTCCAAGGAACTGCTTCCTGCCAGACACATCTGCGAAGCGTGGCTCAGTGGTTAGAGGCGGCAGACCCGGAAGCTGAGATCGACCGTGGACCAGGGTTCGATTCCCCGCTTCAGCGGGTCTCGGGCTCATAAATTCCACGGTCTCGACAATTCTCGCTCCGGTGCCTACTCGACTCACGGGGTCACACTCTGCGACTCTGGGCAATAGCTTGCTTAATCTCCACTACGGCCCCTCGTGGCGGGATGCCTGGCTTTCACCCTGTGGACACCCTGCCGGGGTTTCTCACAGGGGAATACCAGGACGGGTTCCCTAAGCAAGCGCCAGGATGCCCTTTGGGTGACAGGTCTGCGCTATATAAGTACACCTACATTTACATTTACACATTTACATAAGTTCCAAGGTACAGTTTCCTGCCAGACACATCTGCTTATTTATAGGTTCCACGGTACAGGTTCCCGCCAGACACATCTGCGTATGTATAGGCTCCAAGGAACTGCTTCCTGCCAGACACATCTGCATATGTATAGGCTCCAAGGAACTGCTTCCTGCCAGACACATCTGCTTATATATAAGTTCCAAGGTACAGCTTCCTGCCAGACACATCTGCGTATGTATAGGCTCCAAGGAACTGCTTCCTGCCAGACACATCTGCGTATGTATAGGCTCCAAGGAACTGCTTCCTGCCAGACACATCTGCTTATATATAAGTTCCAAGGTACAGCTTCCTGCCAGACACATCTGCTTATTTATAGGTTCCAAGGTACAGGTTCCCGCCAGACACATCTGCGTATGTATAGGCTCCAAGGAACTGCTTCCCGCCAGACACATCTGCGTATGTATAGGCTCCAAGGAACTGCTTCCTGACAGGCACATCTGCGTATGTATAGGCTCCAAGGAACTGCTTCCTGCCAGACACATCTGCTTATATATAAGTTCCAAGGTACAGCTTCCTGCCAGACACATCTGCGTATGTATAGGCTCCAAGGAACTGCTTCCTGCCAGACACATCTGCGTATGTATAGGCTCCAAGGAACTGCTTCCTGCCAGACACATCTGCGTATGTATAGGCTCCAAGGAACTGCTTCCTGCCAGGCACATCTGCTTATATATAGGTTCCAAGGTACAGGTTCCCGCCAGACACATCTGCGTATGTATAGGCTCTAAGGAACTGCTTCCTGCCAGACACATCTGCTTATATATAAGTTCCAAGGTACAGCTTCCTGCCAGACACATCTGCTTATTTATAGGTTCCAAGGTACAGGTTCCCGCCAGACACATCTGCGTATGTATAGGCTCCAAGGAACTGCTTCCCGCCAGACACATCTGCGTATGTATAGGCTCCAAGGAACTGCTTCCTGCCAGGCACATCTGCGTATGTATAGGCTCCAAGGAACTGCTTCCTGCCAGACACATCTGCTTATATATAAGTTCCACGGTACAGCTTCCTGCCAGACACATCTGCGTATGTATAGGCTCCAAGGAACTGCTTCCTGCCAGACACATCTGCGTATGTATAGGTTCCAAGGTACAGCTTCCTGCCAGACACATCTGCGTATGTATAGGCTCCAAGGTACAGCTTCCCGCCAGACACATCTGCTTATATTTAGGCTCCAAGGAACTGCTTCCCGCCAGACACATCTGTGTATGTATAGGCTCCAAGGAACTGCTTCCCGCCAGACACATCTGCGTATGTATAGGCTCCAAGGAACTGCTTCCTGCCAGACACATCTGCGTATGTATAGGCTCCAAGGTACAGCTTCCTGCCAGACACATCTGCTTATATATAGGTTCCAAGGTACAGGTTCCCGCCAGACACATCTGTGTATGTATAGGCTCCAAGGAACTGCTTCCTGCCAGACACATCTGCTTATGTATGGACTCCAAGAAACAGCTTCCAGGCAGACACATCTGCTTATATATAGGTTCCAAGGAACAGCTTCCTGCCAGACACATCTGCTTATGTATGGGCTACAGGGAATGGCTTTCTGCCAGACAATCTATACATGTACATGACTCTAAAGACAGGTACACATACTTCTACATGGTACTCCATGGGACCCCTTCCTGTAAGATCATTGACTTACACATGAGACTTCATGCGTATGGAAGCTTCCATCCATACACATCTGTTTCTGTGCAGGAGTTCAAGGGTTTGGTTTCCTGACACATCCATCGCTTCTAATCAAAACTTCTATTTCTATACAACGGTCAAAGGGCACAACTTCCTCCCAGACACGTGCTTACATGACAAAAATTCAGGGCACCTCTTTCTGCAAAACCATCTTCTTCTGTACAAGTGTTCCAGGACACAGCTTTCTGCAAAACACCATCTGCTTCTGTGTGGGACCTGAAGGGCATAGTCTACTGACACACCATCTGCTTCTATTTGAGAACCCAAGTGCATGGCTTCCTGCCAAACCATCTGTTTCTAGGCAGTACCCCAAGGAGTGTTTGGCTAAACAATGAACTTCTCAATCAGACTGCGTGTGTAGCTTCCGGCAAGAGCCATCTACATAGGTACATGACTCTAAAGACATTTCATCCTCTCAGACATGTTTGCTTACGTGTAAGAATCCAGGGAACCTCTTTCTACAACAGCATCTACTCCTGTACAAGGGTCCCAGGACACAGCCTTCTGCCAGACACCATCTGCTTCAGTATGAGACTTCAAGGACATGGCTCCCTGCCGAAGCAAGCTTCTTCTACACAAGACTCAAAGGGTATGGCCTCCTCCTAAACACATCTGCTTCTTTATGAGACTTCAAGGAAACAGCTTCAAGAAGGGCACATCTGCTTCAGTACAAGGCTCCCAGGGCACACCTTTCTGCCAGACATATCTGATCCTGGACATGAAGGGCAGGGCTCTCGGCCACACTGACTACTTCTGTACAAGAGTGTGGCTTCCTGTCAAACCATCTGCTTGAGTGTAGGACTCCAAGTGCATGCCTTTCTGACAAATTATTTGCTTCCATATTAGGCTCAGAGGTATGGCTTTCTGCATTACCATCTACTTCTGTACAGGACTGCAAGGACACAGCTTCCTCCCAGATACGTTTGCTTCCATATGGGTCTACAAATGCATGGCTTCCCGTCAAACCACCTGCTTCCGGATGGGGCTCCGAAAAGTGATGGCCGGCAAAACCATCTACTTCGATACATGGCTCAAAGGACACAACTTCAGGCCAGACACATCCACTTCAGTACAAGACTCAACGGACACAGCTTCAGCCAAGACACGTCTACTTCTATACACAACTCCAAGGCCACAGCTTCAGGCCAGACACGTCTACTTCTATACACAACTCCAAGGACACAGCTTCAGGCCAGACACGTCTACTTCTACACACAACTCCAAGGACACAGCTTCACGCCAGACACATCCACTTCAGTACAAGACTCCACGGACACAGCTTCAGGCCAGACACGTCTACTTCTATACACAACTCCAAGGACACCGCTTCCAGCCAAACACGTCAACTTCAATACACAACTCCAAGGACACAGCTTCAGGCCAGACACGTCTACTTCTATACACAACTCCAAGGACACAGCTTCAGGCCAGACACGTCTACTTCTATACACAACTCCAAGGACACAGCTTCCGGCCAGACACGTCTACTTCTATACACAACTCCAAGGACACAGCTTCAGGCCAGACACGTCTACTTCTATACACAACTCCAAGGAAACTGCTTCCGGCCAGACACGTCTACTTCATTACACAACTCCAAGGACACAGCTTCAGGCCAGACACGTCTACTTCTATACACAACTCCAAGGACACAGCTTCACGCCAGACAAATCCACTTCAGTACAAGACTCCACGGACACAGCTTCAGGCCAGACACGTCTACTTCTATACACAACTCCAAGGACACAGCTTCATGCCAGACACATCCACTTCAGTACAAGACTCCACGGACACAGCTTCAGGCCGGACACGTCAACTTCTACACACAACTCCAAGGACACAGCTTCATGCCAGACACGTCTACTTCTATACACAACTCCAAGGACACAGCTTCACGCCAGACACATCCACTTCAGTACAAGACTCCACGGACACAGCTTCAGGCCAGACACGTCTACTTCGATACACAACTCCAAGGACACAGCTTCACGCCAGACAAATCCACTTCAGTACAAGACTCCACGGACACAGCTTCAGGCCAGACACGTCTACTTCTATACACAACTCCAAGGACACAGCTTCACGCCAGACACATCCACTTCAGTACAAGACTCCACGGACACAGCTTCAGGCCGGACACGTCAACTTCTACACACAACTCCAAGGACACAGCTTCATGCCAGACACGTCAACTTCTATACACAACTCCAAGGACACAGCTTCAGGCCAGACACGTCTACTTCTATACACAACTCCAAGGACACATCTTCAGGCCAGACACGTCAACTTCTATACACAACTCCAAGGGCACAGCTTCAGGCCAGACACGTCAACTTCTATACACAACTCCAAGGACACAGCTTCCGGCCAGACACGTCAACTTCTATACACAACTCCAAGGACACAGCTTCACGCCAGACATGTCAACTTCTATACACAACTCCAAGGACACAGCTTCCGGCCAGACACGTCAACTTCTATACACAACTCCAAGGACACAGCTTCAGGCCAGACACGTCTACTTCTATACACAACTCCAAGGAGACAGCTTCAGGCCGGACACGTCAACTTCTATACACAACTCCAAGGACACCGCTTCCAGCCAAACACGTCTACTTCTATACACAACTCCAAGGACACAGCTTCACGCCAGACACATCCACTTCAGTACAAGACTCCACGGACACAACTTCAGGCCAGACACGTCAACTTCTACACACAACTCCAAGGACACAGCTTCACGCCAGACACATCCACTTCAGTACAAGACTCCACGGACACAGCTTCAGGCCAGACACGTCTACTTCTATACACAACTCCAAGGACACCGCTTCCAGCCAAACACGTCTACTTCTATACACAACTCCAAGGACACAGCTTCAGGCCAGACACGTCTACTTCTATACACAACTCCAAGGACACAGCTTCCGGCCAGACACGTCTACTTCTATACACAACTCCAAGGACACAGCTTCAGGCCAGATACGTCTACTTCTATACACAACTCCAAGGAAACTGCTTCCGGCCAGACACGTCTACTTCATTACACAACTCCAAGGACACAGCTTCAGGCCAGACACGTCTACTTCTATACACAACTCCAAGGACACAGCTTCACGCCAGACAAATCCACTTCAGTACAAGACTCCACGGACACAGCTTCAGGCCAGACACGTCTACTTCTATACACAACTCCAAGGACACAGCTTCACGCCAGACACATCCACTTCAGTACAAGACTCCACGGACACAGCTTCAGGCCGGACACGTCAACTTCTACACACAACTCCAAGGACACAGCTTCATGCCAGACACGTCTACTTCTATACACAACTCCAAGGACACAGCTTCACGCCAGACACATCCACTTCAGTACAAGACTCCACGGACACAGCTTCAGGCCAGACACGTCTACTTCGATACACAACTCCAAGGACACAGCTTCAGGCCAGACACGTCTACTTCTATACACAACTCCAAGGACACATCTTCAGGCCAGACACGTCAACTTCTATACACAACTCCAAGGGCACAGCTTCAGGCCAGACACGTCAACTTCTATACACAACTCCAAGGACACAGCTTCCGGCCAGACACGTCAACTTCTATACACAACTCCAAGGACACAGCTTCCGGCCAGACATGTCTACTTCTATACACAACTCCAAGGACACAGCTTCAGGCCAGACACGTCTACTTCTATACACAACTCCAAGGAGACAGCTTCAGGCCAGACACGTCTACTTCTATACACAACTCCAAGGCCACAGCTTCACGCCAGACACATCCACTTCAGTCCAAGACTCCACGGACACAGCTTCAGGTCAGACACGTCTACCTCTATACACAACTCCAAGGACACAGCTTCAGGCCAGACAAGTCTACTTCTATACACAACTCCAAGGACACAGCTTCATGCCAGACACGTCTACTTCTATACACAACTCCAAGGACACAGCTTCACGCCAGACACATCCACTTCAGTACAAGACTCCACGGACACAGCTTCAGGCCAGACACGTCTACTTCTATACACAACTCCAAGGACACAGCTTCAGGCCAGACACGTCTAATTCTATACACAACTCCAAGGACACAGCTTCAGGCCAGACACGTCAACTTCTATACACAACTCCAAGGGCACAGCTTTAGGCCGGACACGTCAACTTCTATACACAACTCCAAGGACACATCTTCAGGCCAGACACGTCAACTTCTATACACAACTCCAAGGACACATCTTCAGGCCAGACACGTCAACTTCTATACACAACTCCAAGGGCACAGCTTCCGGCCAGACACGTCAACTTCTATACACAACTCCAAGGACACAGCTTCACGCCAGACATGTCTACTTCTATACACAACTCCAAGGCTACAGCTTCAGGCCAGACACGTCTACTTCTATACACAACTCCAAGGACACAGCTTCAGGCCGGACACGTCAACTTCTATACACAACTCCACGGCTACAGCTTCAGGCCAGACACGTCAACTTCTATACACAACTCCAGGGAGACAGCTTCAGGCCGGAAACGTCAACTTCTATACACAACTCCAGGGACACAGCTTCAGGCCGGACACGTCAACTTCTATACACAACTCCAAGGACACAGCTTCAGGCCGGACACGTCAACTTCTATACACAACTCCACGGCTACAGCTTCAGGCCAGACACGTCAACTTCTATACACAACTCCAAGGAGACAGCTTCAGGCCGGACACGTCAACTTCTATACACAACTCCAAGGAGACAGCTTCAGGCCAGACACGTCTACTTCTATACACAACTCCAAGGCCACAGCTTCACGCCAGACACATCCACTTCAGTCCAAGACTCCATGGACACAGCTTCAGGTCAGACACGTCTACCTCTATACACAACTCCAAGGACACAGCTTCGGGCCAGACACGTCTACTTCTATATACAACTCCAAGGACACAGCTTCCGGCCAGACACGTCTACTTCTATAAACAACTCCAAGGACACAGCTTAGGGCCAGACACGTCTACTTCTATATACAACTCTGTTAGACCTGACACCTTTTGGCGTGGTTCTTCCCCCATCTTTTTGCCTCTGACTCATGTGTTCTGATGCTGTGCTGGATTTCGTTTTTGCTGATTGAGATGTTTTGGACACTCTGCCACTGCTGATCAGTGTCAGAATGTAAGTGCTCCTTCTGTAAATTGTGATATTGATTGAGTATACCGAATTGGCATATTTGTATCACCACGAAGTCCCTAGTAGAGGGCACTGTGGGTGCCAGGGCTGGTGATGACAAATGCTACTAGTGGGCCTGCAGCGCAGATTGCACCACCCACATGAGTAGCTTTAAAAAGGTGACTCAGGCCCGCCAACGCAGAGCCTGTGTGCAGTCAGTGACTGCCATGTCAGCCTGGCCAGTGTCCCCACTGGCTAGGCCTAATCCTTCCCTGTCTGTGCACATCAGTCACCCCTATGGAAGGCTCAAGGTACCCCCGTGGGCAGGGTGCAGTGTATGGATAAGGTAGAGCATGTGCTAGTGCAGGTACTATGCTCTGGTAGTGGGCTACAGCCATTTTGTGTGCTCACTGCTGTAAGGCTATCTTGCTCCATAGAGTAACATGGAGGGGGGCTGGGCCCATGTGATACCAGCCTATCTCCCCATAGGAACAAGATGGGACATAAGTGAAAGATATCCCTGGACTCAGAATTTAATGACACATCTTTTAGTGAAGGGTGTTTTTAAATCCTGGGTTGGAGAATAGCACTTTTAGAAAGTGGCTGTTCTCTTGTCTAAACCTTTCTGTGTGCCTGGGTTTGTGGAATGTCTGCCTGGTCTGGATGTGACAGGAAGGGGCTGCAGAGCCCCAGAGGAGAGGGTCGGAGCCATCCCGGGGATGAAAGGGCACATCTGCCTGCTTGGGAGGAGGGAGGAAGGAATGCCAGATAAGTGCTGGGCTGTGCCTGCCTACCTCCCCCCACATTAGCTCTCTCCTGGTGGTCAACTGACCCCACTGGCCCTGAAGCTGACAGGAAGAAGAAAACCAGAGACACCTCAGTGCTCCGCAACCCCCAGAACTGGTTTAGGCTGGACCCAGGGCCTCCATGCACAAAGAACTTCAAAGACATTGGGGGGTATAAGGAAAGGACCCCTGTCTGCAGAGGATTAGATTCTGAAATTCTGCAAGCAAGAAGGAACCCTCGCTGGAAGGAGGGCAGCTAGAGAACTGAAGGAAGATTGCCTTGCTGTGTGCTCTAAGGGCTGACTTGTTCTGCTGTCCACCTGGAAGCTAAGGAGAAGAAAGGGACTCTGCTGTGTGCTGTGACCCTGCCTACTTGAAACTGCCAAGACTCTGCTGTGTGCTGTGTCTACATCTGAATCTCCAAGGGCCTGAGAAGAGCTGGCCTCCTGCTTGGAACCCAGGGCTAAAGGTTCCTAAAGCTATCCCAGGAAACAGCTGCAAAATCGTGCTGTTGGGACCCGGGACGCGTGGTGCTGGACTGCGGAGCGTGAGGAGGAGATCGGTGTGCTCATCGGCACATTAATCGTGAGGGTTGGAGGCTTGTGGAGCCTCCCCTCGTGAAATCTGCTCCCAGGTGGTGGCAAGGTCGAGAGGGGGGTCTAGTTCTGACCAGCGCCCTTTAAAACCCTTTGCCGCCAAATCACCGTCGCAGCCCGGGGCCAGGATCACCCCTGGAAGTTGCTGTTCGTGACCAGGAGCGGCCGCGGCGAAGAACGAAGCCGCCGCGACCCCATTGGCTGAGGGAGCCGAGCCCCCTCACTAACGCCGCGACGGGATTGGCCCGCGCGGCGCAGCGTCATCAGCTGTGGTGTGCCGTGATTGGCTGAGCCTGCGGAGCGTCATCGGCGAGGCCGCGCTGCCATTGGTTGGCGGCCTCGCGCTCAGAGGGGCTCGACTGAGGGCCGCGACCGGATTGGCTGCCTCCGCTGAAGCTGCGGGAGGTGCCGAAGGATTGCCCAGAATCACCGCCGGGACCGGGGAAGAGCTCCGACCCCGCCAAGGGACCTGGAAGCGTCCCGCCTCCCCCGCCGCTCGTTGGATTGTCGAGAGCGGGCGGGAGAGGAAAGGGGACCGGCCGGGGCGGGGACGCGTGCAGTCTGCACGGCTGGTGCGCAGTGGTGCGCCTGATTCCCAGGAAGACGCGAGGCTGCCCCGGGGACTAGAAAGAGTCCCTGGGCCTCGTGAGGGAGTTGCAACAGCGCATGAAGCCCACGGATATAAGTACACGTGGGCCTTGTTTTCTTTGCGCATGCTGGGAGCATCACAGTATAAATCAGTGGCCATATTCTTTTAAGTGCTGATTTGAGAGACTAGAGACTATTTTTATTTTTATGCTGAGAACTGCCTATTTACAAGACCTACTAAGAATTAAGTGCAACCTTGTTCTAAATGAAGTGTTTAACGTGCAACCTTTAAGTTAGAAATGCTATCTGTTCTAAAGAAGTGATTATCATGCAACTGCTTCATTTACATGCTGAAACTAGATAAAGTTATATTTTATATATACTTACCTGTGTGGTCTCAGTTTGTGGTGGATTGGGAATTGCTGTTGTGTTAAGTGCAAATGTTATCCACATTGTCTCCGAGTTTAGCCTAGACTGCTCGCGCCATGCTACCTAGAGGGTGAGCAGGGGTTATCTCAGAGGGTTATTCCGTCGCCCTGACCGGAGCTAGGGGTCCCTACTTGGGCCAAGGTACTTACCTTTGCCAACCAAAGACTCCCGGTTCTAACAAACTCCAAGGACACAGCTTCCGGCCAGACACGTCTACTTCGATACACAACTCCAAGGACACAGCTTTAGACCAGACACGTCTACTTCTATACACAACTCAAAGGACACAGCTTCATGCCAGACACGTCTACTTCTATACACAACTCCAAGGACACAGCTTCAGGCCAGACACGTCTACTTCTATACACAACTCCAAGGACACAGCTTCACGCCAGACACATCCACTTCAGTACAAGACTCCAAGGACACAGCTTCAGGCCAGACACGTCTACTTCTATACACAACTCCAAGGACACAGCTTCAGGCCAGACACGTCTACTTCTATACACAACTCCAAGGACACAGCTTCACGCCAGACACATCCACTTCAGTACAAGACTCCAAGGACACAGCTTCAGGCCAGACACGTCTACTTCTATACACAACTCCAAGGACACAGCTTCAGGCCAGACACGTCTACTTCTATACACAACTCCAAGGACACAGCTTCACGCCAGACACATCCACTTCAGTACAAGACTCCAAGGACACAGCTTCAGGCCAGACACGTCTACTTCTATACACAACTCCAAGGACACAGCTTCGGGCCATACACGTCTACTTCTATACACAACTCCAAGGACACAGCTTCGGGCCAGACACGTCTACTTCTATACACAACTCCAAGGACACAGCTTTAGACCAGACACGTCAACTTCATTACACAACTCCAAGGACACAGCTTCATGGCCAGAATTTTTTTTTCAAATAATAGCAGCTAAGATTCTTATAAAAATCCCAGAACTACCTAAAGTGCGGAGTGCTTTGCTTAGTCACGCCATCACATGGGCAGGGCGTCATGTAGGAGGGGCAAATCTTCAAATTAGGGAATGCAACCAAATGAAGAACCCTACCGACACGTAGCCTGGTCAACATACGGTGTTGGATGTTATTTATACAGAACAAATGGTTTTGACAGCCTTCCCGTGGGGTAAGTGACATAAAAAGCAATAGTCGATTTTTTCAGCTCTCCGTGCATTCTGGCAACATGCCTAGGGTTAAAAAAAGTTGCCTTAATGAGCCTCTTATTAAGAGATAAAACTTGTAATGGATGTTTCCTCACTGACAAGTTAAACAAGGTACTAAAAGATGTATTCAACTAAGAGACCCAGGGGTATGAGAAACTTTATCCAAGGTTAGGCAATCTAAAAGGAATGATTTCGTAAAACATCGTTCCTCCTTCGATCATATGGAAAACCAAAGTAATACAGATTTTAATAAAAGCAGGCCCTTCATATACAGCAGGTCAGCCTCTTATAGCCAATCAGAGATGAGGCCGAAACAGGTAGACATAGCAGACGTTTTAAAAACTTTTTTTCCTAAACTTGGAGAGGTTTACTGGGGGTATAACCCCCACAGTCCAGCCCCAAATGTCGTGGTAGACCCAATTTACTCTTTTAAAGATATTCTCTTTAGCACACCACCAACTTCTACTCGAACGTACTATTTTATAAGCTTTCTATTGTGCTACGTGCCTCCTTGCGGTTACTTCAGAGCACCCCAGGGCTTGGGCACAGGTCTGAGTCTGTCATCTAATAGGTGTTAAGGCTCTGAATACAAGGTGGGACTTTGTAAAATGTCATCATTATAGACCTTCCTGTATTGGATCAGTAGTAGCCGAGATCCAAAAGCTCCGTTGTGAGTAGTTCGCGGAGGGGAAGGGGTTTAGTTCGCTCTTAGGAGTGGATTGAAAGCGATACAAGGTTTGGGTTCTTGGACTCCTAGGATCTACGTCTTTGCTTCATCCCTCTGAAGAGGATCCGTGTTAGGAGGTCTGCACTCGCAGAGCTGAGATTTGTGGTCCGTATGTAGCGGGTGCAATAGTTTATCAGGAAATTGCAATATATTAAACCAGATAAAGGCTGTACTTAGCAGGAATCTAGCTCAGATAGGGACACATCTTCTAAGAAAATGTGTGCCTCTCCAACTCTGTACCTCTCGGTTACGTTTTAAATCTTGTTTTTGCTCTAGATGGCCAGTGGAAGCGCCTGGTTCTCACCACAAGATAGACTGGCTGTACAATACCTACTATGGTAAGCTTCTAGTGTCACTGCATTTGTTTCTGAGGCTGCAAAGTCCAACCCCCAGAAGCAGACATGTGCTAGAAACAGAAACCTGCAGGATACAAAAAGCACATAAGAAGGGCACGTGACCACCAACATTTACCATACCCCAGAGGAGGGCTCAAAGAACTGGGCCATTGGTATCAGGGACCGACAGCTCAGAGGAACAGACACCGCCGTACTAAGTGGGTACAAGTCACAAGCTTCGAAGCAGAGCCTTGCCCATTAGGTACGACGGGTGAGTATCCCCTCTAGGAGTACACTTATACTCGCGCTTGAGAGTCTCACTTCTTACAGCACACGGTTTGCAAGTCTCACTACTTCCATGTAAGCATCACTCATCTGATGCAAGCCTCACCTCTTGCCTGTAAGCACTGCAAAGTGGTACAAATTCTGTACAAAATAGATTTCAGAAAAACACTCAACAAATATTCGCATTTTGTCTACAGGATGTTGTAACAGACCTTGCTATGAGACAGCTCACACGTTCTGTAAATTTCCCCTGCAAGTGCCTCCGCAGAGCCCGGGTACTGGCTTTCACGATGCGCAATTGGACAGAGTCCCTATGGAAACCCAACCGGACACCCAAGAACCTGAGAGGAACAAAGGACTCCTGTAAGGCGATCCTTGCTTAGCAAAGAGTTGCACAACCTATGCGTGGGGAAGACAGGGCTGTACAACACAGGTGAGCACTCAGAGAACAATAGAACCGAGTTTAAAACGCCAGGTGTGAAAGGCGTGGGCTGGAGAACAAAAAATGAACCTGGGGAGGCAGAACTAGTCATGAGAACCCAGAAGATAGAAAAGCTGGTTTGGGAATCCAATATGAAGGGCCTGATAATGAGTTTTTGATCCTGAGGTCAGGACTGAGGATAGCACTTAATTTGTGAGAGAAAAAACATAAGTATGAAGGTCCATATGGGAACGCCTTCCCATTTGGCAGACCGCCTTCACTAGTCCTGCCGGTGGAGGACTTCCTTCCATTGTCCTGCCACTGGAGAAACAGCCTTCCCATGTCCTGCCACTGGAGGAATCGCCTTCCCGTGTCCTGCCGGTGGAGGAACGCCTTCCCATATGGCAGACCGCCTTCCCATGTCCTGCCGGGCAAGGACCGCCTTCCCATGTTCAGCCACTGGAGGAACCGCCTTCTCGCGTCCTGCCTTTGGGGGACCACCTTCTCTTGTCCTGCTACTGGGAGACCACCTTCCCTTCTCCTGTCGTTGGGGGACCACTATCCCTTGTCCAGTCGGTGGGGGACCACCGCCCCTTGTCCTGCCACAGGAGGACCACCTTCCCTTCTCCTGTCATTAAAGGACCACCTTCTCTTGTCCTGCTGTGCAAACCTCGACACTCCCCTGACAGAGAATAACCGCAATCAAAGACATTGGTATCACATGAACAACATAGACTTGGTCGCTCCTACAACTTAACAAAATTGACCTAAAATGACACTGATTTGTATACAATGCTTGTCAAGTCAACCCTCAAACTCTCTCGCAAACCTACAGACATACAACACTGCTACATGCTGCTACAAGACGTTTGGACACTCTCTGGGCCTCATCGCGACATGAACACGGTAGACTTGAGAAGACACAAGACAGGGTCCTACCCAAGGGCAACCTTGGAGAGCACTTTAGGATCTCAACAGCAGGCCCAGAAAGACGGATAGAAATATAACAATACCAAAGCACACCCCCTCCATGACCCCTAAACCACTCCCCCTAGCAGGACTTCACCAAAGCAGAAGACCTCTTCCAACACCCCTCTTCTCATGACCTCTTAGAATACACAACCCCTCTTTCAATGACACCCCCTCAAGAGGGGCCCCCTTGTAATGACCTCTTAGAATGCACACCTCTTTCATTGACACCCCCCTCAAGAGGGGCCCCCTTGTAATGACCTCTTAGAATGCACACCTCTTTCATTGACACCCCTCTAGACAAATGCCCATGTTATGACATCTTAGAAGACACCGCCCTTTCCATGACCCCCTGAAGTTATTCCCCTTCCCAGAGCCTCTTCAAGACACACCCCTCCAATGACCTTAGAAGACACACCTCTTTCAGCAGCCCCCCCCAACACAGATCTCCTTCTAATGACCTCTTAGAAGACACCCCAAGTCCCATGAAGGTGTCCCCCCTTGATATCTCCAAGGCACCCCCAGTCCCATGACCCCATGAAGTTACCCCCCATGAAGTTACCCCTCCCCATGAAGTTACCCCCCCCACATGAAGTTACCCCCCCACATGAAGTTACCCCCCATGAAGTTACCCCCCACATGAAGTTGCCCCCCCATGAAGTTGCCCCCCCATGAAGTTGCCCCCCCATGAAGTTGCCCCCCCATGAAGTTACCCCTCCCCATGAAGTTACCCCCCCCACATGAAGTTACCCCCCCACATGAAGTTACCCCCCATGAAGTTACCCCCCACATGAAGTTGCCCCCCCATGAAGTTGCCCCCCCATGAAGTTGCCCCCCCATGAAGATACCCCCCCATGAAGTTACCCCCACAAGAAGTTACCCCCACATGAAGTTACCCCCCATGAACACATCCCAGGGCCCTTAATACACATACATGCTACTCCATGACCTCTTGCATGACCTCCACGAGCCAGGCCTCTTCAGGTGGGCCCTCAGTGACGTCACTTCCGCTGGAGGGCATGAGAGGGGCAGGTGGAAACTTTTATTTCCGGACTACGACTCCCAGAATGCCCCTGGCCGCTGCGGAAGTGGTGTGCCCCGCTGCCCTCGAGCCCTGGCCTCGCGCCGTTGCTCGCCGGCCCCCTCTCACCTCCGTCCCGGGACCCTGACCCGGAGCCCGGCGCGCTGCCAGCTGAACCCACCGCTGCGAGCATCAGCACGGAGCTGGCGCGCTCAGCCAATGGCAGGGGAGGGTCTCACAGCGCGGCCAATCGCTGCTCAGCCCGCACCGCTCAGCCCGCCTCTTGCGTGACTGGCAGGTCCTCAATCTTGCACGAATAGTCCCATTGGCCACTGGGGCTGTCGGTCAGAAGGATTACACAAGCTGCCGCAGCGGGGGCGGTGCGAGGTGACGTCACTAGCTGTCAGGATGAAAGGCGGGGCCTGGGCTGAGGTGGAAGTTGGGAGGGCAGGAGGGGCAGGAGAGGGCAGAGAGGAGGGGCAGAGAGGAGGGGCAGAGAGGAGGGGCAGAGAGGGGCAGAGGAGGGGAGAGAGGGCAGAGAGGGGCAGAGGAGGGGAGAGAGGGCAGAGAAGGGCAGAGGAGGGGGAGGAGGGCAGGAGGGGCAGGTAAGGGCAGAGGAGGGGAGGGGGGCAGAGGAGGGCAGAGGGGGGCAGAGGAGGGGGCAGAGGAGGGGGCAGAGGAGGGGGCAGAGGAGGGGAGGGGGCAGAGGAGGGCAGAGGAGGGCAGGAGGGGCAGGTAAGGGCAGAGGAGGGGAGGGGGGCAGAGGAGGGCAGAGGGGGGGGCAGAGGAGGGCAGATACTCGCAAAGTGACAATCAGACCTTCGTGGGTGACTTCAACCTCCTCTGGGGCTCTCCGCAAGACTCTTCCGCAATCTCTCTGGCCACCTTCGTCTCTGTAAATGATCTCATCCAACACTGCTCAGATTCAACACACTCTAAGGGCTCAATCCTGGACCTTGTTATTTCTAAAGCAGGCATGCTTTCCATCACTACCCCTATTCACGTAGACTGGTCTGACCACCTCCCCATCCCATTCTCTATTCAACTATCACACGCTATAACACTTGGCCAACCCAAGAGGGCTATCTCCTGGTTCCGTGATGTTAAAAACATTGATGTCGGTCCCCTCTGTGAATCAGCTTTGTTATCACTTCCAAGGCTAGACCCGAACCTAGCTGTTGACGATCTCACCTCCCAATGCCTCACAGTTCTTGCAGATGAAATCAATAGCGTCGCTCCGCTCCAAAGCAAAAGGTTAAAGCCCACCCCCTCAGCACCTTGGTTCAACAAATCCCTCTATGAAGAAAGGAAGCAGCTAAGATTCCTGGAGAAGCAATGGAGACAAGTGCCCTCCACCGATAACTTGTCCACGCTTCGCTCCGCAAGATCCAAGTACCACAAACACATCTTCCTTGGGAAAGCGGCGCACTTCAAAACCCTTCTTGACTCAGCCAATAACAGACCCAAAAAACTATTCGATCTCATCAAGATTCCTGACTGCTCTCCCCCATCCTCCAAGTTGGAGGATTCTGAAAAGAGAGCAGCGGATTTTGCTTTATTGTTCGACGAAAAAGTGAAATCACTTGTGGATCAGGTCGCTCATCCTACCCCTCCAGAGGAGTCCAAATCCTTAGCCATTTGGCAAAACTTTGACCCTATCTCTGAAGATGCCCTTCTCAAGTGCATCCGCGAAACAAAGCCCTCCAACCATCATCTGGACCCCATCCCCAGTGCCATTGCCATTGACTTTTATACCCTTTCCCTCTCCTACTGAACCACTTTGATCAACCTCTCCCTCTATCAAGGCTCCCTTCCTGTCTCCTTCAAAACTGGGCAGGTCACCCGCTTCTTAAAAAAAAAACTGCTGATGTGTCCGACCTCAACAGCTTCCGCCCCATCACTAACTTACCCTTTCTTCCAAAGATTACAGAAAGATGTGTAGCGAAACAACTCTCTCGTCATATCAAGGACAATGAGCTTCTTGACAAATTCCAGTCTGGCTTCATTCAAAACTGCAGCACTGAAACAGCCCTGCTGCAAGTGGTTGATGACGCGCTGAGGATCCTCGACTCGGGGGGGTCCTGTCTGCAGGGAGGGCAGGGAGGAGCAGAGGAGGGCAGGGAGGGGCAGAGGAGGGCAGAGGGGGGCAGAGGAGGGCAGAGGTGGGCAGGGGAGGGCAGAGAGGGGGGCAGAGGAGGGCAGAGAGGGGGGCAGAGGAGGGCAGGGAGCTGCTGCTGTTGTCTGGCATCATCAGGGAGCTGCTTCTATGTGGCATCAGCAGGGAGCGGTTTGTATCTGGCACCAGCAGGGAGCTGCTTCTATCTGGCACCAGCAGGGAGCTGTTTGTATCTGGAATCAGTAGGGACCTGCTTCTTTCTGTCTGGCATCAGCAGGGAGCTGCTTCCGTCTGGCATCAGCAGTGAGCTGCTTCTATCTGTCATCAGCAGGGAGTTGCTGCTGTCTGGCATCAGCAGGGAGCTGCTTCTATCTGGCATCATCAGGGAGCTGCGTCTATCTGTCATCAGCAGGGAGTTGCTGCTGTCTGGCATCAGCAGGGAGCTGCTTCTGTCTGGCATCAGCAGGGAGCTGCTTCCGTCTGGCATCAGCAGGGAGCTGCTTCTATGTAGCATCAGCAGGGAGCTGCTTCTATGTGGCGTCAGCAGGGAGCTGCTGCTGTCTGGCATCAGCAGGGAGCTGCGTCTATCTGTCATCAGCAGGGAGCTGCTTCTGTCTGGCATCAGCAGGGAGCTGCTGCTGTCTGGCATCAGCAGGGAGCTGCTTCTATCTGGCATCAGCAGGGAGCTGCTTCTGTCTGGCATCAGCAGGGAGCTGCTGCTGTCAGGCATCAGCAGGGAGCTGCTTCTATCGGGCATCAGCAGGGAGCTGCTTCTGTCTGGCATCAGCAGGGAGCTGCTTCTGTCTGGCATCAGCAGGGAGCTGCTTCTGTCTGGCATCTGCAGGGAGCTGCTTCTGTCTGGCATCAGCAGGGAGTTGCTTCTGTCTGGCATCAGCAGGGAGCTGCTGCTGTCAGGCATCAGCAGGGAGTTGCTTCTGTCTAGCATCAGCAGGGAGCTGCTGCTGTCAGGCATCAGCAGGGAGCTGCTTCTGTCTGGCATCAGCAGGGAGCTGCTTCTATCTGGCATTAATAGGGAGCTGCTTCTGCCTGGCATCAGCAGGGAGCTGCGTCTATCTGTCATCAGCAGGGAGCTGCTTCTGTCTGGCATCAGCAGGGAGCTGCTGCTGTCTGGCATCAGCAGGGAGCTGCTTCTATCTGGCATCAGCAGGGAGCTGCTTCTGTCTGGCATCAGCAGGGAGCTGCTGCTGTCAGGCATCAGCAGGGAGCTGCTTCTATCGGGCATCAGCAGGGAGCTGCTTCTGTCTGGCATCAGCAGGGAGCTGCTTCTGTCTGGCATCAGCAGGGAGCTGCTTCTGTCTGGCATCTGCAGGGAGCTGCTTCTGTCTGGCATCAGCAGGGAGTTGCTTCTGTCTGGCATCAGCAGGGAGCTGCTGCTGTCAGGCATCAACAGGGAGTTGCTTCTGTCTGGCATCAGCAGGGAGCTGCTGCTGTCAGGCATCAGCAGGGAGCTGCTTCTGTCTGGCATCAGCAGGGAGCTGCTTCTATCTGGCATTAATAGGGAGCTGCTTCTGCCTGGCATCAGCAGGGAGCTGCGTCTATCTGTCATCAGCAGGGAGCTGCTTCTGTCTGGCATCAGCAGGGAGCTGCTGCTGTCTGGCATCAGCAGGGAGCTGCTTCTATCTGGCATCAGCAGGGAGCTGCTTCTGTCTGGCATCAGCAGGGAGCTGCTGCTGTCAGGCATCAGCAGGGAGCTGCTTCTATCTGTCATCAACAGGCAGCTGCTTCTGTCTGGCATGAGCAGGGAGCTGCTGCTGTCTGGCATCAGCAGGGAGCTGCTTCTGTCTGGCATCAGCAGGGAGCTGCTGCTGTCTGGTATCAGCAGGGAGCTGCTTCTATCTGTCATCATCAGGGAGCTGCTTGTGTCTGTCATCAGGAGGGAGCTGCTTCTATCTGTCATCAGCAGGGAGCTGCTTCTGTCTGGCATCAGCAGGGAGCTGCTTCTATCTGTCATCAGGAGGGAGCTGCTTCTGTCTGGCATCAGCAGGGAGCTGCTTCTATCTGGCATCAGCAGGGAGCTGCTTCTGTCTGGCATCTGCGGGGAGCTGCTTCTGTCTGGCATCAGCAGGGAGCTGCTTCTATCTGTCATCATCAGGGAGCTGCTTGTGTCTGTCATCAGGGGGGAGCTGCTTCTATCTGTCATCAGCAGGGAGCTGCTTCTGTCTAGCATCAGCAGGGAGCTGCTTCTATCTGTCATCAGGAGGGAGCTGCTTCTGTCTGGCATCTGCGGGGAGCTGCTTCTGTCTGGCATCAGCAGGGAGCTGCTTCTGTCTGGCATCATCAGGGAGCTGCTGCTGACTGGCATCAGCTTGTGGTAAATAAATAATTAATTACCGGTACTATTTTTCTATGCATTAACTGAAAACAGATAGCTCAATAAATAAGAGGCAGGATCCGTGATATCTGAGTCAGAATGGGCTTTAATCGGATGGCTCGAGCCTAAAGACCATGAAGTGGCATGCAATGGAATGGAATGGCAGCTGCCACGTTTCATTAACATCATATAGTATATATAGTAAAACAGTACAATTGCATTGCATACAGTAGGCGTAACAAGTGACAAATGTAAGATAAGAACATATGGGCGTACAAAGAAGGCGTGCACAGGGCGTGCACGTAGACATGTGATGAAAACGTCACAGAAGTGTCATAAATGGGTGGATACATGGAGGGGCTACCTGGGCAGCTGGAACCTTTAACCTACTGGTGCGCGCAAACGGGCCATGACGTGTAACTGGGGAGAGCTGGGGGCTCTGACTTCTGCACTAGAAGAGGAGACTAAAGTCTGGGATGTCAGGACGACATGTACCTATAGCATATCTGGTATTTCGTGTTTGTAGTACATGTTGATAGAATCTAAATGTTATCAGGGCAAAGGCTACTTGACACTAAGGCTGGTGCATGCATATATTCTACATGTATTGCGTGTGCTATGAATCTTCTATGGATATTAATTCAGTAATTCTCTTGCATGGAGACAGGAAGACTAGACTATAGCTGAAGATGTTTATGCGGTTCGTTAGCTTAGGAATGTGAAGCCGGGGAGCTGAACTGATAACTAGAGGCATAACATATTCTTGGCAGACAGGCAGGCAGGCCAGGCCGGGCACCGCGCTGCTTGGCAGAAAGTAAGCGAAAAGGTCAGGGATGCGGGAGGGGCTGCATCGCTCCTCGGAGTGATTTCAGGAGACTGGAGCTCGAATCTGGTGTCCGGGCCCTTTGAGGCCTAGAAACGGGGACAACTCGATGAATTAACGTGCATAATGTAAAACGTTGGCAACATAGGCCTAATACTCGTTGCTTTCACGAGGACTGGAAACTGGCATACTAACGTTGGACACAACTATAATTGCGTCTTTATTCGGTCAAAGGGGAACATATGCATATCGATCATGCACATATAACATATAATGGGGAACACGTAGGGACACATGACAAGGCAAAATTCAATTTTCCTCATTCCCTCCTTGTGCCCTACGTTTCCTTCAGGAAACATCAATATTCATGATACCATCTATCTGTTCATATAGCATCATTTGCTCGTCTCGAATCTTCTTGGAACGGGACTTAGGACTAGGAATACAAGAGGTAGCGCACAAGCCGCAAATCGCAGGGCCACATTGTAAACATAGACAACAACTGAATATGATCATTACCACTATTCCTAGGAATGACAATACTTTCCATCCCCAGGCAGATATTATACTCCAGAGCCAACCGGACCATGTCCAGGTGCCTGGATTCTGGTGCAACTGATGGGCTATTTTATGAAGTCTGGTTATAGCTGAATAAACAGACGGTGCGTTATTAGGAATGAAAATGCAGCAACTAGATCCGATGACTCTACAAGCTCCGCCCCTATCGGCCAGTATGACGTCAAGAACAAGGCGATTTTGAAGGACAACAAATCTCATAGCAGATTGTTCTTCGGTTAAGTTACCTAGAGCGGAAGTAGTCTCATTCACTACTGCTTCAAGGGTTCTGGTTAGCCTACGTATTAGCTTACTATTCTGGACAGGACCTATGAAGAAAAAGAAACCTTTATTGAAGTCTGTATACTGTTCTAAGGCAGTTTCAGTTTGATCGACAATTGGGGACTCGGTCTCCCTTCTATGTCTAACGTGTACTAGGTGTGTATTTCTGTGATAATCGGATGGGGCTAGGAAAACTGGTGGCAGTAGGAAGGCAATGTAACATGTTCCATCCCAATCTAGGGGCAGGCGTACATATGCGGTCTGACCACACACAAAATACGAATGACGAATGACGTGAGGCTTTGAAATTAGATTTCCCACTGTCACTATACTCGACCACAGTAGTACAATCACTATGTCCTAGATGTACTGAACCATTCTTTCTGACACATAATTCGCCTTTCACTGGTAGGACTGTAATAGCAGGCAAATCTGGAGTAGTCTCGGACTGAACATTCAAAACCATGAAATTCGAGGAATAATTACCTAGATCATATACTTCATTTTCTAGATCTAACCCTGTTCTATGGGAAAGACCTTCCTTGTCTGGGAAACATGTTCTATTCAAAAGGGACTTATCGTCTGAGGATGACGTTAACGTAAACCATGCTCCACACAAACCATTGTGTGAAAACGGATAGGGAAAGAGTGGCAGAACTCCCTTCGGTGTCTGGAAAGGGGGGAGTCGACCACACACCCAACAATTAGTGGCATTGCTAGTCTGGTGTGAATAGTGTAACATTCGGATAAAAGTATTGTTGCGCATGGCAAGTCTGTAGGATAACTCGTGAGGAGGTAGTTCACTAAAAGTGTGCTCTACTGTATCATTAGAGGAAAGATGTACATGTGAATCAATAGGGGGAAAATATACATGTAAAACATAACTTATGCATGTAACCATAAGACTCAGAAATAACATAAACATTAATGTTATTATACATCTGCTACGCAGATTTTTACAGTAATGAATTTTCTTAGAGTTTCGTCTAACTCTCTCACTATGGGGGTCTATCTCATACATGTCAGGAACCTGTCTAACCGCTTCACCCGAGAGGGACTTAGACAATTAAACTGTCTGACTTACTAGACCGAAGCTTTAGTTTATACTCCTGCTGCGGAGTTTTCTCTAACAGGGGGAGTTTAGAGTCAGTATCTGGGCAGTCCTTGAAAAAAGTCTTTGGACGGAGTCCATGAAAACGCTTGACGTGACTGGAGTGGATCCATCCCTTGCGGCCCTCCACTTTTATCGCGGTCCTTGTGGTCATCAGAACGAGTTTCGGCTCTTTCCAGCGGGGCTCCAGCGGACTTGAACGATCAAAGTTCCTCACTAGAACGAGGTCGCCTGGTATGACCTCGTGCGGTTTTACTTGGGTGTTGTCTGGAAAGGCAGCCGCAACCTGTGAACGACAAGAGAGTAGTGCAGACATCAAGGAAGCCAGGTAATCTGTCAGCATATTACTGTCTACATCGGTAATTTTACGTGGCATTGGTGTACCCCACATATTCGGGGGACGACCGAAAACAACCTCGAAAGGGGACAGACCTGAACGGGAGTGAGAGACCATTCTCATAAAAAAAGGGCGACTGGCAGTGCTACCATCCAATCTACGCCTTTTTCTGCGCAAACCTTTGCAATCTGATTATGTCTCTCGACGAGGCCAGCTGCCTCGGGGTGTTGCACACAGTGGAACTTCCACTGGTACCCTAACAGAAGAGATACTTGTTTCATGAGTTCGGATGAGAATGGCTGGCCGTTGTCTGAATACATGACCCTGGGCAAACCATAGCGAGGGAAATACTCACGAACCAACTGCCTGGCAGTGGTCGCGGCAGTGTAATCTGGGACTGGATATGCTTCCGTCCACCTGGACAAAGCGCATACAACTACGAGGACATACTTGAAACCTCGACATCGATCCATCTGAATATAATCCATCTGGAGGACTTCAAAAGGGTGGTCAGGAGGATGGAATCCACCTTGTTCCACCGGAACACCTTTACCTGGATTGAACTGACAACATATCATGCAGGTACGTACTTTCTGTTTGGCTGCTGCTCGTAAATGCTTGTTAAACCAAATATTCTGGATGCTGTCTAACATGGCTTTCTCTCCTAAATGTGCTGGACTATGTGCGGTGTTAATAATGACTTGAACCATAGAGTCGGGGAGAAACCATGTGGCTTTTCCCTTCGTCAACCATCCTTGATCTGTCTGGACCCCTCCTTGTTCAGACCATTTCTTGATTTCGTCTGGGGTAGCATGTGTCTGTATGTCTAGTACATCTCGTGTAGGGTCTTTAACTGTCATACAAGCAGTCTGATCCGGAACATCTGTCTTTGTCGTGTTAACTGGAATGTCTGGAGTCTGAGCTGTAAGCTTGGCTGTTCGATCTGCTAGATCGTTACCTTGGGAAATGGTGTCAGTAGCTTTCGTATGTGCTTTGCATTTCATAATGGCAATGGCTTTCGGCAAATGTATTGCTTCTAACAGAGCTTGAATGAGGGGGCCATGCTGAATCTTGGCTCCATGAGAGGTCATGAAACCTCTTTCTTGCCAGAGTACTCCAAAGTCGTGTACGACTCCGAATGCATAACGTGAATCTGTGTATATATTTACCTTCAGGTTCTTAGCTCGTATGCAGGCTTGGGTCAGAGCGATGAGCTCTGCTGCTTGAGCAGACAGGGTGTCAATACGATGTGTTTCTATAACTTCAGTTCCAGTAGTTACTGCATATGCGGCTACTAGTTCTCCTGTACTTGTTCTCATACATGAACCATCCACATAAAGTGTCAGGTCGGGATCAGGTAATGCAATGTCTGTCAAGTCTTGTCTTGGCTTTGTCATGGTGTTAATAACTTCCACGCAGTCATGTGTGGAAGGATTCGATGTAATCGAGGGTAACAGTGTAGCAGGATTTAAAACGTTGCAGCGTCTGATTTCTATGTGTGGCTGAAACAGTGTCAGTTCATATCCTGTTAAACGTGCAATTGTCAAGTGCTGAGTCTGTGTTCGATTTAAAAGAACTTCCATGGAATGTGGAACTTGTACTGTCAGGGAGTGTCCTAACACTATGAAATCACTTTGTCTGATAGCTAGAGCTGTGGCTGCAACTGACTTGAGGCACGCAGGCAGAGCCTGGGCTACTGGATCTAATGTGCTAGAAAAATAAGCACAAGGCTTGTGTTGTCCTGCTTGATCTTGTGTGAGAACAGACAATGCTGTACCATTACGTTCAGTGACAAAAAGTGTAAAAGACTTGCTGTAGTTCGGTGTCGCTAATACAGGTGCATTACATAAAGCTTTCTTTAACTCATTAAAAACAAGTGTATGTTGGGTCCAAGGGAGGACAGTCGATGTCGCTGCCTCCTGTGTCGTTAACTGTATCAGTGGTTTGGCTAGATATGCATACTGAGGAATCCATTGTCTGCAGTAAGAAGTGAGACCGATAAAAGCTCGTACCTCCTTCTGTGTCTTGGGCTGTGGAAGATGTGCTATTAACTGGATACGGTCAGGTGTCAACTGTCTACCCCTCTTGGACAGTAAGTGTCCAAGGTATACCACTTGCTGGACACAGAATTGCAGTTTCGAAGGGGACACCTTGTGCCCCATCTCGGCCAGAAAATACAAAACTGTAAGTGACGCACGTTCGCAGTCACGTTCTGTACGGGCTGTGATTAATAGATCATCGACATACTGAAGCAGGGCAGTGTCAGTTGGCATGTGAATACTGTCTAGTTGTCTTTTAAGTGCTTGACTGTAAATACTAGGACTTTCTGTGAACCCTTGAGGAGCTCGTGTGAATTTATAGCTTCTTCCATTTAAACAGAATCCGAAAAGAAACTGGCTGTCTGGATGAATGGGGACACTAAAGAATGCGTTCTTGAGATCAATAACAGTGAAGAACGTAGCTTCAGAATCAATGGCAGTCAATAGGGAAGAGATATCTGGAACCACAGGGTACTGGGGTATGATACATTTATTAAGTTCTCGAAGATCAATCACTAATCGATAAACTGGAGGTGCATTTGGATCTGTACGTTTAAGAATCGGAATGATAGGGAATTACATACATTGGAGTCAGTTTCTACAACCACTCCTTGAGCAATGAGCTCGTCAATAATTTTCGATAAGGCTGCTACAGCCTCAGGTGGCAATTTGTACTGTCGGATTCGTGGTAATACAACACCTTGTTTCAGAGTGACACGATATGGTGTAATGTGCATACAACCTACATCAGTTGGACCTTGCGCCCATAAATGCTGTGGTACATTCAGTAATCTTGAATCAAAATCTCGTAACACATAATGACCTTTAAAATCACGTAAAAACAATCTCACTCCTTCTGGAGAGCAGCATATGACCGCTCCTAATTCTTTCAATGTTTTAATACCAAGTAAATTTTCAGGACATGATTTCGTAAGTAACAAGTCTGTAGTTCGGGACAATGGACCAACTTCTAGGGAAACTGGTTTCGATATTTCATTAACAATAGGCTTTCCTGAAAATCCCAGGGAAACGTTTCTTGAGCCTGAGAGTGGAGCCCCTGGAACCTCGTCATGACTGATGGTAGTCCTACTTGCCCCTGTATCAATTAGAAACTTTCTGTCTTTCCCTAATACTTGACTGTGTACATAGGGACCCTCTTGATCTACAGGAATCTCGATGAGAGGCAAGCCAACCTCCCTCTCTAGGCTGTTTCATGAATACTGCTGATATTCTGGATAATCTGACTGTGCGTACTGGTACATCTGTTGTGTAACGTGTTGTGTGGCAGCTATAGGCTGCGGTACTGTAACTGTCTGTTGTGTGTTCTGCGGTGGCTGGGAATTCTGCGGAACTTGTTCTTGTCTAGGAGGACGTGGTCTCTCTTTCGTCTTACCTGTAGCTATGTTGTGTTTCAGAACTGCACATTCGTTTATATAATGACCTGGCTGTTTACAGTAATTGCAGGTCCCTTTAACAGGAGCTGCAGAATGACTAATTTGATTCGGATCCCTCTTCTGACTGTCTTGTGGAACAGACTGTGCAACTAGTACTTTCATTTTCGTGTCTTTCATGCGTCTCCTTTCGTGTTCTTGCTCTTCCCTGATTCTGTTCTGGTGATACTGTAGCATCTGGAGCATTTGAGATGGGGTATTAGCTTGCCAAGTACTCTCGACTTTCAATACTCTATTTTTAACTTGCGGTAAAGAATTCTCAACTAGTTTGGTAACAAAAAGATGTGGATACGATTCACTACTTGTTTTCAGACCACTATTTATAATGAAACATTTCTCAAATCTGGAATAGAAATCACTAGTGTCTTCGTCTTGTTTCTGTTTACAGGCTGAGATGGCATCCCAATCTTCCTTTTTCGTGGCTAGTAATCTTGGCAAGACTTGTATTAACAGTTCGGGTAACTCTTTGGCTCTATCCCCAAGACCAGTACCTGGGACTCGTATATTATCTTCGGTTTCTAACGCGGTCCAATCTATCTTTTTCTCTCCCACCTCCCATTCTTTTTCTTTCAGTTTTTCATATATGCCCGCAGGCAACAGGACCTTTAACATTTTGATGATATCAGGATACGTGTATTCTCCCATACGGAGCATGTCTTTTAATTCGCGATGGAACCCTGCTGGATCTTTATCGTGACTGGGTATTAACTTTTTCATTTCTAGTAGTTCTATTTTCGTGATAGGGGTGTAAACAAATACTCGTTCGAGATTACCCCCCGCTCTCTTAACTGGATGCACTTCTCGTAACGGGTTCTGTCTGTCTATGTAGAACGGAGGTGAAACAGGGACAAAATGCGGAGTCAGGAACGTTCTGTATTTGTGGCGCTGTTCTAAAATGACGCTAATTAAATCGGTACCTAGACCTTTCCATCTGTTTAGGAGTAACTCGTTCAATACATTGTATAAGGGACCTGGATCAGAATGCTGACTCTCGTACAGTGTGATGAGGTGCTGGATCATGTACATACCCACCAGTCGCTGCTTGGCTGGGGGCAGTTTCAGAAACATTTGGGCCACTACTTCGTCTGGAAACGTGGCAGAATCACTAACCCATCGGACTGCTGATCGGGCTAGTTCTTGTTCATGCATGGTACTAAGTTCACTGTAACCTATTCGTAGTTTCAGAACTTTATCTGTAGCCTGGAATACTTGCTCAAGAGAACACTGTTCTGGTACGGGAGGAGGAAAAGCTTTCTTGTGATCTAGGCGTGTATGTCTATCGGAAAGTCTCGTTCTACCTACATACGCTATTCTAGTGGGAATCTCGCTGTCTACCTCTTCGTTTGAAGAGTCATTCTCTTTCTCGGCTACTCTCATTTCTTCCTCCTTTTGGTGTATACTTATAATTTCTTTACGAATCTTTTTGTACATGGATTCTATACAATTTTGTGTCCTGTGTTTTCCTTCTGATATATTATCACTCCATCTTGTCAGGACTTTCATATCTTCCTTGTTTTTATCAGGATAATCTTGTTCTCTTATTAAACAATTTATCAGAAATTGCAAAATCATGCCTTGAATCTCGACTTTCCTGTGTGCCATAGCTTCGTGAATACTTTCTGGATTCTCCCCTGTTTGGATAAAATGATATATTCTGTCTAGATGTTGTTCCATATTTGATATGGTAACCAAGAAGCTCGCAACTCGACGTAAACGTATGGAATATAATAACATGCTATCTTCGCCTGGTACTGGATCATATCTACAATCAGGTCCGCACTCTGTAAGATACTTTCTAAGAGTGTCATACGTAGCCAGTTTTGGCGTACGCTGTAACGCTACATCTCTTAGCGTCCGTCGTCTTGTTTGAGGTGGGGTGATAGGAGTACCTCCCCCTGCTCCTCCTGAACTGGAATCGTCAACTAATACTGAATGTGCGGGTGCTGGTAACGTGACTGGTACAGTAGAAGTACGTAATATGGGTTGATCCTGGGGAACTAGTACATGGACAGGACCAACGACTGGAGGCACAGGAATTACATTATTAACAGGGGGCTGAACTTGAACTTGGACTGGCGGAGTCGGATCTGTATTAGCATATTCAGGAACAGTGTCGTCTAAATAGGAAGAAAGAAAAATTTCAGCTGCAGTCGGTTTATGACGTAGCTTAGTCGGGACCAAGGGTGGCGGTAAATTATGGGGTGCTTCCGGGGTCGCCTTCGGCAAACCCTCGGCGAGAAGAGGATACATACCTTTAATAAGGGCATTTCTCTGTCTGTCTGACTGTTCTGCTCTAACTCGTTCACCCTCTTCGATTAATTCCCTTTCTTGGGCTTTTTCTGAGGATTCCCTACTTAATTCTGCTTTTCTGAATTCTTTTTCGGTTCTCTTATGAGATTCTTTACGCCATAACTCTATGGCATCTTTCTGGGACTGTCTGGCTTTCTTTTTCCATAATGCTTCTTCTACTCTCATGATGCACTCGGCATCCCATGTTCCTGAAACAGGCCATCTATATTTCTCTTCAAGATGCTTGGTATAATCAACCCATAAATCTAGATACAGTATGGCATCTAAGCCATGCTTATGGTACATGAAATGTCCAGGACTGTCCCTGGGAGGGACAGGAACTGATTCTTCGAGTAACCCTTTTCTGGTTTTTATCTGACGTAATTTCGAAAACAGCGGCATATTTGAACCGTACTTGAACTTGAACACAATACACAATGAACACAGTAATGAATAGCAAAACAATCATTCATACCACGACATCAAGAACACATTAATAACAGTTCGAACTGAATACTACCTGATACATTGAAAACATAATACTTGACTTTCTCGAGAACGGACTTACTAGAATTACTGGATGCACTGCTAAAACAGTACAGAACATACCGGTCTCCTAAAGAGACACGTCATACCGTATCCACCTAGGTGAACACGTCGGACCGGATCTGTGTACCCAAACCCGTCGGACCGGGCACAAATTAATGAACACCCGTCTAGATACCCCCAGCAACGGTACTCACCGGGAAGCAAACTGAAGGCCTCGGACTAGACTGGACTGCTACGACGTCTGGTTACTGCTACGCACTACGCATGCGCTTCGGGCTTCGGTTACAGGTGGGCCTCCGGATACCTCGGACCTTGCTCTCTCGGCTTGGGCTCTGGTCGGAACGACCCGCCTTCCTCACCGCCTCGTCTGGATGCCGGACCGCAGTCTCCGTCTCCTCCGTGGGCCTGAGGGAGACTTGAAGCAGAAATATCTGCACGTGCACGGTAGAGGTTCTGTCACGGCTGTAGAAGGGTCAGGGGGCCTGCGTTACATCGCCGGCGCGTGGGGAAGGGGCTCGTCCCTATTCGGGCGCCATTTTATGTGGTAAATAAATAATTAATTACCGGTACTATTTTTCTATGCATTAACTGAAAACAGATAGCTCAATAAATAAGAGGCAGGATCCGTGATATCTGAGTCAGAATGGGCTTTAATCGGATGGCTCGAGCCTAAAGACCATGAAGTGGCATGCAATGGAATGGAATGGCAGCTGCCACGTTTCATTAACATCATATAGTATATATAGTAAAACAGTACAATTGCATTGCATACAGTAGGCGTAACAAGTGACAAATGTAAGATAAGAACATATGGGCGTACAAAGAAGGCGTGCACAGGGCGTGCACGTAGACATGTGATGAAAAAGTCACAGAAGTGTCATAAATGGGTGGATACATGGAGGGGGCTACCTGGGCAGCTGGAACCTTTAACCTACTGGTGCGCGCAAACGGGCCATGACGTGTAACTGGGGAGAGCTGGGGGCTCTGACTTCTGCACTAGAAGAGGAGACTAAAGTCTGGGATGTCAGGACGACATGTACCTATAGCATATCTGGTATCTCGTGTTTGTAGTACATGTTGATAGAATCTAAATGTTATCAGGGCAAAGGCTACTTGACACTAAGGCTGGTGCATGCATATATTCTACATGTATTGCGTGTGCTATGAATCTTCTATGGATATTAATTCAGTAATTCTCTTGCATGGAGACAGGAAGACTAGACTATAGCTGAAGATGTTTATGCGGTTCGTTAGCTTAGGAATGTGAAGCCGGGGAGCTGAACTGATAACTAGAGGCATAACATATTCTTGGCAGACAGGCAGGCAGGCCAGGCCGGGCACCGCGCTGCTTGGCAGAAAGTAAGCGAAAAGGTCAGGGATGCGGGAGGGGCTGCATCGCTCCTCGGAGTGATTTCAGGAGACTGGAGCTCGAATCTGGTGTCCGGGCCCTTTGAGGCCTAGAAACGGGGACAACTCGATGAATTAACGTGCATAATGTAAAACGTTGGCAACATAGGCCTAATACTCGTTGCTTTCACGAGGACTGGAAACTGGCATACTAACGTTGGACACAACTATAATTGCGTCTTTATTCGGTCAAAGGGGAACATATGCATATCGATCATGCACATATAACATATAATGGGGAACACGTAAGGACACATGACAAGGCAAAATTCAATTTTCCTCAAGCTAGGAGCTGCTGCTGTCTAGCATCAGCAGGGAGCTGCTCCTATGTGGCATTAGCAGGGAGCTGCTTCTATCTGGCATCAGCGGGGAGCTGCTTGTCTCTGTCATCAGCAGGGAGCTGCTTCTGTCTGGCATCAGCAGGGAGCTGCTTCTATCTGGCATCAGCGGGGAGCTGCTTCTATCTGGCATCAGCAGGGAGCTGCTTCTATCTGGCATCAGCAGGGAGCTGCTTCTCTCTGGCATCAGCAGGGAGCTGCTTCTATCTGTCATCAGCAGGGAGCTGCTTCTGTCTGGCATCAGCGGAGAGCTGCTTCTGTCTGGCATCAGCAGGGAGCTGCTTCTATCTGGCATCAGCAGGGAGCTGCTTCTATCTGTCATCAGCAGGGAGCTGCTTCTGTCTGGCATCAGCAGGGAGCTGCTTCTGTCTGGCATCTGCAGGGAGCTGCTTCTGTCTGGCATCAGCAGGGAGCTGCTTCTATCTGGCATCAGCAGGGAGCTGCTTCTGTCTGGCATCAGCAGGGAGCTGCTTCTGTCTGGCATCAGCAGGGAGCTGCTTCTGTCTGGCATCAGCAGGGAGCTGCTTCTGTCTGGCATCAGCAGGGAGCTGCTTCTGTCTGGCATCAGCAGGGAGCTGCTTCTGTCTGGCATCAGCAGGGAGCTGCTTCTATCTGGCATCAGCAGTCATGAAGTCAGGACTGCGCGTGTTCCCCTTGTAAACCACAAACGAGCCGGTTCCAGCAAAGACTGCAAGTCCCAGAAGTCAGTGCTCTGTAAAAAGCATGCCCTGTTGTGGTGGCATGTCAGCCCGGCACTCACCTCGGTGTCGCTGGGAAGGAGCTGTGAAGCAGTCAGGGGCAGCGTGGGCGCTGTCTCGAGTGGCAGAGTCCAGTCCACGCCCGGGGCCACTGGCTGGCGAGGAGGGGGCCACTGGCTGGCGAGGAGGGGGCCCGGGCAGGCATCACTTGGCTGGCACCATGGCTAGGAGGCCCCCGCTCTTCGGTATATGTATGTGACGCTGATAAGGAGGCGCAAGCTTTGCCCTCACCCCCCAATGGCAGCCTTCAGCACCCCGAGAAAGAGACGTCTGTCTGTCCGGCCATCCAAGGCCGAGGCCTGGAGGGGGAGTGAGAGGTCAGTTCCGGCCGCTGCAAACAATGTGCATTTTTGAAGTTTCTGTAACAATCTCTGCAGTCAGGGCGCTGCCCACAGTCTGAGCTGCCGGAGGTCACGCTCACAGAGTACAAGTGATGATGGAAGCAGGCCAGGGCCTGCGGGGCCGGGGCGGGGTGCAGCCCGCAGCCCGGCCGGATAGGGTGACCAACTGGCATGGGTGCAAATTCAGGACAGCGAGTTTAAAAATTCAGGACAAAGGGTCAAAATTCAGGGCAAAAATTTCAGACAAAACGTACGTTTTCAGACACTTCAGAGGAGGGCGTACAATAGGGTAAAAGTAAGTAAATAGACAACAAACATAAGTCCATGTCAAAATAAGTTTATATTAAGTTGAGACAATCGTGCCCTCACCGTTTTGGTATGTGCACAGCTTTGAGCAACTGTGCAGGTCTTTTTGTGGTATTTCATATGATATTTTGTTTACAGTTGGGGTTCTTTTGAACTGTCGTCCCACACGCACTGCAGGGGATGCAGAGACCTTCAGCCTTCATGACACCCCTTCACCACAGACCTCCCTCTGCACAGATTCCCTCGCTATCCCCCTCCCATGGTGCCCCTCATCTCTATATAGACCCTCGCTCATGTATGTGTCATTTATTTTACGGTGCTGCTCAGCCCAATGTAGGGTGTTAAGCGCTTTAATAAAGCTCACACACTTGTTGTTCAGGGACAATGACTCATAAGTATGTAAATCAATGTATAGGAAATGCTGCTTAAGACATGGAGGGCTACAAGGTGTATGAGCCACATGGCATCCATACTGGTAGGTGCGATAGGCAGGGCCACTGGAATTATGCGGCAGGGAGGGCCAAAATATGCTGCAGGGTTGACTAAATTATTTGGCAAGAATAGGGAATTTATGCAGCGTAATGCTGCACATTTTGTCATAGTATTACCATATTATTTTCTCATTTGTGCACATTTTAACACTTTCTGGTCATAGGTTGCGCCTCATTAGTACCCGTATAACACCCAAATATAGCAATATGCAAAGGAAGGTGACCAGTCAACCTTTACATAGGGCCTTTGCAACACATCACTGCCTTTTTAGTTATTTTTTAACCATTTGAGGAAGACACTTTTAAAATTTAGAATCTCCAGCTATATTCAGCTAATGATGGATTATGTGGCACATGCGGCAAATCCATAATCATGCGGAAACTGTTGAAGCCGCACAATTGCATAATTCCAGTGACCCCGAAATACAAACTGTGGGTATAACACAGAACATACCCCCAGATTCATCATGGTCCAGATTTGCGAGTCCTTAATAGCGATTATTAACGAATCGCTATTAAGGACTCTCAAATCGGAATTCATGTAGAATTTGCAAAATAAATTGCGATTCCTACAGCCTCCTTATTTGCAATTAGGAAATTGCTAGAATGGGGAGTTATTCCTTATTTGCGATTAGCAATTTGCTAATCGCAAATAAGAATGCGATTTCAAGGGTGCCAGGGGTGTCCAAAGGACACCCTGTAGCACCCCTGAAATGTCAATGTAGACTGATGTTGCGCACACACATGTCCAAAGAACATGTGTGTGTGTAACATACCACTTAGAAAAATGCACTAAAGTGCATTATTCTATGTTTTCGCTATTTACCACGAAGTCAGACTTCGCGGTAAATACCGGCCGGAAATTGCGAATTCGCAAATTTTAAAAGTTTCATGAATTGCATTTAAGGAATCTCAAATAGAGATTCCTTAAATGCTATTCCTCGCAGGATTGCGAATTCTGTATTAGCGATTTTTGCATTTGGGATGATGAATCCCAAATGCAAAGGGCCAGATTCTCAGAATCTGGCCCTTTGCGAGCGCAACTTCCCTTGATGAATCTGGCTGTTAGTGGTTGGGGTTGTATTTATAATTATTATACAAATAAATACTTTGCTCTGCATGTTACACTTTGTGCTTTACAAGAGGCGCATTATGCCTCTATGCCTCTATGCCTCTATGTCTCTATGCCTCTATGTCTCTATGCCTCTATGCCTCTATGCCTCTATGTCTCTATGCCTCTATGCCTCTATGCCTTCTATGCCTCTATGCCTCTATGCCTTCTATGCCTCTATGCCTCTATGCCTCTATGCCTCTATGCCTTCTATGCCTCTATGCCTCTATGCCTTCTATGCCTCTATGCCTCTATGCCTTCTATGCCTCTATGCCTCTATGCCTTCTATGCCTCTATGCCTCTATGCCTCTATGCCTCTATGCCTTCTATGCCTCTATGCCTCTATGCCTTCTATGCCTCTATGCCTCTATGCCTCTATGCCTCTATGCCTCCATGCCTCTATGCCTCTATGCGTGCTATGCCTCTATGCTTCTTTATGATGAGTCAAAACTGCGATTAGTGAAACCTCAGATCTCTCAAAGAGATACATTGATCACCAGAGTTAAATAGACATTTTTGTTATGGCCCAAAAATTGCAGACGCACAAATCATCCTGACGGATATTTCAAAATGTAGCTAGGTCCTCCAGCACGGCTCCTCCACAAAACACAGCATGCTGTGCCCTAGAACTATGCAGAGGACGGCACGCCACACGCTGTGACTACACAGGGGCCCATTGGAAGGAGAGGCCAAAAAACTAAAATACCCCCGCTTTATATGGCACTAAATAAAGGAGCAAAGTGAGCTATCCCGGCCTCTCCTTTTGAAGTCTGTGAAAATTGTTCCCCTGATGAAAATTTGCAAAAATAATGCAAAAGTATGCTTTTTATATGCTTTTTACAGCAGGAAAGAAACTTGGCCAAAAACTGCATTTATCTATATTGACTTTTGTCTTTTTATTCTTTCCGTCTTTTCACGTTCTTTCTTTCCTTATGTCCTTTCTATCCACCTTTGTTCTCTACTTTCATCTTTACATCCTCCATTTATTTTTCTTTCCATCTTTCAGTCTGTGCATCCTTTCATTCCGTCTCACTCTCTATTCTTTAAATGTATATTTCATTTTCTTTTCATATTTCCATATTCCACATTAACATTAATTTTGTGTTCCTTTTTTCAATTTGATCATCCTCTTGTCCTTCCTTCCATTGTTAAATCTAAATCTTTCTCTATCTTTCCAGCTTTCTTTCTTTATTTGTTTCTATTCTTCCTTCACTTTCTCACTCCATTTGCCTTGTGCTTCTTTTTGATTTACCAAGAACCAGATACCACACATTATCATTATTTCTCTTTATGTCGCTGCTTTTGGCTACTTCAGCACCCTCTGACCCCCCCCCCCCCCCACACACACACACAAAGCTGCATCACAGTGATCATTCCTGCTTTTATTTATTTGTTTGTTATTCTGCCCTGTGCTGATCTGCGAGTCACATCTGCGAGTCACAGATCAAAGTTAGGAGGGGCCATTGAACACTGATCTGCACCCCCGCCCCCTCGCCCCCCCATCCCCCCACCCCCTTCCTCCGGTGATTCTCCACACCTTTGTCCCATTGTCATTCTTCAGTTGATAATCATCCACATCAGAATGACAATGGGCCCGTACTTAGACTGAGCGAGGTCGGGGAGGGGCAGCTGCAGCCTCACAGAAGTGCGAGCCGACTCTGATTGTACAAACTCCCTCATTCTATCCGACTGATTCAAGAAGAACTTCCATTCCGAAAAGCCCTGAAATCATTTTTATTCTGCTAAACTTCATCAAGAGCCAAAAAAATCAGCATATATCCGCACATCGAGCGCCGGGACATCCCGTTGGGGTAGCCGTGCGCTATATAAGACACACTAAATAAAATAAATAAAATTGTCCCAGGGGAACAGCACAGCTTGCGGCCGTCCCCAAAATTACGGACAAATGGCGTCCGTGTAAGAAAGGCTCACGGACAACGGACAAGGGGCCCAAATAACGGGCAGTCCGTGAAATTTACGGACGGTTGGTCACCCTATGGCCGGATCTGCCTGCGGGGGCCAGCCATGGAGGGGACCCTGTGGCAGCCATGCAACGGGCTGCAAACACAGAGCACAGCCCGGCTACAGACAGGGCAGCGCCTGCCAAGGACGAGAGAGAAGAGCTTTAGCAAGGGAACCTGCGGGATTATAAACCCCCAGACCGGCCCCTCCCCGTGACATGAGGCCTGTGAGGAGCACACGGGAGCCCCGCAACAGAGCCCTCATGGAGGCGTGTTCAGGCCACTCTGCCACAGCCAGCTTGGGGCTGAGGTTGGCTCGATGGCTCCTGCTGCCCTGCTGAGGTTAGCTTTTTTTAGGTCTCGTTAGGTCTAGTTAGGTCTCGACCTCTGCCAATGCGCTTGCGCATTGTATATGTCGAGACTTATAGAGTTGGATCCACGAAAGCTAAACCAGGCAGATTGCGCCTAGTGCATGTGCCCATGCACGCGCTTGCCAATTGCTCCCCGAGCCGCCGGCCTCGCATCATTGCATCAGACCCGCAACAGCAATGCCGAGAGCTTCACTTCAAAGGGATCCGCTCCCCCGCCCCCTGCTTCACACTTCAAAGGAATGCGACCCCCCCCCCGCAATGCCGAGAGCATTTCCCGGCCGCTTTTAATTTCATTTCGCGGCCGCTTTTAAGTATCCTGCGTGTCTTTTGCGCTTGTTTCATTTTGCTTCCCAGCAGTTTCTTTCCAGCATTCATCGTAGTACAGCACACCACATTTTACGCTGCACTTCTGCATTCCATTCATAGCTAGCACAGTAACACAGGTGTGTAGAGTTACCAGCCAATATAACTTTATTTGTAATCTTCCAGTGAATTGTGTTTTTAGTACAGGAACCCGTCCTTTATTCCCCCATATTCTACAGCATTATTCCATGTGTAGAGTATTTTTGCTTGTTAAGTGTTACTTGTTAAGACATCTGCTCTGTAAGGTCTCCTTGTGCTCCTTAGAATACCTTTGCGCAATCTATGGATAATACATACATTGAGACCATAACACTACTGCTGCCCCTCGGACAGAAAGTTGAAGAATCTTCCTTGTATTTGCTGAATCCTTACATATTTCTAAATTCATAATATGGCAAATATTTCTGTATAGAGTTATGCACCCTTGAATTAACATTGTGATTGGCTTGCACTTAACATAGAACACACACTTCACCAAAAGATCCATTGTGGTTTGAGCAGGAAATAAAATTACTGTTCCACCGCTCACATTAGTGAGTCAGGCTTGGCGCAGCATCAGTACTGGGCTTGCTATCTGAGAGTGTTAGTGGTTTGATGCCCACATCGCTTTTAGAGCGGTCTGTTTGGTCTCTAGGAAGCTAAAAAATAATGCGGCGAACGTCGCAACACTTCCCTGCCCAACCGTACAGACACTTCAGATGCAAGTGTCTCATTTGCTAGCTCTCCCAGAAAGGCTGTACAAGTGTTTCCATCCTTCTTAGTGCTGCACTGTATCACGCATCACTTCATTTCTGCTGGTTAGTTTATACTCTCTTTCCATGTTCTAAGTGTGATGACTAGATGTGTACTCTAATGAACCTGAACGATGTTGCACTTTTTCTGTTAAATGAGAGCACAATTTACGTCCGGGCTTTGTTTGTTTCTCTGCTGTGCCCACAACAGTAGGCCAGTGTTGCAGTAAACCCCATTGTATCCACTCATTTGCCACTAAAGTAAAAAACGGCACAGAACATCATATTTTTCTATAATGTCATCCTTGAAAGCTGATACTTTTAAAGCAATTGTTTTCCATAATTCAGTAGTCTAACTTAAAAGACATCAAACCAGTTTAGGCTTTTCAGAAAACTACAGTACCTTCCTTAATATAGTTTAATGGCAGAAAGATCTGTTCTGCAATGGAGGACAATAACGAAAGCTCAGTTGGCGTACCCGCATTAGGCAAGGTTGAGCACCCAACCACCTTATACTAAAAGAGCTTCTAATCCCACTGACAGTAGTTCAGCCAGGGGAGAAACATTTTGCACCACCACATTATCACTCAGCACCACCACATTATCACTCAGCACCACCACATTATCACTCAGCACCGCCACAGCACCACTCAGCACCGCCACAGCATCACTCAGCACCGCCACAGCACCACTCAGCACCACCCCAGCATCACTCAGTACCACCACATTATCACTCAGCACCACCACATTATCACTCAGCACCACCACATTATCACTCAACACCACCACATTATCACTCAGCACCACCACAGCACCCCTCAGCACCACCACAGCACCGCCACATTATCACTCAGCACCACCACATTATCACTCAGCACCACCACAGCACCACTCAGCACCACCACAGCATCACTCAGCACCACCACAGCATCACTCAGCACCACCACAGCCCCACTCAGCACCACCACAGCACCACTCAGCACCACCACAGCACCACTCAGCACCACCACAGCACCCCTCAGCACCACCACATTATCACTCAGCACCACCACATTATCACTCAGCACCACCACAGCATCCCTCAGCACCACCACAGCATCCCTCAGCACCACCACAGCATCACTCAGCGCCACCACATTATCACTCAGCACCACCACATTATCACTCAGCACCACCACAGCATCACTCAGCACCACCACAGCATCACTCAGGACCACCACAGCATCACTCAGCACCACCACAGCATCACTCAGCACCACCCAGCATCACTCAGCACCACCACAGCACCACTCAGCACCACCACAGCATCACTCTGCACCACCACATTATCACTCTGCACCACCACATTATCACTCTGCACCACCACAGCATCACTCTGCACCACCACAGCACCACTTAGCACCACCACATTATCACTCTGCACCACCACATTATCACTCTGCACCACCACAGCATCACTCTGCACCACCACAGCATCACTCTGCACCACCACAGCATCACTCTGCACCACCACAGCATCCCTCAGCACCACCACAGCATCACTGAGCGCCACCACATTATCACTCAGAGCCACCACATTATCACTCAGCACCACCACATTATCACTCAGCACCACCACATTATCACTCAGCGCCACCACAGCATCACTCAGCACCACCACAGCATCACTCAGCACCACCACATTATTACTCAGCACCACCCAGCATCACTCAGCGCCACCCCAGCATCACTCAGCGCCACCCCAGCATCACTCAGCGCCACCCCAGCATCACTCAGCGCCACCCCAGCATCACTCAGCGCCACCCCAGCATCACTCAGCGCCACCCCAGCATCACTCAGCACCACTCAGCAGCACCACAGCACCACTCAGCACCACCACAGCACCACTCAGCACCACCACAGCATCACTCAGCGCCACCCCAGCATCACTCAGCACCACCACAGCATCACTCAGCACCACCACAGCATCACTCAGCACCACCACAGCATCACTCAGCACCACCACATTATCACTCAGCACCACCACAGCATCACTCAGCACCACCACAGCATCACTCAGCGCCACCCCAGCATCACTCAGCGCCACCCCAGCATCACTCAGCGCCACCCCAGCATCACTCAGCGCCACCCCAGCATCACTCAGCGCCACCCCAGCATCACTCAGCGCCACCCCAGCATCACTCAGCACCACTCAGCACCACCACAGCCCCACTCAGCACCACAGCACCACCACAGCATCACTCAGCACCACCACAGCATCACTCAGCGCCACCCCAGCATCACTCAGCACCACCACAGCATCACTCTGCATCACCACATCACTCAGCGCTACCCCAGCATCACTCAGCGTTAACCCAGCATCACTCATCGCTACCCCAGCATCACTCAGCACCACCACAGCATCATTCAGCACCACCACAGCATCACTCATCACCACCACAGCATCACTCTGGAACACTACAGCATCACTCTGGAACACAACAGCATTACTATGCGCTACCACAGCATCATTCTGCGCCACCACAGCATCATTCTGCACCACCACAGCATCACTCAGCACCACCACAGCATCACTCAGCATCACTCAGCACCACTCAGCACCACCACAGCATCACTCAGCACCACCATATTATCACTCAGCACCACCACATTATCACTCAGCGCCACCCCAGCATCACTCAGCGCCACCCCAGCATCACTCAGCGCCACCCCAGCATCACTCAGCGCCACTCCAGCATCACTCAGCGCCACCCCAGCATCACTCAGCGCCACCCCAGCATCACTCAGCGCCACTCCAGCATCACTCAGCGCCACCCCAGCATCACTCATCGCCACCACAGCACCACTCAGCACCACCACAGCACCACTCAGCACCACCACAGCACCACTCAGCACCACCACAGCATCACTCAGCACCACCACAGCATCACTCAGCACCACCACAGCATCACTCTGGAACACTACAGCATCACTCTGGAACACCACAGCATCACTATGCGCTACCACAGCATCATTCTGAGCCACCACAGCATCACTCAGGGCCTCCACAGCATCACTCAGGGCCTCCACAGCATCACTCAGGGCCTCCACAGCATCACTCAGGGCCTCCACAGCATCACTCACGGCCTCCACAGCATCACTCAGGGCCTCCACAGCATCACTCAGGGCCTCCACAGCATCACTCAGGGCCTCCACAGCATCACTCAGGGCCTCCACAGCATCACTCACGGCCTCCACAGCATCACTCACGGCCTCCACAGCATCATTCACGGCCTCCACAGCATCACTCACGCCCTCCACAGCATCACTCACGCCCTCCACAGCATCACTGAACGCCACCACAACATCACTATGCGCTACCACAGCATCACTGAACGCCACAGCATCACTCGGCGCCACCACAACATCACTCGGCGCCACCACAACATCACTCCCGCCACCACAGCATCAATCTGTGCAACCATTCAACAACAACTGGTTCAAATATGTTCTCTCAATGTTTCAAGCTTTATTACAAATGTCACAAAAAAAATGTTAATATTTCACTTCTGTTCTTGGATTTTCGTCACAATAAAATACACTGAACATAATCTTCACAAAAGTTATTTACAAAAGTTTAAGCTATTGCCATTATAAATTACAATCACTTTTATTTAAGTATTAATTATTTAAAAAAATTAAAAGCCATTGTTATTTGTAATATCAATACATCTAAGTCACGTAAATACAAAACATGTTGCATTACAAATGCTATAGGTGTCACATTTGCGAAAGTTATAACTATTGGCATTGTAAATGACAAAGCTATTAATTTAGCTATTTTCAAAACCAACACATAAATAAATAAATTGTCATTTACAAGACAAATAGCTCAAACTTTCATAATGCGAGACCTATTGCATTGCAAATGCTTGTTTGTTTTATAGGCGCATTGCCACTTGAGCACAAACTCAGGATTTAGGCATCAACAGTAGTGCACAGAATGGCTGCCGGCTGTTTACCCAGCAGGTCCACCATCCCTTGACCCCACCTCTCCAGGTCCACCATCCCTTGACCCCACCTCTCCAGGTCTATCATCCCTTGACCCCACCTCTCCAGCTCCACCATCCCTTGACCCCACCTCTCCAGGTCCACCATCCCTTGACCCCACCTATCCAGGTCTATCATCCCTTGACCCCACCTCTCCAGGTCCACCGTCCCTTAACCCCACCTCTCCAGGTCCACCATCCCTTGACCCCACCTCTCCATCTCCACCATCCCTTGACCCCACCTCTCCAGGTCCACCATCCCTTGATCCCAGCTCTCCAGGTCCACCATCCCTGGACCCCACCTCTCCAGCTCCACCATCCCTTGACCCCACCTCTCCAGGTCCACCATCCCTGGACCCCACCTCTCCAGGTCCACCATCCCTTGACCCCACCTCTCCAGGTCCACCATCCCTTGACCCCACCTCTCCAGGTCCACCATCCCTTGACCCCACCTCTCCAGGTCCACCATCCCTTAACCCCACCTCTCCAGGTCTATCATCCCTTGACCCCACCTCTCCAGGTCCACCATCCCTTGACCCCACCTCTCCAAGGTCCACCATCCCTTGACCCCACCTCTCCAGGTCCACCATCCCTTGACCCCACCTCTCCAGGTCCACCATCCCTTGACCCCACCTCCCCAGGTCCACCATCCCTTAACCCCACCTCTCCAGGTCCACCATCCCTGGACCCCACCTCTCCAGCTCCACCATCCCTTGACCCCACCTCTCCAGGTCCACCATCCCTGGACCCCACCTCTCCAGCTCCACCATCCCTTGACCCCACCACTCCAGGTCCACCATCCCTTGACCCCACCTCTCCAGATCCACCATCCCTTGACCCCACCTCTCCAGCTCCACCATCCCTTGACCCCACCTCTCCAGGACCACCATCCCTTGACCCCACCTCTCCAGATCCACCATCCCTTGACCCCACCTCTCCAGCTCCACCATCCCTTGACCCCACCTCTCCAGCTCCACCATCCCTTGAACCCACCTCTCCAGGTCCACCATCCCTTGATCCCAGCTCTCCAGGTCCACCATCCCTTGACCCCACCTCTCCAGGTCCACCATCCCTTGACCCCACCTCTCCAGGTCTACCATCCCTTGATCCCACCTCTCCAGGTCCACCATCCCTTGACCCCACCTCTCCAGGTCCACCATCCCTTGATCCCAGCTCTCCAGGTCCACCATCCCTGGACCCCACCTCTCCAGGTCCACCATCCCTGGACCCCACCTCTCCAGGTCCACCATCCCTTGACCCCACCTCTCCAGGTCCACCATCCCTTGACCCCACCTCTCCAGGTCCACCATCCCTTGACCCCACCTCTCCAGGTCCACCATCCCTTAACCCCACCTCTCCAGGTCTATCATCCCTTGTCCCCACCTCTCCAGGTCCACCATCCCTTGACCCCACCTCTCCAGGTCCACCATCCCTTGACCCCACCTCTCCAAGGTCCACCATCCCTTGACCCCACCTCTCCAGGTCCACCATCCCTTAACCCCACCTCTCCAAGTCCACCATCCCTTGACCCCACCTCCCCAGGTCCACCATCCCTTAACCCCACCTCTCCAGGTCCACCATCCCTTGACCCCACCTCTCCAAGTCCACCATCCCTGGACCCCACCTCTCCAGCTCCACCATCCCTTGACCCCACCACTCCAGGTCCACCATCCCTTGACCCCACCTCTCCAGGTCCACCATCCCTTGACCCCACCTCTCCAGCTCCACCATCCCTTGACCCCACCTCTCAAGGTCCACCATCCCTTAACCCCACCTCTCCAGGTCTATCATCCCTTGACCCCACCTCTCCAGGTCCACCATCCCTTGACCCCACCTCTCCAGGTCCACCATCCCTTAACCCCACCTCTCCAGGTCTATCATCCCTTGACCCCACCTCTCCAGGTCCACCATCCCTTGACCCCACCTCTCCAGCTCCACCATCCCTGGACCCCACCTCTCCAGGTCCACCATCCCTTGACCCCACCTCTCCAGGTCCACCATCCCTTGACCCCACCTCTCCAGCTCCACCATCCCTTGACCCCACCTCTCCAGTTCCACCGTCCCTTGACCCCACCTCTCCAGGTCCACCATCCCTGGACCCCACCTCTCCAGGTCCACCATCCCTTGACCCCACCACTCCAGTTCCACCATCCCTTGACCCCACCTCTCCAGGTCCACCATCCCTTAACCCCACCTCTCCAGTTCCACCGTCCCTTGACCCCACCTCTCCAAGGCCGGCCCAGGCCTCTTCTTTCTGGCGCACCCCTGATTTAGAGTCCTCTTAAGCTTCACAGGGTCCCTGGTGGGGTTTTGCTGGGATCTTACTTTTGATGCAAGCCTTGGAGTTTCCACTCTCAGGTCAAGCACTTCTTTATTCAGGACCCTCCTCAGCTTGTTCTGCACACACCTTGGCCGTTTGGAATCACACCGAGGGCGCGATAGTTCCATCTCATCTGGATTAAACGCAGGATCCTTGTCCCACCAGATCTCTTCACAGCGATACTGTGCGCTTGTTGGCGTTACAGACGGGACACTCATGTCTGACACTTTAGATCCTGAATCAAGGCTCTCTGAAGTTGACCATCCTCCTGGGCAGTCTTCTTTCACCACCTGTGCCACCACCCAAGAAAGGAAGGATGGCACGTGGCTCGCACCACAATCGCGGCTGCTCCCTCATCCCCATTTATCTATTGAACTGGGGTGACTGCGGAGTAAAGTTTCAGCAAAGTGGGGCCATTAGCATCCTCCTGCCTCTTTGCCACCTCCTTCAAGGTGCGACAATCCGGCATGTCCTCTTGGGGTGCTCCGGATTTTGCTTTATGTCTCACTAGCAGATTACAATTCTTTGCGGCCACCGGGTGCGCCCCAAAGAGCCCCTCCACCTGTACAAGACTGCTCCCTCTGCCTGCTCAGATCGGCCCATTTAGAGATTGCCACTCAGCGTCAGAATCAGCATTGTTATGTTATGTTATGTTATCTTGTCTTGTAAAGCGCATGGCTACCCCAGCAATGGGGTGTCCCAGCGCTGTAGACCGCTGGGGAACCCGTCCTGGCTTTCCCTGTGAGATGGTCCCTTCTGGGTATCGCCAAGGTGAAACCAGGCATCCCCGGTGTATGTGGGGGGCCGTTGTGGAGATGAGGCAAGCTAATGCCCAGAGTTGCCGAGTGTGATCCCTGGTTAGAGTAGGGACCGAGGAGAGAATTATCGAGTCCGCTGACCCTGGTCCACGACCCTGCCGCGTCGGGAATTGAACCCTGGTCCCGGGCCGTCCTCTGCTTCTGGGTCTGCCGCCTCTAACCAGTGAGCCACACCACTCCACTCCAGAATCAGCATTTCAGGCACCAACCTTCGTACCCGTGCTCCCAGGGGACGGAAGCCCCCAAGTGAAACCCCCTAACTAAAGCCATCCCTTCCTGTGCATGTATCCAGTGGGTTGTGTGTCGTGTAACATGCGTGTGTGTTTGCACTCGCATGCTCTGACTTGGGCCTCCTGCGAGTGCGTATTGCATGCAGCACTGAACGCTGATCACCTTGCAAAGCAAAGGACACCCTCCGTTTCCTGTCCCTGGATCCACCCTTGAGGCTGCACTTCAGACACCATGTATCTTTTTTACCTCTTTCTGGTTTCTTGCTGCAATAAACATTCAACCCGGAGTCCTTGCTGAGCACAAAAGAAGGAACTGGTTTGGAGCCTCGCACCTGCTCATCAGGCAGGGGATGGCGGATCGGAGTTGGCCGTCCGGTTTGAGTGTCCTCACTCTGCATCCTGTGGGATCCCCTTTTGTTTACTCCGCCATGCCTTCACAGGAATCCACATTTCCTGTGACCAGTAGGTACTCATGCTCACACTTCCTTTTTGAAGAAAGACCGGGAAGATATTCTCTACTTTGCTGAGCCGTGTTTAGGTTTGACGCGTATGGCCTTGGACATTTATAGCAAACCTATTGTATTCTGTGTTTACTTTAAGGAACTTGGTGCCGGCCTCCTTCAGCCATTCTCTTGCTTTGCTCCGGGAACCTTTACCCATTTTTAAAATTTTCTTTTCAGAGTTTTATACAGCGCAAACTAGACCCGAGACATCGGGTATCAGAGCGCTTTACACAGCACCAGTTTTGTTACATATGAACACATTCATTTTTGTAAGGCACGGGAAGATAATCCCCCAGATTCATCATTGTCCCGATTTGCGAGTCCTTAATAGCGATTATTAAGGAATCGCTATTAAGGACTTGCAAAACGGGATTCATGTAGAAATCGCAAAATTATTTGCGATTTCTACAGCTTCCTTATTTGCGATTAGCAAATTGCTAATCACAAATAGCCTAAAGGCCCATAGGAATGAATGGGGAGTCATTCCTTATTTGCGATTAGCAATTTGCTAATCGCAAAAAAGGATGCGATTTCAAGGGTGCCAGGGGTGTCCAAAGGACATCCTGTAGCACCCCTGAAATGTCAATGTAGACTGATGTTGCGCACACACATGTCCAAAGGACATGTGTGTGTGTAACATCCAACTTAGAAAAATGCACTAAAGTGCATTTTTCTAAGTTTTCGCTATTTACCACAGAGTCAGACTTCGCGGTAAATAGCGGCCAAAAATAGCGAATTCGCAATTTAAAAATGGTTAATGAATTGCATTTAAGGAATCTCAAATAGAGATTCCTTCAATACAATTCCTCTCAATTTTGCGATTTCGCAATTAGCGATTTTTGCATTTGGGATGATGAATCCCAAATGCAAAAATTGCGCTCGCAAAGGGCCAGATTCTCAGAATCTGGCCCTTTGCGAGTCCATTTTTCAATGATGAATCTGGCTGAAAGTGATTTGCCCAGAATCACAGGATGTTGAGTGTCAATGCCGAGACTCGAACCTGGTTTCCCAGGTCCGAGGTCGACCGCTCTAACTGTAAGGCTACATCCTCTCCCCATTGACCTGATACATCATCAGCCGCATCTTGGTTCATGCTGTCACTGTCACTCATGCTGTCACTCTCACTCTGCTGTCACTCATGCTGTCACTCACTCTGATGTCACTCTCACTCTGCTGTCACTCTCACTCTGCTGTCACTCTCACTCTGCTGTCTCTCATGCTGTCACTCTCACTCTGCTGTCACTCTCACTCTGCTGTCTCTCATGCTGTCACTCTCAGTCTGCTGTCACTCTCACTCTGCTGTCACTCTCACTCTGCTGTCACTCTCACTCTGCTGTCTCTCATGCTGTCACTCTCACTCTGCTGTCACTCTCACTCTGCTGTCTCTCATGCTGTCACTCTCAGTCTGCTGTCACTCTCACTCTGCTGTCACTCTCACTCTGCTGTCACTCTCACTCTGCTGTCTCTCATGCTGTCACTCTCACTCTGCTGTCACTCTCACTCTGCTGTCTCTCATGCTGTCACTCTCACTCTGCTGTCACTCTCACTCTGCTGTCACTCTCACTCTGCTGTCTCTCATGCTGTCACTCTCACTCTGCTGTCACTCTCACTCTGCTGTCTCTCATGCTGTCACTCTCAGTCTGCTGTCACTCTCACTCTGCTGTCTCTCATGCTGTCACTCTCACTCTGCTGTCACTCTCAGTCTGCTGTCACTCTCAGTCTGCTGTCTCTCATGCTGTCACTCTCACTCTGCTGTCACTCTCACTCTGCTGTCTCTCATGCTGTCACTCTCAGTCTGCTGTCACTCTCACTCTGCTGTCACTCTCACTCTGCTGTCACTCTCACTCTGCTGTCTCTCATGCTGTCACTCTCACTCTGCTGTCACTCTCACTCTGCTGTCACTCTCACTCTGCTGTATCTCATGCTGTCACTCTCACTCTGCTGTCACTCTCACTCTGCTGTCTCTCATGCTGTCACTCTCAGTCTGCTGTCACTCTCGCTCTGCTGTCTCTCATGCTGTCACTCTCACTCTGCTGTCACTCTCACTCTGCTGTCACTCTCAGTCTGCTGTCTCTCATGCTGTCACTCTCACTCTGCTGTCACTCTCACTCTGCTGTCTCTCATGCTGTCACTCTCACTCTGCTGTCACTCTCACTCTGCTGTCACTCTCACTCTGCTGTCTCTCATGCTGTCACTCTCACTCTGCTGTCACTCTCACTCTGCTGTCTCTCATGCTGTCACTCTCACTCTGCTGTCACTCTCACTCTGCTGTCACTCTCACTCTGCTGTCTCTCATGCTGTCACTCTCACTCTGCTGTCACTCTCACTCTGCTGTCACTCTCACTCTGCTGTCACTCTCAGTCTGCTGTCTCTCATGCTGTCACTCTCACTCTGCTGTCACTCTCACTCTGCTGTCTCTCATGCTGTCACTCTCAGTCTGCTGTCACTCTCACTCTGCTGTCACTCTTACTCTGCTGTCACTCTCACTCTGCTGTCTCTCATGCTGTCACTCTCACTCTGCTGTCACTCTCACTCTGCTGTCACTCTTACTCTGCTGTCTCTCATGCTGTCACTCTCACTCTGCTGTCACTCTCACTCTGCTGTCTCTCATGCTGTCACTCTCAGTCTGCTGTCACTCTCACTCTGCTGTCTCTCATGCAGTCACTCTCACTCTGCTGTCACTCTCACTCTGCTGTCACTCTCAGTCTGCTGTCTCTCATGCTGTCACTCTCACTCTGCTGTCACTCTCACTCTGCTGTCTCTCATGCTGTCACTCTCACTCTGCTGTCACTCTCACTCTGCTGTCTCTCATGCTGTCACTCTCACTCTGCTGTCACTCTCACTCTGCTGTCTCTCATGCTGTCACTCTCACTCTGCTGTCACTCTCACTCTGCTGTCACTCTCACTCTGCTGTCTCTCATGCTGTCACTCTCACTCTGCTGTCACTCTCACTCTGCTGTCACTCTCACTCTGCTGTCTCTCATGCTGTCACTCTCACTCTGCTGTCACTCTCACTCTGCTGTCTCTCATGCTGTCACTCTCAGTCTGCTGTCACTCTCACTCTGCTGTCTCTCATGCTGTCACTCTCACTCTGCTGTCACTCTCACTCTGCTGTCACTCTCAGTCTGCTGTCTCTCATGCTGTCACTCTCACTCTGCTGTCACTCTCACTCTGCTGTCTCTCATGCTGTCACTCTCAGTCTGCTGTCACTCTCACTCTGCTGTCACTCTCACTCTGCTGTCACTCTCACTCTGCTGTCTCTCATGCTGTCACTCTCACTCTGCTGTCACTCTCACTCTGCTGTCACTCTCACTCTGCTGTCTCTCATGCTGTCACTCTCACTCTGCTGTCACTCTCACTCTGCTGTCTCTCATGCTGTCACTCTCACTCTGCTGTCACTCTCACTCTGCTGTCTCTCATGCTGTCACTCTCACTCTGCTGTCACTCTCACTCTGCTGTCACTCTCAGTCTGCTGTCTCTCATGCTGTCACTCTCACTCTGCTGTCACTCTCACTCTGCTGTCTCTCATGCTGTCATTCTCACTCTGCTGTCACTCTCACTCTGCTGTCTCTCATGCTGTCACTCTCACTCTGCTGTCACTCTCACTCTGCTGTCTCTCATGCTGTCACTCTCACTCTGCTGTCACTCTCACTCTGCTGTCACTCTCACTCTGCTGTCTCTCATGCTGTCACTCTCACTCTGCTGTCACTCTCACTCTGCTGTCTCTCATGCTGTCACTCTCACTCTGCTGTCACTCTCACTCTGCTGTCTCTCATGCTGTCACTCTCACGCTGCTGTCACTCTCACTCTGCTGTCACTCTCAGTCTGCTGTCTCTCATGCTGTCACTCTCACTCTGCTGTCACTCTCACTCTGCTGTCTCTCATGCTGTCACTCTCACTCTGCTGTCACTCTCACTCTGCTGTCACTCTCACTCTGCTGTCTCTCATGCTGTCACTCTCACTCTGCTGTCACTCTCACTCTGCTGTCTCTCATGCTGTCACTCTCAGTCTGCTGTCACTCTCACTCTGCTGTCACTCTCACTCTGCTGTCACTCTCACTCTGCTGTCTCTCATGCTGTTACTCTCACTCTGCTGTCACTCTCACTCTGCTGTCACTCTCACTCTGCTGTCTCTCATGCTGTCACTCTCACTCTGCTGTCACTCTCACTCTGCTGTCACTCTCACTCTGCTGTCTCTCATGCTGTCACTCTCACTCTGCTGTCACTCTCACTCTGCTGTCTCTCATGCTGTCACTCTCAGTCTGCTGTCACTCTCACTCTGCTGTCTCTCATGCTGTCACTCTCAGTCTGCTGTCACTCTCAGTCTGCTGTCACTCTCACTCTGCTGTCACTCTCACTCTGCTGTCTCTCATGCTGTCACTCTTACTCTGCTGTCACTCTCACTCTGCTGTCTCTCATGCTGTCACTCTCACTCTGCTGTCACTCTCACTCTGCTGTCTCTCATGCTGTCACTCTCACTCTGCTGTCACTCTCACTCTGCTGTCACTCTCACTCTGCTGTCTCTCATGCTGTCACTCTCACTCTGCTGTCTCTCATGCTGTCACTCTCAGTCTGCTGTCACTCTCACTCTGCTGTCACTCTCACTCTGCTGTCACTCTCACTCTGCTGTCTCTCATGCTGTCACTCTCACTCTGCTGTCACTCTCACTCTGCTGTCTCTCATGCTGTCACTCTCACTCTGCTGTCACTCTCACTCTGCTGTCACTCTCACTCTGCTGTCTCTCATGCTGTCACTCTCACTCTGCTGTCACTCTCACTCTGCTGTCTCTCATGCTGTCACTCTCACTCTGCTGTCACTCTCACTCTGCTGTCTCTCATGCTGTCACTCTCACTCTGCTGTCACTCTCACTCTGCTGTCTCTCATGCTGTCACTCTCAGTCTGCTGTCACTCTCACTCTGCTGTCTCTCATGCTGTCACTCTCAGTCTGCTGTCACTCTCACTCTGCTGTCACTCTCACTCTGCTGTCACTCTCACTCTGCTGTCTCTCATGCTGTCACTCTCACTCTGCTGTCACTCTCACTCTGCTGTCACTCTCACTCTGCTGTCTCTCATGCTGTCACTCTCACTCTGCTGTCTCTCATGCTGTCACTCTCACTCTGCTGTCTCTCATGCTGTCACTCTCAGTCTGCTGTCACTCTCACTCTGCTGTCACTCTCACTCTGCTGTCACTCTCACTCTGCTGTCTCTCATGCTGTCACTCTCACTCTGCTGTCACTCTCACTCTGCTGTCACTCTCACTCTGCTGTCTCTCATGCTGTCATTCTCACTCTGCTGTCACTCTCACTCTGCTGTCTCTCATGCTGTCACTCTCAGTCTGCTGTCACTCTCACTCTGCTGTCTCTCATGCTGTCACTCTCACTCTGCTGTCACTCTCACTCTGCTGTCACTCTCAGTCTGCTGTCTCTCATGCTGTCACTCTCACTCTGCTGTCACTCTCACTCTGCTGTCTCTCATGCTGTCACTCTCACTCTGCTGTCACTCTCACTCTGCTGTCACTCTCACTCTGCTGTCTCTCATGCTGTCACTCTCACTCTGCTGTCACTCTCACTCTGCTGTCTCTCATGCTGTCACTCTCACTCTGCTGTCACTCTCACTCTGCTGTCACTCTCACTCTGCTGTCTCTCATGCTGTCACTCTCACTCTGCTGTCACTCTCACTCTGCTGTCTCTCATGCTGTCACTCTCACTCTGCTGTCACTCTCACTCTGCTGTCTCTCATGCTGTCACTCTCACTCTGCTGTCACTCTCACTCTGCTGTCACTCTCAGTCTGCTGTCTCTCATGCTGTCACTCTCACTCTGCTGTCTCTCATGCTGTCACTCTCACTCTGCTGTCACTCTCACTCTGCTGTCACTCTCACTCTGCTGTCTCTCATGCTGTCACTCTCACTCTGCTGTCACTCTCACTCTGCTGTCACTCTCACTCTGCTGTCTCTCATGCTGTCACTCTCAGTCTGCTGTCACTCTCAGTCTGCTGTCACTCTCACTCTGCTGTCACTCTCACTCTGCTGTCTCTCATGCTGTCACTCTCACTCTGCTGTCACTCTCACTCTGCTGTCACTCTCACTCTGCTGTCTCTCATGCTGTCACTCTCACTCTGCTGTCACTCTCACTCTGCTGTCTCTCATGCTGTCACTCTCAGTCTGCTGTCACTCTCACTCTGCTGTCTCTCATGCTGTCACTCTCACTCTGCTGTCACTCTCACTCTGCTGTCACTCTCAGTCTGCTGTCTCTCATGCTGTCACTCTCACTCTGCTGTCACTCTCACTCTGCTGTCTCATGCTGTCACTCTCACTCTGCTGTCACTCTCACTCTGCTGTCACTCTCACTCTGCTGTCTCTCATGCTGTCACTCTCACTCTGCTGTCACTCTCACTCTGCTGTCTCTCATGCTGTCACTCTCACTCTGCTGTCACTCTCACTCTGCTGTCACTCTCACTCTGCTGTCTCTCATGCTGTCACTCTCACTCTGCTGTCACTCTCACTCTGCTGTCTCTCATGCTGTCACTCTCACTCTGCTGTCACTCTCACTCTGCTGTCACTCTCACTCTGCTGTCTCTCATGCTGTCACTCTCACTCTGCTGTCACTCTCACTCTGCTGTCTCTCATGCTGTCACTCTCAGTCTGCTGTCACTCTCACTCTGCTGTCTCTCATGCTGTCACTCTCAGTCTGCTGTCACTCTCACTCTGCTGTCACTCTCACTCTGCTATCACTCTCACTCTGCTGTCTCTCATGCTGTCACTCTCAGTCTGCTGTCACTCTCACTCTGCTGTCTCTCATGCTGTCACTCTCACTCTGCTGTCACTCTCACTCTGCTGTCTCTCATGCTGTCACTCTCAGTCTGCTGTCACTCTCACTCGGCTGTCACTCTCACTCTGCTGTCACTCTCACTCTGCTGTCTCTCATGCTGTCACTCTCACTCGGCTGTCACTCTCACTCTGCTGTCACTCTTGGTGTTTTTCTATTGGCTGTTGGGATGCGTTTTCCACTTCCATGTGAAGACCGGATGATCGGTTTTTCAGTCAGCGACTAGTCTGTTATCGTTGGGGGTCAGCGCTGACAAAACCATCCGAAAAGTGGATGTTATAGGAAGGAAATAGGCTCCTATATTGTCTGTAGCATGGATTTTTCAGATGATTTTGTGTTCATTCGGTCACCAACATAAGCAGAACCAGTAGCGTGCAGTACACACCTCAAACATACTGGCTTCGCTTCATTGGACCTGGCTCCTGACAGCACCCGAGTTTTCAATAATTGCGTTCAATTAACCTGGCCTTCTCCAAACTCTGCTGAAGTGGCACAGAGGATCGCTCGACAGTGAGACGATGAATGAATCGTTGACAATGAAGCTAGAACTGGCAGCTGCTGTTTGCTCCAAGACAGGAACAAGCGGAGGGTCCGGGAGGAAGCCCTGATTCAGCTGCAAGAGGTACCTGGTGACCCGTTGCACTGGTCCCTTGCTAAAGCAAGTCCTCCCCGACTGCAGGCTCCTTTGAGGTTGTCTCTAGGGTGTAAGCAACTCAAGAAACTTTAAACCCAACTACACAGAACTGACCAGGAGACGTCTGCTTTGCAAGCATCTTGGGCCTGCCAGGGATTTATTTAGCATTATATGTGTGCTGTGATTGCATCTCTGTGGCTCACTTACCACCCCCTCACTTTGTGGGACCCCTTTTGTGGCCATGGAGGGACACAGTTGTTGGTTTTTCTCTTTCACCGCAGGTCTTATAGCAGCGCCTTGGACTGCGTCAGGTTGCATTAATTCTAGAACCATTCATACCATCGCTCTAGGCCTTGTGGGTGTTGTCACCTTACGACATAACTGCCTGAACTCTAAACCCCTGCACCCAGATCCTGGGGATGGGCCCACAATGCAAAAAAACTTTGACCATGACCAGGTGTTTCTGAGGTAGCGGTCCCTCCACTTTGGTACTTTGGGGGACCGTCTGGGGGTGCTGGTCCATTTTCAGTACAATGTTATAAAAAAAGGGTGGTCGATTACAAAACAATTAAACATTACTCAAATATAAAGGTACACACTCAAAATAAGTATCATTTAGACTGAATTTAATTCAGCTTTCCGCAATGATTTCCTATAGTCTCACATATATTATATTTCATAGTCATACAATACATGGTAAATTACGTACAGTTCTTCAATTAGTGCTCGGTGATTGTCAGAGAAGAAAGGAAATTTAAAGGAGGGTAGGGTGTGTTTGGAACAGAATAAGGGACAAAGAAAAGGAATTGTGTCCTATAAACAATTCTGTCTTATTCACAGAGCATTTCCAGTCCTGTTACAGATCACAGTTGTTCCCTAGAAACACACTATACACGGGAGCTAAGTTTAGCAAATTTTCAATAGGGCGTGTATGTGTTGATGATATTGTCGACGTTTCGACCCCCAGGGTAAGGGCGGGTGGATCCTCAGTTTGGGGTCTTCCTCAGGAAAATTAAAAACAGTGACATTGAGCACATGTGCAGGCGTTCGTGTGATGTCCCTTCTGAATTAGGACTCGCGCCTGTAGAGTTGTTTAAGTTCTCCAGTCTTTAAAGAGCATTGGTCACTCACAGGCGTCACAGATGACGGGGTATCAAAACTGGGACAGTGTGTCCGTGGGTGTGGCAAGCATCCTACATCCACCGGGCGATTAAATCCAAGGTGTAGATAAGTTACACCATCTGTGTTACTGCTGACAGAGTGTTCACAGTGACATACACGCAAATTGAAAATTTGCTAAACTTAGCTCCCGTGTATAGTGTGTTTCTAGGGAACAACTGTGATCTGTAACAGGACTGGAAATGCTCTGTGAATAAGACAGAATTGTTTATAGGACACAATTCCTTTTCTTTGTCCCTTATTCTGTTCCAAACACACCCTACCCTCCTTTAAATTTCCTTTCTTCTCTGACAATCACCGAGCACTAATTGAAGAACTGTACGTAATTTACCATGTATTGTATGAATATGAAATATAATATATGTGAGACTATAGGAAATCATTGCGGAAAGCTGAATTAAATTCAGTCTAAATGATACTTATTTTGAGTGTGTACCTTTATATTTGAGTAATGGAATGTTTAATTGTTTTGTAATCGACCACCCTTTTTTTATAACATTGTACTGACCCAGGTCGATGAGGTAAGGGTTTACCCCATTATTACCCACCACGGTCCATTTTCAGTGCCAGTACTCCCACTGTCTGTGAAAGACTTGGAACATCCATTGGCGCGGTCACTAGCCCCCTGCTGTATTATGTTTAATCACGCCTTGTTACTCACCTCAGGGGCTCAGATGGGGATGAACTGTGACTTCAGACGGGTTTGTTTATACCCTGTACAACATTATACACACATACCTCCCTGAGTGGTCTGAAGTAATGTTTTTTCTGTTCAGTACAATTGTTTTTCCTCTCCTGGAAAATATCTGACTGGTTTACATAATGCGGAGAGGTGGCAGTGTGCCCCGGCAGTGTGTGACCACCACCGATATATGGTTTACTCAAGCCAGGAGATTCAACGGTCAAGAGTTTAGAGGTGGGTTTTCTGAGATGCAAAGAAGCCGCTCTAGCCTTGGTGAACCAGGGTCCATTCAACGTGAGACTGAGGGAGATATCAAAGCAGCATCCGATAAGTGCTCCCACCTCAGGAACCCTCTAGAGAGATGTTTCTAAATGTCCAAGGAACCTTTTAGAAAGAAAAAACTGTGTACTAGACAAGCCTACATATGAGTGCCTTGGCCATCTGTGGACACCGCGAGCAGTTCATTGAAGTCATGAATTACCCAAACCCAGTCTGTTTTTGACAAGAACTGAGGCGTCTGAGCTGCAGTAAAGCTACAGCTGTGCACATGGAACTTCCCTTTCTCTCTTCAGTACCACATATTTGGGCATCGGTTGCTTCAACTGCAGGAGAGGAAGTTGAGACATTTCCTCTACAAACCGCCAACTGTGAAAGGAGACTGAGGGTGTTCGATAAACAGCGTGACAGCCAGACGATAGGTTTGTGAAAAAAAAGGCGGTATCATGGTGTATCACAAGAGAGGTTGGACGCACACTGCTCTGATGCAGATGTAGTGATGAACTTGGATCACAGATGATTTGGGCTTGTAGAATAATTAAACAAGGTGGAACAGCAGAAGCATCGCTCGTTGATAGGATTGAAAGCGTCCTAAACGGGCGATGCTTTCAATGAGTTGCTTTGGTAAGGATAGTGGTTCATATCAAAAGTGTGCTAGAAGCGAAGTATCGTTGGCCGTACCGTGGTAGAGATAGTGGATAAGAGACCACGCAAGCCCGCAAAGCGCAAACACGGCCTGTGAGGAAGTTAAGTGTCACTATGGAAGATGACATCCTATTCTGGTGGCTAGTAATGGAAATGTCTCCCCCTTTCGAATGACAGAGTTAGGCTGGGTTTATCCTTTTAAAGAAGCTGAACGCGTTGGATGATGGTGGTCGTGCGCATGTGCCCATTCCCGCTGTAAATCACGAAATAGTAGTAAAGAAGCTCAGAATCACGTATAAAACTGGCACCTGTTCTTTCACTCCTCGTTCCAAGAGCATTGGGATTTTTGTAGTAGGTTTGCGGAGACTGGTGGGGGTGAAAATAGGTGCTGGAGTCTGAACCCTTGTTCCGCTGAGGACCTGATACTATGCCTCCAAGCATGAGTGGAAAGGAAGATTCTTTTTCTTTCCCTCAAACACAGGGCTGTTGCTCTTTTAGTCAAAGGAAGGGATCTGCTCAGCGGTGAAGCCTGAAGCACATTTCTGTCCTTTATTGTCCTGCCTGTTTTTCCTGTTGATAAACCCAAATCCCTGCAGGATTCTGGGCTAACGGTGCAGGAAGTGTCAGAGTGACCAATCGGGCACATTGCATCTCTCATCCATTGACCACCAGGGGCTCCAAGCCAGCTGAACGTTGGTAGTGAAGTCTGCCAACAGGGAACCGGGCATGGTAAAGAGTTAGTGAGGAGTGGTGGTTAATGTTTACTCAGAAGGAGGAATCATGCACCTTTCCTGTTGGATTTATGTCATTACTACGCATGCATTTACAACGCATGCCTTTACCACGCAGGTTTTACAACGCAAGTCGTTACAACGACTTGCGTTGGGGGGCGCTGGATAGTGAATAGTTTAATTTACTATTCCAACTCCAGTCCCCGTGAATAGTAGGGAAGGTTTTGGATAGTAAATGAAACTATTCCCTATCCTACAGCGCCCCCCAGCGCAAGTCGTTGTAACGACTTGCGTTGTAAAAGTTGCGTGGTAAAGGTACTGCGTGGTAAAAGTTGCGTTGTAAACGCTGTTCTCCTTTCCTGTTTGTTGCCAATGGTGTGTGATTACTGGAGGGGAGGCTGAGCAGGCAGGCAAAGGAGGAAGATGAGACCCGAATACGAGCGACTTTAGTCGGGCATTGATAATGCACAAGCTCTTCAAAATTCTACACCCGGATTAAGAAACCTCAAGTCTAGGGGGTTGAAATGGTTGATGGCGCTTCGTCTCTTACTAAATCCAAATGTCTAATAGCAAATGGAGACATAAGCATCTTGCATTTGACACCACAGCTGCGCCACGTTTAACACGGATATTTGGAACGCTTTGTCTTTGCCATCTCAGTGCCTCCATTAACTGGTCTGCCAGCACCCTGGGTTTCACTGCACTTCAGTAATCATTGCGGTCTGTTTTAGCACAACGTCACAGAGTTGATCTTATCGGATTCTGTCTGACCTACTTGTTTAAATACAAGTAGGTCAGTCAGAATCTGTCTTCTGTGCTTCTTCTGTAAACGCTGCATACTTCCTCCGAAGCACATATCTGATATTACATCTACTTTCTTGCAGAGTGTTGCAGTTCAACCTTCTACATACATTTACTCTTTGTCGAAGTCAGACGAGTAAGCTCTACATGAATATGTACAACCGACCTTTGCTGACAGCGACTCCTACTTTCCCGCAGGGGCTTTTTAGATTTTTGGTGTCGAAAAGGGTACAAGCTAGTTGTGTCCCCTGTTGAAGACCAAGGAATAAAAGGGACTCTTCGTCAGTGAAAGGTGCCCATCCCAGTCCTCATGGAGCGACCATTTTCACTCAGCGAGATGTCGGCGGTGGGCACTCTCTGCTTCATACTGAATGTTTTGGAGATATGCTGTACAGCAGTGCAGATGCTTTGTTGTGTCGCCAAAACTAATTTTAAAAAGCGCTATGGCGCAGGAAGGGATAATGCGTTTTATTTTTGTAAAAGTGCATTAGCACTGGGTGCATCAAAGTCCTTTTTAAGTTATTTTTAGCCATGCTGCACAGCAACCACACTGCCATGCAGCACAACTACGAATCATTGCCAAAGTCGGCAATGCCCATGCTGTACAGAATGAGCAAAAGGCAATGGCAGAGCCAATGGTCATAAAGGCGAGACTTACTGGATTTGCCAATGATTGTTTGATCTTGGCACAGCAACCATGTGATTCTTAGCAATCAGTAAATCTCTGCATGCATGAAAAAGAAAAAAATAAATATGCATTTGGCAAAAAATCCTAACACATAAAAAAAGCAATTGCACCCACGTCTGTGTCTTTGCGAAAATACATTTGGAAGCTGATAACATCCGCTGTCACAAAAAACATCAGTTTCAAAGGACAAAGGGAGGATGAACGTATAATGGTTGTGCCTCAATCAGAACGCGATCAGCGGAAAAACAGCAATCACGCTGAAGCAACCAGTGCTTGGCTCAAGCTCACGCTGGCCAATGAGAAGCCAAGAAATAAGGGTGACACTGTAGCCAATGAATTTTACGTGATGGTCGGGCTGCAATATTTCTCGCAGACGAGAGCGCCTACGCAGTCATAGGCGAGACCAAAAGATAGCGGCAGACCCATTGAAAACTGAATACTTTAGACCGATCACTAGAGTTCCATTTCTCACCAAACTACTAGAAAAATGTGTTTTGTTGAAACTGAATGACCACGTCAATAAGAACGGCCTCTTGCACCTTCTAGCCGAGGCTCAGAACCAACCACAGCAGCGAAGCCAACCTTCTTAAGATTGTGGATTACGTTCTCTGGCCTCTCGGCAAGGACGTAACCAGGCTATGAGATTTACTTGTTACGCCCTCGGCTTTCGACACTGTTGACTTTGACGTGCTCCATTCACTCCTTGAACCCACATGGTGCGCGAAGACCCTGTACTCAACTGGCTCAGCTCCTACCTAGTGGACTGTCTACAACAAGTGCGCATTGCAAACTCCGCCTCTACCCACAAGGCTATCAACTTGCTGCCTTTAACATGTATGTTGAACTGCTGCCGAAAGATGGGGTCCCCTCCGCCAGCACATGCATGACCCCCAGAGATACTCAACACATGATCGCCCCAAATCTTCGCAACATTAACACACTGCTTACAAGACATGGCAAACTGGGTGTGTTACATCAACTGAAACTGAACGCGCAGAGAATCTGACACCTCATTCGGACCTGTAAACCGAAGAATGGATCAGCAGCACTATGGCTTAAACTAGGAACACTAGGTAATACCGCAACGCCATCTCATCAGCAAGGATTTGAGGTGTCACCTGGACTCCAAGCTTCAGCTTGACGCACATATCTACTCTAGAGCCACACACGCAACAAACATTATGTTTTTGCACACTTATTACTGACCACTCCGACATGAAGAACCCTGAAATTATTATTTTGTTAAATACCCATGCTCAGTCTACACAACATTATTAGCTGTAGGGCTTGAAGAATCTTCATGCTGACCACATCATCAAGGCGGTCATTTTTTAGGTTGGTTTTTGCAGACCTCACCAACCCCCCGTCTCCCCCCCACCTCTGTGCACGAGAACTTGGTGGAAGAAAAAATTCAAGATTGCAGTGATATGGCATGATACACAGCATTAGGTGACGTCATACAGAAGTGTGACAACTGAGTCCACCGCCAAACCTTTGGGGAAAGTCAGCACACTTTTCTAACTTGCAACAAGGGTGGACGCGTAGGCAGAGCTTGTGAATCTATTGCCGATTCATGCTACCAAGCTTCCACTTTCCCTACATGCCCCCCTTGTTTGTAGATGGCACAAAAGAGATTAGCAGGGTAGACTGAAGCACTTTCAATTCAAGTCCTTTAATACACAAAATGAGACACACTTGGAATGCACGGTACGTTTCACATATTAATTGCCGTCTCTTGAATCTGCTACATGCCGTTCGTACTCGTGGAGATTGTGCAATGGCAAAGGGGATGATTTTGAGCAGCTTTGCAACAGCTTCCAGTTCCTTATAACACAGGATGGTATTTTCTTACATTCCTTTAAAGGAGGATGCCACCATCGATGCACTTTATCCTGTAGACGCTCAACCATAACTGAAAGGTGGGGGCGTCCTACAGGAAACAAGAAACCTATATCCAGTTAAGCAGTCTCCAGTTCAACGAGTGGTTTGAGAATTGCCTCGAGCCGAAGGCTTGAGCTGCACGAGAAGGCTCAGGAGTAACTTAAGATTTCAGTAAACAAAAATCAGACCTGTCAGCTGTTCTAGCCTGTGGCCATGGCAAGCGACCAATCAGAACTCCCGTCCCGCCAGGCGCAACCATCTAATTGACAGGGAGCAGAGATATCCTGACACAGATGCTATCTGCTCACATTTAACACTACATTGTATTTGCTTTAGTCGCCTACAGAGCTACTCAGTAGCTCAATGATCAGAAATTGGCAGACTAATGTGGTCCCAACATATAGTTTCTAGTCATTTTAAGCATTTTCTTCTTACAAAAAGAAAGCTTTTTAAACAAAGTTAAAAATCCTAAAGGTATAAAAAAATATTTTACTAGAGCATTCCTTAAATAGGCACTTAATGATAGTTGGCTGGTTTAATCACAGAGCTGCCTTCTACGCATCCACTTTCCAAATTTTTAGGAAGGAAAGAGTCAGCCACCATTGGATCACACTACAAGACACAAAAAGATTTAAAAAAACAAAAACAAAAAAAAAGCTTGTTCCCTAAAGAATGAATGTGATGGATTGAAGAAACATCAGATCCAGACTTTGATTTTACAGAATGAAGAGATACCTGGGTGCATTCTGGTCAACCCAACAAGAAGGGAGAGAAACCAAGGTTCAGTGGGAGGAATGGGACTGGACACCAGGGAGGGACTTGAACCCACAACTCATCTATGGAATGTCATTTAGGGAGGGAATGATACGGCTTGGTACTGAAGGAGTACTGGTGGGGTAGGTACAGCAAGGAAGGACTGCTGGCCAGTGACGAGGGGCTTGCGTCTAGGACGAGTGCATTGCGTATCAAGGGAAGGAGTGTGGTCTGAGGAGTGGTTTGGTCTAGCGATGGATGGGGTGATTCACAGATAATGAGCATTATCGAGTGAGGATTGGAGCGGTCGGATTGCGTCTAGGACGAGTGAATTGTGTATCGAGGGAAGGAGTGTGGTGTGAGGAGTGGTCATGTCCAGCGATGGATGGGGTGATTCACAGATAATGAGCATTATCGAGTGAGGATTGGAGCGGTCGGATTGCGTCTAGGACGAGTGAATTATGTATCGAGGGAAGGAGTGTGGTGTGAGGAGTGGTCTCGTCCAGCGATGGATGGGGTGGTTCACAGATAATGAGCATTATCGCATGAGGACGGGAGCGGTCGGATTGCGTTTAGGACGAGTGAATTGTGTATCGAGGGAAGGAGTGTGGTGTGAGGAGTGGTCATGTCCAGCGATGGATGGGGTGGTTCACAGATGATGAGCATTATCGAGCGAAGTCTGGAGTGATCTCCTTGGGGAGGCATCTGAGCTTTCAATCAGGATTTATAATTCACGTCCTGGCGGAGTCACCGCTGTTCCACACGCCTGCATTTACCTGAGAGCCACAACTCACCTAAGTCTATGGCTTTTGTGAGGTTTGTCTCTACATCATTACCCTGCCCCCCTCGTCCCCTAGATAACGCAGCTCAGCAGCTGCACTGAGGTGTTTGAGATGACCCAAGATTGCTGTGCAGTTTCCTGAACCTCCTCCCAACAAGAGTCTTCATTCATCGCACTTCGTGGAAAATTGGAGTTGACCAGTAACATTTTTAAGTAAGTGGCCCAAGTGGGAAGAATCGGTCCCTCGCTGTGGCCGCAGGTGGCCCAGCCTAGCAGAAGAGTTGACACCACGATCACAAGTCGCCATCCTCCCCATCTTGATAATACTGGTGCGGCTGCTGCCCGGTGAGCTGTTCGGGGTCTGGCTCGGGCAGGTCCTCTGGGTTCCCCTGCGGACAGTACTTGGGGTCGTAGATCTGCCGCCCAAGGCCGAAGATCTGCCCGCTCTGGTTGGCCCCTTGATTGTATCCCATCTGCAGGGACATCGAGGAGTTGTCGCACTTATCGGTGCCGGTTTTGGTGTCGTAGATGTGCCTTCGGGTCCCAGGGGCTGTCATGCCAACCTGCAAGGGAAAGAGGACAGTGTGGGCAAAAACAGAGAGTAGAGGTAAAGAAAGTCTTTTGGACAGTCATCTGTGGGGAAACACTGCCTTTAGCAAACACAAGCCCTGCACATGAATAAAAACTTACCTGCCACAAAAACCTTGAAGCTCAATACCTATTCTGGATTCACAGTATTTGAAATGTATGATTTTTTGTAGCTGGATCGGAAATAATTTTTAACAGGGGGAGAAAACAACCTAAAGGTGCATTAATTTGAGGACTTCTCTCAAATTGGAGTTCTTGTGAACTTGACCTTAACTCGAGAGAGCGGTTGGTCTCAGTCCGGCGCCCATGTTGTCCCCCTTCTCAACTGCTACGACACTCTACTTTCAGGATCTTCTTTAACTTCTGAAGCTCCCACCGCCCGAGAGCCTGCACTGCTTCTATCACAGATACCCAAGTGCTGTTCACCATCACCGGAGTGTGTTTGACGTCAACATTGAATATCTTATGTACGGGGACCACAGCATTTAAGAAAGAATTGTTTCTTTAAATAAACAAACTGGCTCTCTAAAGGCATCACTTACAATGCATTGTTCCTTATAAAATAAATCCAATAAGAACAGAAACTGTGGTTGTACCAGTGATATATTATTCCTTAGCTCTGTGGCCTTCGCAGAGAAACACGGATACATACAAAGTGCCAATGGATCAGGATTTAGCTTGTTTTCGCACAGTTATTGGACACAAGCTCTATTAAGTTCATTAGCTTAGCTTTTAATGACTAAATTGAGTCGCCTTCTGAATTTGAAAGAGTCTTTTTATGGACTAAGGCTGTGATGAGGAGAATCATCTATCATGGCTGCCATGTTGTCTGTGTGACTTGGCACAATCTTTCCCGGCAGTGGTGCCTGAAATACTCTGAGAGCTAGAAACACTGCTGACACTTCTAGCATGATCATGCTCTGTCTTCCCTTGGCGGAAGTCTCCTCACCCTGGATCTCCAGGACTGACGAGGACCTCTACGCTCTCTGCCCACTAGCAAATGTTGTCTGATCCACCATCGCAAGGTGTGCGTTAACGTTGGGTCGCAATAACACCCGATCCTCAGTCGAATGAGAGAACGGACTCACATAACACCCGCAAGGAGCACTTACGGGTGTCATTATTACCCACACTCCAGAGGCTGAGATGTCTAATGTGGGGGAATTAATCTGTACAATGTCTCCACTCACTTACACATGGGACAGGCTCTGGCCATTCGCGAATTGAGTTAAATCTTTCCTCATTCTTTATCGGGCCGCAGTCCTCTCCTGTGCGCTCGATGGAAGCTCTCTTATGTGGGGTGTGCGCCACCAGCGAGCCTGGAACCCATGGCCCTTCATGCCAATGGAACTCTAGGGAGCAGACTTCTTCTCGCATCCTTCGTACACCCGGAGTCCTAGAGCTGGATCTAAACACAGCTGTTGTCTTCAACACAGTCTTTAACACAGGCAAAAACTGAGGGGTTTTCTTCGTGTGGGAGAGATCTCGAGCAGAAAATCATTCTCCTCAGCTGTCCTGTTGAGCAGCTGCCCTCTGAATAACTGAGGCAAGCGGAGGTCTCCTCAGGGCAGGACGCATTTACTGGGTTCTTATCCAGTTGTTCCTTAGTGTCTTTCTGAGTTTGGCGCCCCAAACTACTTCAGCTCCACCTTCAGTAGGACACACATCTTGCTGCCTTTGTTCACCTGAGTCAGGGCACCAAGGGAAAGATTCATGGGAAATGGGCCTTCTTTTAACATTTTTTTTTTATTTAGGAATTTTATAGGACCTCAGCCCCTCAGAAATAGATTCCTTTTAATCATTTTTTCCTTGTCTTTGGTTTGAGGAAGAAGTGGTCTATTCGGTTCTATTCACCGATGTTGTAAAGCGCACAGCTACCTGGACATGGGGCTTCCCAGCACTATCCGAGTGGTTGGAGTCAGTGAATAAAAGAGCTAAAAGGATTAGGGGAAAAGATGCGTCTTTAGTTTTTTTCTGAAAGTCATGAAATTGTCCTTCTTTCGGAGGCTGGTAGGCAGAGCGTTCCAGAGCTTGGGTGCGAGGAATCTAAAAAGACCTATCTCCACTCTTGGCTCTCTAGATTCTTGGAATAAAGAGCAGCTCGTGGTTGTGTGATCTTAGGTCCCTGTTGGTATGGCACGCAGTAGAACAACAGGGTCTGTGTTGTGCTTTGCCGCTGTACAATGCATAGTGCCTTGAATTGTACTCTGCAGCTTATGGGCAGCCATTGAAGAGTTCTGAGCGCAGCACCTGTTGAGTGGATTTTTGGAATACACAACAGTATCGGGCAGCAGCGTTCTGAATATTCTCACGTTTTTTAGTGACTGACTTCCGACTGCCCAAATAAAACGCATTGCCATAATCAAGGCGAGACAGGATCAAACCTTGGATCACGATTCCACGTCATTCTGTCGGGAGTCATTTCAGGGCCTTTCTCAGGGCTCTCCAGGGGCCAAAACAGCTCCCAGCCACATTTTGTAGCTTGGGAGGCCATGGTTAGATGATTGTTCAGGGTCATCCCTAGGCTCTTTACTTCTGACTAGGGGACTGGACCTTCTCCTAGAGGGGATAGCCATATCAACTGATCCGAGAGCGTTGGTTTGTTCCATAATACATAAACCTTGTTTTTTCACCATTCAACTTCAAGCAGCAGGCTGCCATCAACTCCGACACCTTATCTAGGCTGCTTTTGAGCCTCACTGTGATAGGGTCCATGTCTGGCGACAGTGTGACAACCAGCTGGGTATCGTCCGCCTACGATACCATCTTAATCAATGATATTTGATAACGGGCAGACATAAAATGTTAAAAAGCGCAGGGTTCAGAGACGAGCCCTGCGGAACACCACAGTGCAGCTGATCACTGGACAACATGAAGGGCCTCTCACTAAAATGAAAACTGCGTTTGTTTAAATAAATGAGGGACGCCACCTGAGGGCCTGACCTGTAATACCCGCTTCTTCCAGTCAGTGACGAAAAATAGGATAGGAAACCGCATCAAAGGCGGCGCTCAGGTCCAGCAGTATCAGTGCTGCTTATCCACCCGGGTCCATGAGCATATCAAGATCCTCTGTGGCCCACCCGGGTGGAGGCTGCTCGGTGCCTTGGAGTAGACGCTCTACTAGAAGTCGGTCCTCTTTTTGAGATAACCCATCACCTTGGTGTCTTTCCTTAACTGTGACCCGCTCAGTGTGATGTTTCGTGCTTAAGTCTTGATGGAGGTTTATTTTGAGGAAGGTCTTAGGAATCTGACACCTTAAACTCTGGTTTGGAATGGTGTTTACCATTTTCCGGATAAGCAGTCCTGGAAAGAGACCCTATTTTTAAAACGCTGTACACCCCCATGCTACCTAAGTGAAGCCCCCACCCTCCTCCTTTTCATGGTAGTAAGTTCATGACTTCACTGGCACACTTATAGCACATTCACTTCTCTTTACCCCCTTCCCCTAGTTGATGCCCTTGCTTGTGCCCACATGTGCCCCCGCTTATTCGCCTCCCCAGGCTCCCGCCACAGGCGGGCTCGCTTGGTGCCTCCATGCTACTCTGCCTGTTAGTCCATCACCTCTTGCTGTTCTGCGGGCACCATACCTAGCTGGCACACTTACTGATGACCTCACTGTCCACTTCGCCGCCGTGGCCATTCACCTGCCTGGTTCATTTTTGGTGCACTGAATCTCTACCATGCCTCCCCCCATCCGAATGCCACATAAGTTGGTGCCACTGGTCCCCATAGGCTCCCATATCTGGCTGGCACACGTGTTTGCACGCGCTCTCCTTACTGCCCGCGCTCTCTTACCTGGCTGGCACACTTGTTTGCACGCGCTCTCTCACTGCCCGCGCTCTCTTACCTGGCTGGCACACTCGTTTGCACGCGCTCTCTCACTGCCCGTGCTCTCTTACCTGGCTGGCACACTCGTTTGCACGCGCTCTCCTCACTGCCCGCGCTCTCTTACCTGGCTGGCACACTTGTTTGCACGCGCTCTCTTACTGCCCGTGCCCTCTTACCTGGCTCGCACACTTGTTGGTGCCCATCTGTAGACTGATGGTCGAGTGGTCCATGGGTGCCAGGATCTGGTTCTTAGGATCATAAAGGTGCCTCCTTGTGCCGTAGGCGGTCATGCCTGATTGGCTGGCGCATTTATTTGTGCCCATCTGACAATCAACAACAAAAAGAAAATGGAAAAATGAGAGAAGAAATTGACTTGAATGGTCAGAATGTCGATCCACATGCCCCCTCCTCCATCACCTTTCCTGCCCCATATACGCTCCAGTCTGTGCTTATCAGCTGGTGCCAGTCGACCACAGGCCTCTGACTGCCCCCCTGCACCCCTGTGCTACAATCCTTGCTTCACACCACCATCTACCTTCCTCTTCTGTGGTCTCCAGGTGCCTTCTGTAGTGTCACGCCTGTATCTTGAGGGATTACAATGATTACCAGAGCCGCTCCGTGCCGGACTGAGTGCCCAGGACCCGTCGGTCGCGCCTGCCCAAGCGTGGTGGCTGCCTTGTCTACATCAGAGATCACCCCGGGTCCAGCTGGCTCTCTCCCCTTCCCTGTGTTATTGAATCCTTTTATAATGTGGACATTTTTGCGTCGTGGTGGCTGCTTCAACTTTCTCACACCGTCCGCACCTTTTGCGGAACCTCCTCTCTGTCTCTGTGATCCCCAGGGCCCAAGCTTCTTGCATCAGCTTCGTGTCTCTTGCGGGCTCCTGACTGTCTCACCTAACCGAGGGGCCACCGACTGTCCCACTGGGGCAAATAGAGTACTCTGCTCACCCTGGCCCACAAATCTGCTCACCCTGGCCCACAAATCTGCTCACCCTGGCCCACAAATCTGCTCACCCTGGGCCCTCAAATATGCTCAACCTGGCCCTCAAATCTGCTCACCCTGGCCCACAAATCTGCTCACCCTGGGCCCTCAAATATGCTCAACCTGGCCCTCAAATCTGATCACCCTGGCCCTCAAATATGCTCACCCTGGTCCCTCAAATATGCTCACCCTGGTCCCTCAAACTGATCACCCTGAGCCCTCAATCTGATCACCCTGGGCCCTCAATCTGATCACCCTGGGCCCTGAAATATGCTCAACCTGGGCCCTCAAATATGCTCACCCTGGGCCCTCAAATGTGCTCAACCTGGCCCTCAAATCTGCTCACCCTGGGCCCTCAAATATGCTCACTGTGGGGTTCACAGCTGACTCAACCCTACATGGGGATTGCCTGATTTGATTTGATTATATACGTTCTGCACATATCGAAAAAACATAACTACGCTACCTTGCGCATCACCCAAGTAACAGGTTTGCTGTTGGAGGCCTAAACCTGTAGGATTGAGAACTGAGCCTATAAGATCTGTTCAACGCAAGAGCCATTTGTTCTTCTTCAGAGTGTAGGACTGTTCATGTTTACCTGCGAAGGGATAAACATGCCGGTCTAGGACACCTTCGGATCTACCTATCTGGCTCCCGTCCAACAGCAATGACCGGCATAACGATAACATGGAGCAGACCTGCTCCTTTTAACAGGCACAGAGGACTTCCACGTCTGCACAAATCAACACTAAAGCCACACCTGTCCTTTCCACTCTGCAAAGCTACGATACATGGTGTCCTAAACTGCACTCTCTACATTCACTGACTGGCACCGTGCTGAACCACCCCCTAGTACACAGCTCTGCTCTCCCGGCGTCTCACCTGCACCCTCTCCCTTCACTGGCACCGAGCTGAACCACCGCCCTAGTACACAGCTCTGCTGTCCCGGCGTCTCACCTGCACCCTCTTCCCTCACTGACTGGCACCGTGCTGAACCACCGCCCTAGTACACAGCTCTGCTGTCCCGGCGTCTCACCTGCACCCTCTTCCCTCACTGACTGGCACCGTGCTGAACCACCGCCCTAGTGCACATCTCTGCTGTACCGGCGTCTCACCTGCACCCTCTCCCTTCACTGGCACCGAGCTGAACCACCGCCCTAGTACACAGCTCTGCTCTCCCGGCGTCTCATCTGCACCCTCTTCCCTCACTGACTGGCACCGTGCTGAACCACCGCCCTAGTGCACATCTCTGCTGTACCGGCGTCTCACCTGCACCCTCTCCATTCACTGGCACCGAGCTGAACCACCCCCCTAGTACACAGCTCTAATCTCCCGGCGTCTCACCTGCACCCTCTTCCCTTACTGACTGGCACCATGCTGAACCACCCAGCTCTGCTGTACCGGCGTCTCACCTGCACCCTCTTCCCTCACTAACTGGCACTGTTCCAAACCACCCCTCTAGTACACAGCTCTGCTGTCCCGGCGTCTCACCTGCACCCTCTGCCCTCACTCACTGGCACCGTGCGGAACCACCGCCCTAGTACACAGCTCTGCTGTCCCGGCGTCTCACCTGCACCCTCTTCCCTCACTGACTGGCACCGAGCTGAACCACCCCTCTAGTGCACAGCTCTGCTGTCCCGGCATCTCACCTGCAGTCCAATAACACACTGGCCGGCCTTCATGGTGGATTCGTCAAAATTCCGCTCTTGCTTCTCTGAGTAGCGCACCCCAATATCCATCGCAGTGGGGGCACCTTTTGTCTTTGCCTGTGAGGGTTACATGGGCATTAATTAGCAGCGGGATCTGGGGAGACACCACGTCTTCGATAGTAATGCATTGGTGTCTTGAGCCTCGACTGGAGCAGCGTAAGGACTGGAGCAGGGTAAGGAGTGGAGCAGGGTACGGAGTGGCGCAGGGCAAGAAGTGGCGCAGGGCAAGAAGTGGCGCAGGGCAAGGAGTGAAGCAGGGCAAGGAGTGGAGCAGGGCAAGGAGTGGAGCAGGGCAAGGAGTGGTGCAGGGCAAGGAGTGGTGCAGGGCAAGGAGTGGAGCAGGGTAAGGAGTGGAGCAGGGTAAGGAGTGGAGCAGGGTAAGGAGTGGAGCAGGGTAAGGAGTGGAGCAGGGTAAGGTGTGGAGCAGGGTAAGGAGTGGAGCAGGGTAAGGTTTGGAGCAGGGTAAGGTTTGGAGCGGGGTAAGGTTTGGAACGGGGTAAGGAGTGGAGCGGGGTAAGGAGTGGAGCGGGGTAAGGAATGGTGCGGGGTAAGGAATGGACCGGAGCGGGGTAAGGACCGGAGCGGGGTATGGACCGGAGCAGGGTATGGACCGGAGCAGGGTAAGGACCGGAGCAGGGTAAGGACCGGAGCAGGGTAAGGACCGGAGCAGGGTAAGGACTGGAGCAGGGTAAGGAGACTGGAGCTGGGTAAGGAGACTGGAGCAGGGTAAGGAGACTGGAGCAGGGTAAAGCACTGGAGCAGGTTAAGGAGTGGAGCAGGGTAAGGAGTGGAGCAGGGTAAGGAGTGGAGCATGGTAAGGAGTGGAGCAGGGCAAGGAGTGGAGCAGGGCAAGGACTGGAGCAGGGCAAGGACTGGAGCAGGGTAAGGACTAGAGCAGGGTAAGGACTATGGCAGGGTAAGGACTGGAGCAGGGTAAGGACTGGGACTGGCGCACAGGCACAAGGTACAATGCCTCGGTTCTGAGGGATGAAGGGACACAGGCTGGTGAGAGTCACTGCAGAGGTAAAGTTTGAAGACATGCACAGACTAATCCTGTGATCAGCCGTATACATGACCCTGTGTGGGCACATGCTGTGATCTGTCAGGCCTAGAGCAGTGCAGGGCAGCGCGCTTCACCCTCTCAGAACCAAAACAGTACAGGGCCTAGAGCAGTGCAGGGCAGCGCGCTTCACCCTCTCAGAACCAAAACAGTACAGGGCCCAGAGCAGCGCAGGACTGCGCGCTTCACCCTCTCAAAACCAAAACAGTACAGGGCCCAGAGCAGCGCAGGACTGCGCGCTTCACCCTCTCAGAACCAAAACAGTACAGGGCCCAGAGCAGCGCAGGACTGCGCGCTTTACCCTCTCAGAACCAAAACAGTACAGGGTCCAGAGCAGCGCAGGACTGCGCGCTTCATCCTCTCAGAACCAAAACAGTACAGGGCCCAGAGCAGCGCAGGACTGCACGCTTTACCCTCTCAGAACCAAAACAGTACAGGGCCCAGAGCAGCGCAGGACTGCGCGCTTCACCCTCTCAGAACCAAAACAGTACAGGGCCCAGAGCAGCGCAGGACTGCGCGCTTCACCCTCTCAGAACCAAAACAGTACAGGGCCTAGAGCAGTGCAGGGCAGCGCGCTTCACCCTCTCGGAACCAAAACAGTACAGGGCCCAGAGCAGCGCAGGACTGCGCGCTTCACCCTCTCAAAACCAAAACAGTACAGGGCCCAGAGCAGCGCAGGACTGCGCGCTTTACCCTCTCAGAACCAAAACAGTACAGGGCCCAGATCAGCGCATGACTGTGTAGAAAATTAGTACGGTTTGGTAAACATTATCTGCGCCATCTTGCCTTTTCCCCTGATGCCACACTTTTTGTCGTGCGCACCCGCCATTTTAGGTGCCTCGATCAGAACCACCCTCTGCACGCCACTGGCCCCCAGCACAGCCCTTCGCCCTCACAAACCCCCCACGCACTGGCCAACCCCCCCCCCCCCCCCCGCTCTCGCATGCCTTGGGTCATAAACCCCTCTTCAGCGCAGCTCTGCCTCAGAACCCCATCCTGTTCCCAGCGCAACACCTCCCTTCATTCCTTTCATGGTCCCAGGCCCTTTGATACAAACCCCCTTTCCTGTGTGCCCGTTTGTCTTCCTCGTTTCCAGGCCGCCACCTAGCTCTGCGGAAACTGTTTATTGCCCCCCCCGTACAGTAGGAAGCTTCCCCCAATTAAAGGACCCTCGAATTGATCAAAGCCCCCACCCTATGATATCCGATCAACCCCACACATTCCGTGGATCGGCGGAATGTCCAGCTGCGCGATAATCATCACCTATTGTGACCGGGGTGGGGACTTCAACTGTAAATGTGTGTGGGAACGGGCCTGAAGGGGAGATTCCGAGGATGTCCTTTCATACTTCAAAGCATTACAAGAATGTGTTACCTGCAATAAAATTCATAAACTGTGTATAAGAGGCCAGGCCTCAGAGATGCGGTTAGAGCACCTCGTGACGATACTGGCTGTCTGAACTGATGTGTTCTCCTCCGGAGAGAATAAACCTTGTTTCCTGCCTTCCAGTCTCCAGCTAAGATATATAAAGGGGTCCCTGACCAAACACACAACACTTAGAAATATTATTTAATTATTTAAATAAGACACAAATGATGGTGAACAGTGTTTTTATTATCACTGTACCAGAAAAAACATGTATTATTTTTGCAATTGCTAGTGCAGTATACAAAATTACAGTGCGCCCACAAAAGAAGGGGGAGGGGGGGGGGTGCAAGGGAAGGGGTGTGTTTCAATTAGTTAACATCACTAATCAAAAAAATCATTAAGCACCAATACACAAGCTGAAAACATTATCATTGATCCATATGTTGGAGATCAAGAAAACACACATGTTGAGCAGCAGAAACATATCACATAAAACAGAAACTCCCGTGATGATTATTATTATCAATCTTGGGTTAAGGAGTTCTTGTAGGTAGATGGTGGTCTACGTTTCGACCCAAAGGTGTAGGATACTTGATCCTTACTCGCGGGTCTTCATCAGGACGTGGGGGGAGGTGAAGGATGGGGTGGGGCTGTGTCCTAAGTAAGAAAAACGAAATACGCTAAATTATTTCAAACGGTCTCAGAAGAGTCCCGACATAATTGGATTACAAAAGGCCAAAGGGCCAGCAAGGACAAAACATTAAAAATTAAAAGGACTTTAGAAGGAGGTTAAATTGCACTGAGGGCATGATACTACCGGAAAAAATGGGTAACCCGGGCAGCCGCCCTGTAGGGTTGCCAGATAATAAACATTGCGTCTAAAAAGACATGTCATTAAAAGGCGGTACCGTAGCACCGGCCACTGAAAAAACACACATTGGCATATTTTTGGGCTAAGATGGGATGACATTAGAAGCGTAACCTTAGTGAAAAAGGAGTATTAATCACCTGGTCTTGATGCCAGGACAGGATATATGGATTTATAGCCGCTTTACTGGGACACGGGCGTTCATCTGCAAAAACATCGAGTAAAGACGGAACATTAGACATTGCAGAATAAGATCAGACAAGACGTATCACACGCATTGTTCTTGTGCAAAGACTCACCCGAGGGGATTAGTACATCAAACCCTCAGAAGGAGCAGTCACAGCACGTCACCTTCGCAGTACAAGTATGCTTCGTAGCGCGTCCAAAACGTGGATCGCGCACCATAGACCGCCGTCTGAAAGAGTGGATTACCGAGAGTTAGGGGTACTAAGGGCAATTAGTCTCAGAGGTTTAACGGCGGTTCCAACAAACGGACTTACCCGTGGTCGGTCAGAGAATGAGCTAGCGCCAGCGCGTGTCAACCAGGAAGTGTTACCTTGGTAACCAAGCCCGGTTTTGTAACCTCCTAAAAGAAAGACTCGAGGGCGTTGCTAGGTTACCGAGAAAAACAACCTTAGGGGAGAAATACAGACCCAGGAGGTTTTGGCTTGCCGACAGGGTGAGGGGGGCAATGTTGTTGATGCCAATATGGATTGCATTAAGATTCTAAGTGTGACGAACCAAAAGGGGCATTTAACAAATGTGTCCTTAAAAACACTGCATGATTCAATGGACATTTGAGTTATAAAAATTACCAAATATGAATAACGATGAATGCATGGACCTGCCACACATGGCGGTCAAACGCACATCACTCCCAAATGAAAAGTCATCAAATCATTTCAAAAGCGTACTATAGGTCAGCATTACTGAGTCCCTGAATCATATTAATGGGATACATGGAATGCAGTAGAAAACTCAATTATTTTGGCACATATGTCCAGAAGGCAAACATAATGTAGTGCCCCGTTGGACGCCCTCGAGACGCATAAACGCCCTACATAGGCGTGGACCAACCACACATGGTAGTCAAACGCCTAAGGGTCATTATCGAAACTGTATCCTCAAAAAATGCATGATTCAATTGTCTGCAAAAAGCTGTACTGCAAAGGCGTGGACCAACCAAGCATGGTAGTCAGACGCCTTGGGATCAGAGGGAAACACTCAGAGAGGATGCAAAGAGAAAACAGTAAAGTGTATTACAGACTAGTATAGTATAGTATAGGCAACCCGGGTTGTGACAGTAAGAAAGCTAAGTCACAAGGTGGCCATTTGCGCAAAACTGCTTTCAGATTCATTCAAACCCCTGGTCACTGAGTCAAAGAAACGGATCCATTTAATCTCCCTCACATTGAGGATGGGTGCGATGTTGCCCCCCCTTGGGCCCAGTCGGACCTGTTCCAAGATTGTCCACTTCAGGCTTTCAGGGAGGTGATTGTGTGTGTTGCAGTGTTCAACCAACGGGGCTCCTACGACCTTGCATCTCACCCGACTGCAGTGTTGCAGAAAGCGAACTTTCGCACGCTGTTGAGTTTGCCCCACATATATCTGGTCACAAGGGCATATTATACAATATACCACATTTGTGGAGTTACAATTGGTATGTGACTTGAGCAGTACTTGCTGTTGTTTATGGGTAAATATCTTAGTCTGAATTGTCGACGGGCAAGCTTTGCAGGACCCACACCGGAAATGTCCCACAATTGGCGGCAGATTCCACATGGCTGTGATTGTTGATGTGGTTGGGTTAGGGAGAAAAGAGCGCACCACATGGTCTCGGATATTCCTTGCCTTTTTAAATGCATGAAGAGGCGGGCAACTGATATTAAGATCCTCAGATATCAGATTCCAATATTTGTTAACAGTTTTTTTTATCCTGTTACTCTTTGTGGAAAAAGTTGTTACACAGATCATGCGATCCTCATTCTTATTCTGTCTGTCTCCTGGTTCCAGTAGAGTCTCTCTGGGGTTGAACCATGCTCTCTTCATGGCTTTCTTTACCAAGCGTCTGGGGTATCCACGGTCAAGTAATCTGCCCATCAATATGGAAGATTGATCCATATAATCCTCCTTTCTGCTGCAGTTACGGCGGATCCGCAAAAACTGGCCGAAGGGGAGGTTATCCCGAAGGCCCCTGGGGTGGTGGCTGGAGTACAGAAGGAGGGAATTCCTCTCCGTGGCTTTCCTAAAAAGATTGGTTTGTAGGGTCTCATTCTCCACAAAAATTGTTAGGTCCAAAAAATCGATAGATTTCTTATCAAATTTTATTGTGAACTTTATGTCAGGGGATCTACCATTGAGCCAGATGAAAAAATTGTTGATATCTTCCTCAGAACCTGACCAGATACAGACCACGTCGTCTATGTATCTCATCCATAGGTTTATTCGGGATCTAAATGGATTGGCGTTGGTGAGTATAAAGGTGTCTTCATACATTGCCATGAAGATTATGGCCAGATCAGGAGCAAAGGCCGCCCCCATCGCCACACCCTTGGTCTGGAGATAAAAGCAATTCCGAAAGATGAAGAAATTCCTCATCATTGCAATCTTGAGCAATAGAATAATGAATGATGTTGGTACTTGAACTGGTGCCTCCCGTTTGTCAAGCGCAATCGACATTGCGACCAGGGCCTCATCCTGGGGTATGCTAGTGTACAATGACACAATGTCACATGTTACCAGGAGGTCTCGTGTGGAATCGAAAGGGTGTCCATCGATCAGGTTGATAGTTTGAGTGGTATCCCTTAGGTATGTGGTTGTAGTCTCCAGCGCCTGCCTCTTCATTGATTAATATTTTGTGGGTTAAAGAGGCGATATCGCTGGGCAAATATTGGTTGTCCTTGACCTGTTTTTACAATTGGCGTCCCAAGCGTGGGGCCCATCAGCGACACGTGGATCCAGTGGGAGAGGTCCTGACGACAGAGTGAACGACTGCAACGATCGGGAGAGCTCTTGCCCAATAGACCCTCGTCTGGCAGCCGATCATCCGAACTTCACTGGTTCCGAACAGACCTCTCTCGAGTGATCTACGGTCCTGACTGGGAACCATCAGGAGTGCCGCGAGGAATACGAGGAAAAGAGGACGATCGGGCGCTGGATTCGGAAGATAAGAAACTGTCTATACGGTCCGGGTAAGGTCGTGTAAACACGACGAATTGCGAAATGATTGTTTAATGGTTCGGAAAATACTAGTATTACTCTTTGTTGACTTATTTGGAGATTCACTGTCTGCAAACGGAGAAACAACAGGCTCTTTCTCTTTGCAAACAGTGAAGGATAGGTAACGCAGCCAGCGTGCCTATCTTTCTCCCCCACTGATTGATTATTTGTTCACGGATTGTTTTCGGGAGATTTCCCTCTCCCACACTGATTAATTGTTTTTGACCCCGAACTACTGTTCGCGGATTGTTTTCTGGAGATTCTCTGTCTGCAAACAGGAAAGAACAGGTTCCCCTTTGCAGATAGTGAAAGGGTAGAGGACGCAGACCTTTTGCGGGCCTACTTATTCTCCCCACTGGTTGTTTATTAACTGTTTTGATATTGGTTCATGAGGTATTCACTGCCTGCAAACAACGTAGAATAGAAATATTCTGTCTAGTCTTTGCACGCAGTGATAAGATAGGCAGTGCTGACTTTTTGTCCTCGTTGTGAGCCGTCATGTCTGTCTTCTCCCCACTGATTGGTAGTTGGTTCAGCCCGGACCGTTTATTAGAGGTGGACCATCTAGCTCCGCTGGAAGGCACCCCTAATAAAGACATGTTCACAAACTATGGATTAGTTACCATAGCCTATAGTAAGCTGTGGCACAGGTATACCAAAGAAAATCAAGAGAAACAGTGGCCACTGATAGGATCCTTCGATCTTGATAAAATAGAAACGTTAGAAATAGCCCTTTGTAGTAATAAGACAACGCCTATTATGCTCGACAGTCTCGGTATGTGGTGCAAAGAAGCAACGCAACGAAAGAAAAGAGACGAAGTCAGAGTAGGTAAAGGAATATATCGACAGGACAACCCCAAGACACAACGACCCGAAAGTAATCCCCCGACACTACGCACAGGACGACCAGACTTAGGGCAAAACCAATGTGCTTTTTGTAAATGTTCCGGGCACTGGAAAGCCCAATGCCCGACTCTACTGAACGAGGGTAGGAGCAGAGGGCCGACAGGAATAACAGGCCGGCAGGAAGGGAAAAGGCGCGAGACAAAGATGAATCAGACTGACATGGACAGGCCAGATAGAACCACCACGTTTGATTATGCCCGATGGCACAGATTTCGCCAGACCGATTTCAGCGACATGTTCGAGTCCTCATAGATCGAACAACGCTAAGACGAGAAACCCAGTCTAGCTCTAAGTTACCCGGTGACGAACCCCGTACTACCGCTACTGTTCCCTAACACAAAAAAACAAGCATTTACAATGCAATAGGTCTCCCAGCTTTAAAGTTTGAGCTATTGGCATTGTACATTACAATGTGTTACATTAATTTGTTATCAAACTCTGAATTGTTGTATAAAGATGAGTTGCAAACTGTCAAATGTTGCTGAATAGTAAGCAATGTTGTGAATAATATTGTTTGCTAGTCATCCTTGGGTACCAGAGTACTTCACTTGAGGCAGCTCACTACTCTGCACTCACTACTCTGCACTCACTACTCACTACTCTGCACTCACTACTCTGCACTCACTACTCTGCACTCACTACTCTGCACTCACTACTCTGCACTCACTACTCTGCACTCACTACTCTGCACTCACTACTCTGCACTCACTACTCCGCACTCACTACTCCGCACTCACTACTCCGCACTCACTACTCCGCACTCACTACTCTGCACTCACTACTTTGCTCTCACTATTCACTACTTTGCACTCACTACTCACTACTTTGCACTCACTACTCACTACTCTGCACTCACTACTCACTACGCTGCACTCACTACTCACTACTTTGCACTCACTACTCTGCACTCACTACTCTGCACTCACTACTCTGCACTCACTACTCACTACTCTGCACTCACTACTCTGCACTCACTACTCACTACTCTGCACTCACTACTCACTACTCACTACTCTGCACTCACTACTCTGCATTCACTACTCTGCACTCACTACTCTGCACTCACTACTTTGCTCTCACTACTCTGCACTCACTACTCACTACTCTGCACTCACTACTCTGCACTCACTACTCACTACTCTGCACTCACTACTCACTACTCACTACTCTGCACTCACTACTCTGCATTCACTACTCTGCACTCACTACTCTGCACTCACTACTTTGCTCTCACTATTCACTACTTTGCACTCACTACTCACTACTTTGCACTCACTACTCACTACGCTGCACTCACTACTCACTACTCACTACTTTGCACTCACTACTCTGCACTCACTACTCTGCACTCACTACTCTGCACTCACTACTCTGCACTCACTACTCTGCACTCACTACTCTGCATCACTACTCACTACTCTGCACTCACTACTCACTACTCTGCACTCACTACTCTGCATTCACTACTCTGCACTCACTACTCACTACTCTGCACTCACTACTCAATACTCTGCACTCACTACTCTGCACTCACTACCATAATAACAGAGCATTGGATGAAGAGGGCTGGCCGGAATAAATATATATAATATATCTCGAGGTAGTAAAGTCAGCTGCACTTGGCTAACGCCAGACCTAAAATGTATAGTAGTAAGTCAGTACGCAGCGCCTTTGCAACAAACAGCTGGACATCTCAAACTGCACTGACATGTATCACATTTTTTTGCATAACAATTGCTGATTCCCAATCCAAAAATAAATATCACATGCTTTATATAGCTCGGTGCAATAGGGAAAAACAGGAGCCTTTGTGTGACAAAGTACTTTAAAAGAATCAATGCAACCCTATGAAAGGAAAGAAAAATTGACTTTCATTTAGAGACTGTTAAGAGATGAAAGCTTTGCTCCCAATTTCGGAGAGCTCTCTTGTTGCACAGTTTAAGTACAAAAAGGCGCCAGAAATGTAACACCTATTTTAACATCTACTGATAATTGAAGTGCAGACAGTACTTGACCCTTTCCGGGTGTGTATGGTTCCTTGTCAGATCTTGGTCCTGCCCGTCCCACCCAAAGGCAGGGTCATGCCAGTTCGCAGGAGACCGGCTGGGTGCCAAGCTCTGACAACCACCCAGTACAATAGTATTTGCCAGATCCTTGATCCGGATACACAGCCTGCTTGAGCTATATAAAAAACGCAGAGGGCGTTTCAAGCAAACGAAAATACGAACAGTTAACAGGAAAACATCTTCAGTACTATGCAGCAGTCAAATTCCTAGACGAAGTGCAGAAAGCCCAGTTGTATGCAGCCTGACAATTAATTGAAAACCGGGTCCCTCCAGTCCGTCCTTTTGCTCCTTCACATCTTTAGCGACAAGGCCACTATGCTTGCCACACTCTACAGACATGCGCTTGGGCATTTATTGTACAAAAGAATACACTCCTCACAAATGGGGATTCGGACTGACCGAAAGGCCTATCCAGTCAGCCAATTTAATCCAGTCTGTCGATGCCATACAAACGAGCGATCTGTACATTTGCCACAGAGGCATTCAAAAAGTGTACCATGATTGGTACGTTAAAGTCACTCTCATAGTACATGCGACTGAAAAAACAAAACGGGAGGATTACCTATGGTCAAATAAAGTTTCAGCAGCCTAACTAATGTGCTCTTCAGAACCTCCTGAAAGCCGTTAAACTAAAGTCAATACTGAAAGTGAATGGAAAGGTATTCAAAAGTTTGCCACCTTTAAAACTAGAGTCGACGAGAACCCAACAACCAGGGGGTATAAACATGGACAACACTTGACACCGACTTGAATTCTCTAAACGACGTTTTTTTTAATCATATGTCAGTAAAAAGCACATACCTTTGATTACTCAAAACAGCACAGTCGGCCTGATAACACAGATCATATCTGGACAAAATGGAACATGGCATGGGGTGCGCAGAAGGAAGCACAGAGAGAAGCGGGGAGTGGGAAGAATGGGGGTTAAAACTAAGTAAGAAGCGAGGATGTTAGATGAGGCAAGAGTAGGTAGAATAAGAAAGCTACACATTAAGGTAAATAAATGTGGGCTATACATGTAGGTCACGGAAAAAGTAAAGGAAAATAGGGTGATGAGAAGAGTGAATTGGTGGGAGACGAGGCAGGAAGAGACCCAGTGGGACGAGGATCAATAAAATGAGCAACACCGAAGAGAGCATGGAGTGGGGAAGCCCACCAGAAGGTAGTAGTAATGACCATATATATAAAACGGGAAAACTGCGATCCAGTCTGAGTTCAGAGATGGCAGGGGGAGAGGATAGACACCTAGCAAGATCGGAGGAAGTGGGAGGGGAAAGGGAGGTGCCGTGCAGAGAGAGGAAGAGGAGGTGCAAGAAGAGGCAACGATAGGCAGAGGTAGGCAATAAATGAAAAAAAACACTCACTGAAAGTCTGCTTTCGATTCTGCGACTGTCCGCAAACCCAAAACAACGACCTCCTCCTCCCCCGAGGGCACGTCACCACGCACGAGTACAAAAACAAGACGTGCGCGCAAAACGAAACCTATGGTGGGGCGGGACTTCCGTTTTGTGAAGCCCGCGCCCACGGAGTGCCTGGAGGAGCAGTGGTGACGCGGGGCATGGGAGAGCCCCGCGGTCGGTCGGTCGGAGGCTGCAACAGAACGTAGTGCCGGTGAGCGGGGAAGGGGGGGATGCCTGTATGTGTGCGTGTATGTGTGCGTGTGTGTGTGTCTGTGTGTGCAACGGCGGAGGGGGGGGATGTCTCTCCGTGCGTGTATGTGTGCGTGTTTGCGCATGCGTGCAGGGGGAGGTGTGCCTGGGTATACTTGCGCTCCCCAGGAGACAGCCACGGCGAGCGCGTTCGCGCGCGCGTGGCCTGCGCCGATCGCCTTTTGCGAAATGCGCGCGGCAGGTGCTGTCTCCTGGGGAGCAGAGTCAGCAGCAATAGATCTCCTGGCGGACACAGCGCTGACGCGCTGTTAAACGCCAGGAGACCTAAAAAGGCCACCCTTTTCGGATAACTTACAGAAACAATACACAGAGTAGTCTCGGACAGATTAGTATACATTCCATTAATGAACTCAAAGTTCGAGTGCAATGGGACTGATTACTCTCTGTTGCCCCCCCACTCTGTGAAAGAAAGCAATTACAGGCCTGCATAGACAACCCCCCATTACCCAGACATGCCTGTCCAAACAAAATACCTACCCCCACTCCGGCAGTTCCCGAAATGCAGCAGGTCACCGGTCACGCCCATCCGGAAGGTGAAACACACAGCACGTGTGGGGCGGGGCCTGCTGACAGCCGTCGATCGAATCGCCAGTGGGATGTCCAGGAGGCACCACGGGCCCGGTATGAAATGGCTGTCCCATCCTCTTCTTCGTGGGGTGGGCTGGGAGGGAGAGGCGACGCGAACGAGCCTCTCCCACCTCCTCGGATAGGAGGTTTCCCAGCCCCAGTCCGGCCATCACAAATACCTCCGCTGAAATTGGTCCAGGTTGGGCTGGGAGGGAGAGGCGACGCGGACGGGCCTCTCCCACCTCCCTGGATAGGAGGTTTCCCAGCCCCCGGCCCGGCACCGAAATCCTCCAGCCAGGCGGCGCCCATACTTGCGCAGCACCGAACATACAACAGCGGCGCCCATACTTGCGCAGCACAGAACATGCACTGCGGCGGCCATACTTCCGCAGCACAGGACATGCCACAGCGGCGGCCATACTTCCGCAGCACAGGACATGGGATGGCGCCGGCCATACTTGCGCAGCACAAGACATACGATGGCCCTCAAGTGTACTTGTGGAGCACGGGATGTGGAGTGGCCATCATGCATGCCCATGAAAGAGGGCAGCGTGGAGTGCACCGGGAGAGGGAGACAGCGCGAACGAGTCTCCCTCGCCCCCCCAGGTGGGGGCGCCACAGCTGCACCCTAGCCGAATGTCCTGCTCCCACGGCACGGTGTTCCATTTTTTTTCACCCCAAAAGGTCTCTTCCACTCTTGCAGACTCGACGAAGGGCGGCTGCTGCAGGGCCTCAAAATGGCGTCTGGGCTCCCTGGAAGGCGGGTCTAGGCCGCTAGAGTAACTTTGACCAGCAATGTAACTCGGACGCTTGCCCACCGGGGCACGAGCCCCCACCTCCGACAGCATCCCCACAGCCTTGAAGATTCTACAAAAGTCCCCGGAGCCCTCGGCCCCTGCAGGCTTCCGGTGAGGAACAACTGCCTTGGTCGCTAACGAAATAACCACGACATAGCCACCCCTTCTGTTAGCACGAGTTTTTTGAACTGCCGAAAAGGACTCTGGTCCAACCGCCGGTTGTGGGAAACATTTTGCCCCTGATGCTACTTCCGGACTAACCCGGCCCCGCCCAAAAATGGCGCCGGTGTCAATGAGAACTTACGAACACCTCGTGGTGTTTTTTTGCTAATAAGACTTGATGTTCTGAGATATGTATATGATCCTTTGTACACTTGACGAAAAAGAGGGAGGGTTCACTCGACGAACATGTAAAAGGATCCCGTGAAAAATGTTGTTTTCAATGTACGATTTATTATAACATTATTGTAACTGATAATTAACCTCGCTTGTGACACACGCCCACGGTATGCATATAGGAAATTTGATTACAACTAGCCTGACTGTGCTTCCAATTATGAAATGAATGCTCCTTGATCCCTCACCTATTGATAGACCTTTTTAGTTTCCGGCAAATGACTAAATAAACCCTTTTTAATGTTTTTAATGCTGCAAAATACCCCCCCTTACTGTACGTGCTTCAGCCATCGCCGTGTCCGGCCAAATACGATTACACTCTCATATCTACATGCTGAACGATTGTGCAAATAAAGGTTTTCCAAACTATGAACAGGTATTGCATGCTTTTTTTTAAAATGTGGGATCAGCGGGAGAGTTTTTCTGTGCACCCTGCTTTGTTCTCTTTTTAAGGTTATTAGAAGATGGTTGCTCAGCCCCGGATGGAGGATCGAATCTAAGACACGATACTCTGCCTCCAAGTATGCGACTGGCTCAGGAACTAACGCATGGAGAAGGACCTCGACTTCTGAGGACGGGTAAAGTGAAGCGGTGTAAATGATAGAATGTTATAAAGGTACGGCACTCAAAGGTACTAGGGAACAAAGTTGGCCGAAGAACTGATATGCCTTAGAACATCACAGCGTTGAAAGAGATTTAAGGACCCCGATAGCTAGATACACCTAACAACTAGATTTTTAACTGATTTTTAATGTTTCCCTACACACGGCCTATAAGGACACAATGCCCCCCCCCCCTGGCTTCAGAAACCAAGACCCCAGGGATTCTACCCCGAGGAGATAAGACGAGTAAAAGGTAAGTAAAGGACTTTCGTGCCCATGAATTTGTTATGCTCGAATGTTGTCCCCCTCCCTTCCCCTCTTTTCCTCCCTCTACAGGTTACATTGGAATCACGACCGAGGTATGGTGAAGATCTGAAGCCTCGCCATGTCTGATACATGAAGCGGACTAACGCTGCAAGGTGGCACCTAAGCACACCCACAAACTGCTCTTGTAACGAAAGAGCCAATAAGTTGTATGATATGATGAAACACGATCACCCCTAATCCGTGTTGCGTGAATGGGCACGTGTCACGTATGTCTGAAACTATGAGAAAATGTTTTTGTGCGACTGAAGTGTTGACTTATCTAGTCAAAGGACCGAGAGTGCGAGAAGTGCGACACAATGGTGTCTTTTACTCAATGCATGTCCCCTGTACCCGGCCTAATGCTCGTCCGTCCCAAACTGCATGCTTTCGAAATTCTAACACAAGACCCGTAATGTCTCATGTTGTGAAATGCGCTGAATAGCCTATCTTAATACACGGCCACTCCCCATGTCGCACGTGTACTATTTAGCCTATTGTTGCACATATCTATCTCTCTCTCTCTCTCTCTCTCTCTCTCTCTCTCTCTCCACACTCTCACTCTTCCGAACGACCAGCACCTAATTGGCAAACCGCCACCCCTGGTGCACCACCCAATTGGCTCCAAATACCGCAAGTATTTGCACAAAACTTGTCTTAAATAAAATCACCCTAATGCCGCGTCACTACCTCTCCTTTCTGCTAAAAATTGATGAAACCTAGAATTGGCCAAAAGGGAAAGGACAGGTAAGACGACGGAGGTTCCCTAATCTGACCCGTAATAAGGGAACTACATGTCAGTGGCTTCTATGATAAAAAAAAATGCCTCAGATAACGCGACCTTCCCTGTCCCGAATTGTCTCAATACCCAAACAGTAAAGGGGATCGAAACATCCCCATCTTCCCAGAACACCCTCAGTTTTGTATCAGCTGCCCCGGACGAGAGTTTTAAAACTGTCCCTCACCCCCGGTTGTAAGAGATGGGTCGACTTACGACTAACACAGGCCAGCCGTTGTTCCTAGAAATGATTTGTTGATGAGCAAGCTACAGAGTTTAGAATTCGAGAAATGTCACTGAACGCTTACCAACCGAACTGTGACCTTCTGCTAGATAACGCCCTCATGACACAAAGCAAGACGATAGTCCCTCACCACAGTTTGCTATGTCCCTAGTTGTTTTCCATAAGACCCCGGTTTTTTAATGAAGTAGTCAGGTTGTAAGAGACCATGTAGGAATTAGAATGATATTTGCAAAATTAAGATTAGACCGAAATGAAGAAATTGTTGCAATGAACCCGGTTGAAAGAAAATGTTTAGCTGAAAGGTAGGATGCATTGATAGAATGAAAAAAAAAAAAAAAATGTTTAGCCTATGTTCGTTCCTCAGTAAGATACCTATCAGACCATGGTGATAGCACGTTGCACTTTTTCGTAAAATATAAAGCCCTGGAGAACGGTATAGCTTCGTAAGGCTCGTACTAGGGAAGTGGGTCTCTGCCAGAAGAACTGACGTAACTGTAATAAACAAAATGCAATGAATAGGTACCAGATCTCGTACCACGACAATGAATGTAACACCAACAAACACCAAAGAAATAGTTACGAAGGAAAGTTATAGTAAATCCAGCAAGCCCATCATCGATTATTTATATGTTGGTTGTGAACCCCAATATAACGGATGTTTCTCATTTGCTTGGAGCTGGGAGAGAAATAGACTTATGTGATTACCTTCCTCTGCCAATTCTCTAAAGACTGTCTTTTCAAACTCATTTAAGGGTACCCCTGTCGGAGGAGAGAGAGACCGGATGTGGGAGCACGCGGCCTGACTACAGATCGTGGAACATCTGCGACATTGGCCAAGGCGAGACCGCGACAGTAAGGAGTTGCAGGACGAGGCACTGTTTCCGACAAAATGAGAGGAAAGGGCTGACCTGATGCCCCTGCTCGACGATCAACGTGTGCCGAAAAGTCCCCACTCTCTGAACTCGGTCATGGGCCCGCCTACCAAAAATTTTCCGTCCCCCTGGTCTGTTCCCGATCTGGCCCTGCTCCATCCCCTTTTTCTCCGACCTACCCTAAGGACTACTCACACACACACTTCTTCCACCTGAACTTTTTGACAATCGACTCAAAAGGACACAGGGCGAAAAGGACCTTTTTGACCAGGAAAGCGAGGAAAAGGTCATGCCCTGCAACGCGGGACCTAGAATAGAGCTGGACTCATAGCTCCACCGCCGGTGCTCCACCGTGCCAACAGAAGACGACAAAGAATGCTGAGAACTCACTAATAATGGTCCATGACAATAGGACCTCCCCTTCGAACAATGACACCCCTGATTATTGTTTTTACTATGTCTCATTTCTCTCCCAGCCACCATTGTATTGATTATGCTCCAACCAAATATGAACAGAACTTACATATGTAATAACCTATCAGTTCACATTCCGAATGACTATAAGCATCTATGAAATGTACTCAATGCTCTCACTACAGAATCGTTTTTGTCCGATATTGCATTACTATGACTTTCCTGCAAACGAGTTTATCGCTAGACCCGCCTCCTAAGACGAAAAATGTTAAATGTAATGTTTATAGCTCCTTCACCTGGGTTCCTACTTCTTTACTTATGACCGCCACAGTAGACATGCATAGGAAATAGGCCAGCAAGATGTCTTGGATATGTTAAAGGGAGGACTGTAGAAAATTAGTACGGTTTGGTAAACATTATCTGCGCCATCTTGCCTTTTCCCCTGATGCCACACTTTTTGTCGTGCGCACCCGCCATTTTAGGTGCCTCGATCAGAACCACCCTCTGCACGCCACTGGCCCCCAGCACAGCCCTTCGCCCTCACAAACCCCCCCACGCACTGGCCAACCCCCACCCCCCCCCCGCTCTCGCATGCCTTGGGTCATAAACCCCTCTTCAGCGCAGCTCTGCCTCAGAACCCCATCCTGTTCCCAGCGCGACACCTCCCTTCATTCCTTTCATGGTCCCAGGCCCTTTGATACAAACCCCCTTTCCTGTGTGCCCGTTTGTCTTCCTCGTTCCCAGGCCGCCACCTAGCTCTGCGGATACTGTTTATTGCCCCCCCCCGTACAGTAGGAAGCTTCCCCCAATTAAAGGACCCTCGAATTGATCAAAGCCCCCACCCTATGATATCCGATCAACCCCACACATTCCGTGAATCGGCGGAATGTCCAGCTGCGCGATAATCATCACCTATTGTGACCGGGGTGGGGACTTCAACTGTAAATGTGTGTGGGAACGGGCCTGAAGGGGAGATTCCGAGGATGTCCTTTCATACTTCAAAGCATTACAAGAATGAGTTACCTGCAATAAAATTCATAAACTGTGTATAAGAGGCCAGGCCTCAGAGATGCGGTTAGAGCACCTCGTGACGATACTGGCTGTCTGAACTGATGTGTTCTCCTCCGGAGAGAATAAACCTTGTTTCCTGCCTTCCAGTCTCCAGCGCCTGCCTCTTCATTGATTAATATTTTGTGGGTTAAAGAGGCGATATCGCCGGGCAAATATTGGTTGTCCTTGACCTGTTTTTACAACTGCGCGCTTCACCCTCTCAGAACCAAAACAGTACAGGGCCCAGAGCAGCGCAGGACTGCGCGCTTCACCCTCTCAAAACCAAAACAGTACAGGGCCCAGAGCAGCGCAGGACTGCGCGCTTTACCCTCTCAGAACCAAAACAGTACAGGGCCCAGAGCAGCGCAGGACTGCGCGCTTCTCCCTCTCAGAACCAAAACAGTACAGGGCCCAGAGCAGCACAGGACTGCGCGCTTTACCGTCCCAGAACCAAAACAGTACAGGGCCCAGAGAAGCACAGGACTGCGCGCTTTACCGTCCCAGAACCAAAACAGCACAGGGCCCAGAGCAATGCAGGGCTGCGCGCTTCACCCTCTCAGAACCAAAACCGCACAGGGCCCAGAGCAGCGCAGGACCGCGTGCTTCACCCTCTCAGAACCAAAACAGTACAGGGCCCAGAGCAGCGCAGGACTGCGCGCTTCACCCTCTCAGAACCAAAACAGTACAGGGCCCAGAGCAGCGCAGGACTGCGCGCTTCACCCTCTCAAAACCAAAACAGTACAGGGCCCAGAGCAGCGCAGGACTGCGCGCTTCACGCTCTCAGAACCAAAACAGTACAGGGCCCAGAGCAGCCCAGGACTGCGCGCTTCACCCTCTCAGAACCAAAACAGTAAAGGGCCCAGAGCAGCGCAGGACTGCGCGCTTCACCCTCTCAGAACCAAAACAGTACAGGGCCCAGAGCAGCGCAGGACTGCATGCTTTACCGACCCAGAACCAAAACAGTACAGGGCCCAGAGCAGCCCAGGACTGCGCGCTTCACCCTCTCAGAACCAATACAGTACAGGGCCCAGAGCAGCGCAGGACTGCATGCTTTACCGACCCAGAACCAAAACAGTACAGGGCCCAGCGCAGGACTGCGCGCTTCACCCACTCAGAACCAAAACCGTACAGGGCCCAGAGCAGCGCAGGACTGCGCGCTTCACCCTCTCAGAACCAAAACAGTGCAGGGCCCAGAGCAGTGCAGGGCTGCGCGCTTCACCCTCTCAGAACCAAAACAGTAAAGGGCCCAGAGCAGCGCAGGACTGCATGCTTAACCGACCCAGAACCAAAACAGTACAGGGCCCAGAGCAGCGCAGGACTGCGCGCTTCACCCTCTCAGAACCAAAACCGTACAGGGCCCAGAGCAGCGCAGGACTGCGCGCTTCACCCTCTCAGAACCAAAACAGTACAGGGCCCAGAGCAGCGCAGGACCGCGCGCTTCACCCTCTCAGAACCAAAACAGTACAGGGCCCAGAGCAGCGCAGGACTGCGCGCTTCACCCTCTCAAAACCAAAACAGTACAGGGCCCAGAGCAGCGCAGGACTGCGCGCTTTACCCTCTCAGAACCAAAACAGTACAGGGCCTAGAGCAGCGCAGGACTGCGCGCTTCACCCTCTCAGAACCAAAACAGTACAGGGCCCAGAGCAGCGCAGGACTGCGCGCTTTACCGTCCCAGAACCAAAACAGTACAGGGCCCAGAGCAGCACAGGACTGGGCGCTTTACCGTCCCAGACCCAAAACAGTACAGGGCCCAGAGCAATGCAGGGCTACGCGCTTGACCCTCTCAGAACCAAAACCGCACAGGGCCCAGAGCAGCGCAGGACCGTGCGCTTCACCCTCTCAGAACCAAAACAGTACAGGGCCCAGAGCAGCGCAGGACTGCGCGCTTTACCCTCTCAGAACCAAAACAGTACAGGGCCCAGAGCAGCGCAGGACTGCGCGCTTCACCCTCTCAAAACCTAAACAGTACAGGGCCCAGAGCAGCGCAGGACTGCGCGCTTCACCCTCTCAGAGCCAAAACAGTACAGTGCCCAGAGCAGCCCAGGACTGCGCGCTTCACCCTCTCAGAACCAAAACAGTAAAGGGCCCAGAGCAGCGCAGGACTGCACGCTTCACCCTCTCAGAACCAAAACAGTACAGGGCCCAGAGTAGCGCAGGACTGCATGCTTTACCGACCCAGAACCAAAACAGTACAGGGCGCAGAGCAGCGCTGGACTGCGCGCTTCACCCTCTCAGAACCAAAACCGTACAGGGCCCAGAGCAGCGCAGGACTGCGCGCTTCACCCTCTCAGAACCAAAACCGTACAGGGCCCAGAGCAGCCAGGACTGCGCGCTTCACCCTCTCAGAACCAAAACAGTAAAGGGCCCAGGGCCCACAGCAGCGCAGGACCGCGCGCTTCACCCTCTCAGACCAAAACCGTACAGGGCCCAGAGCAATGCAGGCCTGTGCGCTTCACCCTCTCAGAACCAAAACCGTACAGGGCCCAGAGCAGCGCAGGACCGCGCGCTTCACCCTCTCAGAACCAAAACAGTACAGGGCCCAGAGCAGCCCAGGACCGCGCGGTTCACCCTCTCAGAACAAAAACAGTACAGGGCCCAGAGCAGCCCAGGACTGCGTGCTTCACCCTCTCAGAACCAAAACAGTACAGGGCCCAGAGCAGCGCAGGACCGCGCGCTTCACCCTCTCAGAACCAAAACAGTACAGGGCCCAGAGCAGCGCAGGATCGCGCGCTTCACCCTCTCAGAACCAAAACAGTACAGGGCCCAGAGCAGTGCAGGGCAGCGCGCTTCACCCTCTCAGAAGCAAAGCCGTACAGGGCCCAGAGCAGCGCAGGACTGCGCACTTCACCCTCTCAGAACCAAAACAGTACAGGGCCCAGAGCAGCACAGGACTGCTGGCTTCACCCTCTCAGAACCAAAACAGTACAGGGCCCAGAGAAGTGCAGGACTGCGCGCTTCACCCTCTTAGAACCAAAACAGTACAGGGCCCAGAGCAGCGCAGGGCTGCGCGCTTCACCGTCCCAGAACCAAAACAGTACAGGGCCCAGAGCAGCACAGGGATGAGTGCAGGGCCTCTAGAGTCTGGGACATGTAGGGGTGCCTACTGTGATCACTAGGATTCAAGTGTTGTAGGGGAGATTTGGGGCCTGTCGAGTACAAAGCACAGTGCAAAGAGCTGCTGTCATTCTTACCTTGCCTGCAAGGGCCAGAGTCTACACCTGCTGTCATTCTTACCTTGCCTGCAAGGGCCAGAGTCTACACCTGCTGTCATTCTTACCTTGCCTGCAAGGGCCAGAGTCTACACCTGCTGTCATTCTTACCTTGCCTGCAAGGGCCAGCAGGGTCACCTGCACCTGAGTCATGTTCCCATTCTCAAACAGGTCGTTGGCTTCGAAAAGGTCCACCGGGTTGAGGCCATACTGGACCATGGCCTTGATGAAGTTGGAGAGGTTCTCCAGCTGCAGAAGGGGGGAAGGAAGAGCGTGTAAGAGGCAGCTCCACTCCAGCCTGGACCCACAGTGCAGAGAGGTACAAGCAGGGACATCTTAAGGATTTTTGGGGCCCTGGGACAAACGTATTTTGCTCCCCCCTGTTCGGAACAGCTTTAAATTTATGATCCAATTTCAGCTTTTACATACCCCCGCTGGCCAGGTCACTTAAAATGCATAGGGACATTCGCCCAAATTCAAAATGTGTTTACATCTCATCTTTGGGCATTTCTCTGCAACATGTCTGTAATAGACTTTCACTCACAACCCACATTAAAAAGAAGAAAGGAAAACAATTTAAAACTGTCTATTTAGGAATAATGCAAGCTCATCAGGGTAAGATTCTCTGCAGAACACAGCAACTCTATCAGGGCCCCCCTTGAAAGGTTGGGTTCTGGGCTAGTGCCCACTTTGCCCATGCCTTAAAACATCTCTGGGTACAAGTTGTACACTATAATTTTACTTTCTCTTTAATGTATTCAGCCAGAATTGAACTGATAATAGAAAAGCATGCATAGCTTCTGGCTTGCAATCTCAATAATGGACACATGGTGGCAGCCGTGCTCCATGCATCTGATGTTTCTGAAGTTTCCCCCTCTGCTTCAGGCTGCTCTTACCTGAGGCCAGTTCTGGTTGGAGCGGTTTATCTTCCCAATGGCCCCCGGTTTCAGCTTGTTCATGAGCCTGCAAGGGGCAGAGAAGACCGGCGTCAGTGATTGGTCACCCACATGACAACAAGGAGGCGGTGATAGGTCACCTACATGACAACAAGGAGGCGGTGATAGGTCACCTCCATGACAACAAGAGGCGGTGATAGGTCACCTCAATGACAACAAGGAGGCTTTGCCAGGGCACCTCCATGACAACAAGGAGGCGGTGCCAGGGCACCTCCATGACAAAAAGAGGCGGTGATAGGTCACCTACATGACAACAAGGAGGCGGTGATAGGTCACCTCCATGACAACAAGAGGCGGTGCCAGGGCATCTCCATGACAACAAGGAGGCGGTGCCAGGGCACCTCCATGACAACAAGGAGGCGGTGCCAGGGCACCTACATCCCAACAAGGAGGCGGTGCCAGGGCAGCTCCATGACAAGGAGGCGGTGCCAGGGCAGCTCCATGACAACAAGGAGGCGGTGCCAGGGCACCTCCATGACAACAAGGAGGCGGTGCCAGGGCACCTCCATGACAACAAGGAGGCGGTGCCAGGGCACCTCCATGACAACAAGGAGGCGGTGCCAGGGCACCTCCATGACAACAAGAGGCTGTGATAGGGCACCTCCATTCCAACAAGGAGGCGGTGCCAGGGCACCTCCATGACAACAAGGAGGCGGTGCCAGGGCACCTCCATGACAACAAGGAGCCAGGGCACCTCCATGACAGCAAGGAGGCGGAGCCAGGGCACCTACATGACAACAAGGAGGCGGTGCCAGGGCATCTCCATGACAACAAGAGGCGATGCCAGGGCACCTCCATGACAACAAGAGGCTGTGATAGGGCACCTCCATGACAACAAGGAGGCGGTGCCAGGGCACCTCCATGACAACAAGGAGGCGGTGCCAGGGCACCTCCATTCCAACAAGGAGGCTGTGATAGGGCACCTCCATGACAACAAGGAGGCGGTGCCAGGGCAACTCAATGACAACAAGGAGGCTTTGCCAGGGCACCTCCATGACAACAAGGAGGCTGTGATAGGGCACCTCCATTCCAACAAGAGGCGGTGCCAGGGCACCTACATGTCAACAAGGAGGCTGTGATAGGGCACCTCCATGACAACAAGGAGGCGGTGCCAGGGCACCTCCATGACAACAAGGAGGCGGTGCCAGGGCACCTACATCCCAACAAGGAGGCGGTGCCAGGGCACCTCCATGACAACAAGGAGGCGGTGCCAGGGCACCTACATGACAACAAGGAGGCTGTGATAGGGCACCTCCATGACAACAAGGAGGCGGTGCCAGGGGACCTCCATTCCAACAAGGAGGCGGTGCCAGGGCACCTCCATGACAACAAGGAGGCGGTGCCAGGGCACCTCCATGACAACAAGAGGCGGTGCCAGGGCACCTACATGACAACAAGGAGGCGGTGATAGGTCACCTCCATGACAACAAGGAGGCGGTGCCAGGGCACCTCCATGACAACAAGGAGGCGGTGCCAGGGCACCTCCATGACAACAAGGAGGCGGTGCCAGGGCACCTCCATGACAACAAGGAGGCGGTGCCAGGGCACCTCCATGACAACAAGGAGGCGGTGCCAGGGCACCTCTATGACAACAAGGAGGCGGTGCCAGGGCACCTCCATGACAACAAGGAGGCGGTGCCAGGGCACCTCCATGAAAACAAGGAGGCGGTGCCAGGGCACCTCCATGTCAACAAGGAGGCGGTGCCAGGGCACCTCCATGACAACACGGAGGCGGTGCCAGGGCACCTCCATGACAACACGGAGGCGGTGCCAGGGCACCTCCATGACAACAAGGAGGCGGTGCCAGGGCAGCATGCGTGGTTGTATTCACTCACACAGACTTGCACGCCTAAAAACGCGCAGGTCACCCAAAGGCGAGCAGTACTCACACAGGTTCATCTGAGAGCAGACAGTCCTTGGTCACGCAGACTGACTGCCCACTCACAGGATCACCCAAAGGGGGATTAATTCAATTCATGGCATTTGTAGAGCGCACAGCTGCCTGCGAAGGGGCGTCTTGGCGCTACCCGGGAGGTCTGGTTAATCCAAAGGTGGGCAGTAGTCACCGGATCACCCTAAGGCAGGCGCAGTGTCCTGCACAAATTGCATGAAGGTGGACCTCAGTCACGCAGGATCCCCTCGATCGTAAAGGACCCTTCGAAGGAGTGAAGTCTTTCACCGAGGGTGATCTGAAACTGGCAGCACTCACGCAGTAGAGCAGGAGGCCAGAGGCGCGCAGTGCGTACAACACCAGGCGAAGGCGGGTAGCACTCACTCCCAAAGGATCCAGAGCAGCACTCACTCCCAAAGGATCCAGAGCAGCACTCACTCCCAAAGGATCCCTCAGAGAAGAGCAGCACTCACTCCCAAAGGATCCCTCAGAGAAGAACAGCACTCACTCCCAAAGGATCCCTCAGAGAAGAGCAGCACTCACTCCCAAAGGATCCCTCAGAGAAGAACAGCACTCACCCCCAAAGGATCCCTCAGAGAAGAGCAGCACTCACCCCCAAAGGATCCCTCAGAGAAGAGCAGCACTCACTCCCAAAGGATCCCTCAGAGAAGAGCAGCACTCACTCCCAAAGGATCCAGAGCAGCACTCACTCCCAAAGGATCCCTCAGAGAAGAGCAGCACTCACTCTCAAAGGATCCAGAGCAGCACTCACTCCCAAAGGATCCAGAGCAGCACTCACTCCCAAAGGATCCCTCAGAGAAGAGCAGCACTCACTCCCAAAGGATCCAGAGCAGCACTCACTCCCAAAGGACCCCTCAGAGAAGAGCAGCACTCACTCCCAAAGGATCCAGAGCAGCACTCACTCCCAAAGGATCCCTCAGAGAAGAGCAGCACTCACTCCCAAAGGATCCCTCAGAGAAGAGCAGCACTCACTCTCAAAGGATCCAGAGCAGCACTCACTCCCAAAGGATCCCTCAGAGAAGAACAGCACTCACTCCCAAAGGATCCCTCAGAGAAGAGCAGCACTCACTCTCAAAGGATCCAGAGCAGCACTCACTCCCAAAGGATCCCTCAGAGAAGAGCAGCACTCACTCCCAAAGGATCCAGAGCAGCACTCACTCCCAAAGGATCCCTCAGAGAAGAGCAGCACTCACTCCCAAAGGATCCCTCAGAGAAGAACAGCACTCACTCCCAAAGGATCCCTCAGAGAAGAGCAGCACTCACTCTCAAAGGATCCAGAGCAGCACTCACTCCCAAAGGATCCCTCAGAGAAGAGCAGCACTCACTCGCAAAGGATCCAGAGCAGCACTCACTCCCAAAGGATCCCTCAGAGAAGAGCAGCACTCACTCGCAAAGGATCCAGAGCAGCACTCACTCCCAAAGGATCCCTCAGAGAAGAGCAGCACTCACTCTCAAAGGATCCAGAGCAGCACTCACTCCCAAAGGATCCAGAGCAGCACTCACTCCCAAAGGATCCCTCAGAGAAGAGCAGCACTCACTCCCAAAGGATCCAGAGCAGCACTCACTCCCAAAGGACCCCTCAGAGAAGAGCAGCACTCACTCCCAAAGGATCCAGAGCAGCACTCACTCCCAAAGGATCCCTCAGAGAAGAGCAGCACTCACTCCCAAAGGATCCCTCAGAGAAGAGCAGCACTCACTCTCAAAGGATCCAGAGCAGCACTCACTCCCAAAGGATCCCTCAGAGAAGAACAGCACTCACTCCCAAAGGATCCCTCAAAGAAGAGCAGCACTCACTCTCAAAGGATCCAGAGCAGCACTCACTCCCAAAGGATCCCTCAGAGAAGAGCAGCACTCACTCCCAAAGGATCCCTCAGAGAAGAGCAGCACTCACTCTCAAAGGATCCAGAGCAGCACTCACTCCCAAAGGATCCCTCAGAGAAGAGCAGCACTCACTCCCAAAGGATCCCTCAGAGAAGAACAGCACTCACTCCCAAAGGATCCCTCAGAGAAGAGCAGCACTCACTCTCAAAGGATCCAGAGCAGCACTCACTCCCAAAGGATCCCTCAGAGAAGAGCAGCACTCACTCTCAAAGGATCCAGAGCAGCACTCACTCCCAAAGGATCCCTCAGAGAAGAGCAGCACTCACTCCCAAAGGATCCCTCAGAGAAGAGCAGCACTCACTCCCAAAGGATCCCTCAGAGAAGAACAGCACTCACTCCCAAAGGATCCCTCAGAGAAGAGCAGCACTCACTCTCAAAGGATCCAGAGCAGCACTCACTCCCAAAGGATCCCTCAGAGAAGAGCAGCACTCACTCCCAAAGGATCCAGAGCAGCACTCACTCCCAAAGGATCCCTCAGAGAAGAACAGCACTCACTCCCAAAGGATCCAGAGCAGCACTCACTCCCAAAGGATCCCTCAGAGAAGAACAGCACTCACTCCCAAAGGATCCCTCAGAGAAGAGCAGCACTCACTCCCAAAGGATCCAGAGCAGCACTCACTCCCAAAGGATCCCTCAGAGAAGAGCAGCACTCACTCCTTAAGGATCCCTCAGAGAAGAGCAGCACTCACTCCCAAAGGATCCCTCAGAGAAGAGCAGCACTCATTCCCAAGGGATCCCTCAGAGAAGAGCAGCACTCACTCCCAAAGGATCCAGAGCAGCACTCACTCCCAAAGGATCCCTCAGAGAAGAGCAGCACTCACTCCCAAAGGATCCCTCAGAGAAGAGCAGCACTCATTCCCAAAGGATCCCTCAGAGAAGAACAGCACTCACTCCCAAAGGATCCCTCAGAGAAGAGCAGCACTCACTCCCAAAGGATCCAGAGCAGCACTCACTCCCAAAGGATCCCTCAGAGAAGAGCCGCACTCACTCCTTAAGGATCCCTCAGAGAAGAGCAGCACTCACTCCCAAAGGATCCCTCAGAGAAGAGCAGCACTCACTCCCAAAGGATCCCTCAGAGAAGAGCAGCACTCACTCCCAAAGGATCCAGAGCAGCACTCACTCCCAAAGGATCCCTCAGAGAAGAGCAGCACTCACTCCCAAAGGATTCCTCAGAGAAGAGCAGCACTCATTACCAAAGGATCCCTCAGAGAAGAACAGCACTCACTCTCAAAGGATCCAGAGCAGCACTCACTCCCAAAGGATCCCTCAGAGAAGAACAGCACTCACTCCCAAAGGATCCCTCAGAGAAGAACAGCACTCACTCCCAAAGGATCCCTCAAAGAAGAGCAGCACTCACTCACTGTCACTCAAAGAAGAGCAGCGCTCACTCACTGTCACTCAAAGAAGAGCAGCGCTCACTCACTGTCACTCAAAGGAGAGCAGCGCTCACTCACTGTCACTCAAAGGAGAGCAGTACTCACTCGCACAAGATGACGCCATCTTTCAGCCCCTTCTGGAAGTCCGGCCCGATCTTCTTCTGGGTGAGCTCCTCGATCCACTCTCTCAGCTCGGCCTCTGCTTGGAAGTCATACTTGAGGGCCAGCTAGTGGGAGAGAGTTACAGAGGAGTGAGTGACACTGAACGAGAGGCCATCACTCAATCCTCATTGGTCCACCCGGCTGCATACCCATCCACACCCTCCCCAAGGTGAAGTTCAAAATACATCTGACACTGTCCCTTTAAGGCAGCAGCTGCACCCCCCCCCCTCCATGGTACAGTGTCCAGATACAATCAGTCCATTTGATGCTCTCGGGAGTGAGTTTATTTTATTTTATTTATTTCTTTTCAAAGTTTTGTATAGCGCGAACAAGATCTTCACAGATATCAGAGCGCTTTACATAGAGGGGTACATGAGGGAGCATAGTCAAACAGTAAATCAATAGATCATACAATACAGATAGGTGGCTGCAAAGCCCATCACGTGAGTAATAGGACAACTCATACAAATAAGTAAATGGGTCAAGCATGTAGTACAGATCGGTGCAGGGTGTTAACAGAGTTCTAGATAATAGATCAAGTGTATTTAGCCAGGAGGATAGCTTTTACTTCTTTTTTAAAGAGTGTAGTGGAAGAGATGTCTGGTTTCGGGAGGGAGTGAGTTCCAAATCCTGGGTGCCAATCCCAGATACTGAACTCCGCCCTTCAGCTGATCTTTCACAAACATTTGTTTGCGCCTCAATCCCTGCCTGAGAGCTGAGGGGAGCTCTTTTCTCTGAGGCTGGATGCGAGCACCCCCGCCCCGTCAACCCTCTTCTTAAAACACTCACCGCTGTTGCGAACGACCTCAACAACTTCCGCCCCATCACTGACCTCCTTTTTCTTGCAAAAATCACAGAAAGATGTGTAGCGAAACAACGTTCCCGTCATATTAAGGACAACGATCTTCTGGACAACTTTCAGTCTGGTTTCATTCAAAATTGCAGCACTGAAACAGCCCTACTGCAAGTGATTGATGACGCGCTGCGCATACTCGATTCGGGGGGGAGGGGGGGGTCTTGTCTTTTTTTTTTTTTTTAGAAATCTTTATTAACATGAAGGCATAATACGCAGTTAGTACTTTACATGTAAATGGGTAGGGTTGTTTCGTTACAGACATCTCCCCGTATGTGGCAGCAGTCTTGACAAAAGCATAAATTGAGATGTTATAAACCTGTGACAACCCTTAAATACGTTTCCATGTTGACAAATCATAATCAAAGTAGTTCTGTGCAAATTCCCCTCGGTATGCCTTGTGCAACAGTAACATTCCTTAAGACAATAGTATTAACAACCAACCCCCCCCCCCCCCAAAACATGTGTCATCATCACCAGTGCGCTCTCATCCCGTTCCCAAATCAGCAAATTCTTAGTCCTTTCGTCGTTACATAGCCAGGTTTACTCAACATCGTTGTTTACTTGGTCCGCTGAGGTGAATACCCCCATAGTTATCTTTCATTCATCCTCCCCCTCTGAATCTAGGTCATCTCCTTCTGGCAAAGGGTCACAGATCTCTCCCCTAAATACATTCCATGCCGCCCATATTTTGTTCCATTTGCGGGGCGCCGCTCGTATGACATACACTGCCCGTTCCGTAACCATCAGAATGTCCATGTTTTTAGCCCATCTGCTCGCAGTAGGTAGTTCTGGTGCGCCCCACTTCTGTGCAATATCTCGTTTGGCCACTGTCATGGCCAGTGTTGCCCAGATTAGTGCATATCTACCCAGGTCATCGGGGTCCCATATGTTCAAAAGGCATTTGCGCGGTTCAGGTAGCACGGAGGTTCTAAGCGTCTGGGAGATCGTGCGCATTATTTGCCTCCAGAATTCTTGTATCCGTGGGCATAATGTATGAAATAGTGTCCCCTCCTCCCCGCAGCCTCTCAAGCAAAAGGGATGTGGTGCTCTCTGTATTTTGTGGAGAAGCGTTCTGGTGTAGTAGATGCGGTGTAGAATTTTGAGTTGCACCAATCTGAACTTCGTTGAGATCCCAACTTCTCTTGGGGAGGCCAGCGCCTCATTCCATTCAGATTCGTCCGCCTCACCTATTTCCCCCTCCCATTTTTCTTTAAGTTTCAGTGTGGGGTCTTTCAGGTTATTGATCAGTTTTTTATATGTAAGTGAGGTAGCGCTTTGGATCATGAATTCCGTTAGCAGCCTGTCCTCTAATGGTGAAGATTCCGGTAGAGCAGTACCCTCAGGAATCGCCCGGAGTAATGCGTGCCTAATCTGTATGTATCGGAATGTTTCCGTGGGTCCGAGGTCATATTGCTGCTGTAGGTGCGGAAATGGTACTACTGTGTCCCTGTCCCAGAGGTCCCCCACCGTAGAAATGCCTATGGAGTCCCACCGCGCAAATCCCCTACTCCCTCTGAGGTTTCCTAACGCTTTCGTGTCCCACAGAGGCGTCATTTTGGTGAATTTTCCCGCCCAGCTCAGTCGTGCCTGTGCCAGGTGCCATAAGGTCGCCGTGTGTTGTGTTGGACCAATTAGACTCTTAAGTTGTGATTTATTGTATAGTACTGACAGCATACATTCCGTCCCAAGCTGAGACCAATCTGCCCGATAAGCTGGGTCCTCTTTTGGGGTGTGGATCCAATAATTAACTACTTTAAGCTGGGCCGCCCAGTAATATAGCTGGATGTTAGGGAGCGCTATCCCTCCTTCGTACCAGCTTTTAACCAATTTGTCGTACGCTATGCGTGCCGGGCCATTATTCCAGAGCAGGGCAGAGACCAGCGCCACAATTTGTTTAAAGTATCGCGGCGGGACCAGGTGCGGGGTGTTCTCCAAGACGTAGAGGAGCCTCGGGAGCGCCATCATTTTGTATAAGGCTGCCCTTCCCAGTAGGGTCAGGGGCAGGGCCGCCCAATGTTTAACGTCCGCACGCAGGCGATCAATAGGTGGTTTTAAGTTACTGGCAAAGAAGTCCGTTTCATTACTCGTGATGACTATACCTAAGTATTTGAAGGAGGTCGTTGACGTAGCCAGGGGACAGTCAGCCGGTAACCTCGGCGCCGGGCCTTTTAGAGTGTATATGACAGATTTGGACCAGTTCAGGGTATATCCTGATGAGTGCCCGTGTGCGTTACAGAGTTCCAGCAGTGCTGGGATTCCGTCGTCAGGTGCAGTCATGTAGATGAGCATGTCGTCGGCGTACAGGGAGATTTTATCCTCCCACCCCTCCTCCCACTGAATTCCCTTAAATAAGGGCGTAGTCCTGATCTGAATCGCTAGGGGCTCCAGCACCAGCGCAAAGAGCAAGGGCGACAAGGGGCAACCTTGTCTGGTTCCCCTGCCCAGTTGAAACCTTGGTGAAATGTGGCCATTAGCTACCACTTGTGCGACCGGCTTTGTATAGAGCAGTCTTATCCAAGCTATATACTTCGGCCCAAACCCCATACGTGTGAGGACCATGAAAAGATATTCCCATTCCACGAGGTCAAAAGCCATTTTGGCGTCGAGGGAGAGAATCACAGCCGTCTCCGAGAGGAGGTGCGAACGGGCCATTACTCCATGAACTCTCCGGAGATTCAGCGCCGTGCTTCGGTGAGGCATAAAACCTGATTGGTCAGGGTGGATCAGGGTACTCAGGTGCGGCTGCAGACGGGCGGCCAGGAGCTTAGCCAGTACCTTGGCCTCCACGTTAAGCAACGATATCGGGCGGTATGAGGTACATTCAGTCGGAGGCTTCCCTGGCTTAGGTATCGTCACAATCGTGGCCGTGCGTTGGTCCAGCGGTAGTTCCGCCTTTTCCCTGCTTTCCAAATACATGGCCAGCAGCGGTGCACTGAGTTCCGGAGCCATGGACTTATACCATTCTACGGGTATCCCGTTCGGACCCAGCGCTTTGCCAGACTGCAAAGTCTGAATCGCCAGCTGAATTTCCTCTTCCGTCGGATCTACCTCCAGTGCCTGCATATTTTCTGGCGTAATACTGGGGACGGCAACGTCCGCCAGTGACGCCTCTGCCATGCGTTCTGTGACCACGTGGTCCGGGGTGTACACTGCCCGAAGATGCTGAGCCAAGGCGCACACTATGTCCTCTGGGTGTGTCAGGTCCTGTCCTACCTCCGTTCGTAATCTCTGAATGCCTTTCGCCCCACCCCCTCTCCTATCCAACCAAGCCAGCATTTTTCCCGCTTTGTCTCCCACATCATAGATTCTGTGTTTAGTGTTTGCGATGTAACCCTTCTCTGTCGCCGTAAGATGAGCCTGGTATTGTTGTTGCCGAAGCATGAGCGTGTGTGTTGTGGTCGGGGATGGGTTCGCCATGTGCCTAGTGTTGGCGTCGCTGAGGGCTAGTTCCAACTCAGCAAGTTCCTTTCGGGAATCACGTTTATGCCCCGTTATCGCTGCTATAGCCTCCCCCCTGAGGACTGTTTTGTATGCCTCCCATAGGGTTGACGGCGAGTCCACTGTCGCTGTGTTTTCCGCAAAGTATTGCGTTGTTACCAGTTTAAGTTTTTTACGAATCTTCGGGACTTTTAAAAAGTGCGGGTATATTGGGTAAATTCTTGTGCATTTTTTCTCCCTGGTGGTAAGAGATAGTGCAATCGGTGAGTGGTCAGAAATGCCTCTGGGCAGAATATCTACTTTATCCACCGTCCCCATACCTAACCCCATGGATAGAAAGTAATCAATACGAGATAAGCTGTTATGGACTGCTGAGTAAAAAGTGTATTGAGTTTCTTCTGGGTGCAGGTGTCGCCAGATATCTATAATGCCCAGGGCTTCTAAAAAGTCTGATAGCAATGTAGTTCCCCGTGATCGGGCTCTAGCGGGTAACGTGTCCAGTAGCGGATCAATGATTGCATTCAGGCCCCCCCCCACAATCGTATCCCCTTCAGGAAGGTCAAGGAGGAACTTGCCTAGCGCAGGCAGGGCCACAGAGTGCAGCGCCGGGGGTATATATACAGATATTATATTAAGAGGTCTGCCCTCCCACTGACCATGCACCGCAGCGAAGCGACCCTGATCGTCCGCTATGCGGTGTGTTATAATAAAGGGAGAAGATTTTTTCATCAGTATCCCCGTCCCCCGGGAGCCAGAGGTGAAGTCTGCATGCACTGCCATGACATAGCCGCGCCTATCAAGTGCTTTGCAGGTTGTTCCCGCAAGGTGGGTTTCCTGTAGTAGGACCAGGTCTGGGTTTTGCCGCTTTATGGCCTGCAGTACCAAGCCTCTTTTTATTTTGTCCCCCAGGCCTCTGACATTCCAGGTCAGCATGCGCAGTGGGGGCACCCCCATAGTCACAGGAGAGTCCTCAGCGGGTGTGTCATAAGGTGGTCTGGCCATCGAGCCGGTGTGCGAATTCTGCACGTAGCACGTCTACAGGGCTAGTGCATGCAGAGGAGTGTGCAACCTTGCGTGGGAGTATGCCGATATTCGGGGTGTCAGTACAACACAATGGTGGAATGATGACTATGGAGAAGAATACAAACAACAACAACAAAAAAACTACATCCCCGTCCCCCCACCCTGCTACCCTGCTCCACGGACAACCTCCCGCCCGTTTCCCCAACTTCGCAGAGTGCTTTAGTCCTTCCCCAACCATCTTACTTGCTCGTGGGGTTGGTGAGTCCCATACGGGCACTGATTGTGCCCACCCTACTCAGCTGCGCCAGGTCCAAGGCCTCTCGTGCCACACTCAGTCCCGTAGAGATACAGTCTGTCTTCAGACCGGAGCCGGTTGTCCAGAGTCAAGAGGGTCCCTTTCAAGGTCAGATTCCGTTTCTTCTGCGCCCCCCTGACGGGGTGAGTGAGAGGCCTGACTGTTCATGGTCGGCCCGTTCGATGAGCAGGTCGGTCTCGATGCGGGCGATGTCGCTGTCCTACTGGCCTCCAGCCATCCAGCCAGTCTTGTGCCATCTCCGGCTTGTCGAAGAACCATGTCTTGCCGTCGGCCACAATTCGCAATTTGGCAGGAAACAGCATAGAGTACGGCAAGTCCCTGTCCCGCAGTGCTTTTTTCACCTCCGTGAAGGATTTACGGCGCCTGGCCACCTCTGCCGTGTAGTCTGGGAAGAAAGCCAGGGTTGCATTTTGTATTTTAACAGGTTGCGAGCTTCTCGCAGCTTGGAAGATCGCATCCCTGTCCCTAAAATTGAAAAGCCTGGCCAGGACAGGCCGTGGTGCTGCTCCTGTCTTGGGCGGTCCTCCCGGAACCCTGTGTGCCCTTTCCACTGAAAAGAAGTGGGACAGTCCTTTGGGCTTCAGTTTGTTCTGGATGAGATCCTCTATGTAGAGGTCCATGGCCCCTTTCCCCTCCGTCTCCGGAAGTCCAAGGATGCGTACGTTGTTTCGTCGCGAGCGCACCTCTTGGTCATCCAGCTTGTCTTGCAGGAGCTTGGTGACCTTCTGCATGCGTTCCATGGTTACCTGTAGGTCTGACGTATCTTCTACAAGAGATTTCGTGACCACCTCCACCTGAGAAACTCTTTCAGCCATTTTGTGGAAGTCTGCTCGCAGTAACGTGACTTCGGAGGAGATGGCGCCCACTGCAGTTTTCACCTCTGAGAGGGTCTTCATAATGTCTTCCAGCGTTATTTTTTTGGACCCCTCCGCGTCTTGGGCATTACCTGTGGAGCTGCGCCCCGCATTGTGCGTATGATTTTGTTGTCCGTAGGCAAATTTATCCAGCTTGGCCTGCGCGGATGCACTTCTGGCGCCTTTGCCCGCCATGCTCCTGGGGCTCGTGGAAATCGGAGTCGTTCCTCACCGAGTCGCGATCAGCGCTGCGTCGTATCTCGAGGTCCGCGGCCACTAATCAGGGAGCAGGTGGCCGGTGCGTGACCCGCCGAGTATTACCTCCCGCCTCTTGTTACAGGCCAGACCAGTCTTTTTGTGGCGTGTGATAGCGCCGGTGAGCGCGGTTCTTAGCACTGCAGGCCGCGCCACTCGTTCTGTCACGTGTTCGGCGTCTTTGCCCCGTAGCGATTATGTCCTGAGCTTGGGCCACCAGGGCCGGGCCACATCAGTCGTATACCTCGTGGAGGGTCCGTTTGACGTATCTGCGACACCACCTACAGGCCAGATATGCTGGAAGGTGCCCTCATTAGGTGTAATGTCCTGAGTCCCTACGGTGCCCAGGCCGTTTGCGCCTCTGGGGTAATAAGCGACGTCTGAGCCCCTTCCGTGAGTGTTAGTGTGAATCCACTGTTTTCTACAGTCCCCCCGGGGCACCTGCGCCTCTCACCTCTGGCCAGGGCTCGTACGCGTGTGTAATCTTCCCTCGCTGTCAGTTGAGGATCGCCCCCGCCGTCCCGGGCAGTTCAGCAGGCTCCCGGGGGGGGGAACCACCTCCGTGCAGTGTGCTCCCGGCCGCACCGGACTTTCACTCGCTATCGCCCTCCACACCAGACCTACACGAGCGGTGCACAGATGCCTGTATGTGCCCCGTGTAGCGACACTTCCATGCTGAGCCTCAGGCGGCCATAGTCCTCCGTCGGGCGGGTGTCGGGGCGCGTCGTCTCAGCCAGTCCGGCCCGGTCTCACTTCCGCCGGGGTCGGTGCGCCACGCAAGGCCGGTGCTCAGGTCCTGCGCGTAGGCCCAGACTCAGCTGCGCGGATTCAGTTGGGTTCCGGTCGTCAGAATTCGCCGAAAGTCGGTCCGGTGTCACCGCTTCGTGCCCGGACCCGAACGCCGCCTCTTCAGGTGAGCAGTTTACCGGATTATAGTGTCGGATTTATGATTAGGACTCAGTGCCCTCAGGAGCCCTCACACTAGGCTGCCACCATGCTTGGCTGCTAGCCACGCCCCCGGGGTCTTGTCTTTTGATTCTTTTATTTATTTATTTATTTATTTTGAAAGTTTTATATAGCGCGAACAAGATCTTTGCAGATATCAGAGCGCTTTACAGACGAAAGGAACAACACGTGTGAGTAAATAGCAATTGGGGTGGGGAAGATACATGTGGGAGCATAGTCAGCCAGATACATCAATAATGATACAAGTACAAATAATTGATAATTACAGCTTTTGACACTGTCAATCACAACACTCTCCTTAACACTCTTCAACAGAGAATGAGTTTGGAAGGCACCGTGCTTAAATGGTTTGCCTCTTTCCTCTCGGACAGATCCCAAATTATCAAAATAGCGAGTAGCCTCTCATCTCCATTGGCGGTAGGTCGTGGCGTCCCTCAAGGCTCTATACTTGCACCCACTTTGTTTAATCTCTAGCTGGAACCATTGGGTAATCTCCTTAGTAAATCTGGGGTCCTCTACCATCTCTTTGCGGATGACACTCAAATCTGCCTTAAGGTGTCCTAACTCTACTCTCCACTCTATCCAAAACTGGATGTTGGCTCATCAACTCATTCCAAGTCCCTCCAAAACCGAATTCCTCCTCCTCTCTACCTCCCTCTCTCCTCCTCCTGTTCAATCTTGGATGGATCAGCTGAATCTACTGAACAGCAATCTTCTCTCCCACATCAATTCCATTGTAAAGAACGCACATTACCAACGCCCCTTCTGTGGGGGATTCGACGCTTCTTTCCGGACCAAGACCATAAAAACCTGGTCCAATCGCTGGTTCTCTCCAGATTGGACAATTGCAATTCTCTTCTTACTGGCGTTCCCAAATCCCACCTCTCCCCTCTTAAATAGGTTTTCCATTCAGTGGCTCGTTTTATGTTTGGGGCCAAAAGAAGTGACCACATCACACCCTTGTTGTCTTCCCTCCGTTGGCTTCCCATCGAGGCAAGATCTATCTACAAGACTGCCTGTATCACCCACAAAGCCTTGCACACTATGTCCCCTCGCTACCTGGCGAATAAACTGAAAATCTCTGGAGGCTTTAGTTTAGACCATCTCATCTCGTAATGTGGAAAAACTACTGCTTGAGCCCCCCACTTTTAAAAGGGAAAGATCGATGGCTCAATCCTTCTCAGGCAATGCGGTGAGAATCTGGAACTCGCTTCCGCCACAGCTACGTACCACCACCTCTACCCGGACCTTCAAATCTGACCTCAAATCTCTTCTCTTCTAGAGACACTTCCAGAACTAATACACAACCTTCAAGTCCCCCAAGGAAGTTCTTTCACTTTTGTAAATTTTTATTATTTGCCTGTACAAGTGTCACCTCTTCTACTTTCCTCCATCTCCTCTTCCCTCCACCAGCCTTGGTCTCACCTCTTCTACCTTTCTCCACCTCCTCTTCCTTTCACCATCCTTCCTCTCATCTCTTCCACCTTCCGCCATCTCCTCTTGCTTCCTCCCGCCTCTTATACCTTCCTCCACCTCCTCTTCCCTCCACCAGCCTTGGTCTCACCTCTTCTACCTTCCTCTATCTCCTCTTCCTTTCACCATCCTTCCTCTCACCTCTTCTACCTTCCTCTATCTCCTCTTCCTTTCACCATCCTTCCTATCACCTCTTCTACCTTCCTCTATCTCCTCTTCCTTTCACCATCCTTCCTCTCATCTCTTCCACCTTCCTCCACCCCCTTTTCCCTCCACCACCCTTCCTCTCTATTTTTATCTCTCCAATGGATGAGTGTCAGAGGTGGTGAGTAACTGAGGGTGAGACACTGGTTCCGCAGAGCCGGTATTTCCCCCTCTGTGTGACTCCAGCCCTGGCGACTGTGCCCGACTCTGGTTCTCCTCACCCGCCGGCCTGTGGCATATCTTCCCATGGGGTGTTGGCTAGCAGGCAGCGCTTCCTCACCCTACACCCTAAGTTAAAAACTCTAAATAGATACAAGCGTGTGCCAGCAGAGCTGCATGCTGCCGCTCCACCAATGGGCTCGAGGCAGCGGGTGAAGTGTATTCCCTGCACCACCTGTAAACACACCAAGTGCAACCTCATCTCCGGCGCCATCTTAAAATGCTGGTTGTCCGCCAGCGGCTTCAGTGGGAGCAGGAGCGCAACCCGTGCAGCAGCGACAACCCGCTGAGATCTACCTCCTAGGCTCAGTCTATGATGCCAACTCACCTCAGGCAGGCGGTCACCTCCTGACCTCTGTGTGACCAACCACTCCATGACCTGTGCCAGCACCACGGCTATACCTGGAGCAGGACCTAGGCGTGTACACCAAGCCTGTGATCCCAACCCACCTCAGGCAGCGGTCACCTCCTGACTGCAGCGTGATCGACCACTCCTTGACCTCAGCCAGCACCACATTTTGATGATCATAAATCTTTCAATGTATGTAGATATATATTATATATATATATATAAGAAGTTCAACAGTACACTGTTCAACCTCGTCATGGAACCGCTCGCCACCTTGCTCCAAGCATCCAATGTTCAATTCCATATGTACGCCGATGACACACAACTTTACCTAAAGTTACAATCCCCGGAAGATATCAAACATCTGAATTCCACGCTTATTAACACTCAATCTTGGCTGGCCGATAATCACCTCAAACTAAATGCGCTGAAAACTGAGTTCCTTCTCATCTCACCCCCGGCGAAAATTACCCCCACCCAAACCTGGCTCAATAACCTAACAGCACTCAATGTCCAACCTACCATCGTGGATTCTGCGAAATCCCTAGGCATCACACTAGACGCCAAGCTCAACATGCAACAGCACATCAGCAAAGCCACAAAAGGAGCTAATTTCCAAATCAACAACCTGAGGAAACTTAAACCCTTCCTCCCTGCCAAAGACTTCCAAACTGCTGTACAAGCTTTAATCATCCCTCTCATAGACTATGGAATTGTGGCCCTCAGCGGACTCCCGCTATCCACAACAGCACCCCTAAGAGCCTCTCTGAACGCTGCCGCGAGACTCATTACTGGCTCAAGAAAGCATTCGCATATATCCCCAGACTTAAAGTCTCTAAAATGGCTGCCTTTTGAAGCCAGAATACAGCTAAAAATTGCAGTTATGACACACTCGGCCGTGCACCACAATGCACCCAACTACCTCGCTCAAAAGTTGTCTATATCGGGAGGTTCGAGATCCAACAGAAGTACAAAAAATCTACTCCTGAAACCTCGTAGATTCCGGAAAGAAAAAACATACAAGCGCTCCTTCTCGGGAATGGCACCCAGGATCTGGAATGCGCTCCCTCCTGAAACCAGGCTTATCTCCTCCACTGCACTCTTCAAGAAAGAGGTGAAATCCGTCCTTCTGGCCAAGATCTCCTGAACCTTTTAGGGGCTGGATCAGAGACTCTGCATTGCTTTGTATCACTGCTCACCCTGTCCTTTGGCACTATACCTCTACTTGATGGTGACACTACTACGCTACTCTCTTACTACCGATCAATATATGATACACTTTGGTTTATTGAATCACCCTCCCGATGCCCCCACCCAGTGCTCTCTCTATCCTAAGAAATTGGTATAAGCCATCCACACACCCAAGGTTTACCTGAACCCTTCTGTAGTGGGATCAATGACTTGTGCCGTCTTACATTACTTGTTTACCTGATTGTATATTGATATGTTTCTGTACATTATTGTTATCCTACTATGTGAGTGATTATTATGCTGCTCTTGTTATCTTGTTCATTCCTGCTGCCCCTACCCCTGTCTCTGTGAAGCGCTCTGATATCTGTAAGGATCTTGTTCGCGCTATATAAAACTTTGAATAAATAAATAAATAAATAAGTTCATATGTTTTGTTTTACAGATCTCCTTCCCTTCGATTCCCTTCCTTCCGTCACTTGATCACCTCAATCATCGGTGCTGTTCTTGCAGTCGGATTTGATGCTATCAAGAGGTGGATCACTTTGAGCAGCGAGCCGATCCCGAGGGACTCGATTATTGAGACTCAATGCCTGGATAAAGATGGCTGCTGTGAGGGTTGTGGGACGTCCCGTGAACAGAATTGTGTCAAGACCGTAACACCCTCCCCCTGCAGCTCCTGAGCCAGAGAGGAGCCCCCCTCCCACCCACAAACATCCAGGGGCCCCACATCTGGGGCTTTCAGCTCAAGGGAAATGAATGAACACCCAGTACACAGACATGAAATAAACATGACAATGCACACATAACATCCACGCTCATTACACATACACAGTACACTCGCACACAGAATAAACATGAACAAAATGCACACAGAACATCCACACTCAATACACACACAGAATAAACATAATACATAATAATAATAGTACAAGTGGATCCCGACCGAAACAAGAAGAACGGTGACACAGGCCCTCGTCAGCAGGAGACTGGATTACGGCAACGCACTCTACGCATGAATCCCAGCCAAACACCTACGACGACTACAACGCATCCAAAACGCCTCCGCCCGACTGATCGTCAACGCCCCCCGCCGCAGCCACATCACCCCCCACCTGAGAGACCTGCACTGGCTCCCCGTCGACAAGAGGATCACCTTCAAGCTCCTCACCCACGCACACAAGGCACTCCACAACACCGGACCAGCCTACCTGAACAGCAGACTCCGCTTCTACACCCCCACCCGCCAGCTCCGCTCCACCAGCCTCGCCCTCGCCACCGTCCCCCGCATCCAACGAACGACCTCCGGCGGCAGATCCTTCTCCTACCTCGCCGCCAAGACCTGGAACACCCTCTCCTACCCACCTACGGCAGACCCAAGACCTACTCGCCTTCAGAAGACTCCTCACGACCTGGAACACCCTCCCCACCCACCTACGGCAGACCCAAGACCTACTCGCCTTCAGAAGACTCCTCACGACCTGGCTCTTCGAGCAGTAGCAGCATTCCCCACCCCAGCGCCTCGAGACCCTCACGGGTGAGTAGCGCGCTCTACAAGTACTCTGATTGATTGATTGACAGAACATCCATACTCAGTACACACACAGTACACGCAAACATGGTATAAACATGACCCTGCACACAGAACATCACACTCAGTGCACACACACACTGAATAAATATAAACACACTACACACACAGAATAAACATGACACTGCACACAGACCATCCACACTCAGTACATGCACATACACAGTACACACAAATATGGAAAAAACAGGAACACAATGTACACAGAACATCCACAGTCAGTAAACACACGCACAGTACACAAACACAGAATACACATGACCCTGCACAAAGAACATCACACTCAGGAAATACACAGTATGCACACACACTCTGAATAAACATGAACACACTACACATGGAACATCCATACTCAGTACACACACACACTTACACAATATATACACACAAACTCACATGGAATAAACATGAAGACAGTGCACAGAGCCTGGATACCCTTTCAGGGGATTAGTGTGCTATACAAATCAAAATAACACAACACCCACACTCAGAACACACATACACATGGAACAAACATGACAGTGCACACTGAACACACACAGGCAGCACACGTGCAAAATGCATGTATGGAGCACCCCTGCGGAGCCTGCTTTCAAAAGGCCCCGCCCAGCGGAAGCCCGGGGTCATGTGATGGGCTGGGGAGGGTCTTTAAGGGAGGAGCCAAAAATAAAAATACCCCCCCTTCGACCCACATCTCTGCTGGCAGCAAGGAAGATAAACACAGGAGCCCAACCGTGCACAGAAGAGCTCCTCGTCCCTCCCATCAATGTACGTCTCCATTCACCCCTTCACCCGTCCATCCACCCTCTGCCATCCACCGTTTCACCTTTACCTTCTGTCATCCATTCATGCACCCATCATTGAATCCTTGCCCAGGTCATCAATCGATCAATCCGGGATCTGTAGAGCGCAGCAAATCACCCGTGAGGGTCTAAAGGCGCTGATCCATCATCTATGAATGCATCCATACATGCACTCACTCATTCATTCATCCTTCGACTTCCCTATCTATCAATAAAGACTTTCATCCATCCATCCATCGGTCCATCCATCTGTCCCTCCATCCAGCTCTCCGTCCATCCATCCATCCGTCCATCCATCTGTCCCTCCATACAGCTCTCCGTCCATCCATCCATCCATCCATCCATCCATCCGTCCATCCATCTGTCCCTCCATACAGCTCTCCGTCCATCCATCCATCCATCCATCCGTCCATCCATCTCTCCATCCAGCTCTCCGTCCATCCATCCATCCGTCCATCCATCTGTCCCTCCATCCAGCTCTCCGTCCATCCATCCGTCCATCCGTCCATCCATCCCTCCATCCAGCTCTCCATCCATCCATCCATCCGTCCATCCATCTGTCCCTCCATACAGCTCTCCGTCCATCCATCCATCCATCCATCCATCCGTCCATCCATCTGTCCCTCCATACAGCTCTCCGTCCATCCATCCATCCATCCGTCCATCCATCTGTCCCTCCATACAGCTCTCCGTCCATCCATCCATCCATCCATCCGTCCATCAATCTCTCCATCCAGCTCTCCGTCCATCCATCCATCCGTCCATCCATCTGTCCCTCCATCCAGCTCTCCGTCCATCCATCCATCCATCCGTCCATCCATCCCTCCATCCAGCTCTCCATCCATCCATCCATCCGTCCATCCATCTGTCCCTCCATACAGCTCTCCGTCCATCCATCCATCCATCCATCCATCCATCCGTCCATCCATCTGTCCCTCCATACAGCTCTCCGTCCATCCATCCATCCATCCATCCGTCCATCCATCTCTCCATCCAGCTCTCCGTCCATCCATCCATCCGTCCATCCATCTGTCCCTCCATCCAGCTCTCCGTCCATCCATCCATCCATCCATCTGTCCCTCCATCCAGCTCTCCTTTCCTCCATCCATCCATCGGTCCATCCATCCAGCTCTCCGTCCATCCATCCATCCATCGGTCCATCCATCCATCCATCGGTCCATCCATCCATCCATCGGTCCATCTGTCCATCTGTCCCTTCATCCAGCTCTTTGTCCATCCATCCATCCACTCTCAGATTTTCCTTTACTCTGTCCCATTCAACCATTCAAACTTCCTCCGCTCCCCCTTCCATCCCTCTATCACAAGCGCTCCCTTTCTTTCACCTCTCCTTACTCTCCTCTTTCCTTCCTTCAATCCTCTGTCTTTCCCTTTCCTATCCGCCCATCCTACTTCCTTTCTTCCTGTTAAATGTAATTATGAACTTTTGTCCACTAAGTTACAGACTGAAGAGGGCGGGGGGGGGTCTTGCAACTCCTGCCTGCCCCAGGTCACAGCTGGCCCCACCCATCCGGAGGCGACCCCCAGTCTCACCCGGGCCAGGTGGAGTCACAGAGACTAGTGGGACCGCCGAGGCCCGGATGTGTGTGGGTGTTCACTACTTCAGGATGTCATTCACCCCTTCAGGACGTCACTCCCCCTTCAGTATTTACTCATCCATCCAGTACTTTGCACATGCAGCACATCAGCCTCCACTCTGGCACGGTACCCACTCAGCACTCGCTCCTCCCTTAAGTAATTCACTCCTTCACTCAGTCACCCATGCTTTGCTCATTCAGTGCGACGCTCACTCCTTCCATCCCGCGTCTCAATAAGGTACTCGTGGAAGTAATCTGCCGAGTGGCTCAGTTCCCTCAGTCAGTCACTCAAACACGGAGTCACTCACTCACTGAACGTGGCTTCTGGTGTTTCACTGAGAAAATCCCTCCAGTCGTCTCTCAGTGACCGTGTAACTCACCCACGGGCCACTCAGCAAGCCTTGGTACAGCCAGAGCCGCTCGCGTACCTGGGCCTCACCCCCCCCCCCCCCCTTCACCCCCTCCTCCTGCCCCTCACCCCCGCACCGCGCCCTCTTACCCGGTTCTTGACCTCGGCGGACAGCCCGTAGGAGGGGCCCTTGTTGAACTGGGTGCTCATGCTCGGCCTCGGTGGGGGCCCGAGTGAAGGATGGGTCTGGAGGGCACAACTGGCACTCCTGTCCTCAGGGGTGGCAGAGAGTGAGTTCAGTCCGTCTGTCTGGGGTCCCAGCTGCCCTCAGCCTCCCTCACTGTGCAGTCCGTCCGCCTGTCCGTCCGTCTGTCCGTCCGTCCGTCCGTCTGTCTGTCTGCGGTTCCAGCTCCGAGTGAGTGAGTGTCTGTGATTCCCAGGCTGTCTGTCTGTCCCAGATGTTGCTCACTCTCGGCCTGGCACACACACCCTGCCCTCGGCCCCTCCCTCCTCCTGGGAGGGGCCCCAGGGGCCCCGCCCTCACAGCCCTGACTGGGTTGGACATAAAATACCCATAAAAGGAGCGAAAGCTCCAAATTCCTGCAGAACCGGCATTTCCTGAAATTCCCAAATACTGATTCCGACCTCAGACCAGACAGCGGCGGCGGGACCGGGAGCAGACAGGGGCGGGGGGACCCGGCCTCAGAGACAGGGGGAAAGACAGGGAGAGTGACATCACACAGAGACAGGGAGAGTGACATCACACAGAGAGACAGAGATGAGAGGGGAGAGAGTCCCTGCCTCAGGGACAGGGAGAGACAGACAGGGAGAGTGACATCACACAGAGAGAGGGGGAGACAGGCAGGGAGAGTGACATCACACAGAGAGGAGAGAGTCCCAGCCTCAGACAGACAGGGAAAGTAACATCACACAGAGACAGAGAGGAGCGGGGAGAGAGATCTTACCTCAGACAGGGACAGGAGGTTGTGTCCTCACCTCAGACCGACAGGGAGAGAGGTCCTTACCTCAGACAGGGGCAGGGGGTGTGTGGCCTCACCTCAGACAGACAGAAAGAGTCCTCGCCCTCATACAGGGGCTTGAAGAGAGTTCTCACCTCAGACAGGGACATGGGGACTGTGTTGTCACCTCAGACGGACAGGGAGAGAGCCCTCACATAGACAGAGAGTAGTGATGAGAGGGTCCTTCCCTAGGGGCTGGGAATGTACCCACCAGAGAACCAAACACGTGCGTGGCAAGTGTCCTGACATCAGACAGGGTCAGGGGGATTGTCTTCACGTGGTTTACCGACAGGGTCAAGAAGAGTGCCCTCTCCTCAGGCAGAAGTATGGTGAGTGTTCGGGCTGAGACAGACACGTGCAGGAGAGTGGCCTTGCCTCATACAGACAGGAGGGAGGGAGTACTCACTTTAAAGGCGCTGGGGGAGTATCCTCATGACAGACGGGGGCAGGGAATGTACTCACTTGAAAAACAGACAGGTGCAGGGAGAGTGTCCTATCGGACAGGGTCAAGGAGAGTGCACTCACTTCTGTGTCAAATGGGGTCAGGTGAGGTGCTCTCAGAATGTCTTATTTATGAGATAGATAGACTGGGAGAGTGCCCTCACAGGATAGGGAGAGTGGCCTCACCGCAGACCAGACAGGAGCGTGGTGAGTAGTCTGACCACATAAAGGCAGGTGAGAAGATAGCGTCCTCACTTTAGACAGAAAGTATGAGGATGAGAGTATTTATTTATTTATTTAGAAGTTTTCTATAGCGCTAACAAGACCCGAAGGTATCAGAGCGCTTCACGGTAGTGGGCATGAAAAAGAGAACAACATGAAACAAACCCAATAAAAGCAATCGTCGACAGACAATTTGGAAAGAAGAAAAGTTCGGACAGCAGGGCTGGTATCCTAGCATCAGACAGACAGTGGTCAGGATGGTATTCACCTCAGTGAGGAGAGTGGCCTGCCAGAGACTGCCCCACTTACCCCATAAGGGCCTTTCAAGAGGGCACATAATGCTCGTTAGATCTTTTTGAAACGCTCTACCAGCCCGTTCATCTGAGGATTGTACAGTGTGTGCCAGCGGTAGTTTACGCCACATTCACCCATTCCACCTTCGTAATGTGGATATGAAGTGTCTCCCTCTAGCAGAGATCTCCACCCAGGGATATCCAGGATGGGAAGCCATCTCAGTCAGGACCCTAGCCACCACAGGGGCACTAGTGCCGCATCCTAGGGCCTAGGGTGAGGGTACCATGACAAGTATACATTTGCTGCCTCTGGATGTTGGGGTTCCTGGGGGCTAAGGTGTTCTGGAGAGCTCCCTGTCAAGGGACTGGTCGTCCACAGGCTCATTTTCTTCCTATGTAGATCATTCCTTGCTCTTCGCCATGCATCCGTTGACCCTCCCTGCTGTTTGGAGTTCGTCAGTGCCTTGTAGAGTGGGTCCCCTTTAGGACACTGTCCCTGCAGTTGCCCCCGTGGGGACAGTGGCCACCCACCAGGCATCCATGCTAGTGTCAGTCCTCCCTGCACACTCTTCTGTGTGTGGGTGCACCGGCACCACAGGGGGCTAATGTGGTCTTTGGTGGCCATCCTGGGATGATCACCGTGGAGCTATTGCACCTTTTACTCACCCATAGTCCAGCAGACAGCAGTGACCTTCTGCCAACCATAGACAGTTTGGGGGTGATTTGTGTAAGTTTTGGGGAACCGGACTCAAAACCTCAGAGCCCTCCAAAGGCACCATGGCGACCTTTGCTGCCCACAGATTGGCTCTCTGGGGACCTGGGGCCGTGACTCAGACATGCCAACATTTTAGAAGAGGAAAGTGGGAGATTCCAAAAAATAATCGGGAGAATGTTTTCCCCCCACTGACTTCCATTGAAGCAGAGGCAATTTCAGGTGGAGAAACCCAAAATAAAGCCATGCTTGGTGGCTTACGAATCGGGGGTCTCCAGTTTGAATCGGGTCTTGGCATGTCTGTGGTGTCGCCTGGGCTCTGTCGCTTAATGCAGCCTTTCTCACCCCAAGTTAGCCACGGACGGGCGAGCAGGCTGGAGCAGAGTCGGTTAAGCGTCAGGTTGATGCCACTGCGGGGCTGGATCAGAGTTTCTTTATTTTTTTATTTTTAAAGTTGTATATAGCGCTAGCTTAACCCGTAGGTATCAGAGCGCTTTACAAACACACAGTAAACAGCAGAAGGACATTACATTACATCGTAGGCCGGCAGTAAGGAAGCAAACCAAAGAAAAAGAAAAAATACAGCATGGGAAATAAATATGCAGCTCAGCGGAGGGAGAGAGAGCAATAAAAAGAAACAGGCGAGAGTGACATAGTCCGGTCACCCACTATCCTTGAATGTCCAGGGGAGAGGAGACATCTCAGATATAATAGTCTAGGTTAGTTGACGCTGGTCCTGATAGTATTTGTTGAGGAGATGGAGTTTCAGGTCCCTTTTGAAACAAGAGGAGGAGGGGTTGCATCTGAGGACTCCAAGGAGAGCGTTCCATATCCTGGGAGCGTTGCCGGAAAACGATCGGTATTGGGTGGTTTTCTTTTTCATTTTCGGTGGAATGAGAAGGAGTGAGTTGGAGCTTCTCAGTGTTCTGACTTGACCTGCTCTTACCAGTTTGTTGTTCAGGTCGTTGGGGGCCGGAGAGTGAAGGGTTTTGTGTGTGATGCAGGCCAGCTTGTAAATACACCTCCCTTCCATGGGAAGCCAGTTGAGGGAGTTGAGAGCTGGAGTGATGTGTTCACATTTTTTAACTCCAGATACGAGTCGAGCGGCCTTGTCAGTACTGCCCTTAGAGGAGCTAGGTGAGCTTTTGGAGTCCCTGTTAGGATGGCGTTCCCGTAGTCGATTTGAGAGAGAACTAGGGATTGGACAACTGTCTTGAGGTCATCATGGGGTAGAAAAGGTTTCAATTTCAAAGTCAGCCACATGCTGGAGCCACTAAGGGCTTGTGGGGCTGGAGCAGAGTCGGTTACATGCTGGTGCCGCTGTAGGGCTAGTGGGGCTGGGGCAGAGTCAGTTCAGTGTTAGGCTGGCGTCACTGTGGGGCTGGGGCAGAGTCAGTTCAGTGTTAGGCTGGCGTCACTGTGGGGCTGGAGCAGAGTCAGTTCAGTGTTAGGCTGGCGTCACTGTGGGGCTGGGGCAGAGTCAGTTCAGTGTTAGGCTGGCGTCACTGTGGGGCTGGGGCAGAGTCAGTTCAGTGTTAGGCTGGCGTCACTGTGGGGCTGGGGCAGAGTCAGTTCAGTGTTAGGCTGGCGTCACTGTGGGGCTGGGGCAGAGTCAGTTCAGTGTTAGGCTGGCGTCACTGTGGGGCTGGGGCAGTCAGTTCAGTGTCAGGCTGACCTCACTGTGGGGCTGGGGCAGAGTCAGTTCAGTGTTAGGCTGACGTCACTGTGGGGCTGGAGCAGAGTCAGTTCAGTGTTAGGCTGGCGTCACTGTGGGGCTGGGGCAGAGTCAGTTCAGTGTTAGGCTGGCGTCACTGTGGGGCTGGGGCAGAGTCAGTTCAGTGTTAGGCTGGCGTCACTGTGGGGCTGGGGCAGTCAGTTCAGTGTCAGGCTGACCTCACTGTGGGGCTGGAGCAGAGTCAGTTCAGTGTTAGGCTGGCGTCACTGTGGGGCTGGGGCAGAGTCAGTTCAGTGTTAGGCTGACGTCACTGTGGGGCTGGAGCAGAGTCAGTTCAGTGTCAGGCTGACCTCACTGTGGGGCTGGGGCAGAGTCAGTTCAGTGTTAGGCTGGCGTCACTGTGGGGCTGGGGCAGAGTCAGTTCAGTGTTAGGCTGGCGTCACTGTGGGGCTGGGGCAGTCAGTTCAGTGTCAGGCTGACCTCACTGTGGGGCTGGAGCAGAGTCAGTTCAGTGTTAGGCTGACGTCACTGTGGGGCTGGAGCAGAGTCAGTTCAGTGTTAGGCTGACGTCACTGTGGGGCTGGGGCAGTCAGTTCAGTGTTACGCTGACGTCACTGTGGGGCTGGAGCAGAGTCAGTTCAGTGTTAGGCTGGCGTCACTGTGGGGCTGGGGCAGAGTCAGTTCAGTGTTAGGCTGACGTCACTGTGGGGCTGGAGCAGAGTCAGTTCAGTGTCAGGCTGACCTCACTGTGGGGCTGGAGCAGAGTCAGTTCAGTGTTAGGCTGGCGTCACTGTGGGGCTGGGGCAGAGTCAGTTCAGTGTTAGGCTGGCGTCACTGTGGGGCTGGGGCAGAGTCAGTTCAGTGTTAGGCTGGCGTCACTGTGGGGCTGGGGCAGAGTCAGTTCAGTGTTAGGCTGACGTCACTGTGGGGCTGGGGCAGAGTCAGTTCAGTGTTAGGCTGGCGTCACTGTGGGGCTGGGGCAGAGTCAGTTCAGTGTCAGGCTGACGTCACTGTGGGGCTGGGGCAGAGTCAGTTCAGTGTCAGGCTGGCGTCACTGTGGGGCTGGGGCAGAGTCAGTTCAGTGTTAGGCTGACGTCACTGTGGGGCTGGGGCAGAGTCAGTTCAGTGTTAGGCTGGCGTCACTGTGGGGCTGGGGCAGAGTCAGTTCAGTGTTCGGCTGACGTCACTGTGGGGCTGGGGCAGTCAGTTCAGTGTTCGGCTGACGTCACTGTGGGGCTGGGGCAGTCAGTTCAGTGTTCGGCTGACGTCACTGTGGGGCTGGGGCAGTCAGTTCAGTGTTAGGCTGGCGTCACTGTGGGGCTGGGGCAGTCAGTTCAGTGTCAGGCTGACGTCACTGTGGGGCTGGGGCAGAGTCAGTTCAGTGTTAGGCTGGCGTCACTGTGGGGCTGGGGCAGAGTCAGTTCAGTGTTCGGCTGACGTCACTGTGGGGCTGGGGCAGAGTCAGTTCAGTGTTAGGCTGACGTCACTGTGGGGCTGGGGCAGAGTCAGTTCAGTGTTAGGCTGACGTCACTGTGGGGCAGAGTCAGTTCAGTGTTAGGCTGACGTCACTGTGGGGCTGGGGCAGAGTCAGTTCAGTGTTAGGCTGACGTCACTGTGGGGCTGGGGCAGAGTCAGTTCAGTGTTAGGCTGACGTCACTGTGGGGCTGGGGCAGAGTCAGTTCAGTGTTAGGCTGACGTCACTGTGGGGCTGAGTCAGTTCAGTGTTAGGCTGACGTCACTGTGGGGCTGGGGCAGAGTCAGTTCAGTGTTAGGCTGACGTCACTGTGGGGCAGAGTCAGTTCAGTGTTAGGCTGACGTCACTGTGGGGCTGGGGCAGAGTCAGTTCAGTGTTAGGCTGACGTCACTGTGGGGCTGGGGCAGAGTCAGTTCAGTGTTAGGCTGACGTCACTGTGGGGCTGGGGCAGAGTCAGTTCAGTGTTAGGCTGGCGTCACTGTGGGGCTGGGGCAGAGTCAGTTCAGTGTCAGGCTGACGTCACTGTGGGGCTGGGGCAGAGTCAGTTCAGTGTTAGGCTGACGTCACTGTGGGGCTGGGGCAGAGTCAGTTCAGTGTTAGGCTGGCGTCACTGTGGGGCTGGGGCAGAGTCAGTTCAGTGTCAGGCTGACCTCACTGTGGGGCTGGGGCAGAGTCAGTTCAGTGTTAGGCTGACGTCACTGTGGGGCTGGGGCAGAGTCAGTTCAGTGTTAGGCTGACGTCACTGTGGGGCTGGGGCAGAGTCGGCTCCATGTTTAGCTCGCCTGGGGAAGGCTGCCAGCTTGGGCACGTGTAAGCTTCCGGGGCTTGTGACTGACTCCGCCCCGCCCCTCCATGCCTTTGATGGACAGGCCGTGGCCTGGCAGCCTCAGGTGCCCCCGGGCTGGTGACGCCACCCCTCAGACGCGCGGGTACATTCCAGGAGCTGCAGGTCACTGGTCTGCCGGCGCTCCCTTTCAGCACGTGTGATCCTGCGCTTCTGAGAGGATCCCTCTCTCTCCCAGCCCTCAGGGGCCGGCCCCTCCCCCTGCTGGGGTCACGCCCTCCGAGGCTGATCCGAAGGGGGGGGGCAGGACCCCCCCCCCCCCCCCCCAACTGCAAGGCAGCAGCTCCTTTGAGTTCATGGAGAGCCGGCAGCCGATGCTTGTGTAAGATTTGTGCAAACCCTCTGGATTCTTCGAATATACCCCCCCCCCCCCCACACACACACACCGGATAATAAGGGTTAGAGGAGGTTACGACGCCCTACGTTGCTTCTGAAGTCTTTTTAGGTGACCATAGTCAGCAAACCGAAAATGATGACATTTCACAAACCTAGAAATAGGACAACTTCGACATCACCAAGGGGCCCAGAATGACTCATCCCCAGCGCCCCCCCTGCACAGACCGCGAGGCACGAGGGGGGGGGGGGTGAAGAGAAACTTTTATTCACATTATGCGTGGCCTCCAGGTCGCCGTCCCAGGAGCGGCTCTTTCATCCTCATCTGGACACATGAAGACGGGCAATCATGGCGTTCAGTGACGTCACGTCGACCCTCTGCCAAAGCTGGGGGGGGGGGGGGCTCATTTCACTGCCAGGCTCGGCTCCTCCTTTCACCCGGCTCCAGTGTGCCTTGGTCAGAGGGCGGCCCTCTTAGAGCCGCATTAGACGCCACCCAAATAAATAAAGAAATCCCCGCTCACCCTTCCCACGGGAGTCCCCCCATGTCCAGCGCCTCTGCGGCGTCATTTCCGGCACGCAGTGGGCTGGGGCCAGGTATTCATGCCTGCCCCCCCCACTGGCCCTCCTCTCTGTTCTCTGCAGAAGGGTAAATAAAGCCACGCGCAGGCCACCCAGCAGGAGGGCTTGCTTCAACTCAAATTCAAAATCTAATAAAATAGGATGGGCTTGATAAACTAGGCGCGGCCTCATCAGTGCAAACACTACTGGGTACCCGATAGGGACGGGGCGCACCAGAGGTGGATGGGGACTTGGTCCAGCTGGAAGGACTGGTGTCTGCAGGTTGCAGGAGGTTATGGAGCCGGCCATGGTGGGGGGGCCCGGATACGACGGCGGCCACATCCAGGCCATTGGTGGAGCTACAGAGGCTGCGTAGTACATAGTGGCACCTCTCCAGGAGCACAACAGAGGTGCCTTGCGCCAAACCCCAGGAGTCTTCACGGCAGGGCCCTGGAGGAAAACATCGGCACCCGCTAGTCCTTCGGGCGGTGGTAAGCCTGAGCAACCAGGAGATTGCCTTGCAATGCGCCCCCCCTAAAAAGGCGCGAGTAAAGTCATGGGCTGGCGGTCCATGGTAATTAAGGGGGAAATCTCCAAGAAAAGGGTAGCCCCGATTGGGTTGGCCACACTGCAGTTTGGCTCATCAGGCAGATGGGCAGCTTAGGTTGCTCACCGCTGCCTGCCCTTGGATCGCCCATAACTTAACCGACCACGTTGGCATACCTCTTGTATGTAAATAAACCTGCAGCAAACGGTATCCCCAAAAACTAGTGTGGACTGATTATTTATTGCAGCGCGACCAATTACTGCTAAGCTGGGAGCGTTGCTGATATCGATACTATGCTCCTCGTCTGAGGAGGAGGCCAACTACAGGGTCCGTCCATGCCTAGCTGCCACTGGTTCGCTTGGTACGTCCAGGAACGCAGCTTGTTTCATTGCTCATTCCTCCTCCGCTCGCCTTGAGTTTGCTCCATCATCCTGCCCTCTTCTCCCTTGGGGACACAGAGGAGGTAAGCCAACTGACCCTTGGAGTCCACTTTTGTGTCCTTGGTACAAGAGGGAGCTGGTCTAGTCCCTCAGGGCTCGTCTCAGGTTACAGACAGCAGGTCCACTCCTCGTTTGATCTTTTGTAGCTCCAGTAAGTATTCTGAACTGGGTGCACATTGGTGCCACAATTATACCTGGCACAAGCTGGTGGGTCAGTGACGCGACCTGATGCAGCCTCCGCGCTGATGGTTGTCACCAGCCAATGACGTGACCTGATGCAGCTTCAGTGCTGATGGTTGTTACCAGCCAATGATGTGACCGGGTGCAGTCTCTGTGCTGTTGATGGTTGTCACCAGCCAATGACGTGCCCTGGTGCAGTCTCCGTGCTGCTTGCTGATGGTTTGACCAGCAGCCAATGATGTGACCTGGTGCAGTCTCCGTGCTGATGGTTGTCACCAGCCAATGACGTGACCTGGTGCAGTCTCCGTGCTGATGGTTGTCACCAGCCAATTACGTGACCTGATGCAGCTTCAGTGCTGATGGTTTGATCAGCAGCTAATGATGTGACCGGGTGCAGTCTCTGTGCTGCTGATGGTTGTCACCAGCCAATGACGTGACTTGGTGCAGTCTCCGTGCTGCTTGCTGATGGTTTGACCAGCAGCCAATGATGTGACCTGGTGCAGTCTCCGTGCTGCTGATGGTTTGATCAGCAGCCAATGATGTGACCGGGTGCAGTCTCTGTGCTGCTGATGGTTGTCACCAGCCAATGATGTGACCTGGTGCAGTCTCTGTGCTGCTGATGGTTTGATCAGCAGCCAATGATGTGACCGGGTGCAGTCTCTGTGCTGCTGATGGCTGACACCAGCCAATGATGTGACCGGGTGCAGTCTATGTGCTGCTGATGGCTGACACCAGCCAATGATGTGACCGGGTGCAGTCTCCGTGCTGCTGATGGTTTGATCAGCAGCCAATGATGTGACCGGGTGCAGTCTCCGTGCTGCTGATGGTTTGATCAGCAGCCAATGATGTGACCGGGTGCAGTCTCTGTGCTGCTGATGGTTGTCACCAGCCAATGATGTGACCGGGTGCAGTCTCTGTGCTGTTGATGGTTGTCACCAGCCAATGACGTGCCCTGGTGCAGTCTCCGTGCTGCTTGCTGATGGTTTGACCAGCAGCCAATGATGTGACCTGGTGCAGTCTCCGTGCTGATGGTTGTCACCAGCCAATGACGTGACCTGATGCAGCCTCCGTGCTGATGGTTGTCACCAGCCAATTACGTGACCTGATGCAGCTTCAGTGCTGATGGTTTGACCAGCAGCCAATGATGTGACCTGGTGCAGTCTCCGTGCTGCTGATGGTTTGATCAGCAGCCAATGATGTGACCGGGTGCAGTCTCTGTGCTGCTGATGGTTGTCACCAGCCAATGATGTGACCTGGTGCAGTCTCTGTGCTGCTGATGGTTTGATCAGCATCCAATGATGTGACCGGGTGCAGTCTCTGTGCTGCTGATGGCTGACACCAGCCAATGATGTGACCGGGTGCAGTCTCTGTGCTGCTGATGGCTGACACCAGCCAATGATGTGACCGGGTGCAGTCTCCGTGCTGCTGATGGTTTGATCAGCAGCCAATGATGTGACCGGGTGCAGTCTCCGTGCTGCTGATGGTTTGATCAGCAGCCAATGATGTGACCGGGTGCAGTCTCTGTGCTGCTGATGGTTGTCACCAGCCAATGATGTGACCTGGTGCAGTCTCCGTGCTGCTTGCTGATGGTTTGACCAGCAGCCAATGATGTCACCGGGTGCAGTCTCCGTGCTGCTTGCTGATGGTTTGACCAGCAGCCAATGATGTGACCGGGTGCAGTCTCCGTGCTGCTTGCTGATAGTTTGACCAGCAGCCAATGATGTGACCTGGTGCAGTCTCTGTGCTGCTGATGGCTGACACCAGCCAATGATGTGACCGGGTGCAGTCTCCGTGCTGCTGATGGTTGTCACCAGCCAATGATGTGACCGGGTGCTGTCTCCGTGCTGCTGATGGTTGTCACCAGCCAATGATGTGATCGGGTGCAGTCTCTGTGCTGTTGATGGTTGTCACCAGCCAATGATGTGACCGGGTGCAGTCTCTGTGCTGCTGATGGTTGACACCAGCCAATGATGTGACCAGGTGCTGTCTCTGTGCTGCTGATGGTTTGATCAGCAGCCAATGATGTGACCGGGTGCAGTCTCCGTGCTGCTGATGGTTGTCACCAGCCAATGATGTGACCGGGTGCTGTCTCCGTGCTGCTGATGGTTGTCACCAGCCAATGACGTGACCGGGTGCAGTCTCTGTGCTGTTGATGCTTGTCACCAGCCAATGATGTGACCAGGTGCTGTCTCTGTGCTGCTGATGGTTTGATCAGCAGTCTTCATTGGCTTTACGGGGACTCCTCATGAGATCTGCGCCTGCCTTTAGATGCTGGTTGCTCTCTGATGCCGGTCTTAAAAAGTTTTATTCATACACTGATACATGCTATAAATTATTATTTCTGCACTGGAATACGGTTGCATAACCAACATTGAGCCCTGTGCGTTTTATTGGTATCCCTGCCCCCTTGGTTACAATCGATTGATTTCATAACTTACATATTTCTTGAAATTAGAGTGTGAATTAAGGATGCGCTTGGACTTGATGTGGAAGGAGGTGGTCTTAAAGTGTATATTTTGGAGGAAAGCCCTCAACTCAAGGGTCTATTTTTGAAAGGGCCCACGCGTGCCAGGGTTCAACGAGTGAATGAACCCTGGCACGTAACCGCGGTGGATGGATGAGCAGACCAAGGTGGGCTTCTTAACACCGCGCTCTGGTTTTGGCGTCACCGTATGGACAGAATGGCAGTAGCGTGCGGTGGATGATGTAGGTGGGCTCAAGAGCTTGCGGTGCCTAACGTGTATGAATCTGGCGTGCGCAAGCATGAGTTGCGAAAGCCGCTTGAGTACTAGTCCAACCGGCTCATTCCGAGCATGCGGAAGAGAGGCAGCCCCCTCAACGGATGGCGGAGAGGACCACGGTGGGCTTCTTACGCCGCGCCCTGGTTTTGGCGTCACCGTATCACCCTGATGGCCGTAGAGTGAGTACAACGATGGTCTAGGTGGGTTCAAGACCATGGGGGTGCCAACGTTTTATGACTTGGCTCTATGGTAAGCATGCGTAGCAGGGGGTCCCTTGAGGAAGCGGTTGGACCATCTCAACCTGCACAACTCGTGCATTAAACAGAGGCGACCCCGCTCAAGGGGTGGCTGAGACCACACGCGCCAGCGTCTTACGCCAGCGTCTTAATCCGCGCCCTGTTTTGGTAGAGGGGGTCGCCAGGAGCCCCTCGAGGGAGAGGTTGCACTTGTTCAACCTGCTCAGTGCTCATGCATGTGCGCAACAGAGAGGTGTCTGCGCGAAAGCGCAGGCGGGGGAGTGCGCCACGCGTGTTAACGCCGCCTTCTAGCGGTACTGAGGTGGTGGTGGTAGGTCAGTGGTTTCAGGAGTCTGACTTTGATTGACTGTCAGCACACTCAGTCGAAGACGTGCTGATTTCTGAAGGCTGTAGTAAACGTGTGCAGGGCTGAGGCTGTGCTGACACCACCCATGAACCTCTCGGTGTCTCATCGTCATCTCCGGCGCATGCGTGGCCGGCTGGGGGTGTTTCACCTGCTCTTCGAAGTTACTCAACTCTTAACTCTCGGAGTCAGGGCGCGAGCAGAGGGTTTACAATCAGGACATTGTTTGATGGCCCCAGGCCTGCGGATGCTGACATAAACACCGGAAGTGTGCTGACGCAAACTGAGAGTAGCAACATTTACCGGAAGCGAGGGTGTGGCTGAACTGCTGCAGCCTGTCCTACGTCAGCCTCCCCCACCCCCTTCCTCCCTGCAGGAACGCAGGAAGGACAGGCCCTGGAGAGCAGAGGGTGAGGGTGAGCAGGGCTGCAGGAAGGGCAGGCCCTGGAGAGCAGAGGGTGAGGGTGAGCAGGGCTGCAGGAAGGACAGGCCCTGGAGAGCAGAGGGTGAGGGTGAGCAGGGCTGCAGGAAGGACAGGCCCTGGAGAGCAGAGGGTGAGGGTGAGCAGGGCTGCAGGAAGGACAGGCCCTGGATAGCAGAGGGTGAGGGTGAGGGTGAGGGGGCTGCAGGAAGGACAGGCCCTGGAGAGCAGAGGGTGAGGGTGAGCAGGGCTACAGGAAGGACAGACCCTGGAGAGCAGAGGGTGAGGGTGAGCAGGGCTGCAGGAAGGACAGGCACTGGAGAGCAGAGGGTGAGGGTGAGCAGGGCTGCAGGAAGGACAGGCCCTGGAGAGCAGAGGGTGAGGGTGAGCAGGGCTGCAGGGAGGACAGGCCCTGGAGAGCAGAGGGTGAGGGTGAGCAGGGCTGCAGGAAGGACAGGCCCTGGAGAGCAGAGGGTGAGGGTGAGCAGGGCTGCAGGAAGGACAGGCCCTGGAGAGCAGAGGGTGAGGGTGGGCAGGGCTGCAGGAAGGACAGGCCCTGGGGGGCAGAGGGTGAGGGGGGCAGGGCTGCAGGAAGGACAGGCCCTGGAGAGCAGAGGGTGAGCAGGGCTGCTGGAAGGACAGGCCCTGGAGAGCAGAGGGTGAGCAGGGCTGCAGGGAGGACAGGCCCTGGGGAGCAGAGGGTGAGGGTGAGCAGGGCTGCAGGAAGGACAGGCCCTGGAGAGCAGAGGGTGAGGGGGGCAGGGCTGCAGGAAGGACAGGCCCTGGGGGGCAGAGGGTGAGGGGGGCAGGGCTGCAGGAAGGACAGGCCCTGGGGGGCAGAGGGTGAGGGTGAGCAGGGCTGCAGGAAGGACAGGCCCTGGAGAGCAGAGGGTGAAGGTGAGGAGGGCTGCAGGAAGGACAGGCCCTGGAGAGCAGAGAGTGAGGGTGAGCAGGGCTGCAGGAAGGACAGGCCCTGGAGAGCAGAGGGTGAGGGTGAGCAGGGCTGCAGGAAGGACAGGCCCTGGGGGGCAGAGGGTGAGGGTGAGGGTGAGGGGGCCGCAGGAAGGACAGGCCCTGGAGAGCAGAGGGTGAGGGTGAGCAGGGCTGCAGGAAGGACAGGCCCTGGAGAGCAGAGGGTGAGGGTGGGCAGGGCTGCAGGAAGGACAGGCCCTGGAGAGCAGAGGGTGAGGGAGAGCAGGGCTGCAGGAAGGACAGGCCCTGGGGGGCAGAGGGTGAGGGGGGCAGGGCTGCAGGAAGGACTGGCCCTGTGGGGCAGAGGGTGAGGGAGAGCAGGGCTGCAGGAAGGACAGGCCCTGGGGGGCAGAGGGTGAGGGGGGCAGGGCTGCAGGAAGGACAGGCCCTGGGGGGCAGAGGGTGAGGGTGAGCAGGGCTGCAGGAAGGACAGACCCTGGAGAGCAGAGGGTGAGGGTGAGCAGGGCTGCAGGAAGGACAGGCCCTGGAGAGCAGAGGGTGAGGGTGGGCAGGGCTGCAGGAAGGACAGGCCCTGGAGAGCAGAGGGTGAGGGTGGGCAGGGCTGCAGAAAGGACAGGCCCTGGAGAGCAGAGGGTGAGGGAGAGCAGGGCTGCAGGAAGGACAGGCCCTGGAGAGCAGAGGGTGAGGGAGAGCAGGGCTGCAGGAAGGACAGGCCCTGGGGGGCAGAGGGTGAGGGGGGCAGGGCTGCAGGAAGGACAGGCCCTGTGGGGCAGAGGGTGAGGGAGAGCAGGGCTGCAGGAAGGACAGGCCCTGGGGGGCAGAGGGTGAGGGGGGCAGGGCGGCAGGAAGGACAGGCCCTGGGGGGCAGAGGGTGAGGGTGAGCAGGGCTGCAGGAAGGACAGGCCCTGGAGAGCAGAGGGTGAGGGTGAGCAGGGCTGCAGGAAGGACAGGCCCTGGGGGGCAGAGGGTGAGGGTGAGGGTGAGGGGGCCGCAGGAAGGACAGGCCCTGGAGAGCAGAGGGTGAGGGTGAGCAGGGCTGCAGGAAGGACAGGCCCTGGAGAGCAGAGGGTGAGGGTGGGCAGGGCTGCAGGAAGGACAGGCCCTGGAGAGCAGAGGGTGAGGGAGAGCAGGGCTGCAGGAAGGACAGGCCCTGGGGGGCAGAGGGTGAGGGGGGCAGGGCTGCAGGAAGGACAGGCCCTGGGGGGCAGAGGGTGAGGGTGAGCAGGGCTGCAGGAAGGACAGGACCTGGAGAGCAGAGGGTGAGGGTGAGCTGGGCTGCAGGAAGGACAGGCCCAGGAGAGCAGAGAGTGAGGGTGAGCAGGGCTGCAGGAAGGACAGGCCCTGGAGAGCAGAGGGTGAGGGTGAGGGGGCTGCAGGAAGGACAGGCCCTGGAGAGCAGAGGGTGAGGGTGGGGAGGGCTTCAGGAAGGACAGGCCCTGGAGAGCAGAGGGTGAGGGTGAGCAGGGACGCAGGAAGGACAGTCCCTGGAGAGCAGAGGGTGAGGGTGAGCCGGGCTGCAGGAAGGACAGGCCCTGGAGAGCAGAGGGTGAGCAGGGACGCAGGAAGGACAGGCCCTGGAGAGCAGAGGGTAAGGGTGAGCAGGGCTGCAGGAAGGACAGTCCCTTGAGAGCAGAGGGTGAGGGCGAGCAGGGCTGCAGGAAGGACAGGCCCTGGAGAGCAGAGGGTGAGGGTGAGGGGGCTGCAGGAAGGACAGGCCCTGGAGAGCAGAGGGTGAGGGTAGGCAGGGACGCAGGAAGGACAGGCCCTGGAGAGCAGAGGGTGAGGGTGAGCAGGGACGCAGGAAGGACAGTCCCTGGAGAGCAGAGGGTGAGGGTGAGCCGGGCTGCAGGAAGGACAGGCCCTGGAGAGCAGAGGGTGAGCAGGGACGCAGGAAGGACAGGCCCTGGAGAGCAGAGGGTAAGGGTGAGCAGGGCTGCAGGAAGGACAGTCCCTTGAGAGCAGAGGGTGAGGGCGAGCAGGGCTGCAGGAAGGACAGGCCCTGGAGAGCAGAGGGTGAGGGTGAGGGGGCTGCAGGAAGGACAGGCCCTGGAGAGCAGAGGGTGAGGGTAGGCAGGGACGCAGGAAGGACAGGCCCTGGAGAGCAGAGGGTGAAGGTGAGCAGGGCTGCAGGAAGCACAGGCCCTGGAGAGCAGAGGGTGAGGGCGAGGGGGCTGCAGGAAGGACAGGCCCTGGAGAGCAGAGGGTGAGGGTGAGGGAGGGCTGCAGGAAGGACAGGCCCTGGAGAGCAGAGGGTAAGGGTGAGCAGGGCTGCAGGAAGGACAGGCCCTGGAGAGCAGAGGGTGAGGGTGAGCAGGGCTGCAGGAAGGCAGGCCCTGGAGAGCAGAGGGTAAGGATGAGGGGGCTGCAGGAAGGACAGGCCCTGGAGAGCAGAGGGTGAGGGTGAGCAGGGACGCAGGAAGGACAGGCCCTGGAGAGCAGAGGGTGAGGGTGAGCAGGGACGCAGGAAGGACAGGCTCTGGAGGGCAGAGGGTGGGCAGGGCTGCAGGAAGGACAGGCCCTGGAGAGCAGAGGGTGAGGGTAGGCAGGGCCGCAGGAAGGACAGGTCCTGGAGAGCAGAGGGTGAGGGTGGGCTGCAGGAAGGACAGGCCCTGGAGAGCAGAGGGTGAGGGTGAGCAGGGACGCAGGAAGGACAGGCCCTGGAGAGCAGAGAGTGAGGGTGAGGGGGCTGCAGGAAGGACAGGCCCTGGAGAGCAGAGGGTGAAGGTGAGCAGGGCTGCAGGAAGGACAGGCCCTGTAGAGCAGAGGGTGAGGGTAGGCAGGGACGCAGGAAGGACAGGCCCTGGAGAGCAGAGGGTGAGGGTGAGCAGGGACGCAGGAAGGACAGGCCCTGGAGAGCAGAGGGTGAGGGTGAGCAGGGACGCAGGAAGGACAGGCCCTGGAGAGCAGAGGGTGAGGGTGAGCAGGGACGCAGAAAGGACAGGCTCTGGATGGCAGAGGGTGAGGGTAGGCAGGGCCGCAGGAAGGACAGGTCCTGGAGAGCAGAGGGTGAGGGTGGGCTGCAGGAAGGACAGGCCCTGGAGAGCAGAGGGTGAGGGTGAGCAGGGACGCAGGAAGGACAGGCCCTGGAGAGCAGAGGGTGAGGGTGAGCAGGGACGCAGGAAGGACAGGCCCCGGAGAGCAGAGGGTGAGGGTGGGCTGCAGGAAGGACAGGCCCTGGAGAGCAGAGGGAGAGGGTAGGCAGGGACGCAGGAAGGACAGGCCCTGGAGAGCAGAGGGTGAAGGTGAGCAGGGCTGCAGGAAGCACAGGCCCTGGAGAGCAGAGAGTGAGGGTGAGGGGGCTGCAGGAAGGACAGGCCCTGGAGAGCAGAGGGTGAAGGTGAGCAGGGCTGCAGGAAGGACAGGCCCTGGAGATCAGAGGGTGAACACAGGCAAGTGCCGCAGGAAGGACAGGCCCTGTAGAGCAGAGGGTGAGGGTGAGCAGGGACGCAGGAAGGACAGGCCCTGGAGAGCAGAGGGTGAGGGTGAGCAGGGACGCAGGAAGGACAGGCCCTGGAGAGCAGAGGGTGAGGGTGAGCAGGGACGCAGGAAGGACAGGCCCTGGAGAGCAGAGGGTGAGGGTGAGCAGGGACGCAGGAAGGACAGGCCCTGGAGAGCAGAGGGTGAGGGTGAGCAGGGACGCAGGAAGGACAGGCCCTGGAGAGCAGAGGGTGAGGGTGAGCAGGGACGCAGGAAGGACAGGCCCTGGAGAGCAGAGGGTGAGGGTGAGCAGGGCTGCAGGAAGGACAGGCCCTGGAGAGCAGAGGGTGAGGGTGAGGGGGCTGCAGGAAGGACAGGTCCTGGAGAGCAGAGGGTGAGGGTGAGCAGGGCTGCAGGAAGGACAGGCCCTGGAGAGCAGAGGGTGAGGGTAGGCAGGGACGCAGGAAGGACAGGCCCTGGAGAGCAGAGGGTGAAGGTGAGCAGGGCTGCAGGAAGCACAGGCCTTGGAGAGCAGAGAGTGAGGGTGAGGGGGCCGCAGGAAGGACAGGCCCTGGAGAGCAGAGGGTGAGGGTGAGCAGGGCTGCAGGAAGGACAGGTCCTGGAGAGCAGAGGGTGAGGGTGAGCAGGGCTGCAGGAAGGACAGGCCCTGGAGAGCGGAGTGTGAGGGTGAGGGGGCTGCAGGAAGGACAGGCCCTGGAGAGCAGAGGGTGAGGGTGAGCAGGGCTGCAGGAAGGACAGGCCCAGTAGAGCAGAGGGTGAGGGTAGGCAGGGACGCAGGAAGGACAGGCCCTGGAGAGCAGAGGGTGAGGGTGAGGAGGGCTGCAGGAAGGACAGGCCCTGGAGAGCAGAGGGTGAGGGTGAGGAGGGCTGCAGGAAGGACAGGCCCTGGAGAGCAGAGGGTGAGGGTGAGCAGGGCTGCAGGAAGGACAGGCCCTGGAGAGCAGAGGGTGAGGGTGAGCAGGGCTGCAGGAAGGACAGGCCCTGGAGAGCAGAGGGTGAGGGTGAGCAGGGACGCAGGAAGGACAGGCTCTGGAGAGCAGAGGGTGAGGGTGAGCAGGGCTGCAGGAAGGACAGGCCCTGGAGAGCAGAGGGTGAGGGTGAGCAGGGACGCAGGAAGGACAGGCCCTGGAGAGCAGAGGGTAAGGGTGGGCTGCAGGAAGGACAGGCCCTGGAGAGCAGAGGGTGAGCAGGGACGCAGGAAGGACAGGCCCTGGAGAACAGAGGGTGAGGGTGAGCAGGGCTGCAGGAAGGACAGGCCCTGGAGAGCAGAGGGTGAGGGTGGGCAGGACTGCAGGAAGGGCAGGCCCTGTAGAGCAGAGGGTGAGGGTAGGCAGGGACGCAGGAAGGACAGGCCCTGGAGAGCAGAGGGTGAGGGTGGGCAGGGCTGCAGGAAGGACAGGCCCTGGAGAGCAGAGGGTGAGGGTGGGCAGGACTGCAGGAAGGACAGGCCCTGGAGAGCAGAGGGTGAGGGTGAGCAGGGCTGCAGGAAGGACAGGCCCAGTAGAGCAGAGGGTGAGGGTAGGCAGGGACGCAGGAAGGACAGGCCCTGGAGAGCAGAGGGTGAGGGTGAGCAGGGCTGCAGGAAGGACAGGCCCTGGAGAGCAGAGGGTGAGGGTGAGCAGGGCTGCAGGAAGGACAGGCCCTGGGGGGCAGAGGGTGAGAGTGAGCAGGGCTGCAGGGAGGACAGGCTCTGGAGAGCAGAGGGTGAAGGTGAGCAGGGCTGCAGGAAGCACAGGCCCTGGAGAGCAGAGGGTGAGGGTGGGCAGGGCTGCAGGAAGGACGGGCCCTGGAGAGCAGAGGGTGAGGGTGGGCAGGGCTGCAGGAAGGACAGGTCCTGGAGAGCAGAGGGTGAGAGTGAGCAGGGCTGCAGGGAGGACAGGCCCAGTAGAGCAGAGGGTGAGGGTGAGCAGGGACGCAGGAAGGACAGGCCCTGGAGAGCAGAGGGTGAGGGTGAGCAGGGCTGCAGGAAGGACAGGCCCTGGAGAGCAGAGGGTGAGGGTGAGCAGGGACGCAGGAAGGACAGGCCCTGTAGAGCAGAGGGTGAGGGTGAGGGTGAGCAGGGACGCAGGAAGGACAGGCCCTGGAGAGCAGAGGGTGAGGGTGAGCAGGGCTGCAGGAAGGACAGGCCCTGGAGAGCAGAGGGTGAGGGTGAGCAGGACTGCAGGAAGGACAGGCCCTGGAGAGCAGAGGGTGAGGGTGGGCAGGGCTGCAGAAGGACAGACCCTGGAGAGCAGAGGGTGAGGGTGAGGGTGGGCAGGGCTGCAGGAAGGACAGGCCCTGGAGAGAAGAGGGTGGGCAGGGCTGCAGGAAGGACAGGCCCTGGAGAGCAGAGGGTGAGGGTGAGCAGGGCTGCAGGAAGGACAGGCCCTGGAGAGCAGAGGGTGAGGGTAGGCAGGGACGCAGGAAGGACAGGCCCTGGAGAGCAGAGGGTGAAGGTGAGCAGGGCTGCAGGAAGGACAGACCCTGGAGAGCAGAGGGTGAGGGTGAGCAGGGCTGCAGGAAGGACAGGCCCTGGGGAGCAGAGGGTGAGGGTAGGCAGGGACGCAGGAAGGACAGGCCCTGGAGAGCAGAGAGTGAGGGTGAGGGGGCCGCAGGAAGGACAGGCCCTGGAGAGCAGAGGGTGAGGGTGAGCAGGGCTGCAGGAAGGACAGGTCCTGGAGAGCAGAGGGTGAGGGTGAGCAGGGCTGCAGGAAGGACAGGCCCTGGAGAGCGGAGAGTGAGGGTGAGGGGGCCGCAGGAAGGACAGGCCCTGGAGAGCAGAGGGTGAGGGTGAGCAGGGCTGCAGGAAGGACAGGCCCAGTAGAGCAGAGGGTGAGGGTAGGCAGGGACGCAGGAAGGACAGGCCCTGGAGAGCAGACTGTGAGGGTGAGGAGGGCTGCAGGTAGGACAGGCCCTGGAGAGCAGAGGGTGAGGGTGAGGAGGGCTGCAGGAAGGACAGGCCCTGGAGAGCAGAGGGTGAGGGTGAGCAGGGCTGCAGGAAGGACAGGCCCTGGAGAGCAGAGGGTGAGGGTGAGCAGGGCTGCAGGAAGGACAGGCCCTGGAGAGCAGAGGGTGAGGGTGAGCAGGGACGCAGGAAGGACAGGCTCTGGAGAGCAGAGGGTGAGGGTGAGCAGGGCTGCAGGAAGGACAGGCCCTGGAGAGCAGAGGGTGAGGGTGAGCAGGGCTGCAGGAAGGACAGGCCCTGGAGAGCAGAGGGTGAGGGTGAGCAGGGACGCAGGAAGGACAGGCCCTGGAGAGCAGAGGGTAAGGGTGGGCTGCAGGAAGGACAGGCCCTGGAGAGCAGAGGGTGAGCAGGGACGCAGGAAGGACAGGCCCTGGAGAACAGAGGGTGAGGGTGAGCAGGGCTGCAGGAAGGACAGGCCCTGGAGAGCAGAGGGTGAGGGTGGGCAGGACTGCAGGAAGGGCAGGCCCTGTAGAGCAGAGGGTGAGGGTAGGCAGGGACGCAGGAAGGACAGGCCCTGGAGAGCAGAGGGTGAGGGTGGGCAGGGCTGCAGGAAGGACAGGCCCTGGAGAGCAGAGGGTGAGGGTGGGCAGGACTGCAGGAAGGACAGGCCCTGGAGAGCAGAGGGTGAGGGTGAGCAGGGCTGCAGGAAGGACAGGCCCAGTAGAGCAGAGGGTGAGGGTAGGCAGGGACGCAGGAAGGACAGGCCCTGGAGAGCAGAGGGTGAGGGTGAGCAGGGCTGCAGGAAGGACAGGCCCTGGAGAGCAGAGGGTGAGGGTGAGCAGGGCTGCAGGAAGGACAGGCCCTGGGGGGCAGAGGGTGAGAGTGAGCAGGGCTGCAGGGAGGACAGGCTCTGGAGAGCAGAGGGTGAAGGTGAGCAGGGCTGCAGGAAGCACAGGCCCTGGAGAGCAGAGGGTGAGGGTGGGCAGGGCTGCAGGAAGGACGGGCCCTGGAGAGCAGAGGGTGAGGGTGGGCAGGGCTGCAGGAAGGACAGGTCCTGGAGAGCAGAGGGTGAGAGTGAGCAGGGCTGCAGGGAGGACAGGCCCAGTAGAGCAGAGGGTGAGGGTGAGCAGGGACGCAGGAAGGACAGGCCCTGGAGAGCAGAGGGTGAGGGTGAGCAGGGCTGCAGGAAGGACAGGCCCTGGAGAGCAGAGGGTGAGGGTGAGCAGGGACGCAGGAAGGACAGGCCCTGTAGAGCAGAGGGTGAGGGTGAGGGTGAGCAGGGACGCAGGAAGGACAGGCCCTGGAGAGCAGAGGGTGAGGGTGAGCAGGGCTGCAGGAAGGACAGGCCCTGGAGAGCAGAGGGTGAGGGTGAGCAGGACTGCAGGAAGGACAGGCCCTGGAGAGCAGAGGGTGAGGGTGGGCAGGGCTGCAGAAGGACAGACCCTGGAGAGCAGAGGGTGAGGGTGAGGGTGGGCAGGGCTGCAGGAAGGACAGGCCCTGGAGAGAAGAGGGTGGGCAGGGCTGCAGGAAGGACAGGCCCTGGAGAGCAGAGGGTGAGGGTGAGCAGGGCTGCAGGAAGGACAGGCCCTGGAGAGCAGAGGGTGAGGGTAGGCAGGGACGCAGGAAGGACAGGCCCTGGAGAGCAGAGGGTGAAGGTGAGCAGGGCTGCAGGAAGGACAGACCCTGGAGAGCAGAGGGTGAGGGTGAGCAGGGCTGCAGGAAGGACAGGCCCTGGGGAGCAGAGGGTGAGGGTAGGCAGGGACGCAGGAAGGACAGGCCCTGGAGAGCAGAGGGTAAGGGTGGGCTGCAGGAAGGACAGGCCCTGGAGAGCAGAGGGTGAGTAGGGACGCAGGAAGGACAGGCCCTGGAGAGCAGAGAGTGAGGGTGAGGGGGCCGCAGGAAGGACAGGCCCTGGAGAGCAGAGGGTGAGGGTGAGCAGGGCTGCAGGAAGGACAGGTCCTGGAGAGCAGAGGGTGAGGGTGAGCAGGGCTGCAGGAAGGACAGGCCCTGGAGAGCGGGGAGTGAGGGTGAGGGGGCCGCAGGAAGGACAGGCCCTGGAGAGCAGAGGGTGAGGGTGAGCAGGGCTGCAGGAAGGACAGGCCCAGTAGAGCAGAGGGTGAGGGTAGGCAGGGACGCAGGAAGGACAGGCCCTGGAGAGCAGACTGTGAGGGTGAGGAGGGCTGCAGGAAGGACAGGCCCTGGAGAGCAGAGGGTGAGGGTGAGGAGGGCTGCAGGAAGGACAGGCCCTGGAGAGCAGAGGGTGAGGGTGAGCAGGGCTGCAGGAAGGACAGGCCCTGGAGAGCAGAGGGTGAGGGTGAGCAGGGCTGCAGGAAGGACAGGCCCTGGAGAGCAGAGGGTGAGGGTGAGCAGGGACGCAGGAAGGACAGGCCCTGGAGAGCAGAGGGTAAGGGTGGGCTGCAGGAAGGACAGGCCCTGGAGAGCAGAGGGTGAGTAGGGACGCAGGAAGGACAGGCCCTGGAGAACAGAGGGTGAGGGTGAGCAGGGCTGCAGGAAGGACAGGCCCTGGAGAGCAGAGGGTGAGGGTGGGCAGGACTGCAGGAAGGGCAGGCCCTGTAGAGCAGAGGGTGAGGGTAGGCAGGGACGCAGGAAGGACAGGCCCTGGAGAGCAGAGGGTGAGGGTGAGCAGGGCTGCAGGAAGGACAGGCCCTGGAGAGCAGAGGGTGAGGGTGGGCAGGACTGCAGGAAGGGCAGGCCCTGTAGAGCAGAGGGTGAGGGTAGGCAGGGACGCAGGAAGGACAGGCCCTGGAGAGCAGAGGGTGAGGGTGGGCAGGGCTGCAGGAAGGACAGGCCCTGGAGAGCAGAGGGTGAGGGTGGGCAGGACTGCAGGAAGGACAGGCCCTGGAGAGCAGAGGGTGAGGGTGAGCAGGGCTGCAGGAAGGACAGGCCCAGTAGAGCAGAGGGTGAGGGTAGGCAGGGACGCAGGAAGGACAGGCCCTGGAGAGCAGAGGGTGAGGGTGAGCAGGGCTGCAGGAAGGACAGGCCCTGGAGAGCAGAGGGTGAGGGTGAGCAGGGCTGCAGGAAGGACAGGCCCTGGGGGGCAGAGGGTGAGAGTGAGCAGGGCTGCAGGGAGGACAGGCTCTGGAGAGCAGAGGGTGAGGGTGAGGGGGCCGCAGGAAGGACAGGCCCTGGAGAGCAGAGGGTGAGGGCGAGGGGGCTGCAGGAAGGACAGGCCCTGGAGAGCAGAGGGTGAGGGTGAGCAGGGCTGCAGGAAGCACAGGCCCTGGAGAGCAGAGGGTGAGGGTGGGCAGGGCTGCAGGAAGGACGGGCCCTGGAGAGCAGAGGGTGAGGGTGAGGGGGCTGCAGGAAGGACAGACCCTGGAGAGCAGAGGGTGAGGGTGGGCAGGGCTGCAGGAAGGACAGGTCCTGGAGAGCAGAGGGTGAGAGTGAGCAGGGCTGCAGGAAGGACGGGCCCTGGGGAGCAGAGGGTGAGGGTGAGGGGGCTGCAGGAAGGACAGACCCTGGAGAGCAGAGGGTGAGGGTGGGCAGGGCTGCAGGAAGGACAGGTCCTGGAGAGCAGAGGGTGAGAGTGAGCAGGGCTGCAGGAAGGACGGGCCCTGGGGAGCAGAGGGTGAGGGTGAGCAGGGCTGCAGGAAGGACGGGCCCTGGAGAGCAGAGGGTGAGGGTGAGGGGGCTGCAGGAAGGACAGACCCTGGAGAGCAGAGGGTGAGCAGGGACGCAGGAAGGACAGGCCCTGGAGAACAGAGGGTGAGGGTGAGCAGGGCTGCAGGGAGGACAGGCCCAGTAGAGCAGAGGGTGAGGGTGAGCAGGGACGCAGGAAGGACAGGCCCTGGAGAGCAGAGGGTGAGGGTGGGCAGGGCTGCAGGAAGGACAGGCCCCGGAGAGCAGAGGGTGAGGGTGAGCAGGGCTGCAGGAAGGACAGGCCCTGGAGAGCAGAGGGTGAGGGTGAGCAGGGCTGCAGGAAGGACGGGCCCTGTAGAGCAGAGGGTGAGGGTGAGGGGGCTGCAGGAAGGACAGACCCTGGAGAGCGGAGAGTGAGGGTGAGCAGGGCTGCAGGAAGGACGGGCCCTGTAGAGCAGAGGGTGAGGGTGAGGGGGCTGCAGGAAGGACAGACCCTGGAGAGCAGAGGGTGAGGGTGGGCAGGGCTGCAGGAAGGACAGGTCCTGGAGAGCAGAGGGTGAGAGTGAGCAGGGCTGCAGGAAGGACGGGCCCTGGGGAGCAGAGGGTGAGGGTGAGCAGGGCTGCAGGAAGGACGGGCCCTGGAGAGCAGAGGGTGAGGGTGAGGGGGCTGCAGGAAGGACAGGCCCTGGAGAGCAGAGGGTGAGGGTGAGCAGGGCTGCAGGAAGGACAGGTCCTGGAGAGCAGAGGGTGAGAGTGAGCAGGGCGGCAGGAAGGACAGGCCCTGGAGAGCAGAGGGTGAGCAGGGACGCAGGAAGGACAGGCCCTGGAGAACAGAGGGTGAGGGTGAGCAGGGCTGCAGGGAGGACAGGCCCAGTAGAGCAGAGGGTGAGGGTGAGCAGGGACGCAGGAAGGACAGGCCCTGGAGAGCAGAGGGTGAGGGTGGGCAGGGCTGCAGGAAGGACAGGCCCTGGAGAGCAGAGGGTGAGGGTGAGCAGGGCTGCAGGAAGGACAGGTCCTGGAGAGCAGAGGGTGAGGGTGAGCAGGGCTGCAGGGAGGACAGGCCCCGGAGAGCAGAGGGTGAGGGTGAGCAGGGCTGCAGGAAGGACAGGTCCTGGAGAGCAGAGGGTGAGGGTGAGCAGGGCTGCAGGAAGGACGGGCCATGGAGAGCAGAGGGTGAGGGTGGGCAGGGACGCAGGAAGGACAGGCCCTGGAGAGCAGAGGGTGAGGGTGAGCAGGGCTGCAGGAAGGACAGGCCCTGGAGAGCAGAGGGTGAGCACAGGCAGGTGCCGCAGGGCTGCCTGGGTGTAGATGGGTGCAGCCGGGATCGGCACAGGAAGGTTGCGTCATAGGTGAGCGGTGTGTCCAGGTGTCTGCGTGTCCTGGGACTCGAGGTTCCTCACCTCGAGTGTTTGGTTACACCTCATTGTTTGGGTTTCCTAGGAGTGAACCAGGGCTGCCTCTTCTATGGTATAATGTGTTGGCTTAGTCATCTTCCTGCTGGTTGTGTGAGTGACTGCAGGGGCGGCCTTAGGCATGTGCAAGCTGTGCACCCGCGCAGGGCCACCAAACCCCAGGGGCCGCCACGCCAATATATATCCTTAATATAATAATCCTCTGAGGATGGATACATATTTGTGGGCTCTGTTCTACTTCCAAACACCCTGAGCCCCCTCTCTTCACTGGCCTCTGCTCAGACCCCCTCTTCCGGGGCGCCCTACCTACGCTCCCTGCCCAGGGCCGCCATGAGCCTAGTGGTGACTGGCTTGTGTGTACGCCCATGATAGATATTCCAGGCATATGTGTGTTGTAATGTAATGTATACCCTCTGGCCGAGCCTGGCCACGGGGGGTGCAGAGAGATACATTTTGAGGGGAGAGGCAGGGTGGCTCTCTACGTCCCTCCCCTCCTTTGATCAGGAAAACATAAACAAACAAAATACTCAGAATCATCAACACAAAGTCTCACAGTCTTTGGCTAGGCGCTGGGTTGGGACATAACTAGTACCACTGACTTCTGGGCATCTCCTTGCGCTCACGTTCACCATTTTGATTTCCGCCAGCGGCATCTCTGGAGAGCTGCGACGGAGACTCTCGGGACAGGTCACCAGGCACTTCAGGTGTCAACACTCCAGCCGCCTGGGCAATACATGGCATGCTCCCGCGGATGTATGACGTTACAACGCATACCATTACAACGCCTACCTTTACATCGTAAGTTTTACAACGCATACCATTACAACGCATAATGCTTTTGGGCGCTGGATAGTGAATAGTTTAATTTACTATTCCAACTCCAGTCCCCGTGGATAGTAGGGAAGGTGTTGGATAGTACATTAAACCTATTCCCTATCCTAGAGCGCCCCCCAGCGCTATGCGTTGTAATAGTTTGCGTTGTAAAAGTTGCGTTGTAAAAGTTTCGTTGTAAAGGCTGTATACCTGCTCCCGCCATCTGCCGTGCCTGAAAGGCACTTTTCGTCTTCGGACCACTCCCTTCGCCTCTGCGGGTGCTCGTAGGGGCTGTGTCGGGTGGTATCTCCTTGAATCACGCCACGTTCTTCACCACCGTGTGTCGGCTTCGCCTTATGGTACCGTCGACCTGTACGACCGTCCACACTTCTGGCTTGTAGGGGGTGCGGAACTTCCACCCCGGGTGACGATCTTGGAAAACTACTCGGGCCCTCTCTTGTAGAGGTGGGGTGTTTGCCTGCTTATCTTCTCATTGGTTACCTGCAACTTCTGCTGCGCCTTCTCCACATCTAGGCATGGCGGCACCCACTCAGCGTCTCCGGGGATGACTCCCGCGGTGGTCGTCTGAACAGTAAGGATGCGAGAGCGCATCCCGTGGTGGAACGAGGAGTCAGCAGGAACGTCTGCAGAGATTGATGAAGTCACACTTCAGCATCTTGGTGCTGGTCCACACCAATCCTGAGGGCTCGATTCAGTGTCCTCATCAACCTTTCTACTTCCCCATTGACTTGTGGCCATTGGCGGGTGATCCTACAGTGCCGAACTGCTTTCTGCGCCAGAAAGTCTTGAAATTCTTGCCCTTGAAAAGGGGACCCATTGTCAGACTTGGCTTCCTCCGGCAGGCCAAGCAGTAAGAAGGTGTACATGGATGAACGCAGTGGAGGGCACCAACTCAACTACGGGGAACTTGGAGAATTAATCCATGATCACCAGAGCGTTTCGCCCGTCAGGAAAATTCCCGAAATCAATGCTGACTTTGGCCCATGGAGTAAGGCATAGTTCTTCGGTCAGCACAGGAGTGGGGGCAAGGTCTTTGCTGTTGATGGTGCAGAGTTCTTCATCCACCCTTTCGTCCATTCCGGGAAACCAAACTTTTACGCGGAGCCTCGCTTTAGACTTTGGTGACCTTGGTGGGTGAGTGCGATCATCCGACTTTGGAGGCTTTTCAGGATGACGATTCTCTGCCCCCGCAAGACCATGCTCAGTTCGTGCCATACGCTCCAGAGTTGGCAACGCATGTTCTGATCATCTGCCGTAATATCAAGTAGGCAGAAAGAGGGAAAAGACCAGGTTCACCCTCCTAATATTAACAGTAGACAAAAAAACTCTTGTGTAAAACAAAAGTCAAAAACCTGGTTGTTAATGCTCGCAACGCACGTTGGGGTTGGAGTAGGAATGACAGTGTTATGTGCAATGAAAAGAAAATGATATTTCTTTTTAGTGTCCTGTTAGAATTGGGGGTCTCTGGTTGGCGCAAGTATGCACTTGTGACAAGCAGGGACCCTCTCCTCTAAGTCAGGGCGAAGGATGACCCCTTAGAATTACCCTTGCTCACCCTCTAGGTGCGTGGCGTGAGCAGCCAAGGCTAATCTTCAGGCGTTAGTTAGTTAAGCATTTGTAATCACACACACAGTAAAATATACCAATCCCCCCACAAATGGACACCAGGCTGTAAATATATAAAAATACGCTTCTTTATGTAAAAATATATATATGTAACTCAACAGACTTATCACAAGACCAAATAACGTTTTTGTTGCACCACAGGTTGTAAATAGGCAAAGGCTCTTAGTTGTAGCTTTCAATGGTTGTTTGTTTGTTCCACGAAAATAATTCAATTGGTTTCCTTCAGAAAAATAGTTCTGTAAGTGTTCTCTCCGTGTTATCCCCTTTCAAAGAGAAAGCCTCTCTCTGTTCCGGGGCTTTGGGACCCTCCCCGGCCTTCGGAGCGCCTTGCAGCGCCTCTCCTGCCTTCAAGGGTGAAACTGACTCGGCCCCTACCAACTCTCACGCATCTCGCGGTAGGCTTGGAATGGACACCAGAGAGGGGCTTGAAAAACCCTGGGCCTTTTCCAGAGGTGGGGGCTGAGCTCGGAGCAGAGCAGCAAGCAGGCGATCAGAGGAGCCCCAGACCTTTTCCAGAGGTGGGGGCTCTCAGCTGCAGTGAGGAGCAGGGAGGGGTGAGAGGAGCCTCTGGGGCCAAGGCACCTTCAGGAATGCTTTCTTTCAGGAATTGTCAGTGCAGAGGGGTCCCTTCTGACAGCGGAGATCTCCGGGAGGCAAGGCACCCTTCACAGTGCGGGGTGCGGCCTCTCCTGGGGGGGCAGAGCAAGGCAGGGCAGCCGGGTGCAATCAGATGCACGGGGTCCAGGCTGCTCGAGTCCCCGGGATTCCGGCGGGAGGGGCTGAAGTCTCCTCAAGGGCTCCGTGAAGCAGGCAGGGGTAGAGGAGCAGCCGGCCTTAGCCCTGGGGCAGAGAGCGACTCCGGGTGGAGCGAGGCTCTCAAGGGCAAGAGGGCAGGCTGGCTCCCGAGTACCACGGCCCTAGGAGGGGGCGAGAGGGGGCAGACTTCACCTCCGGCGGGAGGAAATACTCGGCCTCAGGCAGGGGACGAGCCAAAGCACAGGAGAACCCACTGGTCCTGGGGTTCAGTTCAGGGGGCAAGCTCAATCAAGCCCTTGGAGAAAAGTTTCAAGCACAAATCAGCAAAGTCTTTTAGCAAAGTCTTCTCCTCTCCTTCCTCAGCAAGGCAAGCAGCAGGCCAGTCCTTCCAGCGTCTTCTTCTCCTTCTATTCGGGCAGAGGTTCTTTGTGGTAAAACAGGATTCTGATTTACAAGGAGCAGGGCTCCTACTTTTATACACAGTTTCTTTTGTTCTCACTGGCCAGGGGGGCCTCTGCATAACTGCTCTCAGCTCCTGAGCACTTGTGGTGGGTACTTCTGCTTCTGCATTCAGTGTGAGGGCAGGCACATCAGCCGCTCCCCAGGGGGGCGGAGCCGGCATTGTGAGGACAGGGGCAGCCTGAGCACTTTGTTGACAAGCTTCAGTCCTTCCTGGGCCAGGTGCAGGCTGAGTCATCAGTCGCTCCCCAGGAGGGCGGAGCCAGCATTGTGGGGGCAGAGCACAGCCTGATGCATCATTCAGGGGAAACTCCCACCACCCACTAAGGTGTCATCCTGCTATTCACAACCTGTCAACTCCCAGCCCTGTCACTCACACAACTCAGACAGTCAGATACACACAAGAGCAGAGGCGGGCTGAAATGGTTAGACAAGCAAATGCTAACTTTCTAAAAGTAGCATTTGCAAACCCAGGATATTAAAATAAACTTTACTAAAAGAAGTATTTTATTATTCTGAGTTCAGGCATACTAAACATTAATTTCTACCATGTTCCCTGAGCCTGCTGGGATTATAGAGTGTAATAATTCCAGCAGCCCATCTGGCCTAGAGGGGAACTGGTAGCCTTACAATAGTGAAAAACGAATTTGGCAGTAATTCACTATTAGGACATGCCACACACATCAGGGCATGTTCTACCTTACACTTACAATGCACCCTGCCCTCAGGCCTACCATAGGGGTGACTAATATGAAGTTAAGGGAAGGTTTAGGGGCTGGCAAGTGGGTGCACTTGCCCAGCCAGCATGACAGTACCAGACTGCACGCAGGTTCTGCAATGGCAGACCCTAGATACATTTTAAGGCTGCTTCTGTGGGTGGCGCAACCAGCGCTGCAGGCCCACTAGCAGTATTGGTATTTACAAGCCCTGGCACTCCTAGTGCACTTTACTAGGGACTGACAGTAAATCCAATGAACCAATCATGGACATCAATCACAGATACACTTTACAGTAGGGAGAGCATATGCACTTTAGCACTGGTCAGCAGTGGTAAAGTGCCCAGAGTCATTAAACCAACAAAAACAGGTCAGAGAGAATATTGGAGGAAGGCAAAAAGTTCAGGGATGACCCTGCCAAGAGGCCCAGGTCCAACACAACCCCCTTCCAGCCAAAACGCAGGGTAGACCAATCACCCCTGTGATGGGCTTCCCTGCTTTGGGCGATAGAACCTGGACCTGGCCCGCAACAGCAGGGGCACATTCCAGTTCTACGCCAATCTGAACCTATTTCAAATCCTCTGTCCATACTCTCAGGGTACACCCAACTAATCCAGGGGGCACCCTTTTCTTCCTCCGTGGACACCACCTGTGCAGCCTCTTGCCTTAACTGTCTCACAGGTGTGTCCCAACAGATAGTCATCAAATCACAGTGGCCACTGACAGTAGTCAGGGCTGAGACCCAGGCCTCATGCCTCTCAGGGCTCCCAAACCTCTGTGGCCTCAGAGAGCGGGGGGTGGTAGCCCCAGGTGCTTGGCACCCTTTGTCCACTCTCCCTCCTGTCAGGTCAGGTATGTCATCCTGCCACTGACCCACCAGCCCCAGGCCTGTACCTAGCGGCTGGACCCAACACGGGGGTGGCCTCTCCCACACCCTGTCCTCCTCCTTGGGGCTCTGTACCCTCCCACCTGGAGTGGTACCCCCTTCCAGAATTGTCAGGGCACCTGTGGCAGGTGACCTGCACAATTCGCCCACCAGTTCAGGGGTGCTATCCTGCAACTGGGGCACCAGGTCAGGGGGGACACCCTGCACCTGGCCCTCTATCCTAGGGTCTAAACCCTCAAACTGCACCGGGGTCAGAGGCAAGGACTCCCTCCCTCTGCACCCCCTTCCAGAGTACTGCCCACTCCCAACCGGAGTGGTACCCCTAGAAGCGACATGGGCCAGGACACTGATTACAGTGGTCCCACCCTTCAGGTCAGACAACACCTGATCCTGACTCTCCAACTCAGGGACCCAATCCTGCAGTTGAACACTTGCCTGGCGCACCAGGACTTCCCGGGGAGCACGCATGCCCCCCCTGAGGGTGGCACATAGCTCATGTGCCGTGCGACAGTCTACCTGGCGCAGATCTCCCAACCCCTGTCCCTCTGACAGTGTGGGAAGATCCCCCAGGACAGAAGTGGTGTCCCCCTGGTCATTCACTGGGGACGCAGCCCTGCTGGCTGGCCCCTGACCCACTGGTTCTTCCACTGGGGACTCTTTCCCCCTCTCGCCCCTCTTTCTGGACTTCTGCACCCTCCCAACTGGAGCGGTACTGCCAGACACCAGAACTACTGGAGCTCTGTTTACAGAGCCTCCACGTTCTCTAGCCACTGGGGGATCCCCCACAAAGGGTGACTCATCCGGACAGCCTAGGCTCCCCACCTGGTGTTCCCTTAAAGAACCATCCAGGCTCTGAGACTGAGGTTGGGCACTACCGGGACAAAACCCATTCTCACTCCTTCCCCTTAAGGACAGGACGTGAGGCCCTACACCCCTCTCACTACTACAGGACCTAGCTGGGCTACTCTGCGCCACTTCCACCACTCTGGGCTGGAAGATACCTGAGCCACTCCCCACAGGAACACACCCCAATGCCTCTCCAGACACTCTGGAATCCACCAAAGGGTCAGCCTCCAATGTGAGCTCCCTGGGGTCAGAGAACTCACTCTCAAACAGGTGTTGGCATAGCTCTGGAAAACTGGGACTTAAAGTATGCTCTCCCACAATTGGATTACACAGCCCCCTAGCAGGGTTAATCAAACTATCCTTCACCTCACCATCCAGCGCCTCACACACATACTCCACACCATTCTTCTGAGACTGGCCAGACAGTAGCGAACTGTCTCTGTCACACAACCCACACTCTTCTGGGCGGTCCTTACACTCACCCACCAGGACCTCAACCATGGGGGAATCCCTCCCACCACTAGGACCATGAATTCCTACGCCAGCTACCCTATTCCCTTCAGGGACGCTGCGCACTACTGGAGCTACCTCATGCCCTTGAACCTCCTGGTGTAAGTTAACCCCCTCCAAGTCAGGTGCCATATCTCTAGGTGCGCGCGCTATGCTGTCAGCACTAGGTACCTGAATGTTGCTGCCACCAGCTGAGCTGGACTCCACCTCCAACTCAGCAAAGCTCCATCTGCGAGCTACACACATCTCTGGATGTTGGGCTGACGCCCTCCTGGCTTCAAGCTCCAAATCAAGTTCTCTCATCCTCAAGTAGTGAGCTCTTTGGCGTTCTTGCGCTTCCATTGCCAATTTCTGCTTCTCCATTTCCAATTGTCCTTTTAATCTCGCCATCTCCATTTCATGTGCCCTGGTTGCTGCTCTGTCTGCCAACTCCTCTGGCGACAGGCATCTGGTTGCTGCCTTTTCCATCCTCACTGAACCAGGCATGACGTCTTCAAAAACACATGGAGATCTCCCAGCAAAATTAAACAAAATGGAAATCTGTGGCTGCGTTATAGGTCTGCTCTCACTATGTGGTGATCAGCAATTCACTGTATGTCAATCACAAATGCAAATTCGCAAATCCCACCGCTGCGTCCAATGTTAGAATTGGGGGTCTCTGGTTGGCGCAAGTATGCACTTGTGACAAGCAGGGACCCTCTCCTCTAAGTCAGGGCGAAGGATGACCCCTTAGAATTACCCTTGCTCACCCTCTAGGTGCGTGGCGTGAGCAGCCAAGGCTAATCTTCAGGCGTTAGTTAGTTAAGCATTTGTAATCACACACACAGTAAAATATACCAATCCCCCCACAAATGGACACCAGGCTGTAAATATATAAAAATACGCTTCTTTATGTAAAAATATATATATGTAACTCAACAGACTTATCACAAGACCAAATAACGTTTTTGTTGCACCACAGGTTGTAAATAGGCAAAGGCTCTTAGTTGTAGCTTTCAATGGTTGTTTGTTTGTTCCACGAAAATAATTCAATTGGTTTCCTTCAGAAAAATAGTTCTGTAAGTGTTCTCTCCGTGTTATCCCCTTTCAAAGGAAAGTCTCTCTCTGTTCTGGAGCTTTGGGACCCTCCCCGGCCTTCGGAGCGCCTTGCAGCGCCTCTCCTGCCTTCAAGGGTGAAACTGACTCGGCCCCTACCAACTCTCACGCATCTCGCGGTAGGCTTGGAATGGACACCAGAGAGGGGCTTGAAAAACCCTGGGCCTTTTCCAGAGGTGGGGGCTGAGCTCGGAGCAGAGCAGCAAGCAGGCGATCAGAGGAGCCCCGGACCTTTTCCAGAGGAGGGGGCTCTCAGCTGCAGTGAGGAGCAGGGAGGGGTGAGAGGAGCCTCTGGGGCCAAGGCACCTTCAGGAATGCTTTCTTTCAGGAATTGTCAGTGCAGAGGGGTCCCTTCTGACCGCGGAGGATCTCCGGGAGGCAAGGCACCCTTCACAGTGCGGTGCGGCCTCTCCTGGGGGGGCAGAGCAAGGCAGGGCAGCCGGGTGCAATCAGATGCACGGGGTCCAGGCTGCTCGAGTCCCCGGGATTCCGGCGGGAGGGGCTGAAGTCTCCTCAAGGGCTCCGTGAAGCAGGCAGGGGTAGAGGAGCAGCCGGCCTTAGCCCTGGGGCAGAGAGCGACTCCGGGTGGAGCGAGGCTCTCAAGGGCAAGAGGGCAGGCTGGCTCCCGAGTACCACGGCCCTAGGAGGGGGCGAGAGGGGGCAGACTTCACCTCCGGCGGGAGGAAATACTCGGCCTCAGGCAGGGGACGAGCCAAAGCACAGGAGAACCCACTGGTCCTGGGGTTCAGTTCAGGGGGCAAGCTCAATCAAGCCCTTGGAGAAAAGTTTCAAGCACAAATCAGCAAAGTCTTTTAGCAAAGTCTTCTCCTCTCCTTCCTCAGCAAGGCAAGCAGCAGGCCAGTCCTTCCAGCGTCTTCTTCTCCTTCTATTCGGGCAGAGGTTCTTTGTGGTAAAACAGGATTCTGATTTACAAGGAGCAGGGCTCCTACTTTTATACACAGTTTCTTTTGTTCTCACTGGCCAGGGGGGCCTCTGCATAACTGCTCTCAGCTCCTGAGCACTTGTGGTGGGTACTTCTGCTTCTGCATTCAGTGTGAGGGCAGGCACATCAGCCGCTCCCCAGGGGGGCGGAGCCGGCATTGTGAGGACAGGGGCAGCCTGAGCACTTTGTTGACAAGCTTCAGTCCTTCCTGGGCCAGGTGCAGGCTGAGTCATCAGTCGCTCCCCAGGAGGGCGGAGCCAGCATTGTGGGGGCAGAGCACAGCCTGATGCATCATTCAGGGGAAACTCCCACCACCCACTAAGGTGTCATCCTGCTATTCACAACCTGTCAACTCCCAGCCCTGTCACTCACACAACTCAGACAGTCAGATACACACAAGAGCAGAGGCGGGCTGAAATGGTTAGACAAGCAAATGCTAACTTTCTAAAAGTAGCATTTGCAAACCCAGGATATTAAAATAAACTTTACTAAAAGAAGTATTTTATTATTCTGAGTTCAGGCATACTAAACATTAATTTCTACCATGTTCCCTGAGCCTGCTGGGATTATAGAGTGTAATAATTCCAGCAGCCCATCTGGCCTAGAGGGGAACTGGTAGCCTTACAATAGTGAAAAACGAATTTGGCAGTAATTCACTATTAGGACATGCCACACACATCAGGGCATGTTCTACCTTACACTTACAATGCACCCTGCCCTCAGGCCTACCATAGGGGTGACTAATATGAAGTTAAGGGAAGGTTTAGGGGCTGGCAAGTGGGTGCACTTGCCCAGCCAGCATGACAGTACCAGACTGCACGCAGGTTCTGCAATGGCAGACCCTAGATACATTTTAAGGCTGCTTCTGTGGGTGGCGCAACCAGCGCTGCAGGCCCACTAGCAGTATTGGTATTTACAAGCCCTGGCACTCCTAGTGCACTTTACTAGGGACTGACAGTAAATCCAATGAACCAATCATGGACATCAATCACAGATACACTTTACAGTAGGGAGAGCATATGCACTTTAGCACTGGTCAGCAGTGGTAAAGTGCCCAGAGTCATTAAACCAACAAAAACAGGTCAGAGAGAATATTGGAGGAAGGCAAAAAGTTCAGGGATGACCCTGCCAAGAGGCCCAGGTCCAACATGTCCCCTCACTCACCAGGGTTTCCCCACGGTGACTTGCTTCATCATTGGGGCCATCCCAGTCCTCTACGGGCTGGGGCGTGCTACGACTTGCGAACTACGTAGGAGCACTTTATTGTGATGGACTATGTGTGGTGCATGTGATGTTGTGAGAGTGGAGTGGTAAGTGTCAATGTGATTACAAATACCTGCCAAGTGAGCTATAAATAATTTATTCTGGCTCCTGGGTGGTGTATTAAAAATGGGGTAGCGAATTAGGGATCCTACTTTCAATGGGTAAGGTATGCCTAATCACTTATGCTAACATGTTTCGAGATACCCCTATCTCTTCCTCAGGGCTACACAGGGCCAGCCCTGTGTACGCCACTCCTAAACCGTGCTATACTTAAGGAAAAAAGTGAAAATAATAGAATGTCACGCATATGCGGTCCGGAGGAACACTCGTAGGTGACAATACCCCGCTATCCTGTACTACAAGTTTGGGCAGGACAAGAACGATACTCCGCTGACCATGGGGCACAGTTAGGTCCCTTATTAATGTACAACGTGACCTTCTGGACGTATGTACTAATGCATGCTTTATTCCTGCAGCATTAATTGGAACAAGTATCCACCTCTCTATCCTTTGGGGGGCAAGAGCGGTTTGTGATCCGTCACTACCCGGAATTGGTGGCCGCAGAGGTAAAGGTGGAAATGTTGGCACGCCTACCTGATGGCCAGAGGCCCACGTTCTATCTGTGAGTAGTGGGTCTCCGTGGGTGACAACGCCCAACGTGCATAGGCTGTGACATAGTCCCCCCGGGCATCTTCCAGTAGGAGGACAGCTCCAAGCCCCACTGGGCTAGCGTCCACAACCAATTCCGTTCTTCGACGTGGATGGAAGTAGGCTGGGGAGAGGATGTAGCCTTATGGCTAGAGCTGTTGACCTCGAAGCTGGGGAACTGGGTTTGAGTCTCGGCAACAAAGATCAACATCCTGTGATTCTGGGCAGGAGGGCCAGCACTGGACTGCTGCTCTGCACCGGGAGGGCCAGCACATGAAGGCTGTGCTGTGATATATGTTGGAATATCATCCTTACCTCAAAGTATCAGGAGCAGAGCGTCATGAGGTATGAAGTGCAGAGGCCCAGAGTCCTTCCTCTATTTCAATGATGTGGGAACGAGGCCAGAGCTGAGCCATGCTCTGGCCACTGCATATCTGGTCTCCAAAGCACCAGGTGGGGTTGTGCAAACGTGCAAGGACTCTCACACACCGAGTGTAGGTCAGTCCTTGGGCGTGCAATGTGCACCAGGGCACAAAACTCAGAACTGTGTAATATTCTTTATCATTCAACCCTGTGCCGCATGCAAAGGTGCCAATAGAAAACGCGTCTCGTACTTAAAAAGTGGCTGCTGCCAGCCTGCCCCATCCATCTCAGCATGCAGATCTCTGCACAGGTCTTGTGGCCTGCAGGTGGACTGTCCGGGTCTTTTCAGCTCCTGATGGCACAGGTGTAGCCCAGCAGCCTCTGGCAGCAGCAGTACACGCGTCCAGCAGCCATGAACAAGCCCCCGCAGCATCACCGCACCCAGGGCGGAGTAGGGGCAGGCGCTCTAGGAAGGCTTGGGTAGAATGATTCTTAGTCTAAGTGGAATAGGGGTCTTTAGAGCTCGTGGGCACTGGGGGGCCTGTTGTTTCAGGACTTATTGTTGCTGAAAGCCCCCCTGTAGCACACCTAGCACACTCAACAGTCACAGAGCAGGGAGCAACACAACATTCACTCCCCTTAAATGCCCTAAGCAGCTCAGACCTTGAACCTTGGGTCATCCCAACCCTTTCCTTAGGGTACTTAAGGGCTTACCTGTGGGTGGGTCCCTAGATTAGTCGTGGTACAAGATTCATTTCAAGATACCACTTCTTCTTCAACCGTCTGGGCACTTTGGACTTCGCTGGACTTCACTCTGGGCATCAAGGCTGCAACTGAGAACACTCCTGCTGCTCCTGCCCTGATTGTCTTCTGCAACGTCTGTGCCTGTGCTCCATACAGGAAGCTTCCAAGGCCTGTGGGCATCCAAGACACCTGACGGAATCTCAGTTGAAGTGAAGGAGTCTCTTCCCTGCATCTGCATGCATCGCAACTAAGGCAACCGGTCTGCTGATCCTGGGCTCCCACGGGCTACGAAAGGCTTAGCAACACAGGTGGTGGTGCTCAACATCCTTCGAGGCCTGCCCTGTCCTCTCACCAAGTTTGAGGCCAGTATCCCTCACCGGAGCCGCAGGAACCAAACCCCTGTGCACCACGTGGACTTGCAGTTGCAAAGGCTTGTTGGCTTCCTTCCACCAGGATCTTCAGGCTTCAGGAGCTGGCCTAACGGCTAGGGCGCTCGACCTCGGACCTGGGGATCTGGGTTTGAGTCTCGGTAACAACGCCAAAAAAAAACCTCCTGTGATTCTGGGCAAATCACTTAATCTCCCCGTGCCTAAAATGAATGTGTGTCCTCGTGTAACGTAACTGGTGCTATGTAAAGCGCTCTGATACCCGATTCATTTTGGGTCTAGTTCGCGCTATATAAAACTCTGTTAAAAAAAAAAAAAAGTAGCCCCAACCTCAAGCATCTCCTGTGACCAAGATCTTCGTTCTCATCGCATCAGGGGCTTGGATCTTTGGTGAGCTGCCTGAGGTCCTCCTGCGACTCCAGTGCCTCCGGGAGGGGGGTCCTCTTGAGGATCTTCTTTAATTTTAGCGGGCTCCCCTGATTGCTCGGGCCCTACTCTGCCTCCCCTGCTTGTGGTGAGTCCCCTGGACTTTGTTGGCCCCGTTCCAGCACCTTCTTCACTTTCCACGTTGTTTGCAGTTGCCAAGGCTTGTTGGTGCTCCCAACGGACACCAAACCCTCAACTCTCGACTTCTGAAGTGGGACAGCTCGTGGACTACTCCTGGTCTTCCACAGCATCGCCTGGTCTGCAAAGCTGCAGCTCCTGGTTACCGTTACCTCTCCTGCATCTTCCGTCATAGGTGGTCATTGGTCTTCCGTGTCTCCTGGTCACTCCTGAGTGGCATAGACTCTGTCCCCTCTGCTTACAGGTACTTCTCATCTTCAATCCACCTTTGGGTTCCACCGGACACTTACTCTTTCTCCAGCAGCGGCCTCTTCCTGAAGTCCTCCATTGGGTTCGACCGCGGTTTCCAACGCAACTTCACACCTGCGCACCCGGCTTCACTGGTGCAGGTATCCTCGTTCCAGGGGTATCCACGGGTGGGGTGGCTCTCCAACCTTCTGCCTTCACCCGGGTTTCTTCAGGGTCCACTGGGAAGGGTCCTACTTTAAAATTGCATGCGCGACTTACCTATTGACTTGCATTGATTCAGTGGTCGTGTTCCCACTCTGCACAAGGCCTCCGTTGTGGTTCCTGGTTACTTACCTCGGGTGGTTGCTTGGGTCTCTAGCACTTGTATATATTCTGGGTACAGTCAAGACTCGAGTCGTGGTTCGCATACCACTATTTTAGTATATCGTTTGGTCTCCCCCTGGTGACCATGTGTATTTCGTGCTACTTACCTGTTTCTATTGAAAAGCATTGTATGCATTGTGTATATATCCGGTTAGGAGATATCTGCATGTGTTAGTGAGTGTTCATTAATAAATACATATTTTTATAAATACACTGTGTGGTTCTCTTTCACTTAATCTATACCTATAAGATTACGTTCTGTAAGCTGCAGCTTCAGTGACACTTCCAGCTCTGCCCCACAGGCGTCTGCTCTGTCCTCCGGAGCAGCAGCTTCAGTGACACTTCCAGCTCTGCCCCACAGACGTCACTGCGTCCGTACTGCCCTCCAGAGGGGCAGCTTCAGTGACACTTCCAGCTCTGCCCCACAGGTGTCACTGGCGTCCGCACTGCCCTCCGGAGTTGCAGCTTCAGTGACACTTCCAGCTCTGCCCCACAGGCGTCCGCACTGCCCACCAGAGGGGCAGCTTCAGTGACACTTCCAGCTCTGCCCCACAGGTGTCACTGGCGTCCGCACTGCCCTCCGGAGCTGCAGCTTCAGTGACACTTCCAGCTCTGCCCCACAGGCGTCACTGGCGTCCACACTGCCCTCCGGAGGGAAAGCTTCAGTGACCCTTCAAGCTCTGCCCCACAGGCGTCACTGGCGTCCACACTGCCCTCCAGAGGGGAAGGTTCAGTGACACTTCCAGCTCTGCCCCACAGGCGTCCGCACTGCCCTCCGGAGCAGCAGCTTCAGAGACACTTCCAGCTCTGCCCCACAGGCGTCCGCACTGCCCTCCCGAGGGGCAGCTTCAGTGACACTTCCAGCTCTGTCCCACAGGGGTCACTGGCGCCCGCACTGCCCTCCCGAGGGGCAGCTTTAACGACACTTCCAGCTCTGCCCACAGGCGTCTGCACTGCCCTCCGGAGAGGAAGCTTCAGTGACACTTCCAGCTCTGCCCCACAGGCGTCCGCACTGCCCACCAGAGGAGCAGCTTCAGTGACACTTCCAGCTCTGCCCCACAGGCGTCTGCTCTGCCCTCCGGAGCAGCAGCTTCAGTGACACTTCCGGCTCTGCCCCACAGGCATCGGCACTGCCCTCCGTAGGGGAAGCTTCAGTGACACTTCCAGCTCTGCCCCACAGGCGTCCGCACTGCCCTCCGGAGGGGAAGCTTCAGTGACACTTCCAGCTCTGCCCCACAGGCGTCTGCTCTGCCCTCCGGAGCAGCAGCTTCAGTGACACTTCCAGCTCTGCCCCACAGACGTCACTGGCGCCCGCACTGCCCTCCGGAGGGGAAGCTTCAGTGACACTTCCAGCTCTGCCCCACAGGCGTCCGCACTGCCCTCCGGAGGGGAAGCTTCAGTGACACTTCCAGCTCTGCCCCACAGGCGTCTGCTCTGCCCTCCGGAGCAGCAGCTTCAGTGACACTTCCAGCTCTGCCCCACAGGCGTCACTGGCGTCCGCACTGCCCTCTGGAGGGGAAGCGTCAGTGACACTTCCAGCTCTGCCCCACAGGCGTCACTGGCGTCCGGAGGGGAAGCTTCAGTGACACTTCCAGCTCTGCCCCACAGGCGTCACAGGCGTCCGCACTGCCCTCTGGAGGGGAAGCGTCAGTGACACTTCCAGCTCTGCCCCACAGGCGTCACAGGCGTCCGCACTGCCCTCTGGAGGGGAAGCGTCAGTGACACTTCCAGCTCTGCCCACAGACGTCACTGGCGCCCGCACTGCCCTCCCGAGGGCCAGCTTTAACGACACTTCCAGCTCTGCCCACAGGCGTCTGCACTGCCCTCCGGAGAGGAAGCTTCAGTGACACTCCCAGCTCTGCCCCACAGGCGTCCGCACTGCCCTCCGGAGGGGAAGCTTCAGTGACACTCCCAGCTCTGCCCCACAGGCGTCCGCACTGCCCTCCGGAGGGGCAGCTTCAGAGACACTTCCAGCTCTGCCCCACAGGCGTCACAGGCGTCCGCACTGCCCTCCAGAGCTGCAGCTTCAGTGACACTTCCAGCTCTGCCCCACAGGTGTCTGCACTGCCCTCTGGAGGGGAAGCGTCAGTGACACTTCCAGCTCTGCCCCACAGGCGTCTGCTCTGCCCTCCGGAGCAGCAGCTTCAGTGACACTTCCAGCTCTGCCCCACAGACGTCACTGGCGTCCGGACTGCCCTCCGGAGGGGCAGCTTCAGAGACACTTCCAGCTCTGCCCCACAGGCGTCTGCACTGCCCTCCGGAGGGGCACCTTCAGTGACCCTTCCTGCTCTGCCCCACAGGCGTCTGCACTGCCCTCCGGAGGGGAAGCTTCAGTGACACTTCCAGCTCTGCCCCACAGGCGTCACTGGCGTCCGCACTGCCCTCCGGAGGGGCACCTTCAGTGACCCTTCCTGCTCTGCCCCACAGGCGTCTGCACTGCCCTCCGGAGGGGAAGCTTCAGTGACACTTCCAGCTCTGCCCCACAGGCGTCACAGGCGTCCGCACTGCCCTCCAGAGCTGCAGCTTCAGTGACTCTTCCAGCTCTGCCCCACAGGTGTCTGCACTGCCCTCTGGAGGGGAAGCGTCAGTGACACTTCCAGCTCTGCCCCACAGGCGTCCGCACTGCCCTCCTGAGGGGCAGCTTCAGTGACACTTCCAGCTCTGCCCCACAGGGGTCACTGTGAGGGCATCAAGTTCCTCTCCTTCTTGCATGAACAGTTTTTTCAGCTGCACTTCCATCGACAGCCAGGGGGCGCTAGAAGATAAGAACTCATCTCCTCTCCCTTCATTTGGTTTCTCTGTTTGCTTGGCTGATTAAGCAACATTTCCAGAAGTGCCCGGTAGATGTCGCCACAGGATCATTTGTTGTTTCCCAACTTATTTCATTGTCTTCAAGACGGATCATGTAAAGGTTTGCACACGTGTTTTCCCGCGTGCATCTGTGAGAGGAGAACGTCCGTTCACCTGTCCCAGTTTTTTAAAACACATCTCCCCTGAGGTTCATGCAGCTGATGGGGAAGCATCTACCTGTCCACATAAAGTTGACTTCCGGGCGCTGTTGAGACTCCGAGAAGAACAGACGTGAGGCAGAGTCCGAGGCCCATCTCACCCACCAGGGGTAGATTGTGCCAACGCTCACCCCATGGTGCCACCCTCTGTCCCTTGCTGAAGGGCCTCACCACATGCAAACCAGGCTTCAGTGCATGAGATGAGAGGCGCCTCACCCAAAACACCAGGAATGTAAGAGGTCAATGAGCGGCCACAAAACCAGGGAGCAAAGAAGCATGGACTCTCTCTGCCAGTCCAAGGCTGCCCATGAGCTGCCAGGAGAGAGCAGGCAGAGGGCACAGAGGGAGAAGCGCCTCAGGAGCTAGCAGTAGGCACAGGGGAGAAGGGACCGAATCAAACACCAGCAGAAGACTCGGGGGAACCCCCCCAGGCACCAGCAGAAGGGACAAGAGTGAACAACTTCACACACCGGCAGCAGATCAGATGGAGGACCTCCACAGGAATCAGCAGAAGGCACAGATTGGGGGCCATCTAGGATACCTGCTTAAGGCTCACAGGGCACCAGCAGTGGGCACCCGGGGAGACCTCCTCAGAAATGAACACAAGACGCAGAGGAGGGACCTCTGCAGACACCAGCAGTAGGCTTGGAGGGACCTCTGCAGACACCAGCAGTAGGCTTGGAGGGGCCTCTGCAGACACCAGCAGTAGGCATGGAGGGACCTCTGCAGACACCAGCAGTAGGCTTGGAGGGACCTCTGCAGACACCAGCAGTAGGCTTGGAGGGGCCTCTGCAGACACCAGCAGTAGGCATGGAGGGACCTCTGCAGACACCAGCAGTAGGCTTGGAGGGGCCTCTGCAGACACCAGCAGTAGGCATGGAGGGACCTCTGCAGACACCAGCAGCAGGCTTGGAGGGACCTCTGCAGACACCAGTAGTAGGCTTGGAGGGACCTCTGCAGACACCAGCAGTAGGCATGGAGGGACCTCTGCAGACACCAGCAGTAGGCTTGGAGGGACCTCTGCAGACACCAGCAGCAGGCATGGAGGGACCTCTGCAGACACCAGCAGCAGGCATGGAGGGACCTCTGCAGACACCAGCAGTAGGCTTGGAGGGACCTCTGCAGACACCAGCAGTAGGCTTGGAGGGACCTCTGCAGACACCAGCAGTAGGCTTGGAGGGACCTCTGCAGACACCAGCAGTAGGCTTGGAGGGACCTCTGCAGACACCAGCAGTAGGCATGGAGGGACCTCTGCAGACACCAGCAGTAGGCATGGGGGGTCCTCTGCAGACACCAGCAGTAGGCATGGAGGGACCTCTGCAGACACCAGCAGTAGGCTTGGAGGGACCTCTGCAGACACCAGCAGTAGGCTTGGAGGGGCCTCTGCAGACACCAGCAGTAGGCTTGGAGGGACCTCTGCAAACACCAGCAGTAGGCATGGAGGGACCTCTGCAGACACCAGCAGCAGGCTTGGAGGGACCTCTGCAGACACCAGCAGTAGGCTTGGAGGGACCTCTGCAAACACCAGCAGTAGGCATGGAGGGACCTCTGCAGACACCAGCAGCAGGCTTGGAGGGGCCTCTGCAGACACCAGCAGTAGGCTTGGAGGGACCTCTGCAGACACCAGCAGTAGGCATGGGGGGGCCTCTGCAGACACCAGCAGTAGGCTTGGAGGGACCTCTGCAAACACCAGCAGTAGGCATGGAGGGACCTCTGCAGACACCAGCAGCAGGCTTGGAGGGACCTCTGCAGACACCAGCAGTAGGCTTGGAGGGACCTCTGCAAACACCAGCAGTAGGCATGGAGGGACCTCTGCAGACACCAGCAGCAGGCTTGGAGGGACCTCTGCAGACACCAGCAGTAGGCTTGGAGGGACCTCTGCAGACACCAGCAGTAGGCTTGGAGGGACCTCTGCACACACCAGCAGTAGGCATGGAGGGACCTCTGCAGACACCAGCAGCAGGCTTGGAGGGACCTCTGCAGACACCAGCAGTAGGCTTGGAGGGACCTCTGCAGACACCAGTAGTAGGCTTGGAGGGACCTCTGCAGACACCAGCAGTAGGCTTGGAGCGACCTCTGCAGACACCAGCAGTAGGCTTGGAGGGACCTCTGCAGACACCAGCAGTAGGCTTGGAGGGACCTCTGCAGACACCAGCAGTAGGCATGGAGGGACCCCTGCAGACACCAGCAGTAGGCATGGAGGGACCTCTGCAGACACCAGCAGTAGGCATGGAGGGACCTCTGCAGACACCAGCAGCAGGCATGGAGGGACCTCTGCAGACACCAGCAGTAGGCTTGGAGGGACCTCTGCAGACACCAGCAGTAGGCATGGAGGGACCTCTGCAGACACCAGCAGTAGGCTTGGAGGGACCTCTGCAGACACCAGCAGTAGGCATGGAGGGACCTCTGCAGACACCAGCAGTGGGCTTGGAGGGACCTCTGCAGACACCAGCAGTAGGCTTGGAGGGACCTCTGCAGACACCAGCAGTAGGCTTGGAGGGACCTCTGCAGACACCAGTAGTAGGCTTGGAGGGACCTCTGCAGACACCAGCAGTAGGCTTGGAGGGACCTCTGCACACACCAGCAGCAGGCTTGGAGGGACCTCTGCAGACACCAGCAGTAGGCTTGGAGGGACCTCAGCAGACACCAGCAGTAGGCTTGGAGGGACCTCTGCAGACACCAGCAGTAAGCATGGAGGGACCTCTGCAGACACCAGCAGTAGGCTTGGAGGGGCCTCTGCAGACACCAGCAGTAGGCCTGGAGGGACCTCTGCAGACACCAGCAGTGGGCACTGAGGGGGGCCTCTGCAGACACCAGCAGTAGGCTTGGAGGGGCCTCTGCAGACACCAGCAGTAGGCTTGGAGGGGCCTCTGCACACACCAGCAGTAGGGTTGGAGGGACCTCTGCACACACCAGCAGTAGGCATGGAGGGACCTCTGCAGACACCAGCAGCAGGCTTGGAGGGACCTCTGCAGACACCAGCAGTAGGCTTGGAGGGACCTCTGCACACACCAGCAGTAGGCATGGAGGGACCTCTGCAGACACCAGCAGCAGGCTTGGAGGGACCTCTGCAGACACCAGCAGTAGGCTTGGAGGGACCTCTGCAGACACCAGTAGTAGGCTTGGAGGGACCTCTGCAGACACCAGCAGTAGGCTTGGAGGGACCTCTGCAGACACCAGCAGTAGGCATGGAGGGACCCCTGCATACACCAGCAGTAGGCATGGAGGGACCTCTGCAGACACCAGCAGTAGGCATGGAGGGACCTCTGCAGACACCAGCAGCAGGCATGGAGGGACCTCTGCAGACACCAGCAGTAGGCCTGGAGGGACCTCTGCAGACACCAGCAGCAGGCTTGGAGGGACCTCTGCAGACACCAGCAGTAGGCTTGGAGGGACCTCTGCAGACACCAGCAGTAGGCTTGGAGGGACCTCTGCAGACACCAGCAGTAGGCTTGGAGGGACCTCTGCAGACACCAGCAGTAGGCTTGGAGGGACCTCTGCAGACACCAGCAGTAGGCATGGGGGGGGGGACTTCTGCAGACACCAGCAGTAGGCTTGGAGCGACCTCTGCAGACATCAGCAGTAGGCATGGGGGCGGGGACTTCTGCAGACACCAGCAGTAGGCTTGGAGCGACCTCTGCAGACACAAGCAGTAGGCGTGGAGGGACCTCTGCAGACACCAGCAGTAGGCATGGGGGGACCTCTGCAGACACCAGCAGTAGGCATGGGGGGGCCTCTGCAGACACCAGCACTAGGCTTGGAGGGACCTCTGCAGACACCAGCACTAGGCTTGGAGGGACCTCTGCAGACACCAGCAGCAGGCTTGGAGGGACCTCTGCAGACACCAGCAGTAGGCTTGGAGGGACCTCTGCAGACACCAGCAGTAGGCTTGGAGGGACCTCTGCAGACACCAGCAGTAGGCTTGGAGGGACCTCTGCAGACACCAGCAGTAGGCTTGGAGGGACCTCTGCAGACACCAGCAGTAGGCTTGGAGGGACCTCTGCAGACACCAGCAGTAGGCTTGGAGGGACCTCTGCAGACACCAGCAGTAGGCATGGGGGGGGGGACTTCTGCAGACACCAGCAGTAGGCTTGGAGCGACCTCTGCAGACATCAGCAGTAGGCATGGGGGCGGGGACTTCTGCAGACACCAGCAGTAGGCTTGGAGCGACCTCTGCAGACACAAGCAGTAGGCGTGGAGGGACCTCTGCAGACACCAGCAGTAGGCATGGGGGGACCTCTGCAGACACCAGCAGTAGGCATGGGGGGGCCTCTGCAGACACCAGCACTAGGCTTGGAGGGACCTCTGCAGACACCAGCACTAGGCTTGGAGGGACCTCTGCAGACACCAGCAGTAGGCTTGGAGGGACCTCTGCAGACACCAGCAGTAGGCTTGGAGGGGCCTCTGCAGACACCAGCAGTAGGCATGGAGGGACCTCTGCAGACACCAGCAGTAGGCATGGGGGGGGCCTCTGCACACACCAGCAGTAGGCATGGAGGGACCTCTGCACACACCAGCAGTAGGCATGGAGGGACCTCTGCAGACACCAGCAGTAGGCCTGGAGGGACCTCTGCAGACACCAGCAGCAGGCTTGGAGGGATCTCTGCAGACACCAGCAGTAGGCTTGGAGGGACCTCTGCAGACACCAGCAGTAGGCATGGGGGGACCTCTGCAGACACCAGCAGTAGGCATGGGGGGGGACTTCTGCAGACACCAGCAGTAGGCTTGGAGCGACCTCTGCAGACATCAGCAGTAGGCATGGGGGGGGACTTCTGCAGACACCAGCAGTAGGCTTGGAGCGACCTCTGCAGACACAAGCAGTAGGCGTGGAGGGACCTCTGCAGACACCAGCAGTAGGCATGGGGGGACCTCTGCAGACACCAGCAGTAGGCATGGGGGGGCCTCTGCAGACACCAGCAGTAGGCTTGGAGGGACCTCTGCAGACACCAGCAGTAGGCATGGGGGGGCCTCTGCAGACACCAGCAGTAGGCTTGGAGGGACCTCTGCAGACATCAGCAGTAGGCATGGGGGACCTCTGCAGACACAAGCAGTAGGCTTGGAGGGGGCTCTGCAGACACCAACAGTAGGCTTGGAGGGACCTCTGCAGACACCAGCAGTAGGCTTGGAGGGACCTCTGCAGACACCAGCAGTAGGCATGGAGGGACCTCTGCAGACACCAGCAGCAGGCTTGGAGGGACCTCTGCAGACACCAGCAGTAGGCTTGGAGGGACCTCTGCAGACACCAGTAGTAGGCTTGGAGGGACCTCTGCAGACACCAGCAGTAGGCTTGGAGGGACCTCTGCACACACCAGCAGCAGGCTTGGAGGGACCTCTGCAGACACCAGCAGTAGGCTTGGAGGGAACCCCCCCAGGCACCAGCAGAAGGGACAAGAGTGAACAACTTCACACACCGGCAGCAGATCAGATGGAGGACCTCCACAGGAATCAGCAGAAGGCACAGATTGGGGGCCATCTAGGATACCTGCTTAAGGCTCACAGGGCACCAGCAGTGGGCACCCGGGGAGACCTCCTCAGAAATGAACACAAGACGCAGAGGAGGGACCTCTGCAGACACCAGCAGTAGGCTTGGAGGGACCTCTGCAAACACCAGCAGTAGGCATGGAGGGACCTCTGCAGACACCAGCAGCAGGCTTGGAGGGACCTCTGCAGACACCAGCAGTAGGCTTGGAGGGACCTCTGCACACACCAGCAGTAGGCATGGAGGGACCTCTGCAGACACCAGCAGCAGGCTTGGAGGGACCTCTGCAGACACCAGCAGTAGGCTTGGAGGGACCTCTGCAGACACCAGTAGTAGGCTTGGAGGGACCTCTGCAGACACCAGCAGTAGGCTTGGAGGGACCTCTGCACACACCAGCAGCAGGCTTGGAGGGACCTCTGCAGACACCAGCAGTAGGCTTGGAGGGACCTCAGCAGACACCAGCAGTAGGCTTGGAGGGACCTCTGCAGACACCAGCAGTAAGCATGGAGGGACCTCTGCAGACACCAGCAGTAGGCTTGGAGGGGCCTCTGCAGACACCAGCAGTAGGCCTGGAGGGACCTCTGCAGACACCAGCAGTGGGCACTGAGGGGGGCCTCTGCAGACACCAGCAGTAGGCTTGGAGGGGCCTCTGCAGACACCAGCAGTAGGCTTGGAGGGGCCTCTGCACACACCAGCAGTAGGGTTGGAGGGACCTCTGCACACACCAGCAGTAGGCATGGAGGGACCTCTGCAGACACCAGCAGCAGGCTTGGAGGGACCTCTGCAGACACCAGCAGTAGGCTTGGAGGGACCTCTGCACACAGCAGCAGTAGGCATGGAGGGATCTCTGCAGACACCAGCAGTAGGCTTGGAGGGACCTCTGCAGACACCAGCAGTAGGCTTGGAGGGACCTCTGCAGACACCAGCAGTAGGCTTGGAGGGACCTCTGCAGACACCAGCAGTAGGCATGGGGGGGGACTTCTGCAGACACCAGCAGTAGGCTTGGAGCGACCTCTGCAGACATCAGCAGTAGGCATGGGGGGGGGGGACTTCTGCAGACACCAGCAGTAGGCTTGGAGCGACCTCTGCAGACACAAGCAGTAGGCGTGGAGGGACCTCTGCAGACACCAGCAGTAGGCATGGGGGGACCTCTGCAGACACCAGCAGTAGGCATGGGGGGGCCTCTGCAGACACCAGCACTAGGCTTGGAGGGACCTCTGCAGACACCAGCACTAGGCTTGGAGGGACCTCTGCAGACACCAGCAGTAGGCTTGGAGGGACCTCTGCAGACACCAGCAGTAGGCTTGGAGGGGCCTCTGCAGACACCAGCAGTAGGCATGGAGGGACCTCTGCAGACACCAGCAGTAGGCATGGGGGGGCCTCTGCACACACCAGCAGTAGGCATGGAGGGACCTCTGCACACACCAGCAGTAGGCATGGAGGGACCTCTGCAGACACCAGCAGTAGGCCTGGAGGGACCTCTGCAGACACCAGCAGCAGGCTTGGAGGGATCTCTGCAGACACCAGCAGTAGGCTTGGAGGGACCTCTGCAGACACCAGCAGTAGGCATGGGGGGACCTCTGCAGACACCAGCAGTAGGCATGGGGGGGGACTTCTGCAGACACCAGCAGTAGGCTTGGAGCGACCTCTGCAGACATCAGCAGTAGGCATGGGGGGGGACTTCTGCAGACACCAGCAGTAGGCTTGGAGCGACCTCTGCAGACACAAGCAGTAGGCGTGGAGGGACCTCTGCAGACACCAGCAGTAGGCATGGGGGGACCTCTGCAGACACCAGCAGTAGGCATGGGGGGGCCTCTGCAGACACCAGCAGTAGGCTTGGAGGGACCTCTGCAGACACCAGCAGTAGGCATGGGGGGGCCTCTGCAGACACCAGCAGTAGGCTTGGAGGGACCTCTGCAGACATCAGCAGTAGGCATGGGGGACCTCTGCAGACACAAGCAGTAGGCTTGGAGGGGGCTCTGCAGACACCAACAGTAGGCTTGGAGGGACCTCTGCAGACACCAGCAGTAGGCTTGGAGGGACCTCTGCAGACACCAGCAGTAGGCATGGAGGGACCTCTGCAGACACCAGCAGCAGGCTTGGAGGGACCTCTGCAGACACCAGCAGTAGGCTTGGAGGGACCTCTGCAGACACCAGTAGTAGGCTTGGAGGGACCTCTGCAGACACCAGCAGTAGGCTTGGAGGGACCTCTGCACACACCAGCAGCAGGCTTGGAGGGACCTCTGCAGACACCAGCAGTAGGCTTGGAGGGACCTCAGCAGACACCAGCAGTAGGCTTGGAGGGACCTCTGCAGACACCAGCAGTAGGCATGGAGGGACCTCTGCAGACACCAGCAGTAGGCTTGGAGGGGCCTCTGCAGACACCAGCAGTAGGCCTGGAGGGACCTCTGCAGACACCAGCAGTGGGCACTGAGGGGGGCCTCTGCAGACACCAGCAGTAGGCTTGGAGGGGCCTCTGCAGACACCAGCAGTAGGCTTGGAGGGGCCTCTGCACACACCATCAGTAGGGTTGGAGGGACCTCTGCACACACCAGCAGTAGGCATGGAGGGACCTCTGCAGACACCAGCAGCAGGCTTGGAGGGACCTCTGCAGACACCAGCAGTAGGCTTGGAGGGACCTCTGTACACACCAGCAGTAGGCAAGGAGGGACCTCTGCAGACACCAGCAGCAGGCTTGGAGGGACCTCTGCAGACACCAGCAGTAGGCTTGGAGGGACCTCTGCAGACACCAGTAGTAGGCTTGGAGGGACCTCTGCAGACACCAGCAGTAGGCTTGGAGGGACCTCTGCAGACACCAGCAGTAGGCATGGAGGAACCTCTGCAGACACCAGCAGTAGGCCTGGAGGGACCTCTGCAGACACCAGCAGTGGGCACTGAGGGGGGCCTCTGCAGACACCAGCAGTAGGCATGGGGGGGACCTCTGCAGACACCAGCAGTAGGCTTGGAGCGACCTCTGCAGACACAAGCAGTAGGCTTGGAGGGACCTCTGCAGACACCAGCAGTAGGCATGGGGGGCCTCTGCAGACACCAGCAGTAGGCATGGAGGGACCTCTGCAGACACCAGCAGTAGGCATGGAGGGACCTCTGCAGATACCAGCAGTAGGCTTGGAGGGACCTCTGCAGACACCAGCAGTAGGCATGGAGGGACCTCTGCAGACACCAGCAGTGGGCTTGGAGGGACCTCTGCAGACACCAGCAGTAGGCTTGGAGGAACCTCTGCAGACACCAGCAGTAGGCTTGGAGGGACCTCTGCAGACACCAGCAGTAGGCTTGGAGGGACCTCTGCAGACACCAGCAGTAGGCATGGGGGGGCCTCTGCAGACACCAGCAGTAGGCATGGAGGGACCTCTGCAGACACCAGCAGCAGGCTTGGAGGGACCTCTGCAGACACCAGCAGTAGGCTTGGAGGGACCTCTGCAGTAGGCTTGGAGGGACCTCAGCAGACTCCAGCAGTAGGCTTGGAGGGACCTCTGCAGTAGGCTTGGAGGGACCTCTGCAGACACCAGCAGTAGGCATGGAGGGACCTCTGCAGACACCAGCAGTAGGCTTGGAGGGACCTCTGCAGACACCAGCAGTAGGCTTGGAGGGACCTCTGCAGACACCCCCAGTAGGCTTGAAGGGACCTCTGCAGACACCAGCAGTAGGCTTGGAGGGACCTCTGCAGACACCAGCAGTAGGCTTGGAGGGACCTCTGCAGACACCCCCAGTAGGCTTGAAGGGACATCTGCAGACACCAGCAGTAGGCTTGGAGGGACCTCTGCAGACACCAGCAGTAGGCATGGAGGGACCTTTGCAGACACCAGCAGTAGGCTCGGAGGGACCTCTGCAGACACCAGCAGTAGGCTAGGAGGGACCTCTGCAGACACCAGCAGTAGGCTTGGAGGGACCTCTGCAGACACCAGCAGTAGGCATGGCGGGGCCTCTGCAGACACCAGCAGTAGGCATGGAGGGGCCTCTGCAGACACCAGCAGTAGGCTTGGAGGGACCTCTACAGACACCAGCAGTAGGCTTGGAGGGACCTCTGCAGACACCAGCAGTAGGCTTGGAGGGACCTCTGCAGACACCAGCAGTTGGCATGGAGGGACCTCTGCAGACATCAGCAGTAGGCATGGGGGGACCTCTGCAGACACCAGCAGTAGGCTTGGAGGGACCTCTGCAGACATCAGCAGTAGGCTTGGAGGGACCTCAGCAGACACCAGCAGTAGGCTTGGAGGGACCTCTGCAGACACCAGCAGTAGGCTTGGAGTGACCTCTGCAGACACCAGCAGTAGGCTTGGAGGGACCTCTGCAGACATCAGCAGTAGGCATGGGGGGACCTCTGCAGACACCAGCAGTAGGCTTGGAGGGACCTCTGCAGACACCAGCAGTAGGCATGGGGGGGTGTTGGAAATGGGATCCCTGGCCGGCCAGGGCTTTCGCCAAAGTCAGTCAGAGACCACCACTCCCAAGTCAGGGCAAGGGAGTTACACGCCAAGATAACCCCTACTCACCCTCTAGGTAACGTGGCGCGAGCAGCAAGGCTAAACTTGGAGGCGATGTAAGTTAAGTATTTGCGCACGCACCCCAGCAACAACACCCAAAGGCCCACCACAAAGGAAACTCCACACAAGGTTATATAAAAATAGCCTTTGTATTACACCAAAACACATTAGATAAAACACACTTTACAATGTGCCAGAGGCACGGGCAGAATTTACAAGGGATTATTTACAAGACAGGGCCACCTGGACCACTGTCAGGAATCAGCACTTTTAGAAGTAACAATACAATACTTGTAGGCCTAGAACTTAAAACATAGCCTATCAGACAGTACCTTCCGTCCTGGTTGCACGGGATAATGCGAGTGACCTCCTTAGTAAGCTTGAGCGGGCGACCCAGCGAAGCGGCGCGGCTCAGGGTAGAGCGGCGCTGCTCGAGGCTTGGACGGGCTGCCGGCACAGTACAAGCGTTTCTCTGGGGCGACCAATGTGTGCGGCTCAGAAGAGGAGGGGGAGGCAGGATGCGGGCGACCCAGCGAAGCGGCGCGGCTCAGGGGAGAGCGGCGCTGCTCGAGGCTTGGACGGGCTGCCGGCACGAGCTGCCGAGGGGAACGAGCGAGGCACACTTCAGCGAGGCCCCAGGGGCCCAGGGAGATCAGACAAGTCCCATCAATTTGGCAGGGAAGGCACCATAGAGTCCACTGGTCCTGGGACTCTGGTCAGGGGGCAAGCTTAGTATCAAGCCCTTGGGATCACTTATAACAGAAGATCACTGTAACATAAAATAGGACATAAAGCACAAAACCAGTACCCACTGGTAACTGGTAAGTCCCCCCTACGCAATCCTAACCACCCTAGGAACAGGTCACGCAGGGAACCAGGACCTTACTAGCACCACCTGCACTAGCAAGAACAACCACCTCAGTATCACAATACACATAGGGGCATAGACCTGGGGACAAAACACATGATGCAGAACCTACATTCAGCGGTGTAAGGAACACATGACGCATCAACACACGTTCAGCGGTGTAAGGAACAGGGCACATAATGTATCAACAACACATTCAGAGGTGCAGAACACAGGGTGCGCAAAACATACTACACATTGTACATTTCCTAACACCCAAAAGCAATAGGACATAGATCATAACAGCATCTAAACCTTTAGCGCAGAACTCACAAAGTCCAGGTTGCGCCACTGCGCCAGAACCTAAACGTAGCAGCTACCCACTACTTGCTGGGCAGCTGAGGGACAGAACAGGGGGCCTAAACGCTGCAGCTGGCACTAAGTGCTGCGCAGCTGGGGAAAGGCCAGGGATGAAGGAGTGCGCCTCACTCCTAAAGTCCAGAACATGTCCCTAGGGAGGAAGAAAGACCTACACGGTGCAGCTGCCCACTACTTGCTGGGCAGCTGGAGTCAGAACTCGCCAGGGGCTCTCACTAGCCCCTCCGGAACACTGCGCCACACAGAGCCATCTGGCTCTCGGAATACTGGGCACCTGAACCTCTCTGGGCTCGAAAAACAAGAATGCCCCTTGAGCCTCTCTGGGCTCGTGAATAGGGTGGGGGGCCTTCGCTGGAGTCCCCCCTCTGGGGACTCGAGATGGCCATCTGGGCAGTGGGGTCCCCCCACGGGGGACCTAGGAACACCTGGAGAGCCACTCTGGGCTCGAGGACACGGAACTGGCTTCGAGCCTCTCAGGGCTCACGAAACGACATATGGCCCAAGAGCCTCTCGGGCCCAGAACACAGGCGGAGTCCCTCTGGGGGACTCGGCATTAGGGGAGGCCCCACGGGCCTCGGCACACAACGAGCCTCGCTCTGGAGGGGAGGGGCAGGCACTCACCGGTCTCTGGTGCTGCAGCTCTTCTCTGCCCGGCGGCTCTTCACGGGAGCTCCCGCTCCTCGGGGGCTCCCTTCCCACACTTCTCCCCCTCTCTCCGGGGCTCTCCTCAGGCTGGGGAGCCCTGGGGACAGACACAACTTCCTTGGCCGGGCAGGAGCGCGGGGTGGCCTCCCGTCCGCTCCCTGCCGGGCTCTCTGTACTTCCGGGTGCGCGCGGGGAAGCCCTCGAGGTCGGGCCAATCCCTGCGCGGCCCCAAGATGACGCGTCGGGAGTCCCTGCAGACGAGGGCCAATCACAGCGCGGCGGCGGGACTTCCTCCGGCAAACCGGAAGTCCCGCCCCGCATCAGGCACCGTAGTGCCTGACTTCCTGTTTTGCGGCGCTCGGGCCGCGGCGGTGAATCTCGGGGGTATTTACGAGGGGTGGCACCCTCGAGGTCTCAAATAAATATAAAAGCGAGGTGGCACTCGCAACCTAAATAAATAAATGAGAGAATACCCGCAATTATGAAGATAAAGCCAATACCGGCATAAAGCAGGGTGGGCTCCTGTGAGGGACACGCAAAGGGCAGGAGCGCTTCCCTCCTCGGGAAAACGACAGCGCTCTGCCCAGAAAGGAGAAATAAAGTGCTCCCAGGGCGCTAGGGGCACAGAGAGCACCAAGGGCCCTATGAAATGACCCCCACAGCCAGGAGGGTCCAGCAAAGTCCTTCAGGAGTCCAGGGGCTGGGCAGGGCCCAGGGGAGGCAAGCCTTCCCCCTGGGCCCAAGCAGCAGCACGCCCCTGGTAGGATTCAAGTTGGGAACAAGAACATTTTCATGGGGTCACAGCCCCTCTTTTATACACCTTTCTCTTTGTCTTTAGGTGCAGGGTGGGGGCAGAACCAGTCGCAGCTGGTCTGGGAGTACTGTTGATGGCCCAACCACCCATTCTATTCACAGACAGGGCTAGGGTCATCAGTCACACCACAGGGGGGCGGAGCCAGCATTGTGCGGGGAAAACCCAGCCCATCCAGGACACAGGTACACTCCTCCCACACATCACTCATGCTAATCTCCCACTCACCACCGGGGCAGACCACCGGGGCAGACCCACACAGACTTCCTGGAGCCTGGCATCCCAGCCAGCTCCAGCCAATCACACGCCAGCACCCTCACAGCACACGTACAGCCATGTCTAGAAATGGCGCTTCCCTTCTAGACACATACATGCTGCATACACCATCTCGCAGCATTCACTCCCCCGAGTTCACACATACCAAACTTGACCATGCACACCTCACGCATCAGGAACTACCAGGGACACAGACATTCCCCATGCATTCCTATGGGAGGGCAGGCCAATCTCACACACGCACTCAGGGAGAGCACGCACTTTACACTGCGCCACAGTGTCAAAGTGCGCAAAGGACAGAAATCACTATAATTTAAGGCAAAAAGTTCAGGGGTGAACCTGCCACAAGGCCCAAGTCCAACACAACCCCCTTCCAGCCAAAACGCAGGGGAGACCAATCACCACCGTGATGGACTTCCCCGCTTGGGGCGATAGAACACGGACGCGGGCCCGCACTGCAGGGACACCCTCCGGTTCTATGCCACATTGATCCATAAGACAAGCACATACTTAAAAAAACAGGCCCAACTAGGCTACCCCACTGGTACTCCTTAGTTGTCCACGGCCAGGACCAGGCCCTAGGCCACCCAGATACCACTGGTCCATGCCAATACACAGAGTGGGGGGTAGTAACCCCTGGCCTACAATAGCCATTCTCCACTCCCTTTCTCAGCGTAGTTCCTAACTACCACTGATCCTTCAACCCAGGGTCCGCACCCTCAGGCTGACCAGAGGTCACGGGCAAGAATGCCCCACCCTACCTCTACTTCTGAAGCACCCTCCAGAACACAACTCTCCCACCAGTTTAGGACCTGACTTCCTCAGCAGCAGTGACCACAGTCAGACCAGCACAAGATCGGTGTAGTAAGGCGTTGCACTTTGCGGGCTGCCAGATGCGGCGCAGGCGGCGGCTCGCGGACCGCGTCGAGACGGGGACGGCGAGCGGCATAGACTGTGCGGCCGAAGGCAGACGTGGCTCAGTGCGGTGCCTACAGGACACCAGGCTGGTCATGACAGAGTCACAGCTCCCTTAACTGGTTTACCACCTGGGATTCACATTCACCGGATGCACAGGAGTCAGACTCCCTCTGACCCCCTTCCAGAGTTCTGCACCCTCCCACTGTAGAACAGGGTCCCTCCACTTAAGGTAGGCCCCACCTGCTCTCAGGGTAGTACCACAACACTCAGCCAAGAACCCTAAAGATCCCTGCTAGGCCTGTACCACCCCTTCTGGGAAACACAGGGTCTCTTCACTTAAGATGAGCCCCACCTGTGTTCACAGGGGTACCCCTAGAAGACAAACCGGCCAGGACACTGGCTACAGTCGCCCTGCCGTCCAGGACAGGCAACACCTGAACCTGGCTCCCTAACCTAGGGACGCTACCCTTTGGTTAGATGCCTGGCGCACCAGGACTTCTACAAGTTGAAAACAAAAATCTAAGACTTTCTCTCCTCCTTCAGCAGCAAGGCAACCACTGTAGGTCAATACCCCATACAGCTTACCTGGTTCCTTCTCTTCAGGCAGGAGTTCCCTCTTGTAACTTCAGGACACTACATACAGTTGCCCTTACGTCCAGATCCGGAAACACCGGCTACTGGCTCCCCAACCAAGGGACGTACCTCTTTGGTCAGATGCCTGGCGCACCAGGACTTCCTTGAGGGTGACACAACTAATGTGTCGTGTACAAGTCTGCCTGACACTCAGGACAGAAGTGGCATCACCATGGTCATTCCCTGGCGACACAACCCTTCTGGTTGGCCCCTGACCCACTGGTTCTTCCACTGGGGAACCTATCCCCCTCACACCCCTCCATCTGGACTTCTGCACCCTCCCAACTGGAGCGGTACTGCCAGACACCAGAACTACTGGAACCCTGGTTACAGAGGTTCCACGTTCTCCAGACACTCTGGAAGATCCTCCTCAAATGACCTATTGGTACAGCCTAGGCCCCCGACCTGATGTTCCCTTCAGAAACACTCCAGGCCCTGACACTGGGTTTCGGGCACCTGGAGACATGCAGTCCCACCCACTCCTTCTCCTCTTGAGACAGGACGTGAGCCCCTACACCGAGACCTAGCTGGGCTACACTGAACCTCTTCCACCACGCTGGGCTGGAAGACACCTCAGACACTCCTTTTGGAATCACTCCATCCCCTATGCCTCTCTCCTCCCAGAACATTACCAACTCCCAAAATTCTGTCTCTCAACAGACCACAGAAATCAAAAAGCAGGCTCCACTATCTGCAGACGTTCTTGGGAAAAGTTCAACACACAGGACTTAGGTATCTGAACAAAACTAGCATTCAGCAAGCTCCCCATCCAGAGAACTCACAAACACATCCAGTGCCACACACCATTCATCCACACACACCCCTCCCCAGACTGGTAAGGCAGTTTCTACCACCCCTGACTTCTCAACCTGACCACACTTGACACAGGTACCATTACTCCAGGGCAGGGACGGGGGACACATGCACTGGACACACTTATGCTGCCACCACTGGATCCCACCCTTCTGGTGAATCCAGAAAACACACTGCACTTAGGGGGATGATCTACCCTCCCGAGCTAGGGACACCTAACTCAAAGTGCACAAGAAACACATTTCCACAGAAATGACATTTTTAGCAAACTCCATACAATAATCCCCAAAATGTTTTTATCTAAAATGCAGAGTTTTGTGGTGCAGCCAGCTGCTACTAAGGTACAACGCAAACACAAATCCTTATCCCACCGCTTGCCGCCAATGTTGGAAATGGGATCCCTGGCCGGCCAGGGCTTTCGCCAAAGTCAGTCAGAGACCACCACTCCCAAGTCAGGGCAAGGGAGTTACACGCCAAGATAACCCCTACTCACCCTCTAGGTAACGTGGCGCGAGCAGCAAGGCTAAACTTGGAGGCGATGTAAGTTAAGTATTTGCGCACGCACCCCAGCAACAACACCCAAAGGCCCACCACAAAGGAAACTCCACACAAGGTTATATAAAAATAGCCTTTGTATTACACCAAAACACATTAGATAAAACACACTTTACAATGTGCCAGAGGCACGGGCAGAATTTACAAGGGATTATTTACAAGACAGGGCCACCTGGACCACTGTCAGGAATCAGCACTTTTAGAAGTAACAATACAATACTTGTAGGCCTAGAACTTAAAACATAGCCTATCAGACAGTACCTTCCGTCCTGGTTGCACGGGATAATGCGAGTGACCTCCTTAGTAAGCTTGAGCGGGCGACCCAGCGAAGCGGCGCGGCTCAGGGTAGAGCGGCGCTGCTCGAGGCTTGGACGGGCTGCCGGCACAGTACAAGCGTTTCTCTGGGGCGACCAATGTGTGCGGCTCAGAAGAGGAGGGGGAGGCAGGATGCGGGCGACCCAGCGAAGCGGCGCGGCTCAGGGGAGAGCGGCGCTGCTCGAGGCTTGGACGGGCTGCCGGCACGAGCTGCCGAGGGGAACGAGCGAGGCACACTTCAGCGAGGCCCCAGGGGCCCAGGGAGATCAGACAAGTCCCATCAATTTGGCAGGGAAGGCACCATAGAGTCCACTGGTCCTGGGACTCTGGTCAGGGGGCAAGCTTAGTATCAAGCCCTTGGGATCACTTATAACAGAAGATCACTGTAACATAAAATAGGACATAAAGCACAAAACCAGTACCCACTGGTAACTGGTAAGTCCCCCCTACGCAATCCTAACCACCCTAGGAACAGGTCACGCAGGGAACCAGGACCTTACTAGCACCACCTGCACTAGCAAGAACAACCACCTCAGTATCACAATACACATAGGGGCATAGACCTGGGGACAAAACACATGATGCAGAACCTACATTCAGCGGTGTAAGGAACACATGACGCATCAACACACGTTCAGCGGTGTAAGGAACAGGGCACATAATGTATCAACAACACATTCAGAGGTGCAGAACACAGGGTGCGCAAAACATACTACACATTGTACATTTCCTAACACCCAAAAGCAATAGGACATAGATCATAACAGCATCTAAACCTTTAGCACAGAACTCACAAAGTCCAGGTTGCGCCACTGCGCCAGAACCTAAACGTAGCAGCTACCCACTACTTGCTGGGCAGCTGAGGGACAGAACAGGGGGCCTAAACGCTGCAGCTGGCACTAAGTGCTGCGCAGCTGGGGAAAGGCCAGGGATGAAGGAGTGCGCCTCACTCCTAAAGTCCAGAACATGTCCCTAGGGAGGAAGAAAGACCTACACGGTGCAGCTGCCCACTACTTGCTGGGCAGCTGGAGTCAGAACTCGCCAGGGGCTCTCACTAGCCCCTCCGGAACACTGCGCCACACAGAGCCATCTGGCTCTCGGAATACTGGGCACCTGAACCTCTCTGGGCTCGAAAAACAAGAATGCCCCTTGAGCCTCTCTGGGCTCGTGAATAGGGTGGGGGGCCTTCGCTGGAGTCCCCCCTCTGGGGACTCGAGATGGCCATCTGGGCAGTGGGGTCCCCCCACGGGGGACCTAGGAACACCTGGAGAGCCACTCTGGGCTCGAGGACACGGAACTGGCTTCGAGCCTCTCAGGGCTCACGAAACGACATATGGCCCAAGAGCCTCTCGGGCCCAGAACACAGGCGGAGTCCCTCTGGGGGACTCGGCATTAGGGGAGGCCCCACGGGCCTCGGCACACAACGAGCCTCGCTCTGGAGGGGAGGGGCAGGCACTCACCGGTCTCTGGTGCTGCAGCTCTTCTCTGCCCGGCGGCTCTTCACGGGAGCTCCCGCTCCTCGGGGGCTCCCTTCCCACACTTCTCCCCCTCTCTCCGGGGCTCTCCTCAGGCTGGGGAGCCCTGGGGACAGACACAACTTCCTTGGCCGGGCAGGAGCGCGGGGTGGCCTCCCGTCCGCTCCCTGCCGGGCTCTCTGTACTTCCGGGTGCGCGCGGGGAAGCCCTCGAGGTCGGGCCAATCCCTGCGCGGCCCCAAGATGACGCGTCGGGAGTCCCTGCAGACGAGGGCCAATCACAGCGCGGCGGCGGGACTTCCTCCGGCAAACCGGAAGTCCCGCCCCGCATCAGGCACCGTAGTGCCTGACTTCCTGTTTTGCGGCGCTCGGGCCGTGGCGGTGAATCTCGGGGGTATTTACGAGGGGTGGCACCCTCGAGGTCTCAAATAAATATAAAAGCGAGGTGGCACTCGCAACCTAAATAAATAAATGAGAGAATACCCGCAATTATGAAGATAAAGCCAATACCGGCATAAAGCAGGGTGGGCTCCTGTGAGGGACACGCAAAGGGCAGGAGCGCTTCCCTCCTCGGGAAAACGACAGCGCTCTGCCCAGAAAGGAGAAATAAAGCGCTCCCAGGGCGCTAGGGGCACAGAGAGCACCAAGGGCCCTATGAAATGACCCCCACAGCCAGGAGGGTCCAGCAAAGTCCTTCAGGAGTCCAGGGGCTGGGCAGGGCCCAGGGGAGGCAAGCCTTCCCCCTGGGCCCAAGCAGCAGCACGCCCCTGGTAGGATTCAAGTTGGGAACAAGAACATTTTCATGGGGTCACAGCCCCTCTTTTATACACCTTTCTCTTTGTCTTTAGGTGCAGGGTGGGGGCAGAACCAGTCGCAGCTGGTCTGGGAGTACTGTTGATGGCCCAACCACCCATTCTATTCACAGACAGGGCTAGGGTCATCAGTCACACCACAGGGGGGCGGAGCCAGCATTGTGCGGGGAAAACCCAGCCCATCCAGGACACAGGTACACTCCTCCCACACATCACTCATGCTAATCTCCCACTCACCACCGGGGCAGACCACCGGGGCAGACCCACACAGACTTCCTGGAGCCTGGCATCCCAGCCAGCTCCAGCCAATCACACGCCAGCACCCTCACAGCACACGTACAGCCATGTCTAGAAATGGCGCTTCCCTTCTAGACACATACATGCTGCATACACCATCTCGCAGCATTCACTCCCCCGAGTTCACACATACCAAACTTGACCATGCACACCTCACGCATCAGGAACTACCAGGGACACAGACATTCCCCATGCATTCCTATGGGAGGGCAGGCCAATCTCACACACGCACTCAGGGAGAGCACGCACTTTACACTGCGCCACAGTGTCAAAGTGCGCAAAGGACAGAAATCACTATAATTTAAGGCAAAAAGTTCAGGGGTGAACCTGCCACAAGGCCCAAGTCCAACAGGGGGCCTCTGCAGACACCAGCAGTAGGCTTGGAGGGACCTCTGCAGACATCAGCAGTAGGCTTGGAGCGACCTCTGCAGACACCAGCAGTAGGCTTGGAGGGACCTCTGCAGACACCAGCAGTAGGCTTGGAGGGACCTCTGCAGACACCAGCAGTAGGCTTGGAGGGACCTCTGCAGACACCGCAAGTAGGCATGGAGGGACCTCTGCAGACACCAGCAGTAGGCATGGAGGGACCTCTGCAGATACCAGCAGTAGGCTTGGAGGGACCTCTGCAGACACCAGCAGTAGGCATAGAGGGACCTCAGCAGACACCAGCAGTAGGCTTGGAGGGACCTCTGCAGACACCAGCAGTAGGCATGGGGGGGACCTCTGCAGACACCAGCAGTAGGCTTGGAGCGACCTCTGCAGACACAAGCAGTAGGCTTGGAGGGGCCTCTGCAGACACCAGCAGTAGGCTTGGAGGGACCTCTGCAGACACCAGCAGTAGGCTTGGAGCGACCTCTGCAGACACCAGCAGTAGGCTTGGAGGGACCTCTGCAGACACCAGCAGTAGGCTTGGAGGGACCTCTGCAGACACCAGCAGCAGGCTTGGAGGGACCTCTGCAGACATCAGCAGTAGGCATGGGGGGGGACTTCTGCAGACACCAGCAGTAGGCTTGGAGCGACCTCTGCAGACACAAGCAGTAGGCTTGGAGGGACCTCTGCAGACACCAGCAGTAGGCATGGGGGGGCCTCTGCAGACACCAGCAGTAGGCATGGAGGGACCTCTGCAGACACCAGCAGTAGCCATGGAGGGACCTCTGCAGATACCAGCAGTAGGCTTGGAGGGACCTCTGCAGACACCAGCAGTAGGCATGGAGGGACCTCAGCAGACACCAGCAGTAGGCTTGGAGGGACCTCTGCAGACACCAGCAGTAGGCTTGGAGGGACCTCTGCAGACACCAGCAGTAGGCATGGAGGGACCTCAGCAGACACCAGCAGTAGGCTTGGAGGGACCTCTGCAGACACCAGCAGTAGGCATGGGGGGGGACTTCTGCAGACACCAGCAGTAGGCTTGGAGCGACCTCTGCAGACATCAGCAGTAGGCATGGGGGGGGACTTCTGCAGACACCAGCAGTAGGCTTGGAGCGACCTCTGCAGACACAAGCAGTAGGCGTGGAGGGACCTCTGCAGACACCAGCAGTAGGCATGGGGGGACCTCTGCAGACACCAGCAGTAGGCATGGGGGGGCCTCTGCAGACACCAGCAGTAGGCTTGGAGGGACCTCTGCAGACACCAGCAGTAGGCATGGGGGGGCCTCTGCAGACACCAGCAGTAGGCTTGGAGGGACCTCTGCAGACATCAGCAGTAGGCATGGGGGACCTCTGCAGACACAAGCAGTAGGCTTGGAGGGGGCTCTGCAGACACCAACAGTAGGCTTGGAGGGACCTCTGCAGACACCAGCAGTAGGCTTGGAGGGACCTCTGCAGACACCAGCAGTAGGCATGGAGGGACCTCTGCAGACACCAGCAGCAGGCTTGGAGGGACCTCTGCAGACACCAGCAGTAGGCTTGGAGGGACCTCTGCAGACACCAGCAGTAGGCTTGGAGGGACCACTGCAGACACCAGCAGTAGGCTTGGAGGGACCTCTGCACACACCAGCAGCAGGCTTGGAGGGACCTCTGCAGACACCAGCAGTAGGCTTGGAGGGACCTCAGCAGACACCAGCAGTAGGCTTGGAGGGACCTCTGCAGACACCAGCAGTAGGCATGGAGGGACCTCTGCAGACACCAGCAGTAGGCTTGGAGGGGCCTCTGCAGACACCAGCAGTAGGCCTGGAGGGACCTCTGCAGACACCAGCAGTGGGCACTGAGGGGGGCCTCTGCAGACACCAGCAGTAGGCTTGGAGGGGCCTCTGCAGACACCAGCAGTAGGCTTGGAGGGGCCTCTGCACACACCAGCAGTAGGGTTGGAGGGACCTCTGCACACACCAGCAGTAGGCATGGAGGGACCTCTGCAGACACCAGCAGCAGGCTTGGAGGGACCTCTGCAGACACCAGCAGTAGGCTTGGAGGGACCTCTGTACACACCAGCAGTAGGCAAGGAGGGACCTCTGCAGACACCAGCAGCAGGCTTGGAGGGACCTCTGCAGACACCAGCAGTAGGCTTGGAGGGACCTCTGCAGACACCAGTAGTAGGCTTGGAGGGACTTCTGCAGACACCAGCAGTAGGCTTGGAGGGACCTCTGCAGACACCAGCAGTAGGCATGGAGGAACCTCTGCAGACACCAGCAGTAGGCCTGGAGGGACCTCTGCAGACACCAGCAGTGGGCACTGAGGGGGGCCTCTGCAGACACCAGCAGTAGGCTTGGAGGGGCCTCTGCAGACACCAGCAGTAGGCATGGAGGGACCTCTGCAGACACCAGCAGTAGGCATGGAGGGACCTCTGCAGACACCAGCAGTAGGCCTGGAGGGACCTCTGCAGACACCAGCAGCAGGCTTGGAGGGACCTCTGCAGACACCAGCAGTAGGCTTGGAGGGACCTCTGCAGACACCAGCAGTAGGCTTGGAGGGACCTCTGCAGACACCAGCAGTAGGCTTGGAGGGACCTCTGCAGACACCAGCAGTAGGCTTGGAGGAACCTCTGCAGACACCAGCAGTAGGCATGGGGGGGGGGACTTCTGCAGACACCAGCAGTAGGCTTGGAGGGACCTCTGCAGACACCAGCAGTGGGCTTGGAGGGACCTCTGCAGACACCAGCAGTAGGCTTGGAGGAACCTCTGCAGACACCAGCAGTAGGCTTGGAGGGACCTCTGCAGACACCAGCAGTAGGCTTGGAGGGACCTCTGCAGACACCAGCAGTAGGCATGGGGGGCCTCTGCAGACACCAGCAGTAGGCATGGAGGGACCTCTGCAGACACCAGCAGCAGGCTTGGAGGGACCTCTGCAGACACCAGCAGTAGGCTTGGAGGGACCTCTGCAGTAGGCTTGGAGGGACCTCAGCAGACTCCAGCAGTAGGCTTGGAGGGACCTCTGCAGTAGGCTTGGAGGGACCTCTGCAGACACCAGCAGTAGGCATGGAGGGACCTCTGCAGACACCAGCAGTAGGCTTGGAGGGACCTCTGCAGACACCAGCAGTAGGCTTGGAGGGACCTCTGCAGACACCCCCAGTAGGCTTGAAGGGACCTCTGCAGACACCAGCAGTAGGCTTGGAGGGACCTCTGCAGACACCAGCAGTAGGCTTGGAGGGACCTCTGCAGACACCCCCAGTAGGCTTGAAGGGACATCTGCAGACACCAGCAGTAGGCTTGGAGGGACCTCTGCAGACACCAGCAGTAGGCATGGAGGGACCTTTGCAGACACCAGCAGTAGGCTCGGAGGGACCTCTGCAGACACCAGCAGTAGGCTAGGAGGGACCTCTGCAGACACCAGCAGTAGGCTTGGAGGGACCTCTGCAGACACCAGCAGTAGGCATGGCGGGGCCTCTGCAGACACCAGCAGTAGGCATGGAGGGGCCTCTGCAGACACCAGCAGTAGGCTTGGAGGGACCTCTACAGACACCAGCAGTAGGCTTGGAGGGACCTCTGCAGACACCAGCAGTAGGCTTGGAGGGACCTCTGCAGACACCAGCAGTTGGCATGGAGGGACCTCTGCAGACATCAGCAGTAGGCATGGGGGGACCTCTGCAGACACCAGCAGTAGGCTTGGAGGGACCTCTGCAGACATCAGCAGTAGGGTTGGAGGGACCTCAGCAGACACCAGCAGTAGGCTTGGAGGGACCTCTGCAGACACCAGCAGTAGGCTTGGAGTGACCTCTGCAGACACCAGCAGTAGGCTTGGAGGGACCTCTGCAGACATCAGCAGTAGGCATGGGGGGACCTCTGCAGACACCAGCAGTAGGCTTGGAGGGACCTCTGCAGACACCAGCAGTAGGCATGGGGGGGCCTCTGCAGACACCAGCAGTAGGCTTGGAGGGACCTCTGCAGACATCAGCAGTAGGCTTGGAGCGACCTCTGCAGACACCAGCAGTAGGCTTGGAGGGACCTCTGCAGACACCAGCAGTAGGCTTGGAGGGACCTCTGCAGACACCAGCAGTAGGCTTGGAGGGACCTCTGCAGACACCGCAAGTAGGCATGGAGGGACCTCTGCAGACACCAGCAGTAGGCATGGAGGGACCTCTGCAGATACCAGCAGTAGGCTTGGAGGGACCTCTGCAGACACCAGCAGTAGGCATAGAGGGACCTCAGCAGACACCAGCAGTAGGCTTGGAGGGACCTCTGCAGACACCAGCAGTAGGCATGGGGGGGACCTCTGCAGACACCAGCAGTAGGCTTGGAGCGACCTCTGCAGACACAAGCAGTAGGCTTGGAGGGGCCTCTGCAGACACCAGCAGTAGGCTTGGAGGGACCTCTGCAGACACCAGCAGTAGGCTTGGAGCGACCTCTGCAGACACCAGCAGTAGGCTTGGAGGGACCTCTGCAGACACCAGCAGTAGGCTTGGAGGGACCTCTGCAGACACCAGCAGCAGGCTTGGAGGCACCTCTGCAGACATCAGCAGTAGGCATGGGGGGGGACTTCTGCAGACACCAGCAGTAGGCTTGGAGCGACCTCTGCAGACACAAGCAGTAGGCTTGGAGGGACCTCTGCAGACACCAGCAGTAGGCATGGGGGGGCCTCTGCAGACACCAGCAGTAGGCATGGAGGGACCTCTGCAGACACCAGCAGTAGCCATGGAGGGACCTCTGCAGATACCAGCAGTAGGCTTGGAGGGACCTCTGCAGACACCAGCAGTAGGCATGGAGGGACCTCAGCAGACACCAGCAGTAGGCTTGGAGGGACCTCTGCAGACACCAGCAGTAGGCTTGGAGGGACCTCTGCAGACACCAGCAGTAGGCATGGAGGGACCTCAGCAGACACCAGCAGTAGGCTTGGAGGGACCTCTGCAGACACCAGCAGTAGGCATGGGGGGGACTTCTGCAGACACCAGCAGTAGGCTTGGAGCGACCTCTGCAGACATCAGCAGTAGGCATGGGGGGGGACTTCTGCAGACACCAGCAGTAGGCTTGGAGCGACCTCTGCAGACACAAGCAGTAGGCGTGGAGGGACCTCTGCAGACACCAGCAGTAGGCATGGGGGGACCTCTGCAGACACCAGCAGTAGGCATGGGGGGGCCTCTGCAGACACCAGCAGTAGGCTTGGAGGGACCTCTGCAGACACCAGCAGTAGGCATGGGGGGGCCTCTGCAGACACCAGCAGTAGGCTTGGAGGGACCTCTGCAGACATCAGCAGTAGGCATGGGGGACCTCTGCAGACACAAGCAGTAGGCTTGGAGGGGGCTCTGCAGACACCAACAGTAGGCTTGGAGGGACCTCTGCAGACACCAGCAGTAGGCTTGGAGGGACCTCTGCAGACACCAGCAGTAGGCATGGAGGGACCTCTGCAGACACCAGCAGCAGGCTTGGAGGGACCTCTGCAGACACCAGCAGTAGGCTTGGAGGGACCTCTGCAGACACCAGCAGTAGGCTTGGAGGGACCACTGCAGACACCAGCAGTAGGCTTGGAGGGACCTCTGCACACACCAGCAGCAGGCTTGGAGGGACCTCTGCAGACACCAGCAGTAGGCTTGGAGGGACCTCAGCAGACACCAGCAGTAGGCTTGGAGGGACCTCTGCAGACACCAGCAGTAGGCATGGAGGGACCTCTGCAGACACCAGCAGTAGGCTTGGAGGGGCCTCTGCAGACACCAGCAGTAGGCCTGGAGGGACCTCTGCAGACACCAGCAGTGGGCACTGAGGGGGGCCTCTGCAGACACCAGCAGTAGGCTTGGAGGGGCCTCTGCAGACACCAGCAGTAGGCTTGGAGGGGCCTCTGCACACACCAGCAGTAGGGTTGGAGGGACCTCTGCACACACCAGCAGTAGGCATGGAGGGACCTCTGCAGACACCAGCAGCAGGCTTGGAGGGACCTCTGCAGACACCAGCAGTAGGCTTGGAGGGACCTCTGTACACACCAGCAGTAGGCAAGGAGGGACCTCTGCAGACACCAGCAGCAGGCTTGGAGGGACCTCTGCAGACACCAGCAGTAGGCTTGGAGGGACCTCTGCAGACACCAGTAGTAGGCTTGGAGGGACTTCTGCAGACACCAGCAGTAGGCTTGGAGGGACCTCTGCAGACACCAGCAGTAGGCATGGAGGAACCTCTGCAGACACCAGCAGTAGGCCTGGAGGGACCTCTGCAGACACCAGCAGTGGGCACTGAGGGGGGCCTCTGCAGACACCAGCAGTAGGCTTGGAGGGGCCTCTGCAGACACCAGCAGTAGGCATGGAGGGACCTCTGCAGACACCAGCAGTAGGCATGGAGGGACCTCTGCAGACACCAGCAGTAGGCCTGGAGGGACCTCTGCAGACACCAGCAGCAGGCTTGGAGGGACCTCTGCAGACACCAGCAGTAGGCTTGGAGGGACCTCTGCAGACACCAGCAGTAGGCTTGGAGGGACCTCTGCAGACACCAGCAGTAGGCTTGGAGGGACCTCTGCAGACACCAGCAGTAGGCTTGGAGGAACCTCTGCAGACACCAGCAGTAGGCATGGGGGGGGGGACTTCTGCAGACACCAGCAGTAGGCTTGGAGCGACCTCTGCAGACATCAGCAGTAGGCATGGGGGGGGGACTTCTGCAGACACCAGCAGTAGGCTTGGAGCGACCTCTGCAGACACAAGCAGTAGGCGTGGAGGGACCTCTGCAGACACCAGCAGTAGGCATGGGGGGACCTCTGCAGACACCAGCAGTAGGCATGGGGGGGCCTCTGCAGACACCAGCACTAGGCTTGGAGGGACCTCTGCAGACACCAGCACTAGGCTTGGAGGGACCTCTGCAGACACCAGCAGTAGGCTTGGAGGGACCTCTGCAGACACCAGCAGTAGGCTTGGAGGGGCCTCTGCAGACACCAGCAGTAGGCATGGAGGGACCTCTGCAGACACCAGCAGTAGGCATGGGGGGGCCTCTGCACACACCAGCAGTAGGCATGGAGGGACCTCTGCACACACCAGCAGTAGGCATGGAGGGACCTCTGCAGACACCAGCAGTAGGCCTGGAGGGACCTCTGCAGACACCAGCAGCAGGCTTGGAGGGACCTCTGCAGACACCAGCAGTAGGCTTGGAGGGACCTCTGCAGACACCAGCAGTAGGCATGGGGGGACCTCTGCAGACACCAGCAGTAGGCATGGGGGGGGGACTTCTGCAGACACCAGCAGTAGGCTTGGAGCGACCTCTGCAGACATCAGCAGTAGGCATGGGGGGGGACTTCTGCAGACACCAGCAGTAGGCTTGGAGCGACCTCTGCAGACACAAGCAGTAGGCGTGGAGGGACCTCTGCAGACACCAGCAGTAGGCATGGGGGGACCTCTGCAGACACCAGCAGTAGGCTTGGAGGGACCTCTGCAGACACCAGCAGTAGGCATGGGGGGGCCTCTGCAGACACCAGCAGTAGGCTTGGAGGGACCTCTGCAGACATCAGCAGTAGGCATGGGGGACCTCTGCAGACACAAGCAGTAGGCTTGGAGGGGGCTCTGCAGACACCAACAGTAGGCTTGGAGGGACCTCTGCAGACACCAGCAGTAGGCTTGGAGGGACCTCTGCAGACACCAGCAGTAGGCTTGGATGACCTCTGCAGACACCAGCAGTAGGCATGGAGGGACCTCTGCAGACACCAGCAGTAGGCTTGGAGTGACCTCTGCAGACACCAGCAGTAGGCTTGGAGGGACCTCTGCAGACACCAGCAGTAGGCTTGGAGTGACCTCTGCAGACACCAGCAGTAGGCTTGGAGGGACCTCTGCAGACACCAGCAGTAGGCATGGGGGGGCCTCTGCAGACACCAGCAGTAGGCTTGGAGGGACCTCTGCAGACACCAGCAGTAGGCTTGGGGGGGCCTCTGCAGACACCAGCAGTAGGCTTGGAGGGACCTCTGCAGACACCAGCAGCAGGCTTGGAGGGACCTCTGCAGACACCAGCAGTAGGCATGGAGGGACCTCTGCAGACACCAGCAGTAGGCATGGAGGAACCTCTGCAGACACCAGCAGTAGGCATGGAGGGACCCCTGCATACACCAGCAGTAGGCATGGGGGGGCCTCTGCAGACACCAGCAGTAGGCTTGGAGGGACCTCTGCAGACACCAGCAGTAGGGTTGGGGGGGCCTCTGCAGACACCAGCAGTAGGCTTGGAGGGACCTCTGCATACACCAGCAGTAGGCATGGGGGGGCCTCTGCAGACACCAGCAGTAGGCTTGGAGGGACCTCTGCAGACACCAGCAGTAGGCATGGAGGGACCTCTGCAGACACCAGCAGTAGGCTTGGAGGGACCTCTGCAGACACCAGCAGTAGTCATGGAGGGACCTCTGCAGACACCAGCAGTAGGCTTGGAGGGACCTCTGCAGACACCAGCAGTAGGCATGGAGGGACCTCTGCAGACACCAGCAGTAGGCATGGGGGGTCCTCTGCAGACACCAGCAGTAGGCATGGAGGGACCTCTGCAGACACCAGCAGCAGGCATGGAGGGACCTCTGCAGACACCAGCAGTAGGCTTGGAGGGACCTCTGCAGACACCAGCAGTAGGCTTGGAGGGACCTCTGCAGACACCAGCAGTAGGCATGGAGGGACCTCTGCAGACACCAGCAGTAGGCTTGGAGGGACCTCTGCAGACACCAGCAGTAGGCTTGGAGGGACCTCTGCAGACACCAGCAGTAGGCATGGAGGGACCTCTGCAGACACCGGCAGTAGGCTTGGAGGGACCTCTGCAGACACCAGCAGCAGGCTTGGATGGACCTCTGCAGACACCAGCAGTAGGCATGGAGGGACCTCTGCAGACACCAGCAGTAGGCTTGGAGGGACCTCTGCAGACACCAGCAGCAGGCTTGGAGGGACCTCTGCAGACACCAGCAGTAGGCATGGCGGGACCTCTGCAGACACCAGCAGTAGGCTTGGAGGGACCTCTGCAGACACCAGCAGTAGGCTTGGAGGGACCTCTGCAGACACCAGCAGTAGGCATGGGGGGGCCTCTGCAGACACCAGCAGTAGGCATGGAGGGACCTCTGCAGACATCAGCAGTAGGCATGGAGGGACCTCTGCAGACACCAGCAGTAGGCATGGAGGGACCTCTGCAGACACCAGCAGTAGGCTTGGAGGGACCTCTGCAGACACCAGCAGTAGGCTTGGAGGGACCTCTGCAGACACCAGCAGTAGGCATGGAGGGACCTCTGCAGACACCAGCAGTAGGCTTGGAGGGACCTCTGCAGACACCAGCAGTAGGCTTGGAGGGACCTCTGCAGACACCAGCAGTAGGCTTGGAGGGACCTCTGCAGACACCAGCAGCAGGCTTGGAGGGACCTCTGCAGACACCAGCAGTAGGCATGGAGGGACCTCTGCAGACACAAGCAGTAGGCTTGGAGGGACCTCTGCAGACACCAGCAGCAGGCTTGGAGGGACCTCTGCAGACACCAGCAGTAGGCTTGGAGGGACCTCTGCAGTAGGCTTGGAGGGACCTCTGCAGACACCAGCAGTAGGCATGGAGGGACCTCTGCAGACACCAGCAGTAGGCTTGGAGGGACCTCTGCAGACACCAGCAGCAGGCTTGGAGGGACCTCTGCAGACACCAGCAGTAGGCTTGGAGGGACCTCTGCAGTAGGCTTGGAGGGACCTCAGCAGACTCCAGCAGTAGGCTTGGAGGGACCTCTGCAGTAGGCTTGGAGGGACCTCTGCAGACACCAGCAGTAGGCATGGAGGGACCTCTGCAGACACCAGCAGTAGGCTTGGAGGGACCTCTGCAGACACCAGCAGTAGGCTTGGAGGGACCTCTGCAGACACCAGCAGTGGGCTTGGAGGGACCTCTGCAGACACCAGCAGTAGGCATGGGGGGACCTCTGCAGACACCAGCAGTAGGCTTGGAGGGACCTCTGCAGACACCAGCAGTAGGCATGGGGGGGCCTCTGCAGACACCAGCAGTAGGCTTGGAGGGACCTCTGCAGACATCAGCAGTAGGCTTGGAGCGACCTCTGCAGACACCAGCAGTAGGCTTGGAGGGACCTCTGCAGACACCAGCAGTAGGCTTGGAGGGACCTCTGCAGACACCAGCAGTAGGCTTGGAGGGACCTCTGCAGACACCGCAAGTAGGCATGGAGGGACCTCTGCAGACACCAGCAGTAGGCATGGAGGGACCTCTGCAGATACCAGCAGTAGGCTTGGAGGGACCTCTGCAGACACCAGCAGTAGGCATAGAGGGACCTCAGCAGACACCAGCAGTAGGCTTGGAGGGACCTCTGCAGACACCAGCAGTAGGCATGGGGGGGACCTCTGCAGACACCAGCAGTAGGCTTGGAGCGACCTCTGCAGACACAAGCAGTAGGCTTGGAGGGGCCTCTGCAGACACCAGCAGTAGGCTTGGAGGGACCTCTGCAGACACCAGCAGTAGGCTTGGAGCGACCTCTGCAGACACCAGCAGTAGGCTTGGAGGGACCTCTGCAGACACCAGCAGTAGGCTTGGAGGGACCTCTGCAGACACCAGCAGCAGGCTTGGAGGGACCTCTGCAGACATCAGCAGTAGGCATGGGGGGGGACTTCTGCAGACACCAGCAGTAGGCTTGGAGCGACCTCTGCAGACACAAGCAGTAGGCTTGGAGGGACCTCTGCAGACACCAGCAGTAGGCATGGGGGGCCTCTGCAGACACCAGCAGTAGGCATGGAGGGACCTCTGCAGACACCAGCAGTAGCCATGGAGGGACCTCTGCAGATACCAGCAGTAGGCTTGGAGGGACCTCTGCAGACACCAGCAGTAGGCATGGAGGGACCTCAGCAGACACCAGCAGTAGGCTTGGAGGGACCTCTGCAGACACCAGCAGTAGGCTTGGGGGGACCTCTGCAGACACCAGCAGTAGGCATGGAGGGACCTCAGCAGACACCAGCAGTAGGCTTGGAGGGACCTCTGCAGACACCAGCAGTAGGCTTGGAGGGACCTCTGCAGACACCAGCAGTAGGCATGGAGGGACCTCTGCAGACATCAGCAGTAGGCTTGGAGGGACCTCTGCAGAAACCAGCAGTAGGCATGGAGGGACCTCTGCAGACACCAGCAGTGGGCTTGGAGGGACCTCTGCAGACACCAGCAGTAGGCTTGGAGGAACCTCTGCAGACACCAGCAGTAGGCTTGGAGGGACCTCTGCAGACACCAGCAGTAGGCTTGGAGGGACCTCTGCAGACACCAGCAGTAGGCTTGGAGGGACCTCTGCAGACACCAGCAGTAGGCTTGGAGGGACCTCTGCAGACATCAGCAGTAGGCATGGGGGGGACCTCTGCAGACACCAGCAGTAGGCTTGGAGCGACCTCTGCAGACACAAGCAGTAGGCTTGGAGGGACCTCTGCAGACACCAGCAGTAGGCATGGGGGGCCTCTGCAGACACCAGCAGTAGGCATGGAGGGACCTCTGCAGACACCAGCAGTAGGCATGGCGGGACCTCTGCAGATACCAGCAGTAGGCTTGGAGGGACCTCTGCAGACACCAGCAGTAGGCATGGAGGGACCTCAGCAGACACCAGCAGTAGGCTTGGAGGGACCTCTGCAGACACCAGCAGTAGGCATGGGGGGGACCTCTGCAGACACCAGCAGCAGGCTTGGAGCGACCTCTGCAGACACAAGCAGTAGGCTTGGAGGGGCCTCTGCAGACACCAGCAGTAGGCTTGGAGGGACCTCTGCAGACACCAGCAGTAGGCTTGAAGCGACCTCTGCAGACACCAGCAGTAGGCTTGGAGGGACCTCTGCAGACACCAGCAGTAGGCTTGGAGGGACCTCTGCAGACACCAGCAGTAGGCTTGGAGGGACCTCTGCAGACACCAGCAGTAGGCTTGGAGGGACCTCTGCAGACATCAGCAGTAGGCATGGGGGGGACCTCTGCAGACACCAGCAGTAGGCTTGGAGCGACCTCTGCAGACACAAGCAGTAGGCTTGGAGGGACCTCTGCAGACACCAGCAGTAGGCATGGGGGGGCCTCTGCAGACACCAGCAGTAGGCATGGAGGGACCTCTGCAGACACCAGCAGTAGGCATGGAGGGACCTCTGCAGATACCAGCAGTAGGCTTGGAGGGACCTCTGCAGACACCAGCAGTAGGCATGGAGGGACCTCAGCAGACACCAGCAGTAGGCTTGGAGGGACCTCTGCAGACACCAGCAGTAGGCTTGGAGGGACCTCTGCAGACACCAGCAGTAGGCATGGAGGGACCTCAGCAGACACCAGCAGTAGGCTTGGATGGACCTCTGCAGACACCAGCAGTAGGCTTGGAGGGACCTCTGCAGACACCAGCATTAGGCATGGAGGGACCTCTGCAGACATCAGCAGTAGGCTTGAAGGGACCTCTGCAGACACCAGCAGTAGGCATGGAGGGACCTCTGCAGACACCAGCAGTGGGCTTGGAGGGACCTCTGCAGACACCAGCAGTAGGCTTGGAGGAACCTCTGCAGACACCAGCAGTAGGCTTGGAGGGACCTCTGCAGACACCAGCAGTAGGCTTGGAGGGACCTCTGCAGACACCAGCAGTAGGCATGGGGGGGCCTCTGCAGACACCAGCAGTAGGCATGGAGGGACCTCTGCAGACACCAGCAGTAGGCTTGGAGGGACCTCTGCAGACACCAGCAGTAGGCATGGAGGGATCTCTGCAGACACCAGCAGTAGGCATGGGGGGGCCTCTGCAGACACCAGCAGTAGGCTTGGAGGGACCTCTGCAGACACCAGCAGTAGGCTTGGAGGGGCCTCTGCAGACACCAGCAGTAGGCTTGGAGGGGCCTCTGCAGACACCAGCAGTAGGCTTGGAGGAACCTCTGCAGACACCAGCAGTAGGCTTGGAGGGACCTCTGCAGACACCAGCAGTAGGCTTGGGGGGCCTCTGCAGACACCAGCAGTAGGCATGGAGGGACCTCTGCAGACACCAGCAGTAGGCTTGGAGGGGGCTCTGCAGACACCAGCAGTAGGCTTGGAGGGACCTCTGCAGACACCAGCAGTAGGCTTGGAGGGGCCTCTCCAGACACCAGCAGTAGGCTTGGAGGGGCCTCTGCAGACACCAGCAGTAGGCTTGGAGGAACCTCTGCAGACACCAGCAGTAGGCTTGGAGGGACCTCTGCAGACACCAGCAGTAGGCATGGGGGGGGGCCTCTGCAGACACCAGCAGTAGGCATGGAGGGACCTCTGCAGACACCAGCAGTAGGCTTGGAGGGACCTCTGCAGACACCAGCAGTAGGCTTGGGGGGCCTCTGCAGACACCAGCAGTAGGCTTGGAGGGACCTCTGCAGACACCAGCAGTAGGCATGGAGGGACCTCTGCAGACACCAGCAGTAGGCATGGAGGAACCTCTGCAGACACCAGCAGTAGGCATGGAGGGACCCCTGCATACACCAGCAGTAGGCATGGGGGGGCCTCTGCAGACACCAGCAGTAGGCTTGGAGGGACCTCTGCAGACACCAGCAGTAGGCTGGGGGGGGCCTCTGCAGACACCAGCAGTAGGCTTGGAGGGACCTCTGCAGACACCAGCAGCAGGCTTGGAGGGACCTCTGCAGACACCAGCAGTAGGCATGGAGGGACCTCTGCAGACACCAGCAGTAGGCATGGAGGGACCTCTGCAGATACCAGCAGTAGGCTTGGAGGGACCTCTGCAGACACCAGCAGTAGGCATGGAGGGACCTCAGCAGACACCAGCAGTAGGCTTGGAGGGACCTCTGCAGACACCAGCAGTAGGCTTGGAGGGACCTCTGCAGACACCAGCAGTAGGCATGGAGGGACCTCAGCAGACACCAGCAGTAGGCTTGGAGGGACCTCTGCAGACACCAGCAGTAGGCTTGGAGGGACCTCTGCAGACACCAGCATTAGGCATGGAGGGACCTCTGCAGACATCAGCAGTAGGCTTGAAGGGACCTCTGCAGACACCAGCAGTAGGCATGGAGGGACCTCTGCAGACACCAGCAGTGGGCTTGGAGGGACCTCTGCAGACACCAGCAGTAGGCTTGGAGGAACCTCTGCAGACACCAGCAGTAGGCTTGGAGGGACCTCTGCAGACACCAGCAGTAGGCTTGGAGGGACCTCTGCAGACACCAGCAGTAGGCATGGGGGGGCCTCTGCAGACACCAGCAGTAGGCATGGAGGGACCTCTGCAGACACCAGCAGTAGGCTTGGAGGGACCTCTGCAGACACCAGCAGTAGGCATGGAGGGATCTCTGCAGACACCAGCAGTAGGCATGGGGGGGCCTCTGCAGACACCAGCAGTAGGCTTGGAGGGACCTCTGCAGACACCAGCAGTAGGCTTGGAGGGGCCTCTGCAGACACCAGCAGTAGGCTTGGAGGGGCCTCTGCAGACACCAGCAGTAGGCTTGGAGGAACCTCTGCAGACACCAGCAGTAGGCTTGGAGGGACCTCTGCAGACACCAGCAGTAGGCTTGGGGGGGCCTCTGCAGACACCAGCAGTAGGCATGGAGGGACCTCTGCAGACACCAGCAGTAGGCTTGGAGGGGGCTCTGCAGACACCAGCAGTAGGCTTGGAGGGACCTCTGCAGACACCAGCAGTAGGCTTGGAGGGGCCTCTGCAGACACCAGCAGTAGGCTTGGAGGGGCCTCTGCAGACACCAGCAGTAGGCTTGGAGGAACCTCTGCAGACACCAGCAGTAGGCTTGGAGGGACCTCTGCAGACACCAGCAGTAGGCATGGGGGGGGCCTCTGCAGACACCAGCAGTAGGCATGGAGGGACCTCTGCAGACACCAGCAGTAGGCTTGGAGGGACCTCTGCAGACACCAGCAGTAGGCTTGGGGGGCCTCTGCAGACACCAGCAGTAGGCTTGGAGGGACCTCTGCAGACACCAGCAGTAGGCATGGAGGGACCTCTGCAGACACCAGCAGTAGGCATGGAGGAACCTCTGCAGACACCAGCAGTAGGCATGGAGGGACCCCTGCATACACCAGCAGTAGGCATGGGGGGGCCTCTGCAGACACCAGCAGTAGGCTTGGAGGGACCTCTGCAGACACCAGCAGTAGGCTGGGGGGGGGGGCTCTGCAGACACCAGCAGTAGGCTTGGAGGGACCTCTGCAGACACCAGCAGCAGGCTTGGAGGGACCTCTGCAGACACCAGCAGTAGGCATGGAGGGACCTCTGCAGACACCAGCAGTAGGCATGGAGGAACCTCTGCAGACACCAGCAGTAGGCATGGAGGGACCCCTGCATACACCAGCAGTAGGCATGGGGGGGCCTCTGCAGACACCAGCAGTAGGCTTGGAGGGACCTCTGCAGACACCAGCAGTAGGCTTGGGGGGGCCTCTGCAGACACCAGCAGTAGGCTTGGAGGGACCTCTGCATACACCAGCAGTAGGCATGGGGGGGCCTCTGCAGACACCAGCAGTAGGCTTGGAGGGACCTCTGCAGACACCAGCAGTAGGCATGGAGGGACCTCTGCAGACACCAGCAGTAGGCTTGGAGGGACCTCTGCAGACACCAGCAGTAGGCATGGAGGGACCTCTGCAGACACCAGCAGTAGGCTTGGAGGGACCTCTGCAGACACCAGCAGTAGGCATGGAGGGACCTCTGCAGACACCAGCAGTAGGCATGGGGGGTCCTCTGCAGACACCAGCAGTAGGCATGGAGGGACCTCTGCAGACACCAGCAGCAGGCATGGAGGGACCTCTGCAGACACCAGCAGTAGGCTTGGAGGGACCTCTGCAGACACCAGCAGTAGGCTTGGAGGGACCTCTGCAGACACCAGCAGTAGGCATGGAGGGACCTCTGCAGACACCAGCAGTAGGCTTGGAGGGACCTCTGCAGACACCAGCAGTAGGCTTGGAGGGACCTCTGCAGACACCAGCAGTAGGCATGGAGGGACCTCTGCAGACACCGGCAGTAGGCTTCGAGGGACCTCTGCAGACACCAGCAGCAGGCTTGGAGGGACCTCTGCAGACACCAGCAGTAGGCATGGAGGGACCTCTGCAGACACCAGCAGTAGGCTTGGAGGGACCTCTGCAGACACCAGCAGCAGGCTTGGAGGGACCTCTGCAGACACCAGCAGTAGGCATGGAGGGACCTCTGCAGACACCAGCAGTAGGCTTGGAGGGGCCTCTGCAGACACCAGCAGTAGGCTTGGAGGGACCTCTGCAGACACCAGCAGTAGGCATGGGGGGCCTCTGCAGACACCAGCAGTAGGCATGGAGGGACCTCTGCAGACATCAGCAGTAGGCATGGAGGGACCTCTGCAGACACCAGCAGTAGGCATGGAGGGACCTCTGCAGACACCAGCAGTAGGCTTGGAGGGACCTCTGCAGACACCAGCAGTAGGCTTGGAGGGACCTCTGCAGACACCAGCAGTAGGCATGGAGGGACCTCTGCAGACACCAGCAGTAGGCTTGGAGGGACCTCTGCAGACACCAGCAGTAGGCTTGGAGGGACCTCTGCAGACACCAGCAGTAGGCTTGGAGGGACCTCTGCAGACACCAGCAGCAGGCTTGGAGGGACCTCTGCAGACACCAGCAGTAGGCATGGAGGGACCTCTGCAGACACAAGCAGTAGGCTTGGAGGGACCTCTGCAGACACCAGCAGCAGGCTTGGAGGGACCTCTGCAGACACCAGCAGTAGGCATGGAGGGACCTCTGGAGACACCAGCAGTAGGCTTGGAGGGACCTCTGCAGACACCAGCAGTAGGCTTGGAGGGACCTCTGCAGACACCAGCAGTAGGCATGGAGGGACTTTTGCAGACACCAGCAGTAGGCTTGGAGGGACCTCTGCAGACACCAGCAGCAGGCTTGGAGGGACCTCTGCAGACACCAGCAGTAAGCTTGGAGGGACCTCTGCAGTAGGCTTGGAGGGACCTCAGCAGACTCCAGCAGTAGGCTTGGAGGGACCTCTGCAGTAGGCTTGGAGGGACCTCTGCAGACACCAGCAGTAGGCATGGAGGGACCTCTGCAGACACCAGCAGTAGGCTTGGAGGGACCTCTGCAGACACCAGCAGTAGGCTTGGAGGGACCTCTGCAGACACCCCCAGTAGGCTTGAAGGGACCTCTGCAGACACCAGCAGTAGGCTTGGAGGGACCTCTGCAGACACCAGCAGTAGGCTTGGAGGGACCTCTGCAGACACCAGCAGTAGGCATGGAGGGACCTCTGCAGACACCAGCAGTAGGCATGGAGGGACATCTGCAGACACCAGCAGTAGGCTTGGAGGGACCTCTGCAGACACCAGCAGTAGGCATGGAGGGACCTTTGCAGACACCAGCAGTAGGCTCGGAGGGACCTCTGCAGACACCAGCAGTAGGCTAGGAGGGACCTCTGCAGACACCAGCAGTAGGCTTGGAGGGACCTCTGCAGACACCAGCAGTAGGCATGGCGGGGCCTCTGCAGACACCAGCAGTAGGCATGGAGGGGCCTCTGCAGACACCAGCAGTAGGCTTGGAGGGACCTCTGCAGACACCAGCAGTAGGCATGGAGGGGCCTCTGCAGACACCAGCAGTAGGCTTGGAGGGACCTCTACAGACACCAGCAGTAGGCTTGGAGGGACCTCTGCAGACACCAGCAGTAGGCTTGGAGGGACCTCTGCAGACACCAGCAGTTGGCATGGAGGGACCTCTGCAGACATCAGCAGTAGGCATGGGGGGACCTCTGCAGACACCAGCAGTAGGCTTGGAGGGACCTCTGCAGACATCAGCAGTAGGCTTGGAGGGACCTCAGCAGACACCAGCAGTAGGCTTGGAGGGACCTCTGCAGACACCAGCAGTAGGCTTGGAGTGACCTCTGCAGACACCAGCAGTAGGCTTGGAGGGACCTCTGCAGACATCAGCAGTAGGCATGGGGGGGCCTCTGCAGACACCAGCAGTAGGCATGGAGGGACCTCTGCAGACATCAGCAGTAGGCATGGAGGGACCTCTGCAGACACCAGCAGCAGGCATGGAGGGACCTCTGCAGACACCAGCAGTAGGCTTGGAGGGGCCTCTGCAGACACCAGCAGTAGGCTTGGAGGGACCTCTGCAGACACCAGCAGTAGGCATGGGGGGCCTCTGCAGACACCAGCAGTAGGCATGGAGGGACCTCTGCAGACATCAGCAGTAGGCATGGAGGGACCTCTGCAGACACCAGCAGTAGGCATGGAGGGACCTCTGCAGACACCAGCAGTAGGCTTGGAGGGACCTCTGCAGACACCAGCAGTAGGCTTGGAGGGACCTCTGCAGACACCAGCAGTAGGCATGGAGGGACCTCTGCAGACACCAGCAGTAGGCTTGGAGGGACCTCTGCAGACACCAGCAGTAGGCTTGGAGGGACCTCTGCAGACACCAGCAGTAGGCTTGGAGGGACCTCTGCAGACACCAGCAGCAGGCTTGGAGGGACCTCTGCAGACACCAGCAGTAGGCATGGAGGGACCTCTGCAGACACAAGCAGTAGGCTTGGAGGGACCTCTGCAGACACCAGCAGCAGGCTTGGAGGGACCTCTGCAGACACCAGCAGTAGGCATGGAGGGACCTCTGGAGACACCAGCAGTAGGCTTGGAGGGACCTCTGCAGACACCAGCAGTAGGCTTGGAGGGACCTCTGCAGACACCAGCAGTAGGCATGGAGGGACTTTTGCAGACACCAGCAGTAGGCTTGGAGGGACCTCTGCAGACACCAGCAGCAGGCTTGGAGGGACCTCTGCAGACACCAGCAGTAAGCTTGGAGGGACCTCTGCAGTAGGCTTGGAGGGACCTCAGCAGACTCCAGCAGTAGGCTTGGAGGGACCTCTGCAGTAGGCTTGGAGGGACCTCTGCAGACACCAGCAGTAGGCATGGAGGGACCTCTGCAGACACCAGCAGTAGGCTTGGAGGGACCTCTGCAGACACCAGCAGTAGGCTTGGAGGGACCTCTGCAGACACCCCCAGTAGGCTTGAAGGGACCTCTGCAGACACCAGCAGTAGGCTTGGAGGGACCTCTGCAGACACCAGCAGTAGGCTTGGAGGGACCTCTGCAGACACCAGCAGTAGGCATGGAGGGACCTCTGCAGACACCAGCAGTAGGCATGGAGGGACATCTGCAGACACCAGCAGTAGGCTTGGAGGGACCTCTGCAGACACCAGCAGTAGGCATGGAGGGACCTTTGCAGACACCAGCAGTAGGCTCGGAGGGACCTCTGCAGACACCAGCAGTAGGCTAGGAGGGACCTCTGCAGACACCAGCAGTAGGCTTGGAGGGACCTCTGCAGACACCAGCAGTAGGCATGGCGGGGCCTCTGCAGACACCAGCAGTAGGCATGGAGGGGCCTCTGCAGACACCAGCAGTAGGCTTGGAGGGACCTCTGCAGACACCAGCAGTAGGCATGGAGGGGCCTCTGCAGACACCAGCAGTAGGCTTGGAGGGACCTCTACAGACACCAGCAGTAGGCTTGGAGGGACCTCTGCAGACACCAGCAGTAGGCTTGGAGGGACCTCTGCAGACACCAGCAGTTGGCATGGAGGGACCTCTGCAGACATCAGCAGTAGGCATGGGGGGACCTCTGCAGACACCAGCAGTAGGCTTGGAGGGACCTCTGCAGACATCAGCAGTAGGCTTGGAGGGACCTCAGCAGACACCAGCAGTAGGCTTGGAGGGACCTCTGCAGACACCAGCAGTAGGCTTGGAGTGACCTCTGCAGACACCAGCAGTAGGCTTGGAGGGACCTCTGCAGACACCAGCAGTAGGCATGGAGGGACCTCTGCAGACATCAGCAGTAGGCATGGAGGGACCTCTGCAGACACCAGCAGCAGGCATGGAGGGACCTCTGCAGACACCAGCAGTAGGCTTGGAGGGACCTCTGCAGACACCAGCAGTAGGCTTGGAGGGACCTCTGCAGACACCAGCAGTAGGCTTGGAGGGACCTCTGCAGACACCAGCAGTAGGCTTGGAGGGACCTCTGCAGACACCAGCAGTAGGCATGGAGGGACCTCTGTAGACACCAGCAGTAGGCTTGGAGGGACCTCTGCAGACATCAGCAGCAGGCTTGGAGGGACCTCTGCAGACACCAGCAGTAGGCATGGAGGGACCTCTGCAGACACCAGCAGTAGGCTTGGAGGGACCTCTGCAGACACCAGCAGCAGGCTTGGAGGGACCTCTGCAGACACCAGCAGTAGGCATGGAGGGACCTCTGCAGACACCAGCAGTAGGCTTGGAGGGACCTCTGCAGACACCAGCAGTAGGCTTGGAGGGACCTCTGCAGACACCAGCAGTAGGCATGGGGGGGCCTCTGCAGACACCAGCAGTAGGCATGGAGGGACCTCTGCAGACATCAGCAGTAGGCATGGAGGGACCTCTGCAGACACCAGCAGTAGGCATGGAGGGACCTCTGCAGACACCAGCAGTAGGCTTGGAGGGACCTCTGCAGACACCAGCAGTAGGCTTGGAGGGACCTCTGCAGACACCAGCAGTAGGCATGGAGGGACCTCTGCAGACACCAGCAGTAGGCTTGGAGGGACCTCTGCAGACACCAGCAGTAGGCTTGGAGGGACCTCTGCAGACACCAGCAGTAGGCATGGAGGGACCTCTGCAGACACCAGCAGTAGGCTTGGAGGGACCTCTGCAGACACCAACAGCAGGCTTGGAGGGACCTCTGCAGACACCAGCAGTAGGCATGGAGGGACCTCTGCAGACACCAGCAGTAGGCTTGGAGGGACCTCTGCAGACACCAGCAGCAGGCTTGGAGGGACCTCTGCAGACACCAGCAGTAGGCATGGAGGGACCTCTGCAGACACCAGCAGTAGGCTTGGAGGGACCTCTGCAGACACCAGCAGTAGGCTTGGAGGGACCTCTGCAGACACCAGCAGTAGGCATAGAGGGACCTCTGCAGACACCAGCAGTAGGCTTGGAGGGACCTCTGCAGACACCAGCAGCAGGCTTGGAGGGACCTCTGCAGACACCAGCAGTAGGCATGGAGGGACCTCTGGAGACACCAGCAGTAGGCTTGGAGGGACCTCTGCAGACACCAGCAGTAGGCTTGGAGGGACCTCTGCAGACACCAGCAGTAGGCATGGAGGGACTTTTGCAGACACCAGCAGTAGGCTTGGAGGGACCTCTGCAGACACCAGCAGCAGGCTTGGAGGGACCTCTGCAGACACCAGCAGTAAGCTTGGAGGGACCTCTGCAGTAGGCTTGGAGGGACCTCAGCAGACTCCAGCAGTAGGCTTGGAGGGACCTCTGCAGTAGGCTTGGAGGGACCTCTGCAGACACCAGCAGTAGGCATGGAGGGACCTCTGCAGACACCAGCAGTAGGCTTGGAGGGACCTCTGCAGACACCAGCAGTAGGCTTGGAGGGACCTCTGCAGACACCCCCAGTAGGCTTGAAGGGACCTCTGCAGACACCAGCAGTAGGCTTGGAGGGACCTCTGCAGACACCAGCAGTAGGCTTGGAGGGACCTCTGCAGACACCAGCAGTAGGCATGGAGGGACCTCTGCAGACACCAGCAGTAGGCATGGAGGGACATCTGCAGACACCAGCAGTAGGCTTGGAGGGACCTCTGCAGACACCAGCAGTAGGCATGGAGGGACCTTTGCAGACACCAGCAGTAGGCTCGGAGGGACCTCTGCAGACACCAGCAGTAGGCTAGGAGGGACCTCTGCAGACACCAGCAGTAGGCTTGGAGGGACCTCTGCAGACACCAGCAGTAGGCATGGCGGGGCCTCTGCAGACACCAGCAGTAGGCATGGAGGGGCCTCTGCAGACACCAGCAGTAGGCTTGGAGGGACCTCTGCAGACACCAGCAGTAGGCATGGAGGGGCCTCTGCAGACACCAGCAGTAGGCTTGGAGGGACCTCTACAGACACCAGCAGTAGGCTTGGAGGGACCTCTGCAGACACCAGCAGTAGGCTTGGAGGGACCTCTGCAGACACCAGCAGTTGGCATGGAGGGACCTCTGCAGACATCAGCAGTAGGCATGGGGGGACCTCTGCAGACACCAGCAGTAGGCTTGGAGGGACCTCTGCAGACATCAGCAGTAGGCTTGGAGGGACCTCAGCAGACACCAGCAGTAGGCTTGGAGGGACCTCTGCAGACACCAGCAGTAGGCTTGGAGTGACCTCTGCAGACACCAGCAGTAGGCTTGGAGGGACCTCTGCAGACATCAGCAGTAGGCATGGGGGGGCCTCTGCAGACACCAGCAGTAGGCATGGAGGGACCTCTGCAGACATCAGCAGTAGGCATGGAGGGACCTCTGCAGACACCAGCAGCAGGCATGGAGGGACCTCTGCAGACACCAGCAGTAGGCTTGGAGGGACCTCTGCAGACACCAGCAGTAGGCTTGGAGGGACCTCTGCAGACACCAGCAGTAGGCTTGGAGGGACCTCTGCAGACACCAGCAGTAGGCTTGGAGGGACCTCTGCAGACACCAGCAGTAGGCATGGAGGGACCTCTGTAGACACCAGCAGTAGGCTTGGAGGGACCTCTGCAGACATCAGCAGCAGGCTTGGAGGGACCTCTGCAGACACCAGCAGTAGGCATGGAGGGACCTCTGCAGACACCAGCAGTAGGCTTGGAGGGACCTCTGCAGACACCAGCAGCAGGCTTGGAGGGACCTCTGCAGACACCAGCAGTAGGCATGGAGGGACCTCTGCAGACACCAGCAGTAGGCTTGGAGGGACCTCTGCAGACACCAGCAGTAGGCTTGGAGGGACCTCTGCAGACACCAGCAGTAGGCATGGGGGGGCCTCTGCAGACACCAGCAGTAGGCATGGAGGGACCTCTGCAGACATCAGCAGTAGGCATGGAGGGACCTCTGCAGACACCAGCAGTAGGCATGGAGGGACCTCTGCAGACACCAGCAGTAGGCTTGGAGGGACCTCTGCAGACACCAGCAGTAGGCTTGGAGGGACCTCTGCAGACACCAGCAGTAGGCATGGAGGGACCTCTGCAGACACCAGCAGTAGGCTTGGAGGGACCTCTGCAGACACCAGCAGTAGGCTTGGAGGGACCTCTGCAGACACCAGCAGTAGGCATGGAGGGACCTCTGCAGACACCAGCAGTAGGCTTGGAGGGACCTCTGCAGACACCAACAGCAGGCTTGGAGGGACCTCTGCAGACACCAGCAGTAGGCATGGAGGGACCTCTGCAGACACCAGCAGTAGGCTTGGAGGGACCTCTGCAGACACCAGCAGCAGGCTTGGAGGGACCTCTGCAGACACCAGCAGTAGGCATGGAGGGACCTCTGCAGACACCAGCAGTAGGCTTGGAGGGACCTCTGCAGACACCAGCAGTAGGCTTGGAGGGACCTCTGCAGACACCAGCAGTAGGCATAGAGGGACCTCTGCAGACACCAGCAGTAGGCTTGGAGGGACCTCTGCAGACACCAGCAGCAGGCTTGGAGGGACCTCTGCAGACACCAGCAGTAGGCATGGAGGGACCCCTGCAGACACCAGCAGTAGGATTGGAGGGACCTCTGCAGACACCAGCAGTAGGCATGGAGGGACCTCTGCAGACACCAGCAGTAGGCATGGAGGGACCTCTGCAGACACCAACAGTAGGCTTGGAGGGACCTCTGCAGACACCAGCAGTAGGCTTGGAGGGACCTCTGCAGACATCAGCAGTAGGCTTGGAGGGACCTCAGCCGACACCAGCAGTAGGCTTGGAGGGACCTCTGCAGACACCAGCAGTAGGCTTGGAGGGACCTCTGCAGACATCAGCAGTAGGCATGGGGGGGACCTCTGCAGACACCAGCAGTAGGCTTGGAGCGACCTCTGCAGACACAAGCAGTAGGCTTGGAGGGACCTCTGCAGACACCAGCAGTAGGCATGGGGGGCCTCTGCAGACACCAGCAGTAGGCATGGAGGGACCTCTGCAGACACCAGCAGTAGGCATGGAGGGACCTCTGCAGATACCAGCAGTAGGCTTGGAGGGACCTCTGCAGACACCAGCAGTAGGCATGGAGGGACCTCTGCAGACACCAGCAGTGGGCTTGGAGGGACCTCTGCAGACACCAGCAGTAGGCTTGGAGGAACCTCTGCAGACACCAGCAGTATGCTTGGAGGGACCTCTGCAGACACCAGCAGTAGGCTTGGAGGGACCTCTGCAGACACCAGCAGTAGGCATGGGGGGGCCTCTGCAGACACCAGCAGTAGGCATGGAGGGACCTCTGCAGACACCAGCAGCAGGCTTGGAGGGACCTCTGCAGACACCAGCAGTAGGCTTGGAGGGACCTCTGCAGTAGGCTTGGAGGGACCTCAGCAGACTCCAGCAGTAGGCTTGGAGGGACCTCTGCAGTAGGCTTGGAGGGACCTCTGCAGACACCAGCAGTAGGCATGGAGGGACCTCTGCAGACACCAGCAGTAGGCTTGGAGGGACCTCTGCAGACACCAGCAGTAGGCTTGGAGGGACCTCTGCAGACACCCCCAGTAGGCTTGAAGGGACCTCTGCAGACACCAGCAGTAGGCTTGGAGGGACCTCTGCAGACACCAGCAGTAGGCTTGGAGGGACCTCTGCAGACACCCCCAGTAGGCTTGAAGGGACATCTGCAGACACCAGCAGTAGGCTTGGAGGGACCTCTGCAGACACCAGCAGTAGGCATGGAGGGACCTTTGCAGACACCAGCAGTAGGCTCGGAGGGACCTCTGCAGACACCAGCAGTAGGCTAGGAGGGACCTCTGCAGACACCAGCAGTAGGCTTGGAGGGACCTCTGCAGACACCAGCAGTAGGCATGGCGGGGCCTCTGCAGACACCAGCAGTAGGCATGGAGGGGCCTCTGCAGACACCAGCAGTAGGCTTGGAGGGACCTCTGCAGACACCAGCAGTAGGCATGGAGGGGCCTCTGCAGACACCAGCAGTAGGCTTGGAGGGACCTCTACAGACACCAGCAGTAGGCTTGGAGGGACCTCTGCAGACACCAGCAGTAGGCTTGGAGGGACCTCTGCAGACACCAGCAGTTGGCATGGAGGGACCTCTGCAGACATCAGCAGTAGGCATGGGGGGACCTCTGCAGACACCAGCAGTAGGCTTGGAGGGACCTCTGCAGACATCAGCAGTAGGCTTGGAGGGACCTCAGCAGACACCAGCAGTAGGCTTGGAGGGACCTCTGCAGACACCAGCAGTAGGCTTGGAGTGACCTCTGCAGACACCAGCAGTAGGCTTGGAGGGACCTCTGCAGACATCAGCAGTAGGCATGGGGGGGCCTCTGCAGACACCAGCAGTAGGCATGGAGGGACCTCTGCAGACATCAGCAGTAGGCATGGAGGGACCTCTGCAGACACCAGCAGCAGGCATGGAGGGACCTCTGCAGACACGAGCAGTAGGCTTGGAGGGACCTCTGCAGACACCAGCAGTAGGCTTGGAGGGACCTCTGCAGACACCAGCAGTAGGCTTGGAGGGACCTCTGCAGACACCAGCAGTAGGCTTGGAGGGACCTCTGCAGACACCAGCAGTAGGCATGGAGGGACCTCTGTAGACACCAGCAGTAGGCTTGGAGGGACCTCTGCAGACATCAGCAGCAGGCTTGGAGGGACCTCTGCAGACACCAGCAGTAGGCATGGAGGGACCTCTGCAGACACCAGCAGTAGGCTTGGAGGGACCTCTGCAGACACCAGCAGCAGGCTTGGAGGGACCTCTGCAGACACCAGCAGTAGGCATGGAGGGACCTCTGCAGACACCAGCAGTAGGCTTGGAGGGACCTCTGCAGACACCAGCAGTAGGCTTGGAGGGACCTCTGCAGACACCAGCAGTAGGCATGGGGGGGCCTCTGCAGACACCAGCAGTAGGCTTGGAGGGACCTCTGCAGACACCAGCAGTAGGCTTGGAGGGACCTCTGCAGACACCAGCAGTAGGCATGGGGGGGCCTCTGCAGACACCAGCAGTAGGCATGGAGGGACCTCTGCAGACACCAGCAGTAGGCTTGGAGGGACCTCTGCAGACACCAGCAGCAGGCTTGGAGGGACCTCTGCAGACACCAGCAGTAGGCTTGGAGGGACCTCTGCAGACACCAGCAGTAGGCATGGAGGGACCTCTGCAGACACCAGCAGTAGGCTTGGATGGACCTCTGCAGACACCAACAGCAGGCTTGGAGGGACCTCTGCAGACACCAGCAGTAGGCATGGAGGGACCTCTGCAGACACCAGCAGTAGGCTTGGAGGGACCTCTGCAGACACCAGCAGCAGGCTTGGAGGGACCTCTGCAGACACCAGCAGTAGGCATGGAGGGACCTCTGCAGACATCAGCAGTAGGCATGGGGGGGACCTCTGCAGACACCAGCAGTAGGCTTGGAGCGACCTCTGCAGACACAAGCAGTAGGCTTGGAGGGACCTCTGCAGACACCAGCAGTAGGCATGGGGGGCCTCTGCAGACACCAGCAGTAGGCATGGAGGGACCTCTGCAGACACCAGCAGTAGGCATGGAGGGACCTCTGCAGATACCAGCAGTAGGCTTGGAGGGACCTCTGCAGACACCAGCAGTAGGCATGGAGGGACCTCAACAGACACCAGCAGTAGGCTTGGAGGGACCTCTGCAGACACCAGCAGTAGGCATGGGGGGGACCTCTGCAGACACCAGCAGTAGGCTTGGAGCGACCTCTGCAGACACAAGCAGTAGGCTTGGAGGGGCCTCTGCAGACACCAGCAGTAGGCTTTGAGGGACCTCTGCAGACACCAGCAGTAGGCTTGAAGCGACCTCTGCAGACACCAGCAGTAGGCTTGGAGGGACCTCTGCAGACACCAGCAGTAGGCATGGGGGGGCCTCTGCAGACACCAGCAGTAGGCATGGAGGGACCTCTGCAGACACCAGCAGCAGGCTTGGAGGGACCTCTGCAGACACCAGCAGTAGGCTTGGAGGGACCTCAGCAGACTCCAGCAGTAGGCTTGGAGGGACCTCTGCAGTAGGCTTGGAGGGACCTCTGCAGACACCAGCAGTAGGCATGGAGGGACCTCTGCAGACACCAGCAGTAGGCTTGGAGGGACCTCTGCAGACACCAGCAGTAGGCTTGGAGGGACCTCTGCAGACACCCCCAGTAGGCTTGAAGGGACCTCTGCAGACACCAGCAGTAGGCTTGGAGGGACCTCTGCAGACACCAGCAGTAGGCTTGGAGGGGGCTCTGCAGACACCAGCAGTAGGCTTGGAGGGACCTCTGCAGACACCAGCAGTAGGCTTGGAGGGGCCTCTGCAGACACCAGCAGTAGGCTTGGAGGGGCCTCTGCAGACACCAGCAGTAGGCTTGGAGGAACCTCTGCAGACACCAGCAGTAGGCTTGGAGGGACCTCTGCAGACACCAGCAGTAGGCATGGGGGGGGCCTCTGCAGACACCAGCAGTAGGCATGGAGGGACCTCTGCAGACACCAGCAGTAGGCTTGGAGGGACCTCTGCAGACACCAGCAGTAGGCTTGGGGGGCCTCTGCAGACACCAGCAGTAGGCTTGGAGGGACCTCTGCAGACACCAGCAGTAGGCATGGAGGGACCTCTGCAGACACCAGCAGTAGGCATGGAGGAACCTCTGCAGACACCAGCAGTAGGCATGGAGGGACCCCTGCATACACCAGCAGTAGGCATGGGGGGGCCTCTGCAGACACCAGCAGTAGGCTTGGAGGGACCTCTGCAGACACCAGCAGTAGGCTGGGGGGGGGGCTCTGCAGACACCAGCAGTAGGCTTGGAGGGACCTCTGCAGACACCAGCAGCAGGCTTGGAGGGACCTCTGCAGACACCAGCAGTAGGCATGGAGGGACCTCTGCAGACACCAGCAGTAGGCATGGAGGAACCTCTGCAGACACCAGCAGTAGGCATGGAGGGACCCCTGCATACACCAGCAGTAGGCATGGGGGGGCCTCTGCAGACACCAGCAGTAGGCTTGGAGGGACCTCTGCAGACACCAGCAGTAGGCTTGGGGGGGCCTCTGCAGACACCAGCAGTAGGCTTGGAGGGACCTCTGCATACACCAGCAGTAGGCATGGGGGGGCCTCTGCAGACACCAGCAGTAGGCTTGGAGGGACCTCTGCAGACACCAGCAGTAGGCATGGAGGGACCTCTGCAGACACCAGCAGTAGGCTTGGAGGGCCCTCTGCAGACACCAGCAGTAGGCATGGAGGGACCTCTGCAGACACCAGCAGTAGGCTTGGAGGGACCTCTGCAGACACCAGCAGTAGGCATGGAGGGACCTCTGCAGACACCAGCAGTAGGCATGGGGGGTCCTCTGCAGACACCAGCAGTAGGCATGGAGGGACCTCTGCAGACACCAGCAGCAGGCATGGAGGGACCTCTGCAGACACCAGCAGTAGGCTTGGAGGGACCTCTGCAGACACCAGCAGTAGGCTTGGAGGGACCTCTGCAGACACCAGCAGTAGGCATGGAGGGACCTCTGCAGACACCAGCAGTAGGCTTGGAGGGACCTCTGCAGACACCAGCAGTAGGCTTGGAGGGACCTCTGCAGACACCAGCAGTAGGCATGGAGGGACCTCTGCAGACACCGGCAGTAGGCTTCGAGGGACCTCTGCAGACACCAGCAGCAGGCTTGGAGGGACCTCTGCAGACACCAGCAGTAGGCATGGAGGGACCTCTGCAGACACCAGCAGTAGGCTTGGAGGGACCTCTGCAGACACCAGCAGCAGGCTTGGAGGGACCTCTGCAGACACCAGCAGTAGGCATGGAGGGACCTCTGCAGACACCAGCAGTAGGCTTGGAGGGGCCTCTGCAGACACCAGCAGTAGGCTTGGAGGGACCTCTGCAGACACCAGCAGTAGGCATGGGGGGGCCTCTGCAGACACCAGCAGTAGGCATGGAGGGACCTCTGCAGACATCAGCAGTAGGCATGGAGGGACCTCTGCAGACACCAGCAGTAGGCATGGAGGGACCTCTGCAGACACCAGCAGTAGGCTTGGAGGGACCTCTGCAGACACCAGCAGTAGGCTTGGAGGGACCTCTGCAGACACCAGCAGTAGGCATGGAGGGACCTCTGCAGACACCAGCAGTAGGCTTGGAGGGACCTCTGCAGACACCAGCAGTAGGCTTGGAGGGACCTCTGCAGACACCAGCAGTAGGCTTGGAGGGACCTCTGCAGACACCAGCAGCAGGCTTGGAGGGACCTCTGCAGACACCAGCAGTAGGCATGGAGGGACCTCTGCAGACACAAGCAGTAGGCTTGGAGGGACCTCTGCAGACACCAGCAGCAGGCTTGGAGGGACCTCTGCAGACACCAGCAGTAGGCATGGAGGGACCTCTGGAGACACCAGCAGTAGGCTTGGAGGGACCTCTGCAGACACCAGCAGTAGGCTTGGAGGGACCTCTGCAGACACCAGCAGTAGGCATGGAGGGACTTTTGCAGACACCAGCAGTAGGCTTGGAGGGACCTCTGCAGACACCAGCAGCAGGCTTGGAGGGACCTCTGCAGACACCAGCAGTAAGCTTGGAGGGACCTCTGCAGTAGGCTTGGAGGGACCTCAGCAGACTCCAGCAGTAGGCTTGGAGGGACCTCTGCAGTAGGCTTGGAGGGACCTCTGCAGACACCAGCAGTAGGCATGGAGGGACCTCTGCAGACACCAGCAGTAGGCTTGGAGGGACCTCTGCAGACACCAGCAGTAGGCTTGGAGGGACCTCTGCAGACACCCCCAGTAGGCTTGAAGGGACCTCTGCAGACACCAGCAGTAGGCTTGGAGGGACCTCTGCAGACACCAGCAGTAGGCTTGGAGGGACCTCTGCAGACACCAGCAGTAGGCATGGAGGGACCTCTGCAGACACCAGCAGTAGGCATGGAGGGACATCTGCAGACACCAGCAGTAGGCTTGGAGGGACCTCTGCAGACACCAGCAGTAGGCATGGAGGGACCTTTGCAGACACCAGCAGTAGGCTCGGAGGGACCTCTGCAGACACCAGCAGTAGGCTAGGAGGGACCTCTGCAGACACCAGCAGTAGGCTTGGAGGGACCTCTGCAGACACCAGCAGTAGGCATGGCGGGGCCTCTGCAGACACCAGCAGTAGGCATGGAGGGGCCTCTGCAGACACCAGCAGTAGGCTTGGAGGGACCTCTGCAGACACCAGCAGTAGGCATGGAGGGGCCTCTGCAGACACCAGCAGTAGGCTTGGAGGGACCTCTACAGACACCAGCAGTAGGCTTGGAGGGACCTCTGCAGACACCAGCAGTAGGCTTGGAGGGACCTCTGCAGACACCAGCAGTTGGCATGGAGGGACCTCTGCAGACATCAGCAGTAGGCATGGGGGGACCTCTGCAGACACCAGCAGTAGGCTTGGAGGGACCTCTGCAGACATCAGCAGTAGGCTTGGAGGGACCTCAGCAGACACCAGCAGTAGGCTTGGAGGGACCTCTGCAGACACCAGCAGTAGGCTTGGAGTGACCTCTGCAGACACCAGCAGTAGGCTTGGAGGGACCTCTGCAGACATCAGCAGTAGGCATGGGGGGGCCTCTGCAGACACCAGCAGTAGGCATGGAGGGACCTCTGCAGACATCAGCAGTAGGCATGGAGGGACCTCTGCAGACACCAGCAGCAGGCATGGAGGGACCTCTGCAGACACCAGCAGTAGGCTTGGAGGGACCTCTGCAGACACCAGCAGTAGGCTTGGAGGGACCTCTGCAGACACCAGCAGTAGGCTTGGAGGGACCTCTGCAGACACCAGCAGTAGGCTTGGAGGGACCTCTGCAGACACCAGCAGTAGGCATGGAGGGACCTCTGTAGACACCAGCAGTAGGCTTGGAGGGACCTCTGCAGACATCAGCAGCAGGCTTGGAGGGACCTCTGCAGACACCAGCAGTAGGCATGGAGGGACCTCTGCAGACACCAGCAGTAGGCTTGGAGGGACCTCTGCAGACACCAGCAGCAGGCTTGGAGGGACCTCTGCAGACACCAGCAGTAGGCATGGAGGGACCTCTGCAGACACCAGCAGTAGGCTTGGAGGGACCTCTGCAGACACCAGCAGTAGGCTTGGAGGGACCTCTGCAGACACCAGCAGTAGGCATGGGGGGGCCTCTGCAGACACCAGCAGTAGGCATGGAGGGACCTCTGCAGACATCAGCAGTAGGCATGGAGGGACCTCTGCAGACACCAGCAGTAGGCATGGAGGGACCTCTGCAGACACCAGCAGTAGGCTTGGAGGGACCTCTGCAGACACCAGCAGTAGGCTTGGAGGGACCTCTGCAGACACCAGCAGTAGGCATGGAGGGACCTCTGCAGACACCAGCAGTAGGCTTGGAGGGACCTCTGCAGACACCAGCAGTAGGCTTGGAGGGACCTCTGCAGACACCAGCAGTAGGCATGGAGGGACCTCTGCAGACACCAGCAGTAGGCTTGGAGGGACCTCTGCAGACACCAACAGCAGGCTTGGAGGGACCTCTGCAGACACCAGCAGTAGGCATGGAGGGACCTCTGCAGACACCAGCAGTAGGCTTGGAGGGACCTCTGCAGACACCAGCAGTAGGCATGGCGGGGCCTCTGCAGACACCAGCAGTAGGCATGGAGGGGCCTCTGCAGACACCAGCAGTAGGCTTGGAGGGACCTCTGCAGACACCAGCAGTAGGCATGGAGGGGCCTCTGCAGACACCAGCAGTAGGCTTGGAGGGACCTCTACAGACACCAGCAGTAGGCTTGGAGGGACCTCTGCAGACACCAGCAGTAGGCTTGGAGGGACCTCTGCAGACACCAGCAGTTGGCATGGAGGGACCTCTGCAGACATCAGCAGTAGGCATGGGGGGACCTCTGCAGACACCAGCAGTAGGCTTGGAGGGACCTCTGCAGACATCAGCAGTAGGCTTGGAGGGACCTCAGCAGACACCAGCAGTAGGCTTGGAGGGACCTCTGCAGACACCAGCAGTAGGCTTGGAGTGACCTCTGCAGACACCAGCAGTAGGCTTGGAGGGACCTCTGCAGACATCAGCAGTAGGCATGGGGGGGCCTCTGCAGACACCAGCAGTAGGCATGGAGGGACCTCTGCAGACATCAGCAGTAGGCATGGAGGGACCTCTGCAGACACCAGCAGCAGGCATGGAGGGACCTCTGCAGACACCAGCAGTAGGCTTGGAGGGACCTCTGCAGACACCAGCAGTAGGCTTGGAGGGACCTCTGCAGACACCAGCAGTAGGCTTGGAGGGACCTCTGCAGACACCAGCAGTAGGCTTGGAGGGACCTCTGCAGACACCAGCAGTAGGCATGGAGGGACCTCTGTAGACACCAGCAGTAGGCTTGGAGGGACCTCTGCAGACATCAGCAGCAGGCTTGGAGGGACCTCTGCAGACACCAGCAGTAGGCATGGAGGGACCTCTGCAGACACCAGCAGTAGGCTTGGAGGGACCTCTGCAGACACCAGCAGCAGGCTTGGAGGGACCTCTGCAGACACCAGCAGTAGGCATGGAGGGACCTCTGCAGACACCAGCAGTAGGCTTGGAGGGACCTCTGCAGACACCAGCAGTAGGCTTGGAGGGACCTCTGCAGACACCAGCAGTAGGCATGGGGGGGCCTCTGCAGACACCAGCAGTAGGCTTGGAGGGACCTCTGCAGACACCAGCAGTAGGCTTGGAGGGACCTCTGCAGACACCAGCAGTAGGCATGGGGGGGCCTCTGCAGACACCAGCAGTAGGCATGGAGGGACCTCTGCAGACACCAGCAGTAGGCTTGGAGGGACCTCTGCAGACACCAGCAGCAGGCTTGGAGGGACCTCTGCAGACACCAGCAGTAGGCTTGGAGGGACCTCTGCAGACACCAGCAGTAGGCATGGAGGGACCTCTGCAGACACCAGCAGTAGGCTTGGATGGACCTCTGCAGACACCAACAGCAGGCTTGGAGGGACCTCTGCAGACACCAGCAGTAGGCATGGAGGGACCTCTGCAGACACCAGCAGTAGGCTTGGAGGGACCTCTGCAGACACCAGCAGCAGGCTTGGAGGGACCTCTGCAGACACCAGCAGTAGGCATGGAGGGACCTCTGCAGACACCAGCAGTAGGCTTGGAGGGACCTCTGCAGACACCAGCAGTAGGCTTGGAGGGACCTCTGCAGACACCAGCAGTAGGCATAGAGGGACCTCTGCAGACACCAGCAGTAGGCTTGGGGGGACCTCTGCAGACACCAGCAGCAGGCTTGGAGGGACCTCTGCAGACACCAGCAGTAGGCATGGAGGGACCCCTGCAGACACCAGCAGTAGGATTGGAGGGACCTCTGCAGACACCAGCAGTAGGCATGGAGGGACCTCTGCAGACACCAGCAGTAGGCATGGAGGGACCTCTGCAGACACCAGCAGTAGGCTTGGAGGGACCTCTGCAGACACCAGCAGTAGGCTTGGAGGGACCTCTGCAGACATCAGCAGTAGGCTTGGAGGGACCTCAGCAGTTACCAGCAGTAGGCTTGGAGGGACCTCTGCAGACACCAGCAGTAGGCTTGGAGGGACCTCTGCAGACATCAGCAGTAGGCATGGGGGGGACCTCTGCAGACACCAGCAGTAGGCTTGGAGCGACCTCTGCAGACACAAGCAGTAGGCTTGGAGGGACCTCTGCAGACACCAGCAGTAGGCATGGGGGGCCTCTGCAGACACCAGCAGTAGGCATGGAGGGACCTCTGCAGACACCAGCAGTAGGCATGGAGGGACCTCTGCAGATACCAGCAGTAGGCTTGGAGGGACCTCTGCAGACACCAGCAGTAGGCATGGAGGGACCTCAGCAGACACCAGCAGTAGGCTTGGAGTGACCTCTGCAGACACCAGCAGTAGGCATGGGGGGGACCTCTGCAGACACCAGCAGTAGGCTTGGAGCGACCTCTGCAGACACAAGCAGTAGGCTTGGAGGGGCCTCTGCAGACACCAGCAGTAGGCTTTGAGGGACCTCTGCAGACACCAGCAGTAGGCTTGAAGCGACCTCTGCAGACACCAGCAGTAGGCTTGGAGGGACCTCTGCAGACACCAGCAGTAGGCATGGGGGGGCCTCTGCAGACACCAGCAGTAGGCATGGAGGGACCTCTGCAGACACCAGCAGCAGGCTTGGAGGGACCTCTGCAGACACCAGCAGTAGGCTTGGAGGGACCTCAGCAGACTCCAGCAGTAGGCTTGGAGGGACCTCTGCAGTAGGCTTGGAGGGACCTCTGCAGACACCAGCAGTAGGCATGGAGGGACCTCTGCAGACACCAGCAGTAGGCTTGGAGGGACCTCTGCAGACACCAGCAGTAGGCTTGGAGGGACCTCTGCAGACACCCCCAGTAGGCTTGAAGGGACCTCTGCAGACACCAGCAGTAGGCTTGGAGGGACCTCTGCAGACACCAGCAGTAGGCTTGGAGGGACCTCTGCAGACACCCCCAGTAGGCTTGAAGGGACATCTGCAGACAACCAGCAGTAGGCTTGGAGGGACCTCTGCAGACACCAGCAGTAGGCATGGAGGGACCTTTGCAGACACCAGCAGTAGGCTCGGAGGGACCTCTGCAGACACCAGCAGTAGGCTAGGAGGGACCTCTGCAGACACCAGCAGTAGGCTTGGAGGGACCTCTGCAGACACCAGCAGTAGGCATGGCGGGGCCTCTGCAGACACCAGCAGTAGGCATGGAGGGGCCTCTGCAGACACCAGCAGTAGGCTTGGAGGGACCTCTGCAGACACCAGCAGTAGGCATGGGAGGGCCTCTGCAGACACCAGCAGTAGGCTTGGAGGGACCTCTACAGACACCAGCAGTAGGCTTGGAGGGACCTCTGCAGACACCAGCAGTAGGCTTGGAGGGACCTCTGCAGACACCAGCAGTTGGCATGGAGGGACCTCTGCAGACATCAGCAGTAGGCATGGGGGGACCTCTGCAGACACCAGCAGTAGGCTTGGAGGGACCTCTGCAGACATCAGCAGTAGGCTTGGAGGGACCTCAGCAGACACCAGCAGTAGGCTTGGAGGGACCTCTGCAGACACCAGCAGTAGGCTTGGAGTGACCTCTGCAGACACCAGCAGTAGGCTTGGAGGGACCTCTGCAGACATCAGCAGTAGGCATGGGGGGGCCTCTGCAGACACCAGCAGTAGGCATGGAGGGACCTCTGCAGACATCAGCAGTAGGCATGGAGGGACCTCTGCAGACACCAGCAGCAGGCATGGAGGGACCTCTGCAGACACCAGCAGTAGGCTTGGAGGGACCTCTGCAGACACCAGCAGTAGGCTTGGAGGGACCTCTGCAGACACCAGCAGTAGGCTTGGAGGGACCTCTGCAGACACCAGCAGTAGGCTTGGAGGGACCTCTGCAGACACCAGCAGTAGGCATGGAGGGACCTCTGTAGACACCAGCAGTAGGCTTGGAGGGACCTCTGCAGACATCAGCAGCAGGCTTGGAGGGACCTCTGCAGACACCAGCAGTAGGCATGGAGGGACCTCTGCAGACACCAGCAGTAGGCTTGGAGGGACCTCTGCAGACACCAGCAGCAGGCTTGGAGGGACCTCTGCAGACACCAGCAGTAGGCATGGAGGGACCTCTGCAGACACCAGCAGTTGGCTTGGAGGGACCTCTGCAGACACCAGCAGTAGGCTTGGAGGGACCTCTGCAGACACCAGCAGTAGGCATGGGGGGGCCTCTGCAGACACCAGCAGTAGGCTTGGAGGGACCTCTGCAGACACCAGCAGTAGGCTTGGAGGGACCTCTGCAGACACCAGCAGTAGGCATGGGGGGGCCTCTGCAGACACCAGCAGTAGGCATGGAGGGACCTCTGCAGACATCAGCAGTAGGCATGGAGGGACCTCTGCAGACACCAGCAGTAGGCATGGAGGGACCTCTGCAGACACCAGCAGTAGGCTTGGAGGGACCTCTGCAGACACCAGCAGTAGGCTTGGAGGGACCTCTGCAGACACCAGCAGTAGGCATGGAGGGACCTCTGCAGACACCAGCAGTAGGCTTGGAGGGACCTCTGCAGACACCAGCAGTAGGCTTGGAGGGACCTCTGCAGACACCAGCAGTAGGCATGGAGGGACCTCTGCAGACACCAGCAGTAGGCTTGGATGGACCTCTGCAGACACCAACAGCAGGCTTGGAGGGACCTCTGCAGACACCAGCAGTAGGCATGGAGGGACCTCTGCAGACACCAGCAGTAGGCTTGGAGGGACCTCTGCAGACACCAGCAGCAGGCTTGGAGGGACCTCTGCAGACACCAGCAGTAGGCATGGAGGGACCTCTGCAGACACCAGCAGTAGGCTTGGAGGGACCTCTGCAGACACCAGCAGTAGGCTTGGAGGGACCTCTGCAGACACCAGCAGTAGGCATAGAGGGACCTCTGCAGACACCAGCAGTAGGCTTGGGGGGACCTCTGCAGACACCAGCAGCAGGCTTGGAGGGACCTCTGCAGACACCAGCAGTAGGCATGGAGGGACCCCTGCAGACACCAGCAGTAGGATTGGGGGGGCCTCTGCAGACACCAGCAGTAGGCTTGGAGGGACCTCTGCATACACCAGCAGTAGGCATGGGGGGGCCTCTGCAGACACCAGCAGTAGGCTTGGAGGGACCTCTGCAGACACCAGCAGTAGGCATGGAGGGACCTCTGCAGACACCAGCAGTAGGCTTGGAGGGCCCTCTGCAGACACCAGCAGTAGGCATGGAGGGACCTCTGCAGACACCAGCAGTAGGCTTGGAGGGACCTCTGCAGACACCAGCAGTAGGCATGGAGGGACCTCTGCAGACACCAGCAGTAGGCATGGGGGGTCCTCTGCAGACACCAGCAGTAGGCATGGAGGGACCTCTGCAGACACCAGCAGCAGGCATGGAGGGACCTCTGCAGACACCAGCAGTAGGCTTGGAGGGACCTCTGCAGACACCAGCAGTAGGCTTGGAGGGACCTCTGCAGACACCAGCAGTAGGCATGGAGGGACCTCTGCAGACACCAGCAGTAGGCTTGGAGGGACCTCTGCAGACACCAGCAGTAGGCTTGGAGGGACCTCTGCAGACACCAGCAGTAGGCATGGAGGGACCTCTGCAGACACCGGCAGTAGGCTTCGAGGGACCTCTGCAGACACCAGCAGCAGGCTTGGAGGGACCTCTGCAGACACCAGCAGTAGGCATGGAGGGACCTCTGCAGACACCAGCAGTAGGCTTGGAGGGACCTCTGCAGACACCAGCAGCAGGCTTGGAGGGACCTCTGCAGACACCAGCAGTAGGCATGGAGGGACCTCTGCAGACACCAGCAGTAGGCTTGGAGGGGCCTCTGCAGACACCAGCAGTAGGCTTGGAGGGACCTCTGCAGACACCAGCAGTAGGCATGGGGGGGCCTCTGCAGACACCAGCAGTAGGCATGGAGGGACCTCTGCAGACATCAGCAGTAGGCATGGAGGGACCTCTGCAGACACCAGCAGTAGGCATGGAGGGACCTCTGCAGACACCAGCAGTAGGCTTGGAGGGACCTCTGCAGACACCAGCAGTAGGCTTGGAGGGACCTCTGCAGACACCAGCAGTAGGCATGGAGGGACCTCTGCAGACACCAGCAGTAGGCTTGGAGGGACCTCTGCAGACACCAGCAGTAGGCTTGGAGGGACCTCTGCAGACACCAGCAGTAGGCTTGGAGGGACCTCTGCAGACACCAGCAGCAGGCTTGGAGGGACCTCTGCAGACACCAGCAGTAGGCATGGAGGGACCTCTGCAGACACAAGCAGTAGGCTTGGAGGGACCTCTGCAGACACCAGCAGCAGGCTTGGAGGGACCTCTGCAGACACCAGCAGTAGGCATGGAGGGACCTCTGGAGACACCAGCAGTAGGCTTGGAGGGACCTCTGCAGACACCAGCAGTAGGCTTGGAGGGACCTCTGCAGACACCAGCAGTAGGCATGGAGGGACTTTTGCAGACACCAGCAGTAGGCTTGGAGGGACCTCTGCAGACACCAGCAGCAGGCTTGGAGGGACCTCTGCAGACACCAGCAGTAAGCTTGGAGGGACCTCTGCAGTAGGCTTGGAGGGACCTCAGCAGACTCCAGCAGTAGGCTTGGAGGGACCTCTGCAGTAGGCTTGGAGGGACCTCTGCAGACACCAGCAGTAGGCATGGAGGGACCTCTGCAGACACCAGCAGTAGGCTTGGAGGGACCTCTGCAGACACCAGCAGTAGGCTTGGAGGGACCTCTGCAGACACCCCCAGTAGGCTTGAAGGGACCTCTGCAGACACCAGCAGTAGGCTTGGAGGGACCTCTGCAGACACCAGCAGTAGGCTTGGAGGGACCTCTGCAGACACCAGCAGTAGGCATGGAGGGACCTCTGCAGACACCAGCAGTAGGCATGGAGGGACATCTGCAGACACCAGCAGTAGGCTTGGAGGGACCTCTGCAGACACCAGCAGTAGGCATGGAGGGACCTTTGCAGACACCAGCAGTAGGCTCGGAGGGACCTCTGCAGACACCAGCAGTAGGCTAGGAGGGACCTCTGCAGACACCAGCAGTAGGCTTGGAGGGACCTCTGCAGACACCAGCAGTAGGCATGGCGGGGCCTCTGCAGACACCAGCAGTAGGCATGGAGGGGCCTCTGCAGACACCAGCAGTAGGCTTGGAGGGACCTCTGCAGACACCAGCAGTAGGCATGGAGGGGCCTCTGCAGACACCAGCAGTAGGCTTGGAGGGACCTCTACAGACACCAGCAGTAGGCTTGGAGGGACCTCTGCAGACACCAGCAGTAGGCTTGGAGGGACCTCTGCAGACACCAGCAGTTGGCATGGAGGGACCTCTGCAGACATCAGCAGTAGGCATGGGGGGACCTCTGCAGACACCAGCAGTAGGCTTGGAGGGACCTCTGCAGACATCAGCAGTAGGCTTGGAGGGACCTCAGCAGACACCAGCAGTAGGCTTGGAGGGACCTCTGCAGACACCAGCAGTAGGCTTGGAGTGACCTCTGCAGACACCAGCAGTAGGCTTGGAGGGACCTCTGCAGACATCAGCAGTAGGCATGGGGGGGCCTCTGCAGACACCAGCAGTAGGCATGGAGGGACCTCTGCAGACATCAGCAGTAGGCATGGAGGGACCTCTGCAGACACCAGCAGCAGGCATGGAGGGACCTCTGCAGACACCAGCAGTAGGCTTGGAGGGACCTCTGCAGACACCAGCAGTAGGCTTGGAGGGACCTCTGCAGACACCAGCAGTAGGCTTGGAGGGACCTCTGCAGACACCAGCAGTAGGCTTGGAGGGACCTCTGCAGACACCAGCAGTAGGCATGGAGGGACCTCTGTAGACACCAGCAGTAGGCTTGGAGGGACCTCTGCAGACATCAGCAGCAGGCTTGGAGGGACCTCTGCAGACACCAGCAGTAGGCATGGAGGGACCTCTGCAGACACCAGCAGTAGGCTTGGAGGGACCTCTGCAGACACCAGCAGCAGGCTTGGAGGGACCTCTGCAGACACCAGCAGTAGGCATGGAGGGACCTCTGCAGACACCAGCAGTAGGCTTGGAGGGACCTCTGCAGACACCAGCAGTAGGCTTGGAGGGACCTCTGCAGACACCAGCAGTAGGCATGGGGGGGCCTCTGCAGACACCAGCAGTAGGCATGGAGGGACCTCTGCAGACATCAGCAGTAGGCATGGAGGGACCTCTGCAGACACCAGCAGTAGGCATGGAGGGACCTCTGCAGACACCAGCAGTAGGCTTGGAGGGACCTCTGCAGACACCAGCAGTAGGCTTGGAGGGACCTCTGCAGACACCAGCAGTAGGCATGGAGGGACCTCTGCAGACACCAGCAGTAGGCTTGGAGGGACCTCTGCAGACACCAGCAGTAGGCTTGGAGGGACCTCTGCAGACACCAGCAGTAGGCATGGAGGGACCTCTGCAGACACCAGCAGTAGGCTTGGAGGGACCTCTGCAGACACCAACAGCAGGCTTGGAGGGACCTCTGCAGACACCAGCAGTAGGCATGGAGGGACCTCTGCAGACACCAGCAGTAGGCTTGGAGGGACCTCTGCAGACACCAGCAGTAGGCATGGCGGGGCCTCTGCAGACACCAGCAGTAGGCATGGAGGGGCCTCTGCAGACACCAGCAGTAGGCTTGGAGGGACCTCTGCAGACACCAGCAGTAGGCATGGAGGGGCCTCTGCAGACACCAGCAGTAGGCTTGGAGGGACCTCTACAGACACCAGCAGTAGGCTTGGAGGGACCTCTGCAGACACCAGCAGTAGGCTTGGAGGGACCTCTGCAGACACCAGCAGTTGGCATGGAGGGACCTCTGCAGACATCAGCAGTAGGCATGGGGGGACCTCTGCAGACACCAGCAGTAGGCTTGGAGGGACCTCTGCAGACATCAGCAGTAGGCTTGGAGGGACCTCAGCAGACACCAGCAGTAGGCTTGGAGGGACCTCTGCAGACACCAGCAGTAGGCTTGGAGTGACCTCTGCAGACACCAGCAGTAGGCTTGGAGGGACCTCTGCAGACATCAGCAGTAGGCATGGGGGGGCCTCTGCAGACACCAGCAGTAGGCATGGAGGGACCTCTGCAGACATCAGCAGTAGGCATGGAGGGACCTCTGCAGACACCAGCAGCAGGCATGGAGGGACCTCTGCAGACACCAGCAGTAGGCTTGGAGGGACCTCTGCAGACACCAGCAGTAGGCTTGGAGGGACCTCTGCAGACACCAGCAGTAGGCTTGGAGGGACCTCTGCAGACACCAGCAGTAGGCTTGGAGGGACCTCTGCAGACACCAGCAGTAGGCATGGAGGGACCTCTGTAGACACCAGCAGTAGGCTTGGAGGGACCTCTGCAGACATCAGCAGCAGGCTTGGAGGGACCTCTGCAGACACCAGCAGTAGGCATGGAGGGACCTCTGCAGACACCAGCAGTAGGCTTGGAGGGACCTCTGCAGACACCAGCAGCAGGCTTGGAGGGACCTCTGCAGACACCAGCAGTAGGCATGGAGGGACCTCTGCAGACACCAGCAGTAGGCTTGGAGGGACCTCTGCAGACACCAGCAGTAGGCTTGGAGGGACCTCTGCAGACACCAGCAGTAGGCATGGGGGGGCCTCTGCAGACACCAGCAGTAGGCTTGGAGGGACCTCTGCAGACACCAGCAGTAGGCTTGGAGGGACCTCTGCAGACACCAGCAGTAGGCATGGGGGGGCCTCTGCAGACACCAGCAGTAGGCATGGAGGGACCTCTGCAGACACCAGCAGTAGGCTTGGAGGGACCTCTGCAGACACCAGCAGCAGGCTTGGAGGGACCTCTGCAGACACCAGCAGTAGGCTTGGAGGGACCTCTGCAGACACCAGCAGTAGGCATGGAGGGACCTCTGCAGACACCAGCAGTAGGCTTGGATGGACCTCTGCAGACACCAACAGCAGGCTTGGAGGGACCTCTGCAGACACCAGCAGTAGGCATGGAGGGACCTCTGCAGACACCAGCAGTAGGCTTGGAGGGACCTCTGCAGACACCAGCAGCAGGCTTGGAGGGACCTCTGCAGACACCAGCAGTAGGCATGGAGGGACCTCTGCAGACACCAGCAGTAGGCTTGGAGGGACCTCTGCAGACACCAGCAGTAGGCTTGGAGGGACCTCTGCAGACACCAGCAGTAGGCATAGAGGGACCTCTGCAGACACCAGCAGTAGGCTTGGGGGGACCTCTGCAGACACCAGCAGCAGGCTTGGAGGGACCTCTGCAGACACCAGCAGTAGGCATGGAGGGACCCCTGCAGACACCAGCAGTAGGATTGGAGGGACCTCTGCAGACACCAGCAGTAGGCATGGAGGGACCTCTGCAGACACCAGCAGTAGGCATGGAGGGACCTCTGCAGACACCAGCAGTAGGCTTGGAGGGACCTCTGCAGACACCAGCAGTAGGCTTGGAGGGACCTCTGCAGACATCAGCAGTAGGCTTGGAGGGACCTCAGCAGTTACCAGCAGTAGGCTTGGAGGGACCTCTGCAGACACCAGCAGTAGGCTTGGAGGGACCTCTGCAGACATCAGCAGTAGGCATGGGGGGGACCTCTGCAGACACCAGCAGTAGGCTTGGAGCGACCTCTGCAGACACAAGCAGTAGGCTTGGAGGGACCTCTGCAGACACCAGCAGTAGGCATGGGGGGCCTCTGCAGACACCAGCAGTAGGCATGGAGGGACCTCTGCAGACACCAGCAGTAGGCATGGAGGGACCTCTGCAGATACCAGCAGTAGGCTTGGAGGGACCTCTGCAGACACCAGCAGTAGGCATGGAGGGACCTCAGCAGACACCAGCAGTAGGCTTGGAGGGACCTCTGCAGACACCAGCAGTAGGCATGGGGGGGACCTCTGCAGACACCAGCAGTAGGCTTGGAGCGACCTCTGCAGACACAAGCAGTAGGCTTGGAGGGGCCTCTGCAGACACCAGCAGTAGGCTTTGAGGGACCTCTGCAGACACCAGCAGTAGGCTTGAAGCGACCTCTGCAGACACCAGCAGTAGGCTTGGAGGGACCTCTGCAGACACCAGCAGTAGGCATGGGGGGGCCTCTGCAGACACCAGCAGTAGGCATGGAGGGACCTCTGCAGACACCAGCAGCAGGCTTGGAGGGACCTCTGCAGACACCAGCAGTAGGCTTGGAGGGACCTCAGCAGACTCCAGCAGTAGGCTTGGAGGGACCTCTGCAGTAGGCTTGGAGGGACCTCTGCAGACACCAGCAGTAGGCATGGAGGGACCTCTGCAGACACCAGCAGTAGGCTTGGAGGGACCTCTGCAGACACCAGCAGTAGGCTTGGAGGGACCTCTGCAGACACCCCCAGTAGGCTTGAAGGGACCTCTGCAGACACCAGCAGTAGGCTTGGAGGGACCTCTGCAGACACCAGCAGTAGGCTTGGAGGGACCTCTGCAGACACCCCCAGTAGGCTTGAAGGGACATCTGCAGACACCAGCAGTAGGCTTGGAGGGACCTCTGCAGACACCAGCAGTAGGCATGGAGGGACCTTTGCAGACACCAGCAGTAGGCTCGGAGGGACCTCTGCAGACACCAGCAGTAGGCTAGGAGGGACCTCTGCAGACACCAGCAGTAGGCTTGGAGGGACCTCTGCAGACACCAGCAGTAGGCATGGCGGGGCCTCTGCAGACACCAGCAGTAGGCATGGAGGGGCCTCTGCAGACACCAGCAGTAGGCTTGGAGGGACCTCTGCAGACACCAGCAGTAGGCATGGAGGGGCCTCTGCAGACACCAGCAGTAGGCTTGGAGGGACCTCTACAGACACCAGCAGTAGGCTTGGAGGGACCTCTGCAGACACCAGCAGTAGGCTTGGAGGGACCTCTGCAGACACCAGCAGTTGGCATGGAGGGACCTCTGCAGACATCAGCAGTAGGCATGGGGGGACCTCTGCAGACACCAGCAGTAGGCTTGGAGGGACCTCTGCAGACATCAGCAGTAGGCTTGGAGGGACCTCAGCAGACACCAGCAGTAGGCTTGGAGGGACCTCTGCAGACACCAGCAGTAGGCTTGGAGTGACCTCTGCAGACACCAGCAGTAGGCTTGGAGGGACCTCTGCAGACATCAGCAGTAGGCATGGGGGGGCCTCTGCAGACACCAGCAGTAGGCATGGAGGGACCTCTGCAGACATCAGCAGTAGGCATGGAGGGACCTCTGCAGACACCAGCAGCAGGCATGGAGGGACCTCTGCAGACACCAGCAGTAGGCTTGGAGGGACCTCTGCAGACACCAGCAGTAGGCTTGGAGGGACCTCTGCAGACACCAGCAGTAGGCTTGGAGGGACCTCTGCAGACACCAGCAGTAGGCTTGGAGGGACCTCTGCAGACACCAGCAGTAGGCATGGAGGGACCTCTGTAGACACCAGCAGTAGGCTTGGAGGGACCTCTGCAGACATCAGCAGCAGGCTTGGAGGGACCTCTGCAGACACCAGCAGTAGGCATGGAGGGACCTCTGCAGACACCAGCAGTAGGCTTGGAGGGACCTCTGCAGACACCAGCAGCAGGCTTGGAGGGACCTCTGCAGACACCAGCAGTAGGCATGGAGGGACCTCTGCAGACACCAGCAGTTGGCTTGGAGGGACCTCTGCAGACACCAGCAGTAGGCTTGGAGGGACCTCTGCAGACACCAGCAGTAGGCATGGGGGGGCCTCTGCAGACACCAGCAGTAGGCTTGGAGGGACCTCTGCAGACACCAGCAGTAGGCTTGGAGGGACCTCTGCAGACACCAGCAGTAGGCATGGGGGGGCCTCTGCAGACACCAGCAGTAGGCATGGAGGGACCTCTGCAGACATCAGCAGTAGGCATGGAGGGACCTCTGCAGACACCAGCAGTAGGCATGGAGGGACCTCTGCAGACACCAGCAGTAGGCTTGGAGGGACCTCTGCAGACACCAGCAGTAGGCTTGGAGGGACCTCTGCAGACACCAGCAGTAGGCATGGAGGGACCTCTGCAGACACCAGCAGTAGGCTTGGAGGGACCTCTGCAGACACCAGCAGTAGGCTTGGAGGGACCTCTGCAGACACCAGCAGTAGGCATGGAGGGACCTCTGCAGACACCAGCAGTAGGCTTGGATGGACCTCTGCAGACACCAACAGCAGGCTTGGAGGGACCTCTGCAGACACCAGCAGTAGGCATGGAGGGACCTCTGCAGACACCAGCAGTAGGCTTGGAGGGACCTCTGCAGACACCAGCAGCAGGCTTGGAGGGACCTCTGCAGACACCAGCAGTAGGCATGGAGGGACCTCTGCAGACACCAGCAGTAGGCTTGGAGGGACCTCTGCAGACACCAGCAGTAGGCTTGGAGGGACCTCTGCAGACACCAGCAGTAGGCATAGAGGGACCTCTGCAGACACCAGCAGTAGGCTTGGGGGGACCTCTGCAGACACCAGCAGCAGGCTTGGAGGGACCTCTGCAGACACCAGCAGTAGGCATGGAGGGACCCCTGCAGACACCAGCAGTAGGATTGGAGGGACCTCTGCAGACACCAGCAGTAGGCATGGAGGGACCTCTGCAGACACCAGCAGTAGGCATGGAGGGACCTCTGCAGACACCAGCAGTAGGCTTGGAGGGACCTCTGCAGACACCAGCAGTAGGCTTGGAGGGACCTCTGCAGACATCAGCAGTAGGCTTGGAGGGACCTCAGCAGACACCAGCAGTAGGCTTGGAGGGACCTCTGCAGACACCAGCAGTAGGCTTGGAGGGACCTCTGCAGACACCAGCAGTAGGCTTGGAGGGACCTCTGCAGACACCAGCAGTAGGCTTGGGGGGCCTCTGCAGACACCAGCAGTAGGCTTGGAGGGACCTCTGCAGACACCAGCAGTAGGCATGGAGGGACCTCTGCAGACACCAGCAGTAGGCATGGAGGAACCTCTGCAGACACCAGCAGTAGGCATGGAGGGACCCCTGCATACACCAGCAGTAGGCATGGGGGGCCTCTGCAGACACCAGCAGTAGGCTTGGAGGGACCTCTGCAGACACCAGCAGTAGGCTTGGGGGGGGCCTCTGCAGACACCAGCAGTAGGCTTGGAGGGACCTCTGCAGACACCAGCAGTAGGCATGGAGGGACCTCTGCAGACACCAGCAGTAGGCATGGAGGGACCTCTGCAGACACCAGCAGTAGGCATGGAGGGACCTCTGCAGACACCAGCAGTAGGCTTGGAGGGACCTCTGCAGACACCAGCAGTAGGCATGGGGGGGCCTCTGCAGACACCAGCAGTAGGCATGGAGGGACCTCTGCAGACACCAGCAGTAGGCTTGGAGGGACCTCTGCAGACACCAGCAGTAGGCATGGAGGGATCTCTGCAGACACCAGCAGTAGGCATGGGGGGGCCTCTGCAGACACCAGCAGTAGGCTTGGAGGGACCTCTGCAGACACCAGCAGTAGGCTTGGAGGGACCTCTGCAGACACCAGCAGTAGGCTTGGAGGGGCCTCTGCAGACATCAGCAGTAGGCTTGGAGGGGCCTCTGCAGACACCAGCAGTAGGCTTGGAGGAACCTCTGCAGACACCAGCAGTAGGCTTGGAGGGACCTCTGCAGACACCAGCAGTAGGCTTGGGGGGGCCTCTGCAGACACCAGCAGTAGGCATGGAGGGACCTCTGCAGACACCAGCAGTAGGCTTGGAGGGGGCTCTGCAGACACCAGCAGTAGGCTTGGAGGGGCCTCTGCAGACACCAGCAGTAGGCTTGGAGGGACCTCTGCAGACACCAGCAGTAGGCTTGGAGGGGCCTCTGCAGACACCAGCAGTAGGCTTGGAGGGGCCTCTGCAGACACCAGCAGTAGGCTTGGAGGAAGCTCTGCAGACACCAGCAGTAGGCTTGGAGGGACCTCTGCAGACACCAGCAGTAGGCATGGGGGGCCTCTGCAGACACCAGCAGTAGGCATGGAGGGACCTCTGCAGACACCAGCAGTAGGCTTGGAGGGACCTCTGCAGACACCAGCAGTAGGCTTGGGGGGCCTCTGCAGACACCAGCAGTAGGCTTGGAGGGACCTCTGCAGACACCAGCAGTAGGCATGGAGGGACCTCTGCAGACACCAGCAGTAGGCATGGAGGAACCTCTGCAGACACCAGCAGTAGGCATGGAGGGACCCCTGCATACACCAGCAGTAGGCATGGGGGGCCTCTGCAGACACCAGCAGTAGGCTTGGAGGGACCTCTGCAGACACCAGCAGTAGGCTCGGGGGGGGCCTCTGCAGACACCAGCAGTAGGCTTCGAGGGACCTCTGCAGACACCAGCAGCAGGCTTGGAGGGACCTCTGCAGACACCAGCAGTAGGCATGGAGGGACCTCTGCAGACACCAGCAGTAGGCATGGAGGAACCTCTGCAGACACCAGCAGTAGGCATGGAGGGACCCCTGCATACACCAGCAGTAGGCATGGGGGGGCCTCTGCAGACACCAGCAGTAGGCTTGGAGGGACCTCTGCATACACCAGCAGTAGGCTTGGGGGGGCCTCTGCAGACACCAGCAGTAGGCTTGGAGGGACCTCTGCATACACCAGCAGTAGGCATGGGGGGGCCTCTGCAGACACCAGCAGTAGGCTTGGAGGGACCTCTGCAGACACCAGCAGTAGGCATGGAGGGACCTCTGCAGACACCAGCAGTAGGCTTGGAGGGACCTCTGCAGACACCAGCAGTAGGCATGGAGGGACCTCTGCAGACACCAGCAGTAGGCTTGGAGGGACCTCTGCAGACACCAGCAGTAGGCATGGGGGGTCCTCTGCAGACACCAGCAGTAGGCATGGAGGGACCTCTGCAGACACCAGCAGCAGGCATGGAGGGACCTCTGCAGACACCAGCAGTAGGCTTGGAGGGACCTCTGCAGACACCAGCAGTAGGCTTGGAGGGACCTCTGCAGACACCAGCAGTAGGCATGGAGGGACCTCTGCAGACACCAGCAGTAGGCTTGGAGGGACCTCTGCAGACACCAGCAGTAGGCTTGGAGGGACCTCTGCAGACACCAGCAGTAGGCATGGAGGGACCTCTGCAGACACCGGCAGTAGGCTTGGAGGGACCTCTGCAGACACCAGCAGCAGGCTTGGAGGGACCTCTGCAGACACCAGCAGTAGGCATGGAGGGACCTCTGCAGACACCAGCAGTAGGCTTGGAGGGACCTCTGCAGACACCAGCAGCAGGCTTGGAGGGACCTCTGCAGACACCAGCAGTAGGCATGGAGGGACCTCTGCAGACACCAGCAGTAGGCTTGGAGGGACCTCTGCAGACACCAGCAGTAGGCTTGGAGGGACCTCTGCAGACACCAGCAGTAGGCATGGGGGGGCCTCTGCAGACACCAGCAGTAGGCATGGAGGGACCTCTGCAGACATCAGCAGTAGGCATGGAGGGACCTCTGCAGACACCAGCAGTAGGCATGGAGGGACCTCTGCAGACACCAGCAGTAGGCTTGGAGGGACCTCTGCAGACACCAGCAGTAGGCTTGGAGGGACCTCTGCAGACACCAGCAGTAGGCATGGAGGGACCTCTGCAGACACCAGCAGTAGGCTTGGAGGGACCTCTGCAGACACCAGCAGTAGGCTTGGAGGGACCTCTGCAGACACCAGCAGTAGGCTTGGAGGGACCTCTGCAGACACCAGCAGCAGGCTTGGAGGGACCTCTGCAGACACCAGCAGTAGGCATGGAGGGACCTCTGCAGACACAAGCAGTAGGCTTGGAGGGACCTCTGCAGACACCAGCAGCAGGCTTGGAGGGACCTCTGCAGACACCAGCAGTAGGCATGGAGGGACCTCTGGAGACACCAGCAGTAGGCTTGGAGGGACCTCTGCAGACACCAGCAGTAGGCTTGGAGGGACCTCTGCAGACACCAGCAGTAGGCATGGAGGGACTTTTGCAGACACCAGCAGTAGGCTTGGAGGGACCTCTGCAGACACCAGCAGCAGGCTTGGAGGGACCTCTGCAGACACCAGCAGTAGGCTTGGAGGGACCTCTGCAGTAGGCTTGGAGGGACCTCAGCAGACTCCAGCAGTAGGCTTGGAGGGACCTCTGCAGTAGGCTTGGAGGGACCTCTGCAGACACCAGCAGTAGGCATGGAGGGACCTCTGCAGACACCAGCAGTAGGCTTGGAGGGACCTCTGCAGACACCAGCAGTAGGCTTGGAGGGACCTCTGCAGACACCAGCAGTGGGCTTGGAGGGACCTCTGCAGACACCAGCAGTAGGCATGGGGGGACCTCTGCAGACACCAGCAGTAGGCTTGGAGGGACCTCTGCAGACACCAGCAGTAGGCATGGGGGGGCCTCTGCAGACACCAGCAGTAGGCTTGGAGGGACCTCTGCAGACATCAGCAGTAGGCTTGGAGCGACCTCTGCAGACACCAGCAGTAGGCTTGGAGGGACCTCTGCAGACACCAGCAGTAGGCTTGGAGGGACCTCTGCAGACACCAGCAGTAGGCTTGGAGGGACCTCTGCAGACACCGCAAGTAGGCATGGAGGGACCTCTGCAGACACCAGCAGTAGGCATGGAGGGACCTCTGCAGATACCAGCAGTAGGCTTGGAGGGACCTCTGCAGACACCAGCAGTAGGCATAGAGGGACCTTAGCAGACACCAGCAGTAGGCTTGGAGGGACCTCTGCAGACACCAGCAGTAGGCATGGGGGGGACCTCTGCAGACACCAGCAGTAGGCTTGGAGCGACCTCTGCAGACACAAGCAGTAGGCTTGGAGGGGCCTCTGCAGACACCAGCAGTAGGCTTGGAGGGACCTCTGCAGACACCAGCAGTAGGCTTGGAGCGACCTCTGCAGACACCAGCAGTAGGCTTGGAGGGACCTCTGCAGACACCAGCAGTAGGCTTGGAGGGACCTCTGCAGACACCAGCAGCAGGCTTGGAGGGACCTCTGCAGACATCAGCAGTAGGCATGGGGGGGGACTTCTGCAGACACCAGCAGTAGGCTTGGAGCGACCTCTGCAGACACAAGCAGTAGGCTTGGAGGGACCTCTGCAGACACCAGCAGTAGGCATGGGGGGGCCTCTGCAGACACCAGCAGTAGGCATGGAGGGACCTCTGCAGACACCAGCAGTAGCCATGGAGGGACCTCTGCAGATACCAGCAGTAGGCTTGGAGGGACCTCTGCAGACACCAGCAGTAGGCATGGAGGGACCTCAGCAGACACCAGCAGTAGGCTTGGAGGGACCTCTGCAGACACCAGCAGTAGGCTTGGAGGGACCTCTGCAGACACCAGCAGTAGGCATGGAGGGACCTCAGCAGACACCAGCAGTAGGCTTGGAGGGACCTCTGCAGACACCAGCAGTAGGCTTGGAGGGACCTCTGCAGACACCAGCAGTAGGCATGGAGGGACCTCTGCAGACATCAGCAGTAGGCTTGAAGGGACCTCTGCAGACACCAGCAGTAGGCATGGAGGGACCTCTGCAGACACCAGCAGTGGGCTTGGAGGGACCTCTGCAGACACCAGCAGTAGGCTTGGAGGAACCTCTGCAGACACCAGCAGTAGGCTTGGAGGGACCTCTGCAGACACCAGCAGTAGGCTTGGAGGGACCTCTGCAGACACCAGCAGTAGGCTTGGAGGGACCTCTGCAGACATCAGCAGTAGGCATGGGGGGGACCTCTGCAGACACCAGCAGTAGGCTTGGAGCGACCTCTGCAGACACAAGCAGTAGGCTTGGAGGGACCTCTGCAGACACCAGCAGTAGGCATGGGGTGCCTCTGCAGACACCAGCCGTAGGCATGGAGGGACCTCTGCAGACACCAGCAGTAGGCATGGAGGGACCTCTGCAGACACCAGCAGTAGGCATGGAGGGACCTCAGCAGACACCAGCAGTAGGCTTGGAGGGACCTCTGCAGACACCAGCAGTAGGCATGGGGGGGACCTCTGCAGACACCAGCAGTAGGCTTGGAGCGACCTCTGCAGACACAAGCAGTAGGCTTGGAGGGGCCTCTGCAGACACCAGCAGTAGGCTTGGAGGGACCTCTGCAGACACCAGCAGTAGGCTTGAAGCGACCTCTGCAGACACCAGCAGTAGGCTTGGAGGGACCTCTGCAGACACCAGCAGTAGGCTTGGAGGGACCTCTGCAGACACCAGCAGTAGGCTTGGAGGGACCTCTGCAGACACCAGCAGTAGGCTTGGAGGGACCTCTGCAGACATCAGCAGTAGGCATGGGGGGGACCTCTGCAGACACCAGCAGTAGGCTTGGAGCGACCTCTGCAGACACAAGCAGTAGGCTTGGAGGGACCTCTGCAGACACCAGCAGTAGGCATGGGGGGGCCTCTTGTAGGAAGGGGGAGTCTCTGGTTGGCGCAGTGCAGCACTAGCGACAAGCAGGGCCTCTCTCTTCCCCGTCAGGGCTGAGGGTTACCTTCAAGACAACCTCTGCTTACCCTCTAGGTAGTGTGGCTTAAGCAGTCTTAGGCTAATCTCTGGGGCATGTAAGGTTAAACATTTGCAATATTACACCGTCACAACCAACCCACCACACAATGACACCAAACTGTATTTGTAAAAATATATTCTCTTTATATAAATTTCAAGCAGGCTTGTAAATACAGTCTTGGTTATTTCAAATGCAGGTTCCAGTTACTCTTTAGGTTAAGTTGCCACAGTTCTTTCTCAGTAATAAGCAATCTTTGTTTAGTGTTATTCCCAAACAGTTCTTTCAGTGTTCTTTCCTTTCAAAGAGAAAGCCTCTCTCTGTTCTGGGGCTTTGGGACCCTCCCCGGCCTTCGAGCGACTTGCAGCGCCTCTCCTGCCTTCAAGGGTGAAACTGACTCGGCCCCTACCAACTCTCACGCATTCGGAGCAGAGCAGTAAGCAGGCGATCAGAGGAGCCCCGGGCCTTTTCCAGAGGTGGGGGCTCCCAGCTGCAGTGAGGAGCAGGGAAGGGTGAGAGGAGCCTCTGGGGCCAAGGCACCTTCAGGAATGCTTTCTTTTAGGAATTGTCAGTGCAGAGGGGTCCCTTCTGACAGCGAAGGATCTCCGGGAGGCAAGGCACCCTTCACAGTGCGGTGCGGCCTCTCCTGGGGGGCAGAGCAAGGCAGGGCAGCCGGGTGCAATTAGATGCCCGGGCACAGGCTGCTCGAGTCCCCGGGATTCCGGCGGGAGGGGCTGAAGTCTCCTCAAGGGCTCCGTGAAGCAGGCAGGGGTAGAGGAGCGGCCGGCCTTAGCCCTGGGGCAGAGAGCGACTCCGGGTGGAGCGAGGCTCTCAAGGGCAAGAGGGCAGGCTGGCTCCCGAGTACCACGGCCCTAGGAGGGGGCTAGAGGGGGCAGACTTCACCTCCGGCGGGAGGAAATACTCGGCCTCAGGCAGGGGACGAGCCAAAGCACAGGAGAACCCACTGGTCCTGGGGTTCAGTTCAGGGGGCAAGCTCAATCAAGCCCTTGGAGAATGTTTAGAGCACAAAGCAGCAAAGTCTTTAAAGCAAGTCTTCTTCCTCTCCTTTCTCAGCAAGGCAAGCAGCAGGCCAGTCCTTCCAGCGTCTCTCCTTCTAGTCGGGCAGAGGTCCTTTGTGGTAAAACAGGATTCTGATTTACAAGGAGCAGGGCTCCTACTTTTATACACAGTTTCTTTTGTTCTCACTGGCCAGGGGGGCCTCTGCATAACTGCTCTCAGCTCCTGAGCACTTGTGGTGGGTACTTCTGCTTCTGCATTCAGTGTGAGGGCAGGCACATCAGCCGCTCCCCAGGGGGGCGGAGCCGGCATTGTGAGGACAGGGGCAGCCTGAGCACTTTGTTGACAAGCTTCAGTCCTTCCTGGGCCAGGTGCAGGCTGAGTCATCAGTCGCTCCCCAGGAGGGCGGAGCCAGCATTGTGGGGGCAGAGCACAGCCTGATGCATCATTCAGGGGAAACTCCCACCACCCACTAAGGTGTCATCCTGCTATTCACAACCTGTCAACTCCCAGCCCTGTCACTCACACAACTTAGACAGTCAGATACACACAAAAGCAGAGGCGGGCTGAAATGGTTAGACAAGCAAATGCTAGCTTTCTAAAAGTAGCATTTGCAAACACAGGATATTAAAATAAACTTTACTAAAAGAAGTATTTTATTATTCTGAGTTCAGGCATACTAAACATTAATTTCTACCATGTTCCCTGAGCCTGCTGGGATTATAGAGTGTAATAATTCCAGCAGCCCATCTGGCCTAGAAGGGAACTGGTAGCCTTACAATAGTGAAAAACGAATTTGGCAGTAATTCACTATTAGAACATGCCACACACATCAGGGCATGTTCTACCTTACACTTACAATGCACCCTGCCCTCAGGCCTACCATAGGGGTGACTAATATGAAGTTAAGGGAAGGTTTAAGGGCTGGCAAGTGTGTGCACTTGCCCAGCCAGCATGACAGTACCAGACTGCACGCAGGTTCTGCAATGGCAGACCCTAGACACATTTTAAGGCTGCTTCTGTGGGTGGCGCAACCAGCGCTGCAGGCCCACTAGCAGTATTGGCATTCACAAGCCCTGGCACTCCTGGTGCACTTTACTGGGGACTGACAGTAAATCCAATGAACCAATCATGGACATCAATCACATGTACACTTTACAACAGGGAGAGCATATGCACTTTAGCACTGGTCAGCAGTGGCAAAGTGCCCAGAGTCATTAAACCAACAAAAACAGGTCAGAGAGAGTATTGGAGGAAGGCAAAAAGTTTAGGGATGACCCTGCCAAGAGGCCCAGGTCCAACACCTCTGCAGACACCAGCAGTAGGCATGGAGGGACCTCTGCAGACACCAGCAGTAGGCATGGAGGGACCTCTGCAGATACCAGCAGTAGGCTTGGAGGGACCTCTGCAGACACCAGCAGTAGGCATGGAGGGACCTCAGCAGACACCAGCAGTAGGCTTGGAGGGACCTCTTCAGACACCAGCAGTAGGCTTGGAGGGACCTCTGCAGACACCAGCAGTAGGCTTGGAGGGACCTCTGCAGACACCAGCATTAGGCATGGAGGGACCTCTGCAGACATCAGCAGTAGGCTTGAAGGGACCTCTGCAGACACCAGCAGTAGGCATGGAGGGACCTCTGCAGACACCAGCAGTAGGCATGGAGGGATCTCTGCAGACACCAGCAGTAGGCATGGGGGGGCCTCTGCAGACACCAGCAGTAGGCTTGGAGAGACCTCTGCAGACACCAGCAGTAGGCATGGAGGGACCTCTGCAGACACCAGCAGTAGGCTTGGAGGGACCTCTGCAGACACCAGCAGTAGGCATGGAGGGATCTCTGCAGACACCAGCAGTAGGCATGGGGGGGCCTCTGCAGACACCAGCAGTAGGCTTGGAGGGACCTCTGCAGACACCAGCAGTAGGCTTGGAGGGACCTCTGCAGACACCAGCAGTAGGCTTGGAGGGGCCTCTGCAGACACCAGCAGTAGGCTTGGAGGGGCCTCTGCAGACACCAGCAGTAGGCTTGGAGGGACCTCTGCAGACACCAGCAGTAGGCTTGGAGGGGCCTCTGCAGACACCAGCAGTAGGCTTGGAGGGGCCTCTGCAGACACCAGCAGTAGGCTTGGAGGAACCTCTGCAGACACCAGCAGTAGGCTTGGAGGGACCTCTGCAGACACCAGCAGTAGGCATGGGGGGGCCTCTGCAGACACCAGCAGTAGGCATGGAGGGACCTCTGCAGACACCAGCAGTAGGCTTGGAGGGACCTCTGCAGACACCAGCAGTAGGCTTGGGGGGCCTCTGCAGACACCAGCAGTAGGCATGGAGGGACCCCTGCATACACCAGCAGTAGGCATGGGGGGGCCTCTGCAGACACCAGCAGTAGGCTTGGAGGGACCTCTGCAGACACCCGCAGTAGGCTTGGGGGGGGCCTCTGCAGACACCAGCAGTAGGCTTGGAGGGACCTCTGCAGACACCAGCAGCAGGCTTGGAGGGACCTCTGCAGACACCAGCAGTAGGCATGGAGGGACCTCTGCAGACACCAGCAGTAGGCATGGAGGAACCTCTGCAGACACCAGCAGTAGGCATGGAGGGACCCCTGCATACACCAGCAGTAGGCATGGGGGGGCCTCTGCAGACACCAGCAGTAGGCATGGAGGGACCTCTGCAGACACCAGCAGTAGGCTTGGGGGGGCCTCTGCAGACACCAGCAGTAGGCTTGAAGGGACCTCTGCATACACCAGCAGTGGGCATGGGGGGGCCTCTGCAGACACCAGCAGTAGGCTTGGAGGGACCTCTGCAGACACCAGCAGTAGGCATGGAGGGACCTCTGCAGACACCAGCAGTAGGCTTGGAGGGACCTCTGCAGACACCAGCAGTAGGCATGGAGGGACCTCTGCAGACACCAGCAGTAGGCTTGGAGGGACCTCTGCAGACACCAGCAGTAGGCATGGAGGGACCTCTGCAGACACCAGCAGTAGGCATGGGGGGTCCTCTGCAGACACCAGCAGTAGGCATGGAGGGACCTCTGCAGACACCAGCAGCAGGCATGGAGGGACCTCTGCAGACACCAGCAGTAGGCTTGGAGGGACCTCTGCAGACACCAGCAGTAGGCTTGGAGGGACCTCTGCAGACACCAGCAGTAGGCATGGAGGGACCTCTGCAGACACCGGCAGTAGGCTTGGAGGGACCTCTGCAGACACCAGCAGCAGGCTTGGAGGGACCTCTGCAGACACCAGCAGTAGGCATGGAGGGACCTCTGCAGACACCAGCAGTAGGCTTGGAGGGACCTCTGCAGACACCAGCAGCAGGCTTGGAGGGACCTCTGCAGACACCAGCAGTAGGCATTGAGGGACCTCTGCAGACACCAGCAGTAGGCTTGGAGGGACCTCTCCAGACACCAGCAGTAGGCATGGAGGGACCTCTGCAGACACCGGCAGTAGGCTTGGAGGGACCTCTGCAGACACCAGCAGCAGGCTTGGAGGGACCTCTGCAGACACCAGCAGTAGGCATGGAGGGACCTCTGCAGACACCAGCAGTAGGCTTGGAGGGACCTCTGCAGACACCAGCAGCAGGCTTGGAGGGACCTCTGCAGACACCAGCAGTAGGCATTGAGGGACCTCTGCAGACACCAGCAGTAGGCTTGGAGGGACCTCTGCAGACACCAGCAGTAGGCTTGGAGGGACCTCTGCAGACACCAGCAGTAGGCATGGGGGGGCCTCTGCAGACACCAGCAGTAGGCATGGAGGGACCTCTGCAGACATCAGCAGTAGGCTTGGAGGGACCTCTGCAGACACCAGCAGCAGGCTTGGAGGGACCTCTGCAGACACCAGCAGTAGGCTTGGAGGGACCTCTGCAGACACCAGCAGTAGGCTTGGAGGGACCTCTGCAGACACCAGCAGCAGGCTTGGAGGGACCTCTGCAGACACCAGCAGTAGGCATGGAGGGACCTCTGCAGACACAAGCAGTAGGCTTGGAGGGACCTCTGCAGACACCAGCAGCAGGCTTGGAGGGACCTCTGCAGACACCAGCAGTAGGCATGGAGGGACCTCTGGAGACACCAGCAGTAGGCTTGGAGGGACCTCTGCAGACACCAGCAGTAGGCTTGGAGGGACCTCTGCAGACACCAGCAGTAGGCATGGAGGGACTTTTGCAAACACCAGCAGTAGGCTTGGAGGGACCTCTGCAGACACCAGCAGCAGGCTTGGAGGGACCTCTGCAGACACCAGCAGTAGGCTTGGAGGGACCTCTGCAGTAGGCTTGGAGGGACCTCAGCAGACTCCAGCAGTAGGCTTGGAGGGACCTCTGCAGTAGGCTTGGAGGGACCTCTGCAGACACCAGCAGTAGGCATGGAGGGACCTCTGCAGACACCAGCAGTAGGCTTGGAGGGACCTCTGCAGACACCAGCAGTAGGCTTGGAGGGACCTCTGCAGACACCAGCAGTAGGCATAGAGGGACCTCTGCAGACACCAGCAGTAGGCTTGGAGGGACCTCTGCAGACACCAGCAGCAGGCTTGGAGGGACCTCTGCAGACACCAGCAGTAGGCATGGAGGGACCCCTGCAGACACCAGCAGTAGGATTGGAGGGACCTCTGCAGACACCAGCAGTAGGCATGGAGGGACCTCTGCAGACACCAGCAGTAGGCATGGAGGGACCTCTGCAGACACCAGCAGTAGGCTTGGAGGGACCTCTGCAGACACCAGCAGTAGGCTTGGAGGGACCTCTGCAGACATCAGCAGTAGGCTTGGAGGGACCTCAGCAGACACCAGCAGTAGGCTTGGAGGGACCTCTGCAGTAGGCTTGGATGGACCTCTGCAGACACCAGCAGTAGGCATGGAGGGACCTCTGCAGACACCAGCAGTAGGCTTGGAGGGACCTCTGCAGACACCAGCAGTAGGCTTGGAGGGACCTCTGCAGACAACACCAGTAGGCTTGGAGGGACCTCTGCAGACACCAGCAGTAGGCTTGGAGGGACCTCTGCAGACACCAGCAGTAGGCTTGGAGGGACCTCTGCAGACACCAGCAGTAGGCATGGAGGGACCTCTGCAGACACCAGCAGTAGGCATGGAGGGACATCTGCAGACACCAGCAGTAGGCTTGGAGGGACCTCTGCAGACACCAGCAGTAGGCATGGAGGGACCTCTGCAGACACCAGCAGTAGGCTTGGAGGGACCTCTGCATACACCAGCAGTAGGCTTGGAGGGACCTCTGCATACACCAGCAGTAGGCTTGGAGGGACCTCTGCAGACACCAGCAGTAGGCTTGGAGGGACCTCTGCAGACACCAGCAGTAGGCATGGAGGGACCTCTGCAGACACCAGCAGTAGGCTTGGAGGGACCTCTGCAGACATCAGCAGTAGGCTTGGAGCGACCTCTGCAGACATCAGCAGTAGGCTTGGAGCGACCTCTGCTGACACCAGCAGTAGGCTTGGAGGGACCTCTGCAGACACCAGCAGTAGGCATGGAGGGACCTCTGCAGACATCAGCAGTAGGCTTGGAGCGACCTCTGCAGACACCAGCAGTAGGCTTGGAGGGACCTCTGCAGACATCAGCAGTAGGCTTGGAAGGACCTCTGCAGACACCAGCAGTAGGCTTGGAGGGACCTCTGCAGACATCAGCAGTAGGCTTGGAGGGACCTCAGCAGACACCAGCAGTAGGCATGGAGGGACCTCAGCAGACACCAGCAGTAGGCATGGGGGGGCCTCTGCAGACACCAGCAGTAGGCTTGGAGGGACCTCTGCAGACACCAGCAGTAGGCATGGAGGGACCTCTGCAGACACAAGCAGTAGGCTTGGAGGGGCCTCTGCAGACACCAGCAGTAGGCTTGGAGGGACCTCTGCAGACACCAGCAGTAGGCTTGGAGGGACCTCTGCAGACACCAGCAGTAGGCATGGAGGGACCTCTGCAGACACCAGCAGTAGGCTTGGAGCGACCTCTGCAGACACCAGCAGTAGGCTTGGAGGGACCTCTGCAGACACCAGCAGTAGGCTTGGAGGGACCTCTGCAGACACCAGCAGTAGGCTTGGATGGACCTTTGCAGACACCAGCAGTAGGCTTGGAGGGACCTCTGCCTGGAGCGACCTCTGCAGACACCAGCAGTAGGCTTGGAGGGACCTCTGCAGACACCAGCAGTAGGCTTGGAGGGACCTCTGCAGACACCAGCAGTAGGCATGGAGGGACCTCTGCAGACACGAGCAGTAGGCATGGGGGGGCCTCTGCAGACACCAGCAGTAGGCATGGAGGGACCTCTGCAGACATCAGCAGTAGGCTTGGAGGGACCTCTGCAGACATCAGCAGTAGGCTTGGAACGACCTCTGCAGACACCAGCAGTAGGCTTGGAGGGACCTCTGCAGACACCAGCAGTAGACATGGAGGGACCTCTGCAGACATCAGCAGTAGGCTTGGAGGGACCTCTGCAGACACCAGCAGTAGGCTTGGAGGGACCTCTGCAGACATCAGCAGTAGGCTTGGAGGGACCTCAGCAGACACCAGCAGTAGGCTTGGAGGGACCTCTGCAGACACCAGCAGTAGGCATGGAGGGACCTCTGCAGACACCAGCAGTAGGCTTGGAGCGACCTCTGCAGACACCAACAGTAGGCTTGGAGGGACCTCTGCAGACACCAGCAGTAGGCTTGGAGGGACCTCTGCAGACACCAGCAGTAGGCATGGAGGGACCTCTGCAGACACCAGCAGTAGGCTTGGAGGGACCTCTGAAGACACCAGCAGTAGGCTTGGAGGGAACTCTGCAGACATCAGCAGTAGGCTTGGAGCGACCTCTGCAGACACCAGCAGTAGGCTTGGAGGGACCTCTGCAGACACCAGCAGTAGGCATGGAGGGACCTCTGCAGACATCAGCAGTAGGCTTGGAGCGACCTCTGCAGACACCAGCAGTAGGCATGGAGGGACCTCTGCAGACACCAGCAGTAGGCATGGGGGGCCTCTGCAGACACCAGCAGTAGGCATGGAGGGACCTCTGCAGACACCAGCAGTAGGCTTGGAGGGACCTCTGCAGACATCAGCAGTAGGCTTGGAGCGACCTCTGCAGACACCAGCAGTAGGCGTGGAGGGACCTCTGCAGACATCAGCAGTAGGCTTGGAGGGACCTCTGCAGACATCAGCAGTAGGTATGGAGGGACCTCTGCAGACATCAGCAGTAGGCTTGGAGCGACCTCTGCAGACACCAGCAGTAGGCGTGGAGGGACCTCTGCAGACACCAGCAGTAGGCACTGAGGGGGGCCTCTGCAGACACCAGCAGTAGGCATGGAGGGACCTCTGCAGACGCCAGCAGTAGGCATGGAGGGACCTCTGCAGACACCAGCAGTAGGCATGGAGGGACCTCTGCAGACACCAGCAGTAGGCTTGGAGCGACTTCTGCAGACACCAGCAGTAGGCTTGGAGGGACCTCTGCAGACATCAGCAGTAGGCTTGGAGGGACCTCTGCAGACATCAGCAGTAGGCTTGGAGAGACCTCTGCAGACACCAGCAGTAGGCTTGGAGGGACCTCTGCAGACACCAGCAGTAGGCATGGGGGGACCTCTGCAGACACCAGCAGTAGGCTTGGAGCGACCTCTGCAGACACCAGCAGTGGGCACTGAGGGGGGCCTCTGCAGACACCAGCAGTAGGCTTGGAGGGACCTCTGCAGACACCAGCAGTAGGCTTGGAGGGACCTCTGCAGACACCAGAAGTAGGCTTGGAGGGACCTCTGCAGACACCAGCAGTAGGCTTGGAGGGACCTCTGCAGACACCAGCAGTAGGCATGGGGGGGCCTCTGCAGACACCAGCAGTAGGCATGGAGGGACCTCTGCAGACATCAGCAGTAGGCATGGAGGGACCTCTGCAGACACCAGCAGTAGGCATGGAGGGACCTCTGCAGACACCAGCAGTAGGCTTGGAGGGACCTCTGCAGACACCAGCAGTAGGCTTGGAGGGACCTCTGCAGACACCAGCAGTAGGCATGGAGGGACCTCTGCAGACACCAGCAGTAGGCTTGGAGGGACCTCTGCAGACACCAGCAGTAGGCTTGGAGGGACCTCTGCAGACACCAGCAGTAGGCTTGGAGGGACCTCTGCAGACACCAGCAGCAGGCTTGGAGGGACCTCTGCAGACACCAGCAGTAGGCATGGAGGGACCTCTGCAGACACAAGCAGTAGGCTTGGAGGGACCTCTGCAGACACCAGCAGCAGGCTTGGAGGGACCTCTGCAGACACCAGCAGTAGGCATGGAGGGACCTCTGGAGACACCAGCAGTAGGCTTGGAGGGACCTCTGCAGACACCAGCAGTAGGCTTGGAGGGACCTCTGCAGACACCAGCAGTAGGCATGGAGGGACTTTTGCAGACACCAGCAGTAGGCTTGGAGGGACCTCTGCAGACACCAGCAGCAGGCTTGGAGGGACCTCTGCAGACACCAGCAGTAGGCTTGGAGGGACCTCTGCAGTAGGCTTGGAGGGACCTCAGCAGACTCCAGCAGTAGGCTTGGAGGGACCTCTGCAGTAGGCTTGGAGGGACCTCTGCAGACACCAGCAGTAGGCATGGAGGGACCTCTGCAGACACCAGCAGTAGGCTTGGAGGGACCTCTGCAGACACCAGCAGTAGGCTTGGAGGGACCTCTGCAGACACCAGCAGTGGGCTTGGAGGGACCTCTGCAGACACCAGCAGTAGGCATGGGGGGACCTCTGCAGACACCAGCAGTAGGCTTGGAGGGACCTCTGCAGACACCAGCAGTAGGCATGGGGGGGCCTCTGCAGACACCAGCAGTAGGCTTGGAGGGACCTCTGCAGACATCAGCAGTAGGCTTGGAGCGACCTCTGCAGACACCAGCAGTAGGCTTGGAGGGACCTCTGCAGACACCAGCAGTAGGCTTGGAGGGACCTCTGCAGACACCAGCAGTAGGCTTGGAGGGACCTCTGCAGACACCGCAAGTAGGCATTGTTGGACTTGGGCCTTCTGGCAGGGTCACCCCTGAACTTTTTGCCTTGAAATTATAGTGATTTCTGGTCTTTGCGCACTTTGACACTGTGGCGCAGTGTAAAGTGCGTGCTCTCCCTGAGTGCGTGTGTGAGATTGGCCTGCCCTCCCATAGGAATGCATGGGGAATGTCTGTGTCCCTGGTAGTTCCTGATGCGTGAGGTGTGCATGGTCAAGTTTGGTATGTGTGAACTCGGGGGAGTGAATGCTGCGAGATGGTGTATGCAGCATGTATGTGTCTAGAAGGGAAGCGACATTTCTAGACATGGCTGTACGTGTGCTGTGAGGGTGCTGGCGTGTGATTGGCTGGAGCTGGCTGGGATGCCAGGCTCCAGGAAGTCTGTGTGGGTCTGCCCCGGTGGTGAGTGGGAGATTAGCATGAGTGATGTGTGGGAGGAGTGTACCTGTGTCCTGGATGGGCTGGGTTTTCCCCACACAATGCTGGCTCCGCCCCCCTGTGGTGTGACTGATGACCCAAGCCCTGCCAGTGAATAGAATGGGTGGTTGGGCCATCAAGAGTGCTCCAGAACCAGCTGCGACTGGTTCTGCCCCCACCCTGCACCTAAAGACAAAGGGAAATGGTGTATAAAAGAGGGGCTGTGACCCCATGAAAATGTTCTTGTTCTGACACTTGAATCTGCCAGGGGGCGTGCTGCTGCTGGGGCCCAGGGGAAGGCTTGCCCTCCCTGGGCCCTGCCCAGCCCCTGGACTGCTGATGCCCTGGAGGACTTGCTTTACTGGAAGTCACCTGCTCCCTTTCTTTGCCCTAGAAACCTTGGACTTCATGTACTTTGCCCTGGGAGGGCTGCCTCCCTTTAAAAAGCATCTAACTCCTTTTTGCTGCAGGGGAGCGCTGTTCTGCCTGTCTTCTAATCCCCCCCACTGGTGTCTGCAGGAGGCGTGGGGGTAATTGGCTGCTCTTCCGAGCTCGTGGCCGTGAGGAGACTGGGGAAGCTCGTGCCCTGATCACCGCCGCCGCGACGGCGTTTCTGTGCTGCTGATGGGGCTATTGCCTTGCAGGTGCCACCCTGCTTATGCCCAAGTGAATAGTGCTAATAGCGGGTGTCCACCCCGCTTCTGCGTTTGTTTGTTTTCCATGGAGGGAGCCTACCCCTCTTGCCGCCCTGCCGCCGCGAACCGCGGCCCGCCTGACTGTGGGCGGGGCCAGCGGGACGGAAGTAGGAGGAAGAATGCGGCCGGAAATGGGGACAAGAGAGAGGAGGTCAGGAGTCCACCCCGCCTCCTCGAGCACCAGAGAGAAGAGGAGGAAAGTCTTCCCGCGGCCCGGGGCTCCTGTGAGCTGTGAAGAGCCCCGGGGCCGCCAGTGCAGAGTTAAGGCCATTGTCCCGCCTTTGTCCGGTCTCCCGTGTGGAGAGGGAGACCGGAGATCACCCGGAAGTGGTTGGCCGGCCGCCCAATGGCAGCGCGGCCCGGCCGGAAGTCCCGCCTCCTCGAGTACCCGAGGAACAACAAGACAGCCAGCGTCCCTGCCGCCTCCTGAAGGCAGTCCGGTGAGTGGAGCTGCCCGGGAGGAGGGGGGTTTGGTAGAGAGAGCCCTGCCTTCGGAGGAGGTGCCCCGGCGAGAGGAGCCCCCGCCCCAGCAGCCCGGTGAGTGTTAACGGGCGAGGGGGACGCTCCGGGGGCCATTGTGAGTCAGAGTCCCCGAGGGGGACTCTGCCAGTGACGGGGGCATCATTGCTCGGAGCCCCGAGGGGCTCCAGGTGTCCCATTTGTGCGGAGAGCCCTGAAGAGGCTCTTGGGGGCAGCTTCGGTTCCTGAGCCCTAGAGAGGCTCCAACGGGCATGTTTGTTGTCAGAGCCACAGAGGCTCAAGGGGGCAATATTGCTGAAGCCCCGAGGCCACAGAGGGCCGGTTGCGATCCATAGTCCCCAGAGGGGGGACTCCAACGCTCAGGGGGCATTCTTGTTTTACGAGCCCAGAGAGGCTCGAGTGCCAGCTATTCCGAGAGCCAGATGGCTCAATGTGGTGCAGTTTGGTTCCTGAGGGGCCAGTGAGGGCCCCTGGCGCAGATTTGTCTTCCAGCTGCCCAGCAAGTAGTGGGCAGCTGCACCGTGTAGGTCTTTTCTTTCCCTAGGGACATGTCCTGGACTTAGGAGTGAGGCGCACTCCTTCATCCCTGGCCTTCCCCCAGCTGCGCAGCACTTAGTGCCAGCTGCAGCGTTTAGGCCCCCATGTCCTGTCCCTCAGCTGCCAGGCAAGTAGTGGGCAGCTGCTACGTTTAGGTTCTGGCGCAGTGGCGCAACCTGGACTTTGTGAGTTCTACGCTAAAGGTTTAGATGCTGTTATGATCTATGTCCTATTGCTTTTGGGTGTTAGGAAATGTACAATGTGTAGTATGTTTTGCGCATCCTGTGTTCTGCACCTCTGAATGTGTTGTTGATACATTATGTGCCCTGTTCCTTACACCGCTGAACGTGTGTTGATGCGTCATGTGTTCCTTACACCGCTGAATGTAGGTTCTGCATCATGTGTTTTGTCCCCAGGTCTATGCCCCTACTTGTATTGTGATACTGAGGTGGTTGTTCTTGCTAGTGAAGGTGGTGCTAGTAAGGTCCTGGTTCCCTGCGTGACCTGTTCCTAGGGTGGTTAGGCTTGCGTAGGGGGGACTTACCAGTTACCAGTGGGTACTGGTTTTGTGCTTTATGTCCTATTTTGTGTTACAGTGATCTTCTGTTATAAGTGATCCCAAGGGCTTGATACTGAGCTTGCCCCCTGACCAGAGTCCCAGGACCAGTGGACTCTATGGTGCCTTCCCTGCCAAATTGATGGGACTTGTCTGATCTCCCTGGGCCCCTGGGGCCTCGCTGAAGTGTGCCTCGCTCGTTCCCCTCGGCAGCTCGTGCCGGCAGCCCGTCCAAGCCTCGAGCCGCGCCGCTCTCCCCTGAGCCGCGCCGCTTCGCTGGGTCGCCCGCATCCTGCCTCCCCCTCCTCTTCTGAGCCGCACACATTGGTCGCCCCAGAGAAACGCTTGTACCGTGCCGGCAGCCCGTCCAAGCCTCGAGCAGCGCCGCTCTCCCCTGAGCCGCGCCGCTTCGCTGGGTCGCCCGCTCAAGCTTACTAAGGAGGTCACTCGCATTATCCCGTGCAACCAGGACGGAAGGTACTGTCTGATAGGCTATGTTCTAAGTTCTAGGCCTACAAGTATTGTATTGTTACTTCTAAAAGTGCTGATTCCTGACAGTGGTCCAGGTGGCCCTGTCTTGTACATAATCCCTTGTAAATTCTGCCCGTGCCTCTGGCACATTGTAAAGTGTGTTTTATCTAATGTGTTTTGGTGTAATACAAAGGCTATTTTTTATATAACCTTGTGTGGAGTTTCCTTTGTGGTGGGCCTTTGGGTGTTGTTGCTGGGGTGCGTGCGCAAATACTTAACTTACATCGCCTCCAAGTTTAGACTTGCTGCTCGCGCCACGTTACCTAGAGGGTGAGTAGGGGTTATCTTGGCGTGTAACTCCCTTGCCCTGACTTGGGTGTGGTGGTCTCTGACTGACTTTGGCGAAAGCCTTGGCCAGCCAGAGATCCCATTTCCAACATTGGTGGCAGCGGTGGGATAAGGATTTGTGTTTGCGTTGTACCTTAGTAGCAGCTGGCTGCACCACAAAGCTCTGCATTTTAGATAAAAACATTTTGGGGATTATTGTATGGAGTTTGCTAAAAATGTCATTTCTGTGGAAATGTGTTTCTTGTGCACTTTGAGTTAGGTGTCCCTAGCTCGGGAGGGTAGATCATCCCCCTAAGTGCAGTGTGTTTTCTGGATTCACCAGAAGGGTGGGATCCAGTGGTGGCAGCATAAGTGTGTCCAGTGCATGTGTCCCCCGTCCCTGCCCTGGAGTAATGGTACCTGTGTCAAGTGTGGTCAGGTTGAGAAGTCAGGGGTGGTAGAAACTGCCTTACCAGTCTGGGGAGGGGTGTGTGTGGATGAATGGTGTGTGGCACTGGATGTGTTTGTGAGTTCTCTGGATGGGGAGCTTGCTGAATGCTAGTTTTGTTCAGATACCTAAGTCCTGTGTGTTGAACTTTTCCCAAGAACGCCTGCAGATAGTGGAGCCTGCTTTTTGATTTCTGTGGTCTGTTGAGAGACAGAATTTTGGAGTTGGTAATGTTCTGGGAGGAGAGAGGCATAGGGGATGGAGTGATTCCAAAAGGAGTGTCTGAGGTGTCTTCCAGCCCAGCGTGGTGGAAGAGGTTCAGTGTAGCCCAGCTAGGTCTCGGTGTAGGGGCTCACGTCCTGTCTCAAGAGGAGAAGGAGTGGGTGGGACTGCATGTCTCCAGGTGCCCGAAACCCAGTGTCAGGGCCTGGAGTGTTTCTGAAGGGAACATCAGGTCGGGGGCCTAGGCTGTACCAATAGGTCATTTGAGGAGGATCTTCCAGAGTGTCTGGAGAACGTGGAACCTCTGTAACCAGGGTTCCAGTAGTTCTGGTGTCTGGCAGTACCGCTCCAGTTGGGAGGGTGCAGAAGTCCAGATGGAGGGGTGCGAGGGGGATATGTTCCCCAGTGGAAGAACCAGTGGGTCAGGGGCCAGCCAGAAGGGTTGTGTCGCCAGTGAGTGACCATGGTGATGCCACTTCTGTCCTGAGTGTCAGGCAGACTTGTACACGACACATTAGTGATGTGTCACCCTCAAGGAAGTCCTGGTGCGCCAGGCATCTGACCAAAGGGTACGTCCCTCGGTTGGGGAGCCAGTAGCCGGTGTTTCCGGATCTGGACGTCAGGGCAACTGTATGTAGTGTCCTGAAGTTACAAGAGGGAACTCCTGCCTGAAGAGAAGGAACCGGGTAAGCTGTATGGGGTATTGACCTGCAGTGGTTGCCTTGCTGCTGAAGGAGGAGAGAAAGTCTTAGATTTTTGTTTCCAACTTGTGGAAGTCCTGGTGCGCCAGGCATCTAACCAAAGGGTAGCGTCCCTAGGTTGGGGAGCCAGGATCAGGTGTTGCCTGTCCTGGACGGCAGGGCGACTGTAGCCAGTGTCCTGGCCGGTTTGTCTTCTAGGGGTACCCCTGTGAACACAGGTGGGGCTCATCTTAAGTGAAGAGACCCTGTGTTTCCCAGAAGGGGTGGTACAGGCCTAGCAGGGATCTTTAGGGTTCTTGGCTGAGTGTTGTGGTACTACCCTGAGAGCAGGTGGGGCCTACCTTAAGTGGAGGGACCCTGTTCTACAGTGGGAGGGTGCAGAACTCTGGAAGGGGGTCAGAGGGAGTCTGACCCCGGTGCATCCGGTGAATTTGGATCCCAGGTGGGAGATTTGTGTTCTGGAGGGTGCTTCAGAAGTAGAGGTAGGGTGGGGCATTCTTGCCCGTGACCTCTGGTCAGCCTGAGGGTGCGGACCCTAGGTTGAAGGATCAGTGGTAGTTTGGAACTACGCTGAGAAAGGGAGTGGAGAATGGCTATTGTAGGCCAGGGGTTACTACCCCCCACTCTGTGTATTGGCAAGGACCAGTGGTATCTAGGTGGCCTAGGGCCTGGTCCTAGCCGTGGACAACTAAGGAGTACCAGTGGGGTAGCCTAGTTGGGCCTGTCTTTTTTTTAAGTATGTGCTTGTCTTATGGATCAACTTGGCGTAGAACCGGAGGGTGTCCCTGCAGTGCGGGCCCGCGTCCGTGTTCTATCGCCCCAAGCAGGGAAGTCCATCACGGTGGTGATTGGCCTACCCTGCGTTTTGGCTGGAAGGGGGTTGTGTTGGACTTGGGCCTTCTGGCAGGGTCACCCCTGAACTTTTTGCCTTGAAATTATAGTGATTTCTGGTCTTTGCGCACTTTGACACTGTGGCGCAGTGTAAAGTGCGTGCTCTCCCTGAGTGCGTGTGTGAGATTGGCCTGCCCTCCCATAGGAATGCATGGGGAATGTCTGTGTCCCTGGTAGTTCCTGATGCGTGAGGTGTGCATGGTCAAGTTTGGTATGTGTGAACTCGGGGGAGTGAATGCTGCGAGATGGTGTATGCAGCCTGTATGTGTCTAGAAGGGAAGCGCCATTTCTAGACATGGCTGTACGTGTGCTGTGAGGGTGCTGGCGTGTGATTGGCTGGAGCTGGCTGGGATGCCAGGCTCCAGGAAGTCTGTGTGGGTCTGCCCCGGTGGTGAGTGGGAGATTAGCATGAGTGATGTGTGGGAGGAGTGTACCTGTGTCCTGGATGGGCTGGGTTTTCCCCACACAATGCTGGCTCCGCCCCCCTGTGGTGTGACTGATGACCCAGGCCCTGCCAGTGAATAGAATGGGTGGTTGGGCCATCAAGAGTGCTCCAGAACCAGCTGCGACTGGTTCTGCCCCCACCCTGCACCTAAAGACAAAGGGAAATGGTGTATAAAAGAGGGGCTGTGACCCCATGAAAATGTTCTTGTTCTGACACTTGAATCTGCCAGGGGCGTGCTGCTGCTGGGGCCCAGGGGAAGGCTTGCCCTCCCTGGGCCCTGCCCAGCCCCTGGACTGCTGATGCCCTGGAGGACTTGCTTTACTGGAAGTCACCTGCTCCCTTTCTTTGCCCTAGAAACCTTGGACTTCATGTACTTTGCCCTGGGAGGGCTGCCTCCCTTTAAAAAGCATCTAACTCCTTTTTGCTGCAGGGGAGCGCTGTTCTGCCTGTCTTCTAATCCCCCCCACTGGTGTCTGCAGGAGGCGTGGGGGTAATTGGCTGCTCTTCCGAGCTCGTGGCCGTGAGGAGACTGGGGAAGCTCGTGCCCTGATCACCGCCGCCGCGACGGCGTTTCTGTGCTGCTGATGGGGCTATTGCCTTGCAGGTGCCACCCTGCTTATGCCCAAGTGAATAGTGCTAATAGCGGGTGTCCACCCCGCTTCTGCGTTTGTTTGTTTTCCATGGAGGGAGCCTACCCCTCTTGCCGCCCTGCCGCCGCGAACCGCGGCCCGCCTGACTGTGGGCGGGGCCAGCGGGACGGAAGTAGGAGGAAGAATGCGGCCGGAAATGGGGACAAGAGAGAGGAGGTCAGGAGTCCACCCCGCCTCCTCGAGCACCAGAGAGAAGAGGAGGAAAGTCTTCCCGCGGCCCGGGGCTCCTGTGAGCTGTGAAGAGCCCCGGGGCCGCCAGTGCAGAGTTAAGGCCATTGTCCCGCCTTTGTCCGGTCTCCCGTGTGGAGAGGGAGACCGGAGATCACCCGGAAGTGGTTGGCCGGCCGCCCAATGGCAGCGCGGCCCGGCCGGAAGTCCCGCCTCCTCGAGTACCCGAGGAACAACAAGACAGCCAGCGTCCCTGCCGCCTCCTGAAGGCAGTCCGGTGAGTGGAGCTGCCCGGGAGGAGGGGGGTTTGGTAGAGAGAGCCCTGCCTTCGGAGGAGGTGCCCCGGCGAGAGGAGCCCCCGCCCCAGCAGCCCGGTGAGTGTTAACGGGCGAGGGGGACGCTCCGGGGGCCATTGTGAGTCAGAGTCCCCGAGGGGGACTCTGCCAGTGACGGGGGCATCATTGCTCGGAGCCCCGAGGGGCTCCAGGTGTCCCATTTGTGCGGAGAGCCCTGAAGAGGCTCTTGGGGGCAGCTTCGGTTCCTGAGCCCTAGAGAGGCTCCAACGGGCATGTTTGTTGTCAGAGCCACAGAGGCTCAAGGGGGCAATATTGCTGAAGCCCCGAGGCCACAGAGGGCCGGTTGCGATCCATAGTCCCCAGAGGGGGGACTCCAACGCTCAGGGGGCATTCTTGTTTTACGAGCCCAGAGAGGCTCGAGTGCCAGCTATTCCGAGAGCCAGATGGCTCAATGTGGTGCAGTTTGGTTCCTGAGGGGCCAGTGAGGGCCCCTGGCGCAGATTTGTCTTCCAGCTGCCCAGCAAGTAGTGGGCAGCTGCACCGTGTAGGTCTTTTCTTTCCCTAGGGACATGTCCTGGACTTAGGAGTGAGGCGCACTCCTTCATCCCTGGCCTTCCCCCAGCTGCGCAGCACTTAGTGCCAGCTGCAGCGTTTAGGCCCCCATGTCCTGTCCCTCAGCTGCCCAGCAAGTAGTGGGCAGCTGCTACGTTTAGGTTCTGGCGCAGTGGCGCAACCTGGACTTTGTGAGTTCTACGCTAAAGGTTTAGATGCTGTTATGATCTATGTCCTATTGCTTTTGGGTGTTAGGAAATGTACAATGTGTAGTATGTTTTGCGCATCCTGTGTTCTGCACCTCTGAATGTGTTGTTGATACATTATGTGCCCTGTTCCTTACACCGCTGAACGTGTGTTGATGCGTCATGTGTTCCTTACACCGCTGAATGTAGGTTCTGCATCATGTGTTTTGTCCCCAGGTCTATGCCCCTACTTGTATTGTGATACTGAGGTGGTTGTTCTTGCTAGTGAAGGTGGTGCTAGTAAGGTCCTGGTTCCCTGCGTGACCTGTTCCTAGGGTGGTTAGGCTTGCGTAGGGGGGACTTACCAGTTACCAGTGGGTACTGGTTTTGTGCTTTATGTCCTATTTTGTGTTACAGTGATCTTCTGTTATAAGTGATCCCAAGGGCTTGATACTGAGCTTGCCCCCTGACCAGAGTCCCAGGACCAGTGGACTCTATGGTGCCTTCCCTGCCAAATTGATGGGACTTGTCTGATCTCCCTGGGCCCCTGGGGCCTCGCTGAAGTGTGCCTCGCTCGTTCCCCTCGGCAGCTCGTGCCGGCAGCCCGTCCAAGCCTCGAGCAGCGCCGCTCTCCCCTGAGCCGCGCCGCTTCGCTGGGTCGCCCGCATCCTGCCTCCCCCTCCTCTTCTGAGCCGCACACATTGGTCGCCCCAGAGAAACGCTTGTACCGTGCCGGCAGCCCGTCCAAGCCTCGAGCAGCGCCGCTCTCCCCTGAGCCGCGCCGCTTCGCTGGGTCGCCCACTCAAGCTTACTAAGGAGGTCACTCGCATTATCCCGTGCAACCAGGACGGAAGGTACTGTCTGATAGGCTATGTTCTAAGTTCTAGGCCTACAAGTATTGTATTGTTACTTCTAAAAGTGCTGATTCCTGACAGTGGTCCAGGTGGCCCTGTCTTGTACATAATCCCTTGTAAATTCTGCCCGTGCCTCTGGCACATTGTAAAGTGTGTTTTATCTAATGTGTTTTGGTGTAATACAAAGGCTATTTTTTATATAACCTTGTGTGGAGTTTCCTTTGTGGTGGGCCTTTGGGTGTTGTTGCTGGGGTGCGTGCGCAAATACTTAACTTACATCGCCTCCAAGTTTAGACTTGCTGCTCGCGCCACGTTACCTAGAGGGTGAGTAGGGGTTATCTTGGCGTGTAACCCCCTTGCCCTGACTTGGGTGTGGTGGTCTCTGACTGACTTTGGCGAAAGCCTTGGCCAGCCAGAGATCCCATTTCCAACAGGCATGGAGGGACCTCTGCAGACACCAGCAGTAGGCATGGAGGGACCTCTGCAGATACCAGCAGTAGGCTTGGAGGGACCTCTGCAGACACCAGCAGTAGGCATAGAGGGACCTCAGCAGACACCAGCAGTAGGCTTGGAGGGACCTCTGCAGACACCAGCAGTAGGCATGGGGGGGACCTCTGCAGACACCAGCAGTAGGCTTGGAGCGACCTCTGCAGACACAAGCAGTAGGCTTGGAGGGGCCTCTGCAGACACCAGCAGTAGGCTTGGAGGGACCTCTGCAGACACCAGCAGTAGGCTTGGAGCGACCTCTGCAGACACCAGCAGTAGGCTTGGAGGGACCTCTGCAGACACCAGCAGTAGGCTTGGAGGGACCTCTGCAGACACCAGCAGCAGGCTTGGAGGGACCTCTGCAGACATCAGCAGTAGGCATGGGGGGGGACTTCTGCAGACACCAGCAGTAGGCTTGGAGCGACCTCTGCAGACACAAGCAGTAGGCTTGGAGGGACCTCTGCAGACACCAGCAGTAGGCATGGGGGGGCCTCTGCAGACACCAGCAGTAGGCATGGAGGGACCTCTGCAGACACCAGCAGTAGCCATGGAGGGACCTCTGCAGATACCAGCAGTAGGCTTGGAGGGACCTCTGCAGACACCAGCAGTAGGCATGGAGGGACCTCAGCAGACACCAGCAGTAGGCTTGGAGGGACCTCTGCAGACACCAGCAGTAGGCTTGGAGGGACCTCTGCAGACACCAGCAGTAGGCATGGAGGGACCTCAGCAGACACCAGCAGTAGGCTTGGAGGGACCTCTGCAGACACCAGCAGTAGGCTTGGAGGGACCTCTGCAGACACCAGCAGTAGGCATGGAGGGACCTCTGCAGACATCAGCAGTAGGCTTGAAGGGACCTCTGCAGACACCAGCAGTAGGCATGGAGGGACCTCTGCAGACACCAGCAGTGGGCTTGGAGGGACCTCTGCAGACACCAGCAGTAGGCTTGGAGGAACCTCTGCAGACACCAGCAGTAGGCTTGGAGGGACCTCTGCAGACACCAGCAGTAGGCTTGGAGGGACCTCTGCAGACACCAGCAGTAGGCTTGGAGGGACCTCTGCAGACATCAGCAGTAGGCATGGGGGGGACCTCTGCAGACACCAGCAGTAGGCTTGGAGCGACCTCTGCAGACACAAGCAGTAGGCTTGGAGGGACCTCTGCAGACACCAGCAGTAGGCATGGGGTGCCTCTGCAGACACCAGCAGTAGGCATGGAGGGACCTCTGCAGACACCAGCAGTAGGCATGGAGGGACCTCTGCAGACACCAGCAGTAGGCATGGAGGGACCTCAGCAGACACCAGCAGTAGGCTTGGAGGGACCTCTGCAGACACCAGCAGTAGGCATGGGGGGGACCTCTGCAGACACCAGCAGTAGGCTTGGAGCGACCTCTGCAGACACAAGCAGTAGGCTTGGAGGGGCCTCTGCAGACACCAGCAGTAGGCTTGGAGGGACCTCTGCAGACACCAGCAGTAGGCTTGAAGCGACCTCTGCAGACACCAGCAGTAGGCTTGGAGGGACCTCTGCAGACACCAGCAGTAGGCTTGGAGGGACCTCTGCAGACACCAGCAGTAGGCTTGGAGGGACCTCTGCAGACACCAGCAGTAGGCTTGGAGGGACCTCTGCAGACATCAGCAGTAGGCATGGGGGGGACCTCTGCAGACACCAGCAGTAGGCTTGGAGCGACCTCTGCAGACACAAGCAGTAGGCTTGGAGGGCCCTCTGCAGACACCAGCAGTTGGCATGGGGGGGCCTCTGCAGACACCAGCAGTAGGCATGGAGGGACCTATGCAGACACCAGCAGTAGGCATGGAGGGACCTCTGCAGATACCAGCAGTAGGCTTGGAGGGACCTCTGCAGACACCAGCAGTAGGCATGGAGGGACCTCAGCAGACACCAGCAGTAGGCTTGGAGGGACCTCTTCAGACACCAGCAGTAGGCTTGGAGGGACCTCTGCAGACACCAGCATTAGGCATGGAGGGACCTCTGCAGACATCAGCAGTAGGCTTGAAGGGACCTCTGCAGACACCAGCAGTAGGCATGGAGGGACCTCTGCAGACACCAGCAGTAGGCATGGAGGGATCTCTGCAGACACCAGCAGTAGGCATGGGGGGGCCTCTGCAGACACCAGCAGTAGGCTTGGAGGGACCTCTGCAGACACCAGCAGTAGGCATGGAGGGACCTCTGCAGACACCAGCAGTAGGCTTGGAGGGACCTCTGCAGACACCAGCAGTAGGCATGGAGGGATCTCTGCAGACACCAGCAGTAGGCATGGAGGGACCTCTGCAGACACCAGCAGTAGGCTTGGAGGGACCTCTGCAGACACCAGCAGTAGGCTTGGAGGGGCCTCTGCAGACACCAGCAGTAGGCTTGGAGGGACCTCTGCAGACACCAGCAGTAGGCTTGGAGGGGCCTCTGCAGACACCAGCAGTAGGCTTGGAGGGGCCTCTGCAGACACCAGCAGTAGGCTTGGAGGAACCTCTGCAGACACCAGCAGTAGGCTTGGAGGGACCTCTGCAGACACCAGCAGTAGGCATGGGGGGGCCTCTGCAGACACCAGCAGTAGGCATGGAGGGACCTCTGCAGACACCAGAAGTAGGCTTGGAGGGACCTCTGCAGACACCAGCAGTAGGCTTGGGGGGCCTCTGCAGACACCAGCAGTAGGCATGGAGGGACCCCTGCATACACCAGCAGTAGGCATGGGGGGGCCTCTGCAGACACCAGCAGTAGGCTTGGAGGGACCTCTGCAGACACCAGCAGTAGGCTTGGGGGGGGCCTCTGCAGACACCAGCAGTAGGCTTGGAGGGACCTCTGCAGACACCAGCAGCAGGCTTGGAGGGACCTCTGCAGACACCAGCAGTAGGCATGGAGGGACCTCTGCAGACACCAGCAGTAGGCATGGAGGAACCTCTGCAGACACCAGCAGTAGGCATGGAGGGACCCCTGCATACACCAGCAGTAGGCATGGGGGGGCCTCTGCAGACACCAGCAGTAGGCATGGAGGGACCTCTGCAGACACCAGCAGTAGGCTTGGGGGGGCCTCTGCAGACACCAGCAGTAGGCTTGGAGGGACCTCTGCATACACCAGCAGTAGGCATGGGGGGGCCTCTGCAGACACCAGCAGTAGGCTTGGAGGGACCTCTGCAGACACCAGCAGTAGGCATGGAGGGACCTCTGCAGACACCAGCAGTAGGCTTGGAGGGACCTCTGCAGACACCAGCAGTAGGCATGGAGGGACCTCTGCAGACACCAGCAGTAGGCTTGGAGGGACCTCTGCAGACACCAGCAGTAGGCATGGAGGGACCTCTGCAGACACCAGCAGTAGGCATGGGGGGTCCTCTGCAGACACCAGCAGTAGGCATGGAGGGACCTCTGCAGACACCAGCAGCAGGCATGGAGGGACCTCTGCAGACACCAGCAGTAGGCTTGGAGGGACCTCTGCAGACACCAGCAGTAGGCTTGGAGGGACCTCTGCAGACACCAGCAGTAGGCATGGAGGGACCTCTGCAGACACCAGCAGTAGGCTTGGAGGGACCTCTGCAGACACCAGCAGTAGGCTTGGAGGGACCTCTGCAGACACCAGCAGTAGGCATGGAGGGACCTCTGCAGACACCGGCAGTAGGCTTGGAGGGACCTCTGCAGACACCAGCAGCAGGCTTGGAGGGACCTCTGCAGACACCAGCAGTAGGCATGGAGGGACCTCTGCAGACACCAGCAGTAGGCTTGGAGGGACCTCTGCAGACACCAGCAGCAGGCTTGGAGGGACCTCTGCAGACACCAGCAGTAGGCATGGAGGGACCTCTGCAGACACCAGCAGTAGGCTTGGAGGGACCTCTGCAGACACCAGCAGTAGGCTTGGAGGGACCTCTGCAGACACCAGCAGTAGGCATGGGGGGGCCTCTGCAGACACCAGCAGTAGGCATGGAGGGACCTCTGCAGACATCAGCAGTAGGCTTGGAGGGACCTCTGCAGACACCAGCAGCAGGCTTGGAGGGACCTCTGCAGACACCAGCAGTAGGCTTGGAGGGACCTCTGCAGACACCAGCAGTAGGCTTGGAGGGACCTCTGCAGACACCAGCAGCAGGCTTGGAGGGACCTCTGCAGACACCAGCAGTAGGCATGGAGGGACCTCTGCAGACACAAGCAGTAGGCTTGGAGGGACCTCTGCAGACACCAGCAGCAGGCTTGGAGGGACCTCTGCAGACACCAGCAGTAGGCATGGAGGGACCTCTTGAGACACCAGCAGTAGGCTTGGAGGGACCTCTGCAGACACCAGCAGTAGGCTTGGAGGGACCTCTGCAGACACCAGCAGTAGGCATGGAGGGACTTTTGCAGACACCAGCAGTAGGCTTGGAGGGACCTCTGCAGACACCAGCAGCAGGCTTGGAGGGACCTCTGCAGACACCAGCAGTAGGCTTGGAGGGACCTCTGCAGTAGGCTTGGAGGGACCTCAGCAGACTCCAGCAGTAGGCTTGGAGGGACCTCTGCAGTAGGCTTGGAGGGACCTCTGCAGACACCAGCAGTAGGCATGGAGGGACCTCTGCAGACACCAGCAGTAGGCTTGGAGGGACCTCTGCAGACACCAGCAGTAGGCTTGGAGGGACCTCTGCAGACACCAGCAGTGGGCTTGGAGGGACCTCTGCAGACACCAGCAGTAGGCATGGGGGGACCTCTGCAGACACCAGCAGTAGGCTTGGAGGGACCTCTGCAGACACCAGCAGTAGGCATGGGGGGGCCTCTGCAGACACCAGCAGTAGGCTTGGAGGGACCTCTGCAGACATCAGCAGTAGGCTTGGAGCGACCTCTGCAGACACCAGCAGTAGGCTTGGAGGGACCTCTGCAGACACCAGCAGTAGGCTTGGAGGGACCTCTGCAGACACCAGCAGTAGGCTTGGAGGGACCTCTGCAGACACCGCAAGTAGGCATGGAGGGACCTCTGCAGACACCAGCAGTAGGCATGGAGGGACCTCTGCAGATACCAGCAGTAGGCTTGGAGGGACCTCTGCAGACACCAGCAGTAGGCATAGAGGGACCTCAGCAGACACCAGCAGTAGGCTTGGAGGGACCTCTGCAGACACCAGCAGTAGGCATGGGGGGGACCTCTGCAGACACCAGCAGTAGGCTTGGAGCGACCTCTGCAGACACAAGCAGTAGGCTTGGAGGGGCCTCTGCAGACACCAGCAGTAGGCTTGGAGGGACCTCTGCAGACACCAGCAGTAGGCTTGGAGCGACCTCTGCAGACACCAGCAGTAGGCTTGGAGGGACCTCTGCAGACACCAGCAGTAGGCTTGGAGGGACCTCTGCAGACACCAGCAGCAGGCTTGGAGGGACCTCTGCAGACATCAGCAGTAGGCATGGGGGGGGACTTCTGCAGACACCAGCAGTAGGCTTGGAGCGACCTCTGCAGACACAAGCAGTAGGCTTGGAGGGACCTCTGCAGACACCAGCAGTAGGCATGGGGGGGCCTCTGCAGACACCAGCAGTAGGCATGGAGGGACCTCTGCAGACACCAGCAGTAGCCATGGAGGGACCTCTGCAGATACCAGCAGTAGGCTTGGAGGGACCTCTGCAGACACCAGCAGTAGGCATGGAGGGACCTCAGCAGACACCAGCAGTAGGCTTGGAGGGACCTCTGCAGACACCAGCAGTAGGCTTGGAGGGACCTCTGCAGACACCAGCAGTAGGCATGGAGGGACCTCAGCAGACACCAGCAGTAGGCTTGGAGGGACCTCTGCAGACACCAGCAGTAGGCTTGGAGGGACCTCTGCAGACACCAGCAGTAGGCATGGAGGGACCTCTGCAGACATCAGCAGTAGGCTTGAAGGGACCTCTGCAGACACCAGCAGTAGGCATGGAGGGACCTCTGCAGACACCAGCAGTGGGCTTGGAGGGACCTCTGCAGACACCAGCAGTAGGCTTGGAGGAACCTCTGCAGACACCAGCAGTAGGCTTGGAGGGACCTCTGCAGACACCAGCAGTAGGCTTGGAGGGACCTCTGCAGACACCAGCAGTAGGCTTGGAGGGACCTCTGCAGACATCAGCAGTAGGCATGGGGGGGACCTCTGCAGACACCAGCAGTAGGCTTGGAGCGACCTCTGCAGACACAAGCAGTAGGCTTGGAGGGACCTCTGCAGACACCAGCAGTAGGCATGGGGTGCCTCTGCAGACACCAGCAGTAGGCATGGAGGGACCTCTGCAGACACCAGCAGTAGGCATGGAGGGACCTCTGCAGACACCAGCAGTAGGCATGGAGGGACCTCAGCAGACACCAGCAGTAGGCTTGGAGGGACCTCTGCAGACACCAGCAGTAGGCATGGGGGGGACCTCTGCAGACACCAGCAGTAGGCTTGGAGCGACCTCTGCAGACACAAGCAGTAGGCTTGGAGGGGCCTCTGCAGACACCAGCAGTAGGCTTGGAGGGACCTCTGCAGACACCAGCAGTAGGCTTGAAGCGACCTCTGCAGACACCAGCAGTAGGCTTGGAGGGACCTCTGCAGACACCAGCAGTAGGCTTGGAGGGACCTCTGCAGACACCAGCAGTAGGCTTGGAGGGACCTCTGCAGACACCAGCAGTAGGCTTGGAGGGACCTCTGCAGACATCAGCAGTAGGCATGGGGGGGACCTCTGCAGACACCAGCAGTAGGCTTGGAGCGACCTCTGCAGACACAAGCAGTAGGCTTGGAGGGACCTCTGCAGACACCAGCAGTAGGCATGGGGGGGCCTCTGCAGACACCAGCAGTAGGCATGGAGGGACCTATGCAGACACCAGCAGTAGGCATGGAGGGACCTCTGCAGATACCAGCAGTAGGCTTGGAGGGACCTCTGCAGACACCAGCAGTAGGCATGGAGGGACCTCAGCAGACACCAGCAGTAGGCTTGGAGGGACCTCTTCAGACACCAGCAGTAGGCTTGGAGGGACCTCTGCAGACACCAGCATTAGGCATGGAGGGACCTCTGCAGACATCAGCAGTAGGCTTGAAGGGACCTCTGCAGACACCAGCAGTAGGCATGGAGGGACCTCTGCAGACACCAGCAGTAGGCATGGAGGGATCTCTGCAGACACCAGCAGTAGGCATGGGGGGGCCTCTGCAGACACCAGCAGTAGGCTTGGAGGGACCTCTGCAGACACCAGCAGTAGGCATGGAGGGACCTCTGCAGACACCAGCAGTAGGCTTGGAGGGACCTCTGCAGACACCAGCAGTAGGCATGGAGGGATCTCTGCAGACACCAGCAGTAGGCATGGGGGGGCCTCTGCAGACACCAGCAGTAGGCTTGGAGGGACCTCTGCAGACACCAGCAGTAGGCTTGGAGGGACCTCTGCAGACACCAGCAGTAGGCTTGGAGGGGCCTCTGCAGACACAAGCAGTAGGCTTGGAGGGGCCTCTGCAGACACCAGCAGTAGGCTTGGAGGGACCTCTGCAGACACCAGCAGTAGGCTTGGAGGGGCCTCTGCAGACACCAGCAGTAGGCTTGGAGGGGCCTCTGCAGACACCAGCAGTAGGCTTGGAGGAACCTCTGCAGACACCAGCAGTAGGCTTGGAGGGACCTCTGCAGACACCAGCAGTAGGCATGGGGGGGCCTCTGCAGACACCAGCAGTAGGCATGGAGGGACCTCTGCAGACACCAGAAGTAGGCTTGGAGGGACCTCTGCAGACACCAGCAGTAGGCTTGGGGGGCCTCTGCAGACACCAGCAGTAGGCATGGAGGGACCCCTGCATACACCAGCAGTAGGCATGGGGGGGCCTCTGCAGACACCAGCAGTAGGCTTGGAGGGACCTCTGCAGACACCAGCAGTAGGCTTGGGGGGGGCCTCTGCAGACACCAGCAGTAGGCTTGGAGGGACCTCTGCAGACACCAGCAGCAGGCTTGGAGGGACCTCTGCAGACACCAGCAGTAGGCATGGAGGGACCTCTGCAGACACCAGCAGTAGGCATGGAGGAACCTCTGCAGACACCAGCAGTAGGCATGGAGGGACCCCTGCATACACCAGCAGTAGGCATGGGGGGGGCTCTGCAGACACCAGCAGTAGGCATGGAGGGACCTCTGCAGACACCAGCAGTAGGCTTGGGGGGGCCTCTGCAGACACCAGCAGTAGGCTTGGAGGGACCTCTGCATACACCAGCAGTAGGCATGGGGGGGCCTCTGCAGACACCAGCAGTAGGCTTGGAGGGACCTCTGCAGACACCAGCAGTAGGCATGGAGGGACCTCTGCAGACACCAGCAGTAGGCTTGGAGGGACCTCTGCAGACACCAGCAGTAGGCATGGAGGGACCTCTGCAGACACCAGCAGTAGGCTTGGAGGGACCTCTGCAGACACCAGCAGTAGGCATGGAGGGACCTCTGCAGACACCAGCAGTAGGCATGGGGGGTCCTCTGCAGACACCAGCAGTAGGCATGGAGGGACCTCTGCAGACACCAGCAGCAGGCATGGAGGGACCTCTGCAGACACCAGCAGTAGGCTTGGAGGGACCTCTGCAGACACCAGCAGTAGGCTTGGAGGGACCTCTGCAGACACCAGCAGTAGGCATGGAGGGACCTCTGCAGACACCAGCAGTAGGCTTGGAGGGACCTCTGCAGACACCAGCAGTAGGCTTGGAGGGACCTCTGCAGACACCAGCAGTAGGCATGGAGGGACCTCTGCAGACACCGGCAGTAGGCTTGGAGGGACCTCTGCAGACACCAGCAGCAGGCTTGGAGGGACCTCTGCAGACACCAGCAGTAGGCATGGAGGGACCTCTGCAGACACCAGCAGTAGGCTTGGAGGGACCTCTGCAGACACCAGCAGCAGGCTTGGAGGGACCTCTGCAGACACCAGCAGTAGGCATGGAGGGACCTCTGCAGACACCAGCAGTAGGCTTGGAGGGACCTCTGCAGACACCAGCAGTAGGCTTGGAGGGACCTCTGCAGACACCAGCAGTAGGCATGGGGGGGCCTCTGCAGACACCAGCAGTAGGCATGGAGGGACCTCTGCAGACATCAGCAGTAGGCTTGGAGGGACCTCTGCAGACACCAGCAGCAGGCTTGGAGGGACCTCTGCAGACACCAGCAGTAGGCTTGGAGGGACCTCTGCAGACACCAGCAGTAGGCTTGGAGGGACCTCTGCAGACACCAGCAGCAGGCTTGGAGGGACCTCTGCAGACACCAGCAGTAGGCATGGAGGGACCTCTGCAGACACAAGCAGTAGGCTTGGAGGGACCTCTGCAGACACCAGCAGCAGGCTTGGAGGGACCTCTGCAGACACCAGCAGTAGGCATGGAGGGACCTCTGGAGACACCAGCAGTAGGCTTGGAGGGACCTCTGCAGACACCAGCAGTAGGCTTGGAGGGACCTCTGCAGACACCAGCAGTAGGCATGGAGGGACTTTTGCAGACACCAGCAGTAGGCTTGGAGGGACCTCTGCAGACACCAGCAGCAGGCTTGGAGGGACCTCTGCAGACACCAGCAGTAGGCTTGGAGGGACCTCTGCAGTAGGCTTGGAGGGACCTCAGCAGACTCCAGCAGTAGGCTTGGAGGGACCTCTGCAGTAGGCTTGGAGGGACCTCTGCAGACACCAGCAGTAGGCATGGAGGGACCTCTGCAGACACCAGCAGTAGGCTTGGAGGGACCTCTGCAGACACCAGCAGTAGGCTTGGAGGGACCTCTGCAGACACCCCCAGTAGGCTTGAAGGGACCTGTTGGACTTTGGCCCTTAGGGCAGGTTCACCCCTAGACTTTTTGCGTGAAATGGTGACCTGGCAATGGTGATTTTTGGGATTCTGCGCACTTTCACTGTGTCCCAGTGGAAAGTGCGTGCGCACTCTGAGTGCATGTGCTGAGCTAGGCCTGCCCGCCCATAGGAATGCATGGGGAATGTATGTGTCCCTGGTAGTTCCTGATGCGTGGGGTGTACAGGCTTGAGTCTGGTATGTGTGAACTCGTGTGAGTGAATGCTGCGCAACGGTGTATGCAGCATGTATGTGTCTAGTAGGGAAGCGCCATTTCTAGACATGGCTGTACGTGTGCTGTGAGGGTGCTGGCGTGTGATTGGCTGGAGCTGGCTGGCATGCCAGGCTCCAGGAAGTCTGGATGGGTCTGCCCGGTGGTGAGTGGGAGATTTGCATGAGTAATGTGTGGGAGGAGTGTACCTGTGTCCTGGATGGGCTGGGTTTTCCCCACACAATGCTGGCTCCGCCCCCCTGTGGTGTGTCTAATGACCCAAGCCCTGCCAGTGAATAGAGAGGGTGGTTGAGGTAAACAGTGTACTCAAGAACCAGCTGCGACTGGTTCCGCCCCCACTCTGCACCTTCAGACAAAGGGAAATACTGTATAAAAATGGGGCTGTGTCCCCACTGAAAGGGTTCTCTACTTTTGGATCCTTGCCAGAGGGGGCTGCTGCTGCTGCTGGGGCCAAGAGGACCGCCACTAGGCTTGTCTCCCTGCCTGGAGACCCAGTGTGCTGGCTCTGGCCCTGCCTTGCCCCTCTGCCTGCTTCCAGACCCTGCTGGAGCTTTTGCTTTTTGCTTAGAGTGCCTGGAGGCGCTCTTATTTGATTTATAGCGCTAGGAGCGCTTTCCTGGTGCCCCAGCGCTCAATAGCGCTTTGCTTATATTTCTAGCGCTAGGAGCGCTTTCCTTTGCTCCCAGAGCGCTTGGGAGCGCTTTATCGACATTGCCGGTGCCCACCCGGCATTGGAACTGACTTTGCCGATTTTCGGCATTAGCGAGTGCCACCTCGCTTTACTTTTAATTTGAGGGCCGGTGCCACCCGGCATTGCCCCGTGGAGATTTTATTGATTGAAGCCGGAGCCCACCCGGCGTTTTCCCGTGATCGCAGCCGAGGGGGAGTGAAAGCTGTTGCCGGGCCGCTGCCTAGAGCGACCCGGAAGTCCCGCCTCCTGACCCCCAGGGCCGCGCTGCCATTGGCGGCCCCGGCGGAAGTCAGGCGGAGGGGAGAGCGAGACAAAGCCAGGCGGGAGGCGAGAGGAGCAGCCGGCTCCGTCCTCGAGGCTCCAGAGTGAAGGGGAACCCGCCCGCGGTCCCAGCCGAGCCGCCGAGGAGCCGCCCTGCCACCCAGAGACCCGGTGAGTGTCTACAAAGGGAGAGGGGCGTCGGGACACATTGTCGGTGTCCGCCCCTCCCCCGTAGCGCGATCTTGCGCGCACTACTGTGTGAAGCCCGAGGGCTTCAGGGGGCATTGCGTGATTCCCGAGTCCCCCGTGAGGGACTCCAACGTGGGCAGTCATTATTCATTTTGAGAGCCATGAGGCTCTGAGGGGGCATTCTGTTCTTTGAGCCAGAGAGGCTCCACGGGCCCCTTTTGTCACGAGCCCTGAGAGGCTCCAACGTCGTGGGGGCAAGTCTTGCTGCAGAGCCCTGAGAGGCTCTGGGAGGGCCATAATTGCTTCGAGTCCCCCGAGTGGGACTCCAACAAAGAGGGGCAGTCTTTCTTTGAGCCACGAGGGCTCCAGAAGGGGGCATAGTTTGTTTTGAGCCCTGAAGGCTCCACCAGTGGCCGCATTTTTACAGAGTCCAAGGGGCTCTTGGGGCATTTGTCTACAGAGCCTGCGAGGCTCCACAGCACCCAAGGGCATTGTTGGTTCTAGAGCCCTGAGAGAGGCTCAAAGGTGCCACGTTCGTGTTTAAGAGCCCAGCGAGGCTCAAGGGGCACATCTTCATTTCAGAGCCCTGAGAGGCTCCCTCCTTGCCCACATTGTTTTGACCAGAGCCTGAGAGGCTCCTCAGTGCCCTAACCTTCCCTGCACCAGTTGCCCAGCACTTTGTGGGCAACTGCCACGTTTAGGCCCTGACATTGGGACACAGGGACAGTCACAGGTGGTGACTGGTGAGTTTTTGCGCAACTGTGTTTTATTGTTACACCTCTGAATGAATGTTATGCATTGCATCATGTGTTTTCCTCTTACACCCCTACAGGTATTGTAATACATAGGTGGTTGTTTTCTCCCTAGTGCAGGTGGTGCTAGTGAGGTCCTGTTACCAGTAGTTACTGGTTGTGTGCTATTTTGTGCTAAAGTAAATTTATATTCTATGTACTAAGTGCTATTTCTGAAAGTGCTACTTCTGATTCCTGACAGTGGTCAAGGTGGCCCTGTCTTGTAAATATCCCCTTGTAAATTCTGCCCGTGCCTCTGGCACATTGTAAAGTGTGTGTTTTATCTAATGTGTTTTGTGATAATACAAAGGCTATTTTTTATATAACCTTGTGTGGAGTTTCCTTTGTGGTGGGCCTTTGGTTGTTGTTGCTGGGGTGCGTGCGCAAATACTTAACTTACATCGCCTCCAAGTTTAGCCTTGCTGCTCGCGCCACGTTACCTAGAGGGTGAGTAGGGGTTATCTTGGCGTGTAACTCCCTTGCCCTGACTTGGGAGTGGTGGTCTCTGACTGACTTTGGCGAAAGCCCTGGCCAGCCGGGGATCCCATTTCCAACATTGGCGGCAAGCGGTGGGATAAGGATTTGTGTTTGCCTTGTACCTTAGTAGCGGCTGGCTGCACCACAAAACTCTGCATATTAGATGACCACATTTTAGGGGATTGTTTTTTTTGAAGTTTCATATTTTCTTCTCCTGAGGGTATCCATTGTGTAATTGTGTCAGTACATTTGTCCCCTACCCTGCGCCCAGAGTCGGTACCTGTGTCACTTGTGGTCAGGTTGAGGAATCAGGGGTGGTAGAAACTGCCTTACCAGTCCGAGGGGAGGGTTGTGTGTGGATGAATGGTGTGTGGCACTAGGCAAGTGAGTGTGAGTTCTCTGGGGTAGAGAGCTTGCTGATACCTTTGTGAATTGTGTACTCCTGTGTTAGCTCAGACCCCTAGGTTCCCTGTGTGATCTTGTCTCCAGAACGTCTGCCAGAATGGAGCTGGTTTTTGATTTCAATGATCTAGCCACATACGGTATGTGGGAGCTGAGAAAGTTCTGTGAAGAGAGAGGCATAGGGGCGGATCAGTCAGGCTGGTATGCACTTAGGAGATGCATGGTCAAATGGCAAGAGGATCAATGGGATCTTGAGCGCAGTGAGGAAAGGGCCCGGGCTCCACACCAGGAGGGTGGTGGGTCTGTGGGGACCCCTGAAGATTCAGAAGAGGAGGAAGAAGATGACAGCACCTGGATGCCAGTAGAGAGTGAGGACCCCATAGATAGGGAGTCCCTTGCTGGGTCCAGTGTAGGAGGCAGCGCCTCATCCCTTTCCCTGTCCCCAGAGGAGCTGGAAGATAGGAGGAGAGAAAGGGAGCACCAGCTGGCTTTAGAAAAGCTCAGGTTGGAGCATGCCCAGGCTATGGCGCAGCTGGAGCTTAGGAAGCAACAGCTAGAGACCGAGATGGTCTTAGCGCAGGAAAGGATAGAGGAGGCTGAGAGGGCCTCCACCAGAGGCAAAGTAGCTCTGGAGGATAGACTATCCCCTGCGCGCAGTTTTAATTTTCTGGATTCCCCAGGGAGGGCTGAGTCCAGTGGTGGCAGCTATGTAGACTTCAGTACAGACAGTCCCCTACCCCGTGCCCAACGTATGGTCCCTTGTTCCCAAGAGGAGGAGTTAAGTTTAAAGTTCAGGGGCAGTAGGAAACCGCCTCAACAGAAGTGGGGTTTTTTTGTGGACGACTGTTCTGATGCAATGTGGGATTGGCTGGCGGCTAGCTCGGATGATGAGAAAGACGGAGTACTGAATATGTTTCTCAAGGAGCAGTTGCTCAGTGTTGTTTGTCCAGAGTTGCGCCAGCACCTGTTGAAGTCTGAATCCCTTAATCCTTGGGCGCTTGCTGAGGAAGCAGAGCGCTGGGAGAGTGATAAAGGTTCTCTAGGGTCATTAGGGAGTGACTCCAAAAGTAGTGGTTCAGGTATCTTCCAGCCCAGCGTGGTGGAAGAGGCTCAGTGTAGCCCAGCTAGGTCCCAGGATAGCGAGGAGGGTGTAGGGGCTCACTGCCTGGCTCAGTGGAGCAGGAGTGAGGGGGAGACCGAGGTTCCCCGGACGCCCGAAGCCCTGCCTCAGGACTTGGATGGTTTCTGTAGGGAACACCAGGTTGGGGACCTAGGCTGTCCTGTTAGTCCACTTGAGGAAGATCTCCTAGTGAGTAGAGGACCTGGAGCGTCTGTAACCAGAGCTCCTATGGTTCTAGAGTCTGGCAGTACCGCTCCGGTAGGGAGGGTACAGGAGTCCAGAGTGAGGAGTGATTGGGGGAGTTCCCCAGTGGAAGGACCAGTGGGTCAGGGACTACCCAGTTGGGCTAGGTTCCCGTGTAGTGACCATGGTAACACCACTTCTGGTCTGGGGGATCGTCACGCACTGTCAGGTGGACAGAAGGCGGGAGATCTGCGCCAGACAGACAGTCACACAACATATGTCTCATTTGTTAGCCTCAGGGGGATTGCGTGTGAATCCCCAGAAGTCCTGGAGTGCCAGGCAATTGTTTCACCGAAGGTTTTAGACCAGAGGTTGGAAGGCCAGGTTCAGGATCAGCCTGACCTGAAGGGTAGGACGACTGTAACCAGTGTCCTGACCGGTTCTTCTTCCAGAGGAACCTCTCCAGGTGGGAGAGGGCAGACCTCTGGAAGGGGGTGCAGAGGGTGGGAGAGCCCACCTCTGACCCCGGTGCAACCTGAGTGGATAAGTCCTGGGTTGGAATGGCGTTCTAGGTGTACCCCTCGCCGGAGGAGGAGGAACCCTAGAAGAAGAGGTAAGGGGAGGAGAGCCTTCCCTGAGACTCCTGGTCCGCCTGAGGTTGTAGGCCTTAGGCTGGAGAACCAGTGGCAGTCTAGTCCTGTCTTGCAGACAGGAAGAGTGGAGAATGGCTCCTATGTGCCAGGGGTTACTACCCCCCGCTCTGCGAATTGGCATGGACCAGTGGCACCTGGGTGGCCCAGGGCCTGGTCCTGGCCGCGGACAGCTCGGGAGTACCAGTGGGGTAGCCCAGTTGGTCCGGATAGTGGTTCTAGAAGGAATCCCATGGGTTCACCGTGGCGTAGAACAGGAGGGTGTCCCTGCAGTTGCGGGCCTGCGTCCGTGTTCTATCGCCCCAAGCAGGGAAGTCCATCACGGTGGTGATTGGTCTCCCCTGCGTTTTGGCTGGAAGGGGGTTATGTTGGACTTTGGCCCTTAGGGCAGGTTCACCCCTAGACTTTTTGCGTGAAATGGTGACCTGGCAATGGTGATTTTTGGGATTCTGCGCACTTTCACTGTGTCCCAGTGGAAAGTGCGTGCGCACTCTGAGTGCATGTGCTGAGCTAGGCCTGCCCGCCCATAGGAATGCATGGGGAATGTATGTGTCCCTGGTAGTTCCTGATGCGTGGGGTGTACAGGCTTGAGTCTGGTATGTGTGAACTCGTGTGAGTGAATGCTGCGCAACGGTGTATGCAGCATGTATGTGTCTAGTAGGGAAGCGCCATTTCTAGACATGGCTGTACGTGTGCTGTGAGGGTGCTGGCGTGTGATTGGCTGGAGCTGGCTGGCATGCCAGGCTCCAGGAAGTCTGGATGGGTCTGCCCGGTGGTGAGTGGGAGATTTGCATGAGTAATGTGTGGGAGGAGTGTACCTGTGTCCTGGATGGGCTGGGTTTTCCCCACACAATGCTGGCTCCGCCCCCCTGTGGTGTGTCTAATGACCCAAGCCCTGCCAGTGAATAGAGAGGGTGGTTGAGGTAAACAGAGTACTCAAGAACCAGCTGCGACTGGTTCCGCCCCCACTCTGCACCTTCAGACAAAGGGAAATACTGTATAAAAATGGGGCTGTGTCCCCACTGAAAGGGTTCTCTACTTTTGGATCCTTGCCAGAGGGGGCTGCTGCTGCTGCTGGGGCCAAGAGGACCGCCACTAGGCTTGTCTCCCTGCCTGGAGACCCAGTGTGCTGGCTCTGGCCCTGCCTTGCCCCTCTGCCTGCTTCCAGACCCTGCTGGAGCTTTTGCTTTTTGCTTAGAGTGCCTGGAGGCGCTCTTATTTGATTTATAGCGCTAGGAGCGCTTTCCTGGTGCCCCAGCGCTCAATAGCGCTTTGCTTATATTTCTAGCGCTAGGAGCGCTTTCCTTTGCTCCCAGAGCGCTTGGGAGCGCTTTATCGACATTGCCGGTGCCCACCCGGCATTGGAACTGACTTTGCCGATTTTCGGCATTAGCGAGTGCCACCTCGCTTTACTTTTAATTTGAGGGCCGGTGCCACCCGGCATTGCCCCGTGGAGATTTTATTGATTGAAGCCGGAGCCCACCCGGCGTTTTCCCGTGATCGCAGCCGAGGGGGAGTGAAAGCTGTTGCCGGGCCGCTGCCTAGAGCGACCCGGAAGTCCCGCCTCCTGACCCCCAGGGCCGCGCTGCCATTGGCGGCCCCGGCGGAAGTCAGGCGGAGGGGAGAGCGAGACAAAGCCAGGCGGGAGGCGAGAGGAGCAGCCGGCTCCGTCCTCGAGGCTCCAGAGTGAAGGGGAACCCGCCCGCGGTCCCAGCCGAGCCGCCGAGGAGCCGCCCTGCCACCCAGAGACCCGGTGAGTGTCTACAAAGGGAGAGGGGCGTCGGGACACATTGTCGGTGTCCGCCCCTCCCCCGTAGCGCGATCTTGCGCGCACTACTGTGTGAAGCCCGAGGGCTTCAGGGGGCATTGCGTGATTCCCGAGTCCCCCGTGAGGGACTCCAACGTGGGCAGTCATTATTCATTTTGAGAGCCATGAGGCTCTGAGGGGGCATTCTGTTCTTTGAGCCAGAGAGGCTCCACGGGCCCCTTTTGTCACGAGCCCTGAGAGGCTCCAACGTCGTGGGGGCAAGTCTTGCTGCAGAGCCCTGAGAGGCTCTGGGAGGGCCATAATTGCTTCGAGTCCCCCGAGTGGGACTCCAACAAAGAGGGGCAGTCTTTCTTTGAGCCACGAGGGCTCCAGAAGGGGGCATAGTTTGTTTTGAGCCCTGAAGGCTCCACCAGTGGCCGCATTTTTACAGAGTCCAAGGGGCTCTTGGGGCATTTGTCTACAGAGCCTGCGAGGCTCCACAGCACCCAAGGGCATTGTTGGTTCTAGAGCCCTGAGAGAGGCTCAAAGGTGCCACGTTCGTGTTTAAGAGCCCAGCGAGGCTCAAGGGGCACATCTTCATTTCAGAGCCCTGAGAGGCTCCCTCCTTGCCCACATTGTTTTGACCAGAGCCTGAGAGGCTCCTCAGTGCCCTAACTTTCCCTGCACCAGTTGCCCAGCACTTTGTGGGCAACTGCCACGTTTAGGCCCTGACATTGGGACACAGGGACAGTCACAGGTGGTGACTGGTGAGTTTTTGCGCAACTGTGTTTTATTGTTACACCTCTGAATGAATGTTATGCATTGCATCATGTGTTTTCCTCTTACACCCCTACAGGTATTGTAATACCTAGGTGGTTGTTTTCTCCCTAGTGCAGGTGGTGCTAGTGAGGTCCTGTTACCAGTAGTTACTGGTTGTGTGCTATTTTGTGCTAAAGTAAATTTATATTCTATGTACTAAGTGCTATTTCTGAAAGTGCTACTTCTGATTCCTGACAGTGGTCCAGGTGGCCCTGTCTTGTAAATATCCCCTTGTAAATTCTGCCCGTGCCTCTGGCACATTGTAAAGTGTGTGTTTTATCTAATGTGTTTTGTGATAATACAAAGGCTATTTTTTATATAACCTTGTGTGGAGTTTCCTTTGTGGTGGGCCTTTGGTTGTTGTTGCTGGGGTGCGTGCGCAAATACTTAACTTACATCGCCTCCAAGTTTAGCCTTGCTGCTCGCGCCACGTTACCTAGAGGGTGAGTAGGGGTTATCTTGGCGTGTAACTCCCTTGCCCTGACTTGGGAGTGGTGGTCTCTGACTGACTTTGGCGAAAGCCCTGGCCAGCCGGGGATCCCATTTCCAACAGGACCTCTGCAGACACCAGCAGTAGGCTTGGAGGGACCTCTGCAGACACCAGCAGTAGGCTTGGAGGGACTTCTGCAGACACCAGCAGTAGGCATGGAGGGACCTCTGCAGACACCAGCAGTAGGCATGGAGGGACATCTGCAGACACCAGCAGTAGGCTTGGAGGGACCTCTGCAGACACCAGCAGTAGGCATGGAGGGACCTTTGCAGACACCAGCAGTAGGCTCGGAGGGACCTCTGCAGACACCAGCAGTAGGCTAGGAGGGACCTCTGCAGACACCAGCAGTAGGCTTGGAGGGACCTCTGCAGACACCAGCAGTAGGCATGGCGGGGCCTCTGCAGACACCAGCAGTTGGCATGGAGGGGCCTCTGCAGACACCAGCAGTAGGCTTGGAGGGACCTCTGCAGACACCAGCAGTAGGCATGGAGGGGCCTCTGCAGACACCAGCAGTAGGCTTGGAGGGACCTCTGCAGACACCAGCAGTAGGCTTGGAGGGACCTCTGCAGACACCAGCAGTAGGCTTGGAGGGACCTCTGCAGACACCAGCAGTTGGCATGGAGGGACCTCTGCAGACATCAGCAGTAGGCATGGGGGGACCTCTGCAGACACCAGCAGTAGACTTGGAGGGACCTCTGCAGACATCAGCAGTAGGCTTGGAGGGACCTCAGCAGACACCAGCAGTAGGCTTGGAGGGACCTCTGCAGACACCAGCAGTAGGCTTGGAGTGACCTCTGCAGACACCAGCAGTAGGCTTGGAGGGACCTCTGCAGACATCAGCAGTAGGCATGGGGGGGCCTCTGCAGACACCAGCAGTAGGCATGGAGGGACCTCTGCAGACATCAGCAGTAGGCATGGAGGGACCTCTGCAGACACCAGCAGCAGGCATGGAGGGACCTCTGCAGACACCAGCAGTAGGCTTGGAGGGACCTCTGCAGACACCAGCAGTAGGCTTGGAGGGACCTCTGCAGACACCAGCAGTAGGCTTGGAGCGACCTCTGCAGACACCAGCAGTAGGCTTGGAGGGACCTCTGCAGACACCAGCAGTAGGCATGGAGGGACCTCTGTAGACACCAGCAGTAGGCTTGGAGGGACCTCTGCAGACATCAGCAGCAGGCTTGGAGGGACCTCTGCAGACACCAGCAGTAGGCATGGAGGGACCTCTGCAGACACCAGCAGTAGGCTTGGAGGGACCTCTGCAGACACCAGCAGCAGGCTTGGAGGGACCTCTGCAGACACCAGCAGTAGGCATGGAGGGACCTCTGCAGACACCAGCAGTAGGCTTGGAGGGACCTCTGCAGACACCAGCAGTAGGCATGGAGGGACATCTGCAGACATCAGCAGCAGGCTTGGAGGGACCTCTGCAGACACCAGCAGTAGGCATGGAGGGACCTCTGCAGACACCAGCAGTAGGCATGGAGGGACATCTGCAGACACCAGCAGTAGGCTTGGAGGGACCTCTGCAGACACCAGCAGTAGGCATGGAGGGACCTTTGCAGACACCAGCAGTAGGCTCGGAGGGACCTCTGCAGACACCAGCAGTAGGCTAGGAGGGACCTCTGCAGACACCAGCAGTAGGCTTGGAGGGACCTCTGCAGACACCAGCAGTAGGCATGGCGGGGCCTCTGCAGACACCAGCAGTTGGCATGGAGGGGCCTCTGCAGACACCAGCAGTAGGCTTGGAGGGACCTCTGCAGACACCAGCAGTAGGCATGGAGGGGCCTCTGCAGACACCAGCAGTAGGCTTGGAGGGACCTCTGCAGACACCAGCAGTAGGCTTGGAGGGACCTCTGCAGACACCAGCAGTAGGCTTGGAGGGACCTCTGCAGACACCAGCAGTTGGCATGGAGGGACCTCTGCAGACATCAGCAGTAGGCATGGGGGGACCTCTGCAGACACCAGCAGTAGACTTGGAGGGACCTCTGCAGACATCAGCAGTAGGCTTGGAGGGACCTCAGCAGACACCAGCAGTAGGCTTGGAGGGACCTCTGCAGACACCAGCAGTAGGCTTGGAGTGACCTCTGCAGACACCAGCAGTAGGCTTGGAGGGACCTCTGCAGACATCAGCAGTAGGCATGGGGGGGCCTCTGCAGACACCAGCAGTAGGCATGGAGGGACCTCTGCAGACATCAGCAGTAGGCATGGAGGGACCTCTGCAGACACCAGCAGCAGGCATGGAGGGACCTCTGCAGACACCAGCAGTAGGCTTGGAGGGACCTCTGCAGACACCAGCAGTAGGCTTGGAGGGACCTCTGCAGACACCAGCAGTAGGCTTGGAGCGACCTCTGCAGACACCAGCAGTAGGCTTGGAGGGACCTCTGCAGACACCAGCAGTAGGCATGGAGGGACCTCTGTAGACACCAGCAGTAGGCTTGGAGGGACCTCTGCAGACATCAGCAGCAGGCTTGGAGGGACCTCTGCAGACACCAGCAGTAGGCATGGAGGGACCTCTGCAGACACCAGCAGTAGGCTTGGAGGGACCTCTGCAGACACCAGCAGCAGGCTTGGAGGGACCTCTGCAGACACCAGCAGTAGGCATGGAGGGACCTCTGCAGACACCAGCAGTAGGCTTGGAGGGACCTCTGCAGACACCAGCAGTAGGCTTGGAAGGACCTCTGCAGACACCAGCAGTAGGCATGGGGGGGCCTCTGCAGACACCAGCAGTAGGCATGGAGGGACCTCTGCAGACATCAGCAGTAGGCATGGAGGGACCTCTGCAGACACCAGCAGTAGGCATGGAGGGACCTCTGCAGACACCAGCAGTAGGCTTGGAGGGACCTCTGCAGACACCAGCAGTAGGCTTGGAGGGACCTCTGCAGACACCAGCAGTAGGCATGGAGGGACCTCTGCAGACACCAGCAGTAGGCTTGGAGGGACCTCTGCAGACACCAGCAGTAGGCTTGGAGGGACCTCTGCAGACACCAGCAGTAGGCATGGAGGGACCTCTGCAGACACCAGCAGTAGGCTTGGAGGGACCTCTGCAGACACCAACAGCAGGCTTGGAGGGACCTCTGCAGACACCAGCAGTAGGCATGGAGGGACCTCTGCAGACACCAGCAGTAGGCTTGGAGGGACCTCTGCAGACACCAGCAGCAGGCTTGGAGGGACCTCTGCAGACACCAGCAGTAGGCATGGAGGGACCTCTGCAGACACCAGCAGTAGGCTTGGAGGGACCTCTGCAGACACCAGCAGTAGGCTTGGAGGGACCTCTGCAGACACCAGCAGTAGGCATAGAGGGACCTCTGCAGACACCAGCAGTAGGCTTGGAGGGACCTCTGCAGACACCAGCAGCAGGCTTGGAGGGACCTCTGCAGACACCAGCAGTAGGCATGGAGGGACCTCTGCAGACACCAGCAGCAGGCTTGGAGGGACCTCTGCAGACACCAGCAGTAGGCATGGAGGGACCCCTGCAGACACCAGCAGTAGGATTGGAGGGACCTCTGCAGACACCAGCAGTAGGCATGGAGGGACCTCTGCAGACACCAGCAGTAGGCATGGAGGGACCTCTGCAGACACCAGCAGTAGGCTTGGAGGGACCTCTGCAGACACCAGCAGTAGGCTTGGAGGGACCTCTGCAGACATCAGCAGTAGGCTTGGAGGGACCTCAGCAGACACCAGCAGTAGGCTTGGAGGGACCTCTGCAGTAGGCTTGGATGGACCTCTGCAGACACCAGCAGTAGGCATGGAGGGACCTCTGCAGACACCAGCAGTAGGCTTGGAGGGACCTCTGCAGACACCAGCAGTAGGCTTGGAGGGACCTCTGCAGACAACACCAGTAGGCTTGGAGGGACCTCTGCAGACACCAGCAGTAGGCTTGGAGGGACCTCTGCAGACACCAGCAGTAGGCTTGGAGGGACCTCTGCAGACACCAGCAGTAGGCATGGAGGGACCTCTGCAGACACCAGCAGTAGGCATGGAGGGACATCTGCAGACACCAGCAGTAGGCTTGGAGGGACCTCTGCAGACACCAGCAGTAGGCATGGAGGGACCTCTGCAGACACCAGCAGTAGGCTTGGAGGGACCTCTGCAGACACCAGCAGTAGGCTTGGAGGGACCTCTGCAGACACCAGCAGTAGGCATGGAGGGACCTCTGCAGACACCAGCAGTAGGCATGGAGGGACATCTGCAGACACCAGCAGTAGGCTTGGAGGGACCTCTGCAGACACCAGCAGTAGGCATGGAGGGACCTCTGCAGACACCAGCAGTAGGCTTGGAGGGACCTCTGCATACACCAGCAGTAGGCTTGGAGGGACCTCTGCATACACCAGCAGTAGGCTTGGAGGGACCTCTGCAGACACCAGCAGTAGGCTTGGAGGGACCTCTGCAGACACCAGCAGTAGGCATGGAGGGACCTCTGCAGACACCAGCAGTAGGCTTGGAGGGACCTCTGCAGACATCAGCAGTAGGCTTGGAGCGACCTCTGCAGACATCAGCAGTAGGCTTGGAGCGACCTCTGCTGACACCAGCAGTAGGCTTGGAGGGACCTCTGCAGACACCAGCAGTAGGCATGGAGGGACCTCTGCAGACATCAGCAGTAGGCTTGGAGCGACCTCTGCAGACACCAGCAGTAGGCTTGGAGGGACCTCTGCAGACATCAGCAGTAGGCTTGGAAGGACCTCTGCAGACACCAGCAGTAGGCTTGGAGGGACCTCTGCAGACATCAGCAGTAGGCTTGGAGGGACCTCAGCAGACACCAACAGTAGGCATGGAGGGACCTCAGCAGACACCAGCAGTAGGCATGGGGGGGCCTCTGCAGACACCAGCAGTAGGCTTGGAGGGACCTCTGCAGACACAAGCAGTAGGCTTGGAGGGGCCTCTGCAGACACCAGCAGTAGGCTTGGAGGGACCTCTGCAGACACCAGCAGTAGGCTTGGAGGGACCTCTGCAGACACCAGCAGTAGGCATGGAGGGACCTCTGCAGACACCAGCAGTAGGCTTGGAGCGACCTCTGCAGACACCAGCAGTAGGCTTGGAGGGACCTCTGCAGACACCAGCAGTAGGCTTGGAGGGACCTCTGCAGACACCAGCAGTAGGCTTGGATGGACCTTTGCAGACACCAGCAGTAGGCTTGGAGGGACCTCTGCCTGGAGCGACCTCTGCAGACACCAGCAGTAGGCTTGGAGGGACCTCTGCAGACACCAGCAGTAGGCTTGGAGGGACCTCTGCAGACACCAGCAGTAGGCATGGAGGGACCTCTGCAGACACGAGCAGTAGGCATGGGGGGGCCTCTGCAGACACCAGCAGTAGGCATGGAGGGACCTCTGCAGACATCAGCAGTAGGCTTGGAGGGACCTCTGCAGACATCAGCAGTAGGCTTGGAACGACCTCTGCAGACACCAGCAGTAGGCTTGGAGGGACCTCTGCAGACACCAGCAGTAGACATGGAGGGACCTCTGCAGACATCAGCAGTAGGCTTGGAGGGACCTCTGCAGACATCAGCAGTAGGCTTGGAGGGACCTCAGCAGACACCAGCATTAGGCTTGGAGGGACCTCTGCAGACACCAGCAGTAGGCATGGAGGGACCTCTGCAGACACCAGCAGTAGGCTTGGAGCGACCTCTGCAGACACCAGCAGTAGGCTTGGAGGGACCTCTGCAGACACCAGCAGTAGGCTTGGAGGGACCTCTGCAGACACCAGCAGTAGGCATGGAGGGACCTCTGCAGACACCAGCAGTAGGCTTGGAGGGACCTCTGAAGACACCAGCAGTAGGCTTGGAGGGAACTCTGCAGACATCAGCAGTAGGCTTGGAGCGACCTCTGCAGACACCAGCAGTAGGCTTGGAGGGACCTCTGCAGACACCAGCAGTAGGCATGGAGGGACCTCTGCAGACATCAGCAGTAGGCTTGGAGCGACCTCTGCAGACACCAGCAGTAGGCATGGAGGGACCTCTGCAGACACCAGCAGTAGGCATGGGGGGCCTCTGCAGACACCAGCAGTAGGCATGGAGGGACCTCTGCAGACACCAGCAGTAGGCTTGGAGGGACCTCTGCAGACATCAGCAGTAGGCTTGGAGCGACCTCTGCAGACACCAGCAGTAGGCGTGGAGGGACCTCTGCAGACATCAGCAGTAGGCTTGGAGGGACCTCTGCAGACATCAGCAGTAGGTATGGAGGGACCTCTGCAGACATCAGCAGTAGGCTTGGAGCGACCTCTGCAGACACCAGCAGTAGGCGTGGAGGGACCTCTGCAGACACCAGCAGTAGGCACTGAGGGGGGCCTCTGCAGACACCAGCAGTAGGCATGGAGGGACCTCTGCAGACGCCAGCAGTAGGCATGGAGGGACCTCTGCAGACACCAGCAGTAGGCATGGAGGGACCTCTGCAGACACCAGCAGTAGGCTTGGAGGGACTTCTGCAGACACCAGCAGTAGGCTTGGAGGGACCTCTGCAGACATCAGCAGTAGGCTTGGAGGGACCTCTGCAGACATCAGCAGTAGGCTTGGAGAGACCTCTGCAGACACCAGCAGTAGGCTTGGAGGGACCTCTGCAGACACCAGCAGTAGGCATGGGGGGACCTCTGCAGACACCAGCAGTAGGCTTGGAGCGACCTCTGCAGACACCAGCAGTGGGCACTGAGGGGGGCCTCTGCAGACACCAGCAGTAGGCTTGGAGGGACCTCTGCAGACACCAGCAGTAGGCTTGGAGGGACCTCTGCAGACACCAGAAGTAGGCTTGGAGGGACCTCTGTAGACACCAGCAGTAGGCTTGGAGGGACCTCTGCAGACACCAGCAGTAGGCTTGGAGGGACCTCTGCAGACACCAGCAGTAGGCTTGGAGGGACCTCTGCAGACACCAGCAGTAGGCTTGGAGGGACCTCTGCAGACACCGCAAGTAGGCATGGAGGGACCTCTGCAGACACCAGCAGTAGGCTTGGAGGGACCTCTGCAGACACCAGCAGTAGGCTTGGAGGGACCTCTGCAGACACCAGCAGTGGGCTTGGAGGGACCTCTGCAGACACCAGCAGTAGGCTTGAAGGGACCTCTGCAGACACCAGCAGTAGGCATGGAGGGACCTCTGCAGACACCAGCAGTGGGCTTGGAGGGACCTCTGCAGACACCAGCAGTAGGCTTGGAGGGACCTCTGCAGACACCAGAAGTAGGCATGGAGGGACCTCTGCAGACACCAGCAGTGGGCTTGGAGGGACCTCTGCAGACACCAGCAGTAGGCTTGGAGGGACCTCTGCAGACACCAGAAGTAGGCTTGGAGGGACCTCTGCAGACACCAGCAGTAGGCTTGGAGGGACCTCTGCAGACACCAGCAGTAGGCTTGGAGGGACCTCTGCAGACACCAGCAGTAGGCTTGGAGGGACCTCTGCAGACACCAGCAGTAGGCTTGGAGGGACCTCTGCAGACACCGCAAGTAGGCATGGAGGGACCTCTGCAGACACCAGCAGTAGGCTTGGAGGGACCTCTGCAGACACCAGCAGTAGGCTTGGAGGGACCTCTGCAGACACCAGCAGTGGGCTTGGAGGGACCTCTGCAGACACCAGCAGTAGGCTTGAAGGGACCTCTGCAGACACCAGCAGTAGGCATGGAGGGACCTCTGCAGACACCAGCAGTGGGCTTGGAGGGACCTCTGCAGACACCAGCAGTAGGCTTGGAGGGACCTCTGCAGACACCAGCAGTAGGCTTGGAGGGACCTCTGCAGACACCAGCAGTAGGCATGGAGGGACCTCTGCAGACACCAGCAGTAGGCTTGGAGGGGCCTCTGCAGACACCAGCAGTAGGCTTGGAGGGGCCTCTGCAGACACCAGCAGTAGGCTTGGAGGGGCCTCTGCAGACACCAGCAGTAGGCTTGGAGGAACCTCTGCAGACACCAGCAGTAGGCTTGGAGGGACCTCTGCAGACACCAGCAGTAGGCTTGGAGGGGCCTCTGCAGACACCAGCAGTAGGCTTGGAGGGGCCTCTGCAGACACCAGCAGTAGGCTTGGAGGGACCTCTGCAGACACCAGCAGTAGGCTTGGAGGGGCCTCTGCAGACACCAGCAGTAGGCTTGGAGGGGCCTCTGCAGACACCAGCAGTAGGCTTGGAGGGACCTCTGCATACATCAGCAGCAGGCTTGGAGGGACCTCTGCAGACACCAGCTGTAGGCATGGAGGGACCTCTGCAGACGCCAGCAGTAGGCATGGAGGGACCTCTGCAGACACCAGCAGTAGGCATGGAGGGACCTCTGCAGACACCAGCAGTAGGCATGGAGGGACCTCTGCAGACACCAGCAGTAGGCTTGGAGGGACCTCTGCAGACACCAGCAGTAGGCTTGGAGGGACCTCTGCAGACACCAGCAGTAGGCATGGGGGGCCTCTGCAGACACCAGCAGTAGGCATGGAGGGACCTCTGCAGACACCAGCAGTAGGCTTGGAGGGACCTCTGCAGACACCAGCAGTAGGCTTGGAGGGACCTCTGCAGACACCAGCAGTAGGCTTGGAGGGACCTCTGCAGACACCAGCAGTAGGCATGGAGGGATCTCTGCAGACACCAGCAGTAGGCATGGGGGGGCCTCTGCAGACACCAGCAGTAGGCTTGGAGGGACCTCTGCAGACACCAGCAGTAGGCTTGGAGGGACCTCTGCAGACACCAGCTGTAGGCATGGAGGGATCTCTGCAGACACCAGCAGTAGGCTTGGAGGGACCTCTGCAGACACCAGCAGTAGGCTTGGAGGGACCTCTGCAGACACCAGCAGTAGGCATGGAGGGATCTCTGCAGACACCAGCAGTAGGCTTGGAGGGACCTCTGCAGACACCAGCAGTAGGCTTGGAGCGACCTCTGCAGACACCAGCAGTAGGCTTGGGGTAGGGTGACCAGAATTTTAAAGCCAAAAACCGGGACATTGGTCAAAAATAGACGAAGGACTACAATTTTACTTCAAGCGATGAGAGCGCTCCTCAGCAAAAAATTACAGAACAGGCCGTAAGAACATACATAAAATGCTATTTTTAAGCCCAGTAGCTGGCCTGTTAAGTAAATTGCTTTCTTGAAACAACTGCTAACTGTCCCTGCTTTGTAAAACATAAAAAACACCTCCCACCGTTTTCAGTCGACCCTCTATAACAAGCATTGGAAATGCAATAGGTCTCGCATTAGAAAAGTTGGAGCTATTGGTCTTGTAAATGATAAATATTTTATTTATGTTTGGTTTTTAAAATAGCTAAATTGATATCTTTGTCATTTACAATGCCAATAGTTATAACTTTCGCGAATGTGACACCTATAGCATTTGAAATGCAACATGTTTTGTACTTACGTGACTTAGATGGTAGCTCTGGCCGTTAGGCCACATCTCTAGAGAGCAGGAGAGTGCAGCAGGGGAGAGAAGCACAGCAAGGGGTGTCGGTGGATAGGGGGGGGCTGGTGTTCTTTGTGCTGGCTTCACTGGCCCGGGACCGTGGGAGTCGGTCCTGGGCTAGCATGGGGGTTGGTGATGGGCGGAGTAGGGGCAAGGGGTCTTGTGCTGCACGCAGGCAAGGACTTTGCGGGGTGGCAAGTAATTGTGAAAGTTATCGTTTAAAGGGAAGGACGAGGCGGATATTACATGTGTAGCAACATCATATTGTTGGAGGTCACTCGTTGGTGAAGAGGCACGCAAGGTATACTGGAGGGATTAGGCATATATTTGTGAGTACGGAGCTGGTGGGGGCTCCCAGCAGAGGCGACCAGTAAATGGAGCGATTAAGGCATAGAATGTCATTAAGAGCGGTCCCAGTGAAATGTACGGGTGGTTGGGCTCGGGGTGATAGCAGGGTGCAAAAGAGAAACTGTGGTAGAAGGAAAGGGCGCCAACGGGATTGGGGGGATGGGGCACCAACGCAGGCAGCCACAGAAGACCCGGCGTAAGGGGTAAGTGGCAGGAAAAAGGGGGTCGGCAGAGGAAAGGAATTGGTAAGACGAGGAGAACAGCAGCTGCGGGGTGCGAAGGTTAGGGGCTCTGCTGGGAGGGAGGGGGGGCTCGGGGAGGGACGAAGGGGTGGGGGGGGCAGGACAGGCGGCGATACGGAAGGAATAGAGGAAAGAGGGGATATTACATGCTGAGCCCATCATGTCGTGTGGATGGCACTAGACGGTGAATAAGCACTAAAGGCATGATGGAATTAAGGATGGATTGTGGATGAACTGGTTGGGTATGAAGGGCGCACAGCAGAGGCCAAGAGGGAAAGTTCACGTTGCAGATACTTGAAGACAGTAATTGAGCCGGGATGCATAAAACGTCATTAGGCGCTGTCTCGGGGAAGTTGACTGGGGTTTAGGCTCTGGTGGGATGGCGGGATGCAGAAGCTAATAAGGGGTGGGGGACAGAAATGGCGCCAAAGGAAGTGGGGATGGGTCATTAACGCAGGCGGTCAAGTAAGACACGGCGAAAGGGGTGGATCAAGAACAAGGGACAGGCTTTACACATCCTGGGTAGGCTTATTATATTCCCTACTAATTATATCAAAATGGTGTGAATCGCTTGAAAGCTCACAGAAGGTTTTGCACTTTTGGGGTCCCCTGTTCTCTGTATTTTATTTTGCGGAAACAGATCTGAAGGACTGGAGGAAAGCAGAGCCAGGGGTAGCGGGGGGCCATCCCCGGGGAGTCGTGAAGTCAGGCAGCACCAGCCATTCAAATGATTAAAGTTTGCTTAAATTAAAAGCGAAAAATGCAGAGAATAAAAAAAAAAGACATATTGCAGTCGCGAGCCGTGAAAGAACTTTGAAGCTTCAGGCTGGATTAACCCTCTCTCCCTCCCTCGAGCTAGCCGGAGGGAGCAGCGCCCGCCCCCTGCCCGAGACAATATTGTCATTATTTTAATTTCTCTTGGTTTTGAACTTGTTGTTGACAACTTGTGGTCTTTGAGAAGAGAGAGCTATGGAGTTCCTGAGGATAGGGGAAAACTTGAGGTCCCTCCTGAGGCTGGGTAAAAACAACAGCGCCCTGATGGACCTGCTGTGTCGTCAGGGCGCTATGCCCCCTGCCAGCTACAGCGGCAATGCTAGCGCCTGGAACCTGACCTGCTAGCAGCTACTGCGGAAGAGGAACATGGCACTGAAAGGTAAGGCTTGGAGAGAGATTTTATGAGAATGTGCACAGTCTATTATGCCAACTGATTGATTTGGGTTCACTTCGTAGCGCCTTGGGACAGCGCAGATGAGAATCTGTATCACTCTACGTTTTGAGGAGGTAGTGGCGGGGATACGTTGCCGAGTTTGAGAAAGAGAACGTGGGCGCTCTACTCCCGGCGCCTGTAACTGCCCATAACTTGTTGATCCTGGGTAAATCACTCCGTTTTCCTCTTTTCTTAATGACAAAAGCCGTCAGTGCTTAGAAATCTGCCAGGCTGTATGAAGAACTATGTCTAACATACGGGAGCGATCACTCCGTTCAGGCTGGAGGAGCTGCAGGTAGCTGCAGTGTGTTGTGTTTATCTGATAGTGCTTTCTATCGCTATTAAGGCTTCGAATCGCTTTCTTAGCGTGATCGCCGTTTTCATGCTATTAACGGATTCAATGAAAACTATACTGTCAATGAAAACTGTACTGCACCGGCCTATATATAAAGCAGCGGGTGTTTTTTAAGTGAATGGCAGGGTGTAAAAGCAGCAGGGGCCCGACACAGCCGAACTGCAGGGAGAGAGAGGGGAGTTGCTGGCGGCTGGGGAGGGGGAGGAGAAATGCAAGCCTGGCTGCTGCAGGGAGAGAGAGGAGAGGTGCTGGCGGCTGGGGAGGGGGAGGAGAAATGCGAGCCTGGCACCAAGCTGGGGAACAGGTGGCGAAGACTGGCGATTTGATGCTGTGCACGCGCATTTTAACTCATTGCGCTTGCGCACTGAGCTAAAAGCGCACATGCACTTCATCAAATCGCCAGTCTTCGCCAGTGTAGTTGAACGCTGTTTAAGCCCCTATAGTCTCGCTCCGCTCAATGCGCATGCGCATTGAGAGGCGAGACCTAAAAACAGGGACATGAGCTACATTTCTTGAAATTTGCTGGGACAGCTGGTTAAAAACCTGGGACCGTCATGGCAAAACGGGGACTCCTGGTCACCCTAGCATGGGGGGACCTACTGAGGCCCCCGCAGAAGGCACTGCAGGGAAAGTCTCAAGCCTCAGCAGCCAGAAGGAACTCTGTACCGTGCTCTGTCATCTTGGAGAGCTCATGGGGTCCACGCTCTCTGTGCTGCAGTCAGGCCAGCTGTCGCTCTCCACGATGAGCTGCTTTCGCCTTCCCCACAGTGAGTTTCAATCATAGCATCACACAGCCTCCCCTTCTTAGGGACCCCCTCCTGAGCTCGCATGCCCCGTTGAGGACCACAGATCCTCTCACGCCTTCTTGCCTTTACAATCTAAAAGGTTTCAAGGCTTAGAATACAGGAATGGCTTTAAGACCAACCACTCTCTCCTCACCTTGGAACAACGCCCAAGGTGTTCAGACACTTGAAAAGTGACCTCAAACTCCTCTCTAGCCAACCCGGGTCTCACCTGCTCAGGTGTTCATGGGCAGCTCTGCTCCACCGTGCCCCGGTGCCTGCTCTAGTGTTCGTGGGCAGCTCTGCTCCCCCGTGCCCCGGTGCCTGCTCTAGTGTTCATGGGCAGCTCTGCTCCCCCGTGCCCCGGTGCCTGCTCTAGTGTTCGTGGGCAGCTCTCCTCCCCCGTGCCCCGGTGCCTGCTCTAGTGTTCATGGGCAGCTCTGCTCCCCCGGGCCCCGGTGCCTGCTCTAGTGTTCATGGGCAGCTCTGCTCCCCCGTGCCCCGGTGCCTGCTCTAGTGTTCATGGGCAGCTCTGCTCCCCCGGGCCCCGGTGCCTGCTCTAGTGTTCATGGGCAGCTCTGCTCCCCCGTGCCCCGGTGCCTGCTCTAGTGTTCATGGGCAGCTCTGCTCCCCCGGGCCCCGGTGCCTGCTCTAGTGTTCATGGGCAGCTCTGCTCCCCCGTGCCCCGGTGCCTGCTCTAGTGTTCATGGGCAGCTCTCCTCCACCGGGCCCCGGTGCCTGCTCTAGTGTTCATGGGCAGCTCTCCTCCCCCGTGCCCCGGTGCCTGCTCTAGTGTTCATGGGCAGCTCTGCTCCCCCGTGCCCCGGTGCCTGCTGCTTGATCTGCAGTGGCCTCTGGCTTAGGTTGCATGCTGCTGTGAGGTCTCTTTTCTTCTAAAGCCATCTCTATATAGATGCCAGGGCCCTCATCAAGAGGCCTCTGCAGCTTGCACCACCCACTGCCCCGGTCAGTGCAGCCAATGACACTATGAGCACGACGACTAACCATCGCACTACGACAAGTGTGACAATTCAGACTATTCCAGGTCCCAAAGCGATAAGAATGGCTTGGGCGGCAGATAATAGTAATTTGTAATGTGCAATGAATTAACAACTGTTGTTGTGTTCATCTCTAAATTAGAGAAACAGCACCATCTGGCAAACTGTAATAAGTGCCAGTGTTGGCAATAAAGTGCGCATGAGACCACCGGCTCAAATGAAGCACTAGTCTTCCCCCTTTTTGAAGAAATCCTCACTGGGTCCACAGAGGCCGCCAGCTTCATGTCCCTCGCGGCTGGCACTGTCCTCATGACGAAACCATCACTGGATGAAACCATCACTGGGTCTACAGAGGCCGCCAGCTTCATGTCCCTCGCGGCTGGCACTGTCCTCATGACGAAACCATCACTGGATGAAACAATCACTGGATGAAACCATCACTGGATGAAACAATCACTGGATGAAACAATCACTGGCTCTACAGAGGCCGCAGGATTCATGTCCCTCGCGGCTGGCATTGTCCTCATGACGAAACCATCACTGGATGAAACCATCACTGGGTCTACAGAGGCCGCCAGATTCATGTCCCTCGCGACTGGCACTGTCCTCATGACGAAACCATCACTGGATGAAACCATCACTGGGTCTACAGAGGCCGCCAGCTTCATGTCCCTCGCGGCTGGCACTGTCCTCATGACGAAACCATCACTGGATGAAACCATCACTGGATGAAACAATCACTGGATGAAACAATCACTGGATGAAACAATCACTGGCTCTACAGAGGCCGCAGGATTCATGTCCCTCGCGGCTGGCATTGTCCTCATGACGAAACCATCACTGGATGAAACCATCACTGGGTCTACAGAGGCCGCAGGATTCATGTCCCTCGCGGCTGGCATTGTCCTCATGACGAAACCATCACTGGATGAAACCATCACTGGGTCTACAGAGGCCGCAGGATTCATGTCCCTCGCGGCTGGCATTGTCCTCATGACGAAACCATCACTGGATGAAACCATCACTGGGTCTACAGAGGCCGCCAGATTCATGTCCCTCGCGACTGGCACTGTCCTCATGACGAAACCATCACTGGATGAAACCATCACTGGATGAAACCATCACTGGATGAAACCATCACTGGGTCTACAGAGGCCGCAGGATTCATGTCCCTCGCGGCTGGCACTGTCCTCATGACCAAACCATCACTGGATGAAACCATCACTGCGTCTACAGAGGCCGCAGGATTCATGTCCCTCGCGGCTGGCATTGTCCTCATGACGAAACCATCACTGGATGAAACCATCACTGGGTCTACAGAGGCCGCAGGATTCATGTCCCTCGCGGCTGGCATTGTCCTCATGACGAAACCATCACTGGATGAAACCATCACTGGATGAAACCATCACTGGGTCTACAGAGGCCGCCAGATTCATGTCCCTCGCGACTGGCACTGTCCTCATGACGAAACCATCACTGGATGAAACCATCACTGGATGAAACCATCACTGGATGAAACCATCACTGGGTCTACAGAGGCCGCAGGATTCATGTCCCTCGCGGCTGGCACTGTCCTCATGACAAAACCATCACTGGATGAAACCATCACTGGGTCTACAGATGCTGCCAGCTTCATGTCCCCCGCGGCTGGCATTGTCCTCATGACGAAACCATCACTGGATGAAACCATCACTGGGTCTACAGAGACCGCCAGCTTCATGTCCCTCACGTGTGACATTGTCCTCATGACGAAACCATCACTGGGTCTAGAGAGGCCACCAGATTCATGTCCCTCGCGGGTGGCACTGTCCTCATGACGAAACCATCACTGGATGAAACCATCACTGGATGAAACCATCACTGGGTCTACAGAGGCCGCATCATTCATCTCCCTCGCGGCTGGCATTGCGCCTCGTGAATAAACTTGCCGATGCCATGAAGCTGTCTGTCTTCAGCCACAAGTGGTCTCTGGATCGCGTCTCTTGAAGAACCCCTTACCCTCAGCTCTTCAGGGGGACACCCCCCTCCATTCAGTCCAAAGATGTTAAACTTTTGTGAGCTATGGGAGCTCAGGGGCGACTTTTCACATTCTGCAGGGGGTCCCATCACTCTACTCTGCCCACTGGGCAGCGCGGTTTGTAAAGATGCACCCTCGGCTTCTGAGCTGCAGTGGGTGGTATGTGGGTGTGCCTCTTCGCGTGGCCTTGTGGGGGATGCGGCTGGGTTGTAAGGTGAGGTGGGCCTCGGGGGGGCAGCCATGGATGTGACTCTGGTCACCCGGTGATCCGGGCTGGCTTTGGAGGCCTCGGGCTGCCTCCACAGGCGGCCTCAGGGCTCGTGCTGCAGTCTGGCCTGAAGGCAAACTCGATAAGTCACCCAAAGAGCACCTGGGACACACGGAGACTGCTGGGCCTGCACGCCCCGCACGTGCCAGAGAGGCCTTCTGCACGTGGTGCTGCCGCTCCTTGGCGGGAAGAGGAGGTTCCACCCTGCCAGGCGAGAAGAGAGTTTAAAAACAGTCTCACAAACTAGAAATGACCCCCACCTGCAATAGTCCCCCATTGCCATATTCTCACACACGCTCAGATATGCAGAGAATGCTCTGCACCGCCAGCAGGGGGCAGGCACGTGCAGCCAACAAGCCCCTGACAACACTGAACACAACTAAACTGAGGGAGCAGACCTCCAGTCCCTGCCCTCTCCAGCCCTCCAGCCTGCTGCCCCTGCCCTCCACCCTGCTGCCCCTGCCCCTGCCCCCGCCACCCTGCTGCCCCTGCCCCCTCCACCCTACTGCCCCTGGCCCCTCCAGCCCTCCACCCTGCTGCCCCTGCCCCCTCCAGCCCTCCACCCTGCTGCCCCTGGCCCCTCCAACCCTCGACCCTACTGCCCCTGGCCCCTCCAGCCCTCCGCCCTGCTGCCCCTGGCCCCTCCAGCCCTCCACCCTACTGCCCCTGGCCCCTCCAGCCCTTCACCCTGCTGCCCCTGGCTCCTCCAGCCCTCCACCCTACTGCCCCTGGCCCCTCCAGCCCTCCACCCTGCTGCCCCTGGCCCCTCCAACCCTCGACCCTACTGCCCCTGGCCCCTCCAGCCCTCCGCCCTGCTGCCCCTGGCCCCTCCAGCCCTCCACCCTGCTGCCCCTGGCCCCTCCAGCCCTCCACCCTGCTGCCCCTGCCCCCTCCACCCTGCTGCCCTTGCCCCCCCCACCAGCCCCCCACCCTCCTGCCCCCTCCACCCTGCTGCCCCTGCCCCCCTCGCCCTCGGGTCGGGGCGGAAGCCGCAGAGCTGCAGAGCTGGGCCTGCCCCTGTTTGTTCTCTGCTTGTCTTCCTTTTCCTGTCGACTCTCTTTTTCCCCCCATGAGCAGGTCTGTGGTTGCTCGGAGCGGCCAATCAGGAGGCGCGCTGCGGTCACGTGCCGCCGGCCGGGCCCTTGGAGGGAGCACTAGTGCGTCGAGGCTCTGCTGGGGAGGGCTGGAGCCAGACACCGGGGCGGGTCTGAGGGGCGCTCCGAGGGGCGCAGGGGCCTGTGCACGGGGCCTGCAGGTGCCCAGGGACCTCTGCAGGGCTCAGGCCTGGCCTGGAGGGGCCCACGAGGCCAGACCAGCGAGGGGCCCCCCTGGACAGCCTGGGGTCCAGGGGCGGAGATGTTCTCCAGGAAGAAGAAGGAGCTGACGAAAACCCCCTCCATATCTAAGAAGAGCCGGACAGGAAACCCCGCGCCGCAGAGCGCTGTCGCAGTGAGTCGCATCCTCTTTCCGTGCCAGGGCGCGGCGGGGCCTCACGGGTGGCGGGGTGCCCTGGTGGGGCGCTGACAAGTGCAGGCCAGGGGGTGCTTCCTAGGGGTACCTGGGCGAGCCCTAGTGCAGTCACTGGTGCTTTCGACGACTACGGTTGGGTATTCTCCATGATGCCAGCTGTCCGCGACACGTGTTTCGCTCGTTTCGCTGAGGTGGCCTCATCCCTCTGAGCTCGACCTTCCTGTGGAACTACTGACTGAAAAGGGACTTCTGACCGATCCATGGCAAGAGAGGAAAAGGGAACAAGAAATGCAGTCTTGTGATGGCTCTGGGTGAGGGGTGTCCAATGGGGCAATGGGGGGTCTTCTATGGGCAGCGGTGTAAGGGGCTAAGAACAGGATTCGTTTGAGGAAACCCACCTGTGATCACATGGAGGCGGCAGCTGGGGGGCAGGACCCTACCTTGGGGGTTCAGGGAGGGAGAGAAAGAGAGGTGGTACTACTAGGCCCTAAAAAGAAGAGACTGGGAGGAATTACCACCTAAAGCTTCGGTGGGGGGCGGTAGCAGGGCTGCCCCTGGGAGTCCCTCAAAAGTAGAGATCTGTCTGACTCTGAGCCGCCCGCTGTACTCTGTCACCCCTGTCCCCTTCCCTCCACCCCCCTCTCTGTACTCCCACATCTCTTGGTACTCCTCCCTTGGTCCATCTCCCTGAACCCTTCCCCTGGTCCTTCTTTCTGTACTACCTTATCACTTGGTACCCTCTCCCTGTACTACATCATCTCTCAGTATCCCTCTCTCTGTCCCTCTCTCTGTCCCTCTCTCTGTCCCTCTCTCTGTCTCTCTCACTGTCCCTCTCTCTGTCCCTCTCTCTGTCCCTCTCTCTGTCCCTCTCTCTGTCCCTCTCTCTGTCCTCCATCTCAGTCTCCCTCTCTCTGTCCCTCTCTCTGTCCCTCTCTCTGTCCCTCTCTTTGTCTCTCTCACTGTCCCTCTCTCTGTCCCTCTCTCTGTCCCTCTCTCTGTCCTCCATCTCAGTCTCCCTCTCTCTGTCCCTCTCTCTGTCCCTCTCTCTGTCCCTCTCTCTGTCTCTCTCACTGTCCCTCTCTCTGTCCCTCTCTCTGTCCCTCTCTCTGTCCCTCTCTCTGTCCTCCATCTCAGTCTCCCTCTCTCTGTCCCTCTCTCTGTCCTCCATCTCAGTCTCCCTCTCTCTGTCTCTCTCACTCTCCCTCTCTCCGTCTCTCTCACTGTCCCTCTCTGTCCCTCTCTCTGTCTCTCTCACTGTCTCTCTCACTGTCTCTCTCACTGTCTCTCTCACTGTCCCTCTCTCTGTCCCTCTCTTTGTCCCTCTCTCTGTCCCTCTCTCTGTCCCTCTCTCTGTCCTCCATCTCAGTCTCCCTCTCTCTGTCCCTCTCTCTGTCCATCTCTCTGTCTCTCTCACTGTCCCTCTCTCTGTCTCTCTCTCTGTCCCTCTCTCTGTCCCTCTCTCTGTCCTCCATCTCAGTCTCCCTCTCTCTGTCCCTCTCTCTGTCCCTCTCTCTGTCCCTCTCTCTGTCCCTCTCTCTGTCTCTCTCACTGTCCCTCTCTCTGTCCCTCTCTTTGTCCCTCTCTCTGTCCCTCTCTCTGTCCCTCTCTCTGTCCTCCATCTCAGTCTCCCTCTCTCTGTCCCTCTCTCTGTCCCTCTCTCTGTCCCTCTCTCTGTCTCTCTCACTGTCCCTCTCTCTGTCCTCCATCTCAGTCTCCCTCTCTCTGTCCCTCTCTCTGTCCTCCATCTCAGTCTCCCTCTCTCTGTCTCTCTCACTGTCCCTCTCTCTATCCCTCTCTCTGTCCCTCTCTCTGTCTCTCTCACTGTCCCTCTCTCTGTCCCTCTCTCTGTCCCTCTCTCTGTCCTCCATCTCAGTCTCCCTCTCTCTGTCCCTGGCTGTCCCCCATCTCTCAGTGCCCCCCCCCCCCCGCCCCCCTCCCTCACTTTCTGTCTCTACCCCTGGCCTCTGTCTCTCTGCTTCCTTCGCCTGTTAAAGCTCCCCCCACCTTCCCCCTCATACTGCCCCCTAAAGCCTCTGTGCCCCCTCAAGCCTCTGAGACCCCCTCAAGCCTCTGAGCCCCCGTCAAGCCTCTGATCCCCCCTCAAGCCTCTTTGCCCCCCCTCAAGCCTCTGTGCCCCCCTCAAGACTCTGAGCCCCCCTCAAGCCTCTGTGGCCCCCCTCAAGCCTCTGTGCCCCCCTCAAGCCTCTTTGCCCCCCCTCAAGCCTCTGTACCCCCCCTCAAGCCTCTTTGCCCCCCCCCCCCTCAAGCCTCTGTGGCCCCCCTCAAGCCTCTGTGCCCCCCTCAAGCCTCTGAGCCCCCCTCAAGCCTCTGAGCCCCCCCCCCCTTGGTACAGGGTGGTAGGCAGCAGGTCTCAGGGAATGATAAGTAAACGGTCAGGCGGTAAGAAATCTTACAGCCCCTACTCGACGAGGCTGCGAAGGATGAAAGGCAGAGTCTCCCCCCTGGACAGCTCCTCGAACTCTCTCCCAGGGGCGCCCGGCGTATGGCTGAAGGTAGGCACTGAAGGGGGTGGGGGTGCAAAACACATGGGCCCACTCAGAATCCGCATTTTGTAGCTCGTGAGTATTCCTACTGCGGGACTGCTTATAATTCACAAACCTCCCACCTTCATCCACCTTCACTAATCGGGGAAACCTCTGTTTACTTTCCGGTCCTAAGAATGGAGGGATCAGGCGGGGTGATGGGGAACTGTAGAGTCATTTCTACTATATGGGATCGATTTAGGCAGGGGGGGGTTATAGAGTGGCATGCCAATAAAAACACCCACCCACAACAGAGAAAGAGCTCAGCCATTCACAAACTACTACACGTCTAAAGTTACTGCTGCCCAAAGGTGACAAACTAGTTTTGAATGTACTCCAGTCCGGCCTTATAATAAATTCAGTGCCATGTAAGGCTACTCCCAGGTGCTGCAACACACTCCCATGGAAAATATATGCAAATATGATGTACTCCACAGTAAATAATTGAATTTTTTTCACTTTTAAATAATGTATATATTTTTTAATCTTAAAAAGTATGCAAAATGAATATTAGGGAGGGGATGTAGCCTTTTGGCTAGAGCGGTCGACCTCGAATCTGGGGAACCGGGTTTGAGTCTTGGCAACGACACTCAACATCCTGTGATTCTGGGCAAATCGATGAATCTCCCCGTGACTAACAAAAATGAATGTGTCCTCATGTAACAAAACTGGTGCTATGTAAAGCGCTCTGATACCCAATGTCTCGGGTCTAGTTCGGTATTAGGGTCAGCGTAGGGTTATTATTCGGTGAAGGGTTAGGTAATAGGTTAGTGTAAGTTTCTGGCTTGGATAAGGGTTGAGTATCAGGGTTCTTGCGCCATCCATGCCCTCGGAGTCTGATGACTGTAACTCTCCGCCCCAAAGTTGAAGAACTGTCGGATGATACACCTACCTTTAATAAGGCTGTCCTGCCTCCTTGCAGTCCTGATGAAGACCCGCCAGAGATGCACATAAATCAGCACATTTCATCTAGGGTCGAAACGTCGACGTTCTGTTTATGTATCCGTCCACACAGTCTCAACGAACTAAAGAAATAATGTATCCGTCTGAGACTATTGTAATTTACAGTGGATACTTATGATGTAATGTTTCGTCTATATGTAGGATTATTTTGGCACTTGTTTGAACATTTTGAGCACTCAGTCACCAGTCAGGACTCACTCACCCAATGTATATTCAGTCCATGTGTTGTTTGTTTTGGACAGCTTCTCAAATGCATTTTGAATTAATCCGCTAAAAGGTTAATACTAAAGATTTACCTTTATCGTCCATTGTGGTCAGTGTTTGTTTTCTGATATATCCTTCACCGGATATATTGTTCTATTTAAGTATTCAATACTTCTTCAATTTAAGTGTGATCCCCCACAGAACCATTGCTGTTGTTTAGTTTCATAACCAGGTTCTGAGGGTTACTGGGTTACCCCATTACTTCTAATGGGTGGCCAGATGGATGGCGACCGTGCGACGCAGGTGAGTGTGACCTAGCTTTAGGACACCCCCGCGCCGCACGGCCACCAGCTGCTGCGTGTGCCACCCGCCACCCACCTGCCTCGCTGACCCTGCCGCCGCCGTCTGACCACGCCCCCTGCCGCCGAGCGGAGTGGTCTCCTGCGGTCGGGGCATCTATTGCTGTGTTCGCTGCTCTGTTGCCTTTTTAGGCTTTTCTGCCCCGTGTTTCTCCTGCTGTGTGCCCCTTTGCTGTAACTGTTATTGTATTTGTTGTTATTGTACTTCTCATCACCTGTCCCCCTGTACTTGCTCCCCTCCGCTGCCCCGGTTTCCTCCCGCCCCGCTCCCCGCTTCCCGCCTCCGTTGATTTGCCATGCCCCCTTTTTCTTTCTGTGCCCTCCCCGCTCCCGCCTCCCAGCTGCTCCGCCCTCCCTCGCACTTGGCCATATATGGCGACCGTGCGAACGCGCAGCGGTCACGCGCAGCGGGAGCGCCGATTGTGCGCCGAAGGCGCGCCAAAGGAAAGCCCGTCTGCGCCCGTTTGCGCCTGGACCGCGCCCAGTGCCAGAACCCCTGGCCCCCGCAGACCCCAGCCCACCCGCCGGATGTACGACGCCACCACCCTCAACGCACTCAACACCGGCCGACTCCCGGAATGTCACCGAGCCACCCCGAGATGCACCCACGGACCCTTCAGCTGCCGCTCATGCGAGTTCACCTGCATCCGGACCTGCACTACCCCCACACCCACCAAGACCAAGACGAGCAACAACAGCAGCCACCTGAAGTGCATCCTGCTCAACACCCGCTCCGTCCACAGACACGCCGTCGAGCTCTGGAACCTGCTCGACACCACTTCACCAGACGTCGCCTTCCTCACGGAAACCTGGATGAACGCCTCCTCAGCGCCCGACATCGCCATCGCCATCCCAGACGGTTACAAGATCATCCGGAGGGACCGCATCAACCAGACCGGAGGAGGCATCGCCATCATCCACAGGAACACCATCCGCATCACGACCAACGCCGACGACACCCTCAAACCCGCAGAGCACCTGCACTTCCAGATCCACATCAACCCCAAGACCACCCTCAGAGGCACCCTCATCTACAGACCCCCGGGACCACGCACACAATTCAGCGAAGACTTCGCCGACTTCATCAGCCCGCACGCCCTCCCCTCCGCCGACTACATCCTCCTCGGGGACCTCAACTTCCACCTGGAGAACAACGACCGCAACACCACCACCCTGCTGGACAACCTCGCCAACCTCGGTCTCAAGCAGCTGGTGACCACCCCCACCCACTACGCTGGACACACACTCGACCCCGTCTTCTCATCCAGCAAGGACATCACCTTCAGCCACGCCACCGGACTCCACTGGACTGACCACAGCTGCGTCCACTTCAGCTTCAGAAGGACCACGATCCACCACCACCAACAACAGGCTGCACGCAGAAGCTGGAACAAGATCACAGCCGACCAGCTCGCGACTTCCCTGAGCAAGAACCCTCCCACCAGCACAACGAACCCCAGCCAAGCGGCCACCAACCTCACGAAGTAGATCAGCGACTGCGCTGACGACCTCGCCCCCCTGAGGACCCCGCCCAGCAGACCCGGCAGCAAGAAAGCCCCATGGTTCACCAAAGAACTCAAGAGCTCCAAGAAGAACTGCCGAACCCTCGAGAGAACCTGGCGCAGAGACCCTACACCGGACAACATGACTGCCCTCAAGCTCGCCACCCGAAAACACCACCAACTCATCCGCGCAACCAAGAAAACCGCATTCAAGGAACGACTCGACATCAACGCACACAACAGCAAGGAACTCTTCAACATCGTTAAAGAGCTCTCCAACCCCAACGCCGGAAAGAACGACATCACCCCTTCGCAAGACCTCTGCAACTCCCTCGCCTCCTACTTCCACAACAAGATTGCGGACATACACAACAGCTTCAGCACCCAACCGACGCACGCCACGACCGAACCAGCGCCCCCCACCACCACCCTCCGCGCCTGGACCCAGATCAGCACCGAAGACACCATCCGCACAATGAACTCCATCCACTCCGGATCTCCGACCGACCCATGCCCTCACCACGTCTTCAACAAGGCCGACGCTGTCATCGCACCCCACCTGCGGAACATCATCAACACCTCCTTCGACACCGCTACCTTCCCGGAGAGCTGGAAGCACGCCGAACTCAGCGCTCTACTAAAGAAGCCATCAGCCGACCCCCACCGACCTCAAGAACTACCGCCCCATCTCGCTACTCCCGTTCCCTGCAAAAGTCATCGAGAAGACCGTCAACAAGCAGCTGGCCGCCTTCATCGAGACGAACGGATCCCTAGACCTCTCGCAGTCTGGCTTCCGGGCCAACCACAGTACCGAGACCGCCCTGATCGCAGCCACCGATGACATCCGAGCCCTGCTCGACAACGGAGAAACAGCGGCCCTCATCCTCCTGGACCTCTCCGCGGCCTTCGACACTGTCTGCCACCGTACCCTAGTACAGCGCCTCAGCAACGTCGGAATCAAGGAAAAGGCACTGGAGTGGATCATCTCCTTCCTCGCCGGAAGGACACAGAGAGTCCGCCTCCCCCCGTTCAGATCGAAGGCCACCGAAGTCATCTGCGGCGTTCCTCAAGGCTCCTCGCTCAGCCCAACACTCTTCAACGTCTACATGAGCCCCCTCGCAGCCATCGCACGCCAGCACAACCTCAACATCATCTCCTACGCCGACGACACCCAGCTGATCCTCTCCCTCACCAACGACCCCGCCACCGCCAGAGCCAACCTCCAAGAAGGGATGAAAGAGGTAGCCGAATGGATGAAGAACAGTCGCCTGATACTGAACTCGGACAAGACAGAAGTCCTCATCCTGGGATCCTCACCCTCCGCCTGGGACGACTCCTGGTGGCCCCCCGCCCTAGGCAGCGCACCCAAACAAACAGACCACGCACGCAACCTAGGCTTCATTCTGGACTCCTCCCTCTCCATGACCAGACAAGTCAACGCCGTCTCCTCGTCGTGCTTCAACATCCTGCGCATGCTACGCAAGATCTTCCGGTGGATCCCCACCGAGACCAGGAAGACGGTCACCCAGGCCCTCGTCACCAGCCGTCTGGACTACGGCAACTCCCTCTACGCAGGAACCACCGCCAAACTCCAGAAGAGACTTGAGCGGATCCAGAACCCCTCAGCACGACTCATCCTGGACATCCCCCGTCGCAGCCACATCTCCGAACACCTGAGAGACCTGCACTGGCTCCCGGTCAACAAGAGAATCACCTTCCGTCTCCTCACCCACGCTCACAAAGCCCTACACAACCAAGGACCAGGATACCTCAACAGCCGCCTCAACTTCTACGCTCCCAAACGCCAGCTTCGATTGACCGCCCACGCCCTCGCCGCCGTCCCACGAATCCGAAGAGTCACCACAGGGGGACGGTCCTTCTTCTACCTCGCCGCCAAGACTTGGAACTCCCTCCCGACCCACCTCCGCCTGACCCAGGACCACCTCGCCTTCAGGAAGCAGCTCAAGACCTGGCTGTTCGAGCAGTAGCGGACCCCCTCCCCTAGCGCCTTGAGACCCTATGGGTGAGTAGTGCGCTATACAAATGCTCTGATTGATTGATTGATTGATGGATGGATGGACGGGCGGAAGGGTGGACAGGTGGCTGCACGGATGAATGGATGGCCTGAAGTGTGGATGGATGGACGGGCTGAAGGGTGGAGAGGTGGCTGCACGGATGAATGGATGGCCTGAAGTGTGGATGGACGGATGGACGGGCTGAAGGGTGGACAGGTGGCTGCACGGATGAATGGATGGCCTGAAGTGTGGATGGACGGATGGACGGGCTGAAGGGTGGACAGGTGGCTGCACGGATGAATGGATGGCCTGAAGTGTGGATGGACGGGTGGACGGGCTGAAGGGTGGACAGGTGGCTGCACGGATGAATGGATGGCCTGAAGTGTGGATGGACGGCTGGACGGGCTGAAGGGTGGACAGGTGGCTGCACGGATGAATGGATGGCCTGAAGTGTGGATGGACGGGTGGACGGGCTGAAGGGTGGACAGGTGGCTGCACGGATGAATGGATGGCCTGAAGTGTGGATGGACGGATGGACGGGCTGAAGGGTGGACAGGTGGCTGCACGGATGAATGGATGGCCTGAAGTGCGGATGGACGGGCTGAAGGGTGGACAGGTGGCTGCACGGGTGAATGGATGGCCTGAAGTGTGGATGGACGGATGGACGGACTAAAGGGTGGACAGGTGGCTGCACGGGTGAATGGATGGCCGAAGTGTGGACGGACGGGTGGACGGGCTGAAGGGTGGACAGGTGGCTGCACGGGTGAATGGATGGCCTGAAGTGCGGATGGACGGACTGAAGGGTGGACAGGTGGCTGCACGGATGAATGGATGGCCTGAAGTGTGGATGGCGGGTGGACGGGCTGAAGGGTGGACAGGTGGCTGCACGGATGAATGGATGGCCTGAAGTGTGGATGGACGGATGGACGGGCTGAAGGGTGGACAGGAGGCTGCACGGGTGAATGGATGGCCTGAAGTGTGGATGGACGGGTGGACGGGCTGAAGGGTGGACAGGTGGCTGCACGGATGAATGGATGGCCTGAAGTGTGGATGGACGGATGGACGGGCTGAAGGGTGGACAGGTGGCTGCACGGATGAATGGATGGCCTGAAGTGCAGATGGACGGGCTGAAGGGTGGACAGGTGGCTGCACGAGTGAATGGATGGCCTGAAGTGTGGATGGACGGATGGACGGACTGAAGGGTGGACAGGAGGCTGCACGGGTGAATGGATGGCCTGAAGTGTGGATGGACGGATGGACGGGCTGAAGGGTGGACAGGTGGCTGCACGGATGAATGGATGGCCTGAAGTGTGGATGGACGGGCTGAAGGGTGGACAGGTGGCTGCACGGATGAATGGATGGCCTGAAGTGTGGATGGACGGATGGACGGGCTGAAGGGTGGACAGGTGGCTGCACGAGTGAATGGATGGCCTGAAGTGTGGATGGACGGATGGACGGACTGAAGGGTGGACAGGTGGCTGCACGGGTGAATGGATGGCCGAAGTGTGGACGGACGGGTGGACGGGCTGAAGGGTGGACAGGTGGCTGCACGGGTGAATGGATGGCCTGAAGTGTGGATGGACGGGTGGACGGGCTGAAGGGTGGACAGGTGGCTGCACGGATGAATGGATGGCCTGAAGTGTGGATGGACGGATGGACGGGCTAAAGGGTGGACAGGTGGCTGCACGGATGAATGGATGGCCTGAAGTGTGGATGGACGGGTGGACGGGCTGAAGGGTGGAGAGGTGGCTGCACGAGTGAATGGATGGCCTGAAGTGTGGATGGACGGATGGACGGGCTGAAGGGTGGACAGGTGGCTGCACGGATGAATGGATGGCCTGAAGTGTGGATGGACGGATGGACGGGCTGAAGGGTGGACAGGTGGCTGCACGGATGAATGGATGGCCTGAACTGTGGATGGACGGGTGGACGGGCTGAAGGGTGGACAGGTGGCTGCACGAGTGAATGGATGGCCTGAAGTGTGGATGGACGGATGGACGGGCTGAAGGGTGGACAGGTGGCTGCAAGGATGAATGGATGGCCTGAAGTGTGGATGGACGGGTGGACGGGCTGAAGGGTGGACAGGTGGCTGCACGGATGAATGGATGGCCTGAAGTGTGGATGGACGGGCTGAAGGGTGGACAGGTGGCTGCACGGATGAATGGATAGCCTGAAGTGTGGATGGACGGATGGACGGGCTGAAGGGTGGACAGGTGGCTGCACGGATGAATGGATGGCCTGAAGTGTGGATGGACGGGTGGACGGGCTGAAGGGTGGACAGGTGGCTGCACGGATGAATGGATGGCCTGAAGTGTGGATGGACGGGTGGACGGACTGAAGGGTGGACAGGTGGCTGCACGGATGAATGGATGGCCTGAAGTGTAGATGGACGGGTGGACGGGCTGAAGGGTGGACAGGTGGCTGCACGGATGAATGGATGGCCTGAAGTGTGGATGGACGGGCTGAAGGGTGGACAGGTGGCTGCACGGATGAATGGATGGCCTGAAGGGTTGGTTGGCAGATGGATGAATAGATGCTCTGAAGGATGGAGGGACGGAGAATGCTGGCAGCTGATGCCCGCCCATGTTCCTGCCAGGGGTGGCCGCTGCGCGCGCCTTGAAGTGGCTTCGGAGCCTCTGCCTTTGCTCTTGGGCGTCGATGACGCGCCTGCGCCTGCGCCTGCCCCAGCCCCCACTGAACTGGTCCAGACCTTGCCTCCGCTCTTCACACGGAAGCCTCCGCCTCTGTGCCCCCGTCCGTACCCCTCCTCCAGCCAGGCGCTTACTTTCTACAGCACCCGCCCCCCCTGCCCTGCCGCCACTTCCTGCCCTCCACGCCAGGCCCTGCTGTCTGTCTGTCTGTTGACAGTCTGCTCCCCCATGCCCTCCGGATGTGCGCAGGGTCACACCTCGTGTGCACGCGCAGCGCATGCTGCAGTGGAGTCTTACTCTCAGATAGCTGCTGTGTGTGTGGCCTCGAGTCTAGAAGATGCCACAGGGGCCCGGGCCCCGAGGTCCAGCCCCCCAACACCAGGGACACTTCCTGCCCCTGACCTTCCAGTCTGGGGACCCTCGAGGGCGAGCGCGAGCGCGAGCTTTGCTCCTCAACTCTGTCAATGTCATGCAACTCCAGGCGCTGGAACTATTCGAAATGTGTCATTTATAAGGAGTATGTATGTTATTTGTAAACATGTAACTGCAAACACAACAATGATGGACAGAATGTGGATCAATGTCACACATTCACCCCAGTCCAAAGATCTGGGCCCAAATCCATCGTTTTTCCACTCCACACCACCCTGGGTTAGACAATGGCGATATGCAAATCAGCGCTGACCCTGTGCCCCATGGGAACAGTCCAGCCCGAACTACAAAAGCCATGTCCTTCCCAGAACGGAATCAAGCATCCGAGGACCGGCCCGGTTTCGAGGTAACACCTCTCATCAGCCCGGCTAGCTTGACTCCAGTGGTGTGGAGTGCCTGGGACTCACGTCTGAGCATCCCCAGTACACTTAGAGCGGTAATTGCAAACACAACAGTGATGGACAGAATGTGGATCAATGTCACACATTCACCCCAGTCCAAAGATCGAATTGGGGTGAATGTGTGACATTGATCCACATTCTGTCCATCACTGTTGTGTTTGCAATTACCGCTCTAAGTGTACTGGGGATGCTCAGACGTGAGTCCCAGGCACTCCACACCACTGGAGTCAAGCTAGCCGGGCTGATGAGAGGTGTTACCTCGAAACCGGGCCGGTCCTCGGATGCTTGATTCCGTTCTGGGAAGGACATGGCTTTTGTAGTTCGGACTGGACTGTTCCCATGGGGCACAGGGTCAGCGCTGATTTGCATATCGCCATTGTCTAACCCAGGGTGGTGTGGAGTGGAAAAACGATGGATTTGGGCCCAGATCTTTGGACTGGGGTGAATGTGTGACATTGATCCACATTCTGTCCATCACTGTTGTGTTTGCAATTACCGCTCTAAGTGTACTGGGGATGCTCAGACGTGAGTCCCAGGCACTCCACACCACTGGAGTCAAGCTAGCCGGGCTGATGAGAGGTGTTACCTCGAAACCGGGCCGGTCCTCGGATGCTTGATTCCGTTCTGGGAAGGACATGGCTTTTGTAGTTCGGACTGGACTGTTCCCATGGGGCACAGGGTCAGCGCTGATTTGCATATCGCCATTGTCTAACCCAGGGTGGTGTGGAGTGGAAAAACGATGGATTTGGGCCCAGATCTTTGGACTGGGGTGAATGTGTGACATTGATCCACATTCTGTCCATCACTGTTGTGTTTGCAATTACCGCTCTAAGTGTACTGGGGATGCTCAGACGTGAGTGCCAGGCACTCCACACCACTGGAGTCAAGCTAGCCGGGCTGATGAGAGGTGTTACCTCGAAACCGGGCCGGTCCTCGGATGCTTGATTCCGTTCTGGGAAGGACATGGCTTTTGTAGTTCGGACTGGACTGTTCCCATGGGGCACAGGGTCAGCGCTGATTTGCATATCGCCATTGTCTAACCCAGGGTGGTGTGGAGTGGAAAAACGATGGATTTGGGCCCAGATCTTTGGACTGGGGTGAATGTGTGACATTGATCCACATTCTGTCCATCACTGTTGTGTTTGCAATTACCGCTCTAAGTGTACTGGGGATGCTCAGACGTGAGTCCCAGGCACTCCACACCACTGGAGTCAAGCTAGCCGGGCTGATGAGAGGTGTTACCTCGAAACCGGGCCGGTCCTCGGATGCTTGATTCCGTTCTGGGAAGGACATGGCTTTTGTAGTTCGGACTGGACTGTTCCCATGGGGCACAGGGTCAGCGCTGATTTGCATATCGCCATTGTCTAACCCAGGGTGGTGTGGAGTGGAAAAACGATGGATTTGGGCCCAGATCTTTGGACTGGGGTGAATGTGTGACATTGATCCACATTCTGTCCATCACTGTTGTGTTTGCAATTACCGCTCTAAGTGTACTGGGGATGCTCAGACGTGAGTCCCAGGCACTCCACACCACTGGAGTCAAGCTAGCCGGGCTGATGAGAGGTGTTACCTCGAAACCGGGCCGGTCCTCGGATGCTTGATTCCGTTCTGGGAAGGACATGGCTTTTGTAGTTCGGACTGGACTGTTCCCATGGGGCACAGGGTCAGCGCTGATTTGCATATCGCCATTGTCTAACCCAGGGTGGTGTGGAGTGGAAAAACGATGGATTTGGGCCCAGATCTTTGGACTGGGGTGAATGTGTGACATTGATCCACATTCTGTCCATCACTGTTGTGTTTGCAATTACCGCTCTAAGTGTACTGGGGATGCTCAGACGTGAGTCCCAGGCACTCCACACCACTGGAGTCAAGCTAGCCGGGCTGATGAGAGGTGTTACCTCGAAACCGGGCCGGTCCTCGGATGCTTGATTCCGTTCTGGGAAGGACATGGCTTTTGTAGTTCGGACTGGACTGTTCCCATGGGGCACAGGGTCAGCGCTGATTTGCATATCGCCATTGTCTAACCCAGGGTGGTGTGGAGTGGAAAAACGATGGATTTGGGCCCAGATCTTTGGACTGGGGTGAATGTGTGACATTGATCCACATTCTGTCCATCACTGTTGTGTTTGCAATTTGTAAACATGTAACTCTCACCACGACTAACCGTAGTAGCTCTACGCATTGTCTCCTAGCATGTTCCTCTACATTTCTCATGTAACCTGCTTTCGCGCTCTGACACCTCTGGGTAAAGCCAGGGTCGGGGTGGGATCACAATACGGCCCCGGCACCCCCAAAAAGTGTCCCACATTCCTGGATCACGCCCCTGTATGAAACAGCATCTGGCTCGTCTCATGGGGCTCATTTTTAGAGAAATGTCTGATAAATTATGATTTTTAAAGCTCATTGAACCAGAAACATTGGTGAAAACTAGAAGCACTACATTTTGGCGGGGCGGGCGAGGTGGAATAAAGTGGCCCAAAGGCCACAACCCCTGACGTGGCTGTGTTTGTCACCTGCCTGTTTTTTTCATCCAGCATTACCAGTATTTTAATGCCTTTGCCAAAATGAAAATGAACAAAAACACCTAAAGCTGGTATTTTCTCCCCTGATCGATATGTAGATAAGGTGAAAGCAGTTTTAAATGTGTCCTAAAGCTTCTTTGAAGAGCCGTGACTGACAGTTAAAACTAAACAAAGGAAGAAATGGCATGTTAAGAAGGAATACAGACTTTCTTAGTATTGAATAAAGAATCCTCTCTCATTTTAAGTTCCACCCTTTGCAGATTCTTAAAAAAGCAGAGGAGCTGAGGTGATAGTGGCCCATAGCTAGGGAGTGAAACATTGCGTCTGCGCTTGGCAGTTCGGGCGGGACTGTTCCCATGAGGCACAGGGTCAGACTGATTTGCAGTGTCTGAACTGGGGTGGCTTGGTGAGCAAAATAACGATGGATTAAACCCAGATCTGTGACTGGGGGTGAATGTTTTGCCATTGTGCAACATTCCGTCCATCATCTTGTGTGCTTTGCTGTTCACCCAATGTGGGATGGGTATGCCCAGACGTGGGTCCCTTACTCACTTTGCCACTGGAGTCAAGCTATCCTGGCTGAAGATGGCTGAAATGCCGGAAACCGGTCCTAGGATGCTAGATTCTGGTCCAGGGAAGACATGGCTTGGCAGTTCGGGCTGGACTGTTCCCATGAGGCACAGGGTCAAGACTGATTTGCATATGGCCATGTCTGAACTGGAGTGGCATGGGGAGCAAAATAACGATGGATTAAACCAAGATCTGTGACTGGGGGTGAATGTTTTGCCATTGTGCAACATTCCGTCCATCATCTTGTGTGTTTTGCTGGCCCCACGGGAGGCCAAGATAAAGTCTCCAGTGGACAGAACAGTATTGGCCTACCCGCACTGCTGAAAGCAACCCCTCCAGAGCCTCCCAGCTCATGATGCTGCCCCCCCCCCTTTACAGTGGCCTGGTTGGGAAGACAATAAGGGGCATATTACCAAGGGCCTTATCGCAGCTTTAGCGGGAATTTTTCCCGCTAAAGCGGCGATAATTTTATCGCCCTATTACCTAGCTGTGGCTAACACCAGTTAGCGACAGCTAGTAGGAGATAGCGATCATCTTGGGGCCCACTTTGCATGTCAGTGATATTTATCGCTAATGACATGCAAAGTGGGCGTGCCAAGATGTTAGCGACTGGAAACAGTCGCTAACATCGCTATCTCCTATTACCTACGTTTGGAAATAATCGCGCTAAGCGCGATTATCTCCAACGCCTGCCCAGAGCAGTTCTTAGCCATGTTGTCCAATGGGAGGTGGATAACATGGCTAAGAGCATTAGCTCGGTAATGCATGAATATTGCTGACTTTGCATCGATATTCATGCATTGCGGCCGATTTTTATCGCTTAGGAGATAAACCTTGAAAATTGCAAGGTTTCTAAGCGATAAAAATAGGCGAAGCACGGCGATACAATTATTGCCTCTAACCAAGCTTAGCGATAATTATCGCTTATTCTTGGTAATATGCCCCTAAGTCTCTGTGACCGTTTGACAAAAAACGGCCCACAGGTGACCCTTAGGCTCCGGCCCATGCCTGACTGCCCGCGTTACAAATCAGATCCTGGTAAAGACACCACTATATAAAAACGAATAAAAAATTCCTAAATGATGCAGCCCGAGCGCCCCCTTTCCCCACTGTCGCCCCTCCCACCCAGGCCATAAGTGCCATGCCCCACTCTGAGCTGAGACCAGGGCCCCTGCACTCAATCAGCAGGGGACACCACACTATGCGACAGGGAGGAATACGTTATGGGGCAAGAAAAAAGGCAAATGATATTGCTTAATGCAGCACATTTTGTGATGGTATTACCTTGTTATTTTGTCATTTGTACACATGTAAACACTTCTGGCCAATGCCTCACCTCATTAGTACAAGTTTAACTCCTGAAGACAGCAGTAAGCAACAGAAAGGGGCCACTCTCTGCACAGGGTTTGCCACTGCTCCATAATGCATATGGCTGTGTTTTAGTAACTTTTGATCCGTTTCAACGAGGAAATTGTTTTTATTAAAATCTGCAGAGCATGGGTTATGTGGCAAATCCATAATTATGTGGAAAACACTGCAGTCACAAAATCACATAATTCCAGTGGGCCGGGCTAAGACCCACTGCCGTGACTCGGACACATGCCCAAGGCTGCCGGCGCCGCCTCTAACCGGAGCTTACTGCACAGTCATGTTGGTGGTATTTTATAGCGCTTTCAATCATTCCCACGCTGCTGTAGCACTTTGTCCATCGGGGCAACCACTCACGAGGAGCTAGAACAGTCGTTGTTTGGTACGGTGTGTCGCTTGTGTGTGGTTAGAACAGAAGGGAGGTTTTTAGTCTTCCCGCCTTGTTTGTGTCATTTACCGTGGAAGTAAAATGTCTTGGTTCTAGGAGGGTGATTGTGTGTCTGTTGTGTATGTGTGAGTGTTAAGGAGGACTTTCCTTGCTATGAATGTGTGGTAGAAGTGAGTTTTGCTGTGTTGTAGCAGTGGGTGTTGCTGTGTTCTAGTAGTGATACCAACGGGGATGATGGACGGAGCGTTTGAGCAAATCAAATACCCACCCCCAGTCAACTGATCTGGGTTTAATCCATAACCATTCTTTAGCTCACTCAGCCACCCCAGTTCAGACATGGCCATATGCAAATCAGTCTGACCATGTACCTCATGGGAACAGTCCAGCCCGAACTGCCAAACCATGTCTTCCCTGGACCGGAAACAATCATCCTGGGACCGGTTTCGGGTTCATAACCCTCATCAGCCAGGCTATCTTGAATCCAGTGGCAGAGTGAGCAAGGGACCCACGTCTGGGCATACCCTGCCAACTTAGGGTGAACAAAGCGATACCAAAGGGGATGATGGACGGAGCGTTTGAGCAAATTAAACACTTACCCCCTGATCTGGGTTTAATCCATCACCATTCTTCAGCTCACTTCACCACCCCAGTTCAGACATGGCCATATGCAAATCAGACTGACCCTGTGCCTCATGGGAACAGTCCAGCCCGAACTGCCAAGCCATGTCTTTCCTGGACCGGAAACAAGCATCCTGGGAACGGTTTCGGGTTCATAACAAGACATGGCTTGGCAGTTCGGGCTGGACTGTTCCCATGAGGCACAGGGTCAGACTGATTTGCATATGGCCATGTCTGAACTGGAGTGGTGGAATGAGCTAAATAATGATGATGGATTAAACCAAGATCAAGTGACTGGGGGTGAGTGTTTGATTTGCTCAAGCGCTCCGTCCATCATCCCTTTTGGAATCGCTGTGTTCCAGTAGTGGGCATTGATGTGTTGTAGCAGTGGGTGCTGCTGTGTTGAAGTTGTGTTGTTGCAGTGGGTGCTGCTGTGTTGTAGCAGTGGAAGTTGTGTTGTAGCAGTGGGCGTTGCTGTGGTGTGGGTGTTGCTGTGTTGTAGTACTGGGTATTGTAGCAGTGGGTGTTGCTCTGTTGTAGCAGTGGGTCCTGCTGTATTGTAGTTGTTGCTGTGTTGTAGCAGTGATTGTGGATGTGTTGTAGTTGTGGTTGTTGATGTATTGTAGCAGTGGGTGTTGATGTGTTGTAGCATTGGGTGTTGTCGGAGCGAGTGTTGCAGGTTTGGGTGTTGTAGCAGTGGGTGGTGCTGTATTGTAGCAGTGGGTGTTGCTGTGTTGTAGGTGTGGGTGCTGTTGTATTGTGGCAGTGGCTGATGCTGTGTTGTAAGTGTGGGTGTTGCTTGGTGTGGCACAGGTTATGGGTGTTGTGTTGTAGCAGTGGGCGTTGCTGTGTTGTAGCAGTGGGTGTTGCTGTGCTGTAAGTGTGGGTGTTGCTTGGTGTAGTACCGGTTGTGGGTGTTGTGCTGTAGCAGCGGGTGTTGCTGTGTTGTAGGTGCTTGGTGTAGCACCAGTTGTGGAGGTGTTGTAGCAGTGGGTGTTGCTTGGTGTAGCACTGGCTGTGGGTGTGTTGTGTTGTAGCAGTGGGTGTTGTTGTGGTCTAGTAGTGGTTGTTGCTGTGTTGTAGCAGTGGGTGTTCTTTGGTGTAGCACTGGTTGTGGGTGTGTTGTGTTGTAGCAGTGGGTGTTGTTGTGTTGTAGTGGTTGTTGCTGTGTTGTAGCACTGGCTGTGGGTGGATTGTAGATGTAGGTGTTGGGTTGTAGCAGTGGGTGTTGCAGTGTTGTAGCAATGAGTGTTGCAGTGTTGTAGCAGTGGGTGTTGATGTGTTGTATCAGTGGGTGTTGATGTGTTGTAGCAGCTGGTGTTGCTGTGTGGCAGCAGTAGGTGTTGCTGTGTAGTTGCAGCTGGTGTTGCAGTGCTGTAGCAGTGGGTGTTGTGTTTTGGCACTGGTTGTGGGTGTGTTGTAGGTGTGGATGTTGCTGTGTTGTAGTAGTGGGCGGTGCAGTGCTGTAGCAGTGGGGGTTGTGTTGTACCAGTGGGTGTTGCTGTGGTGTTGTAGGAGTGGGTGTTGTGTTTTGGCACCGGTTGTGGATGTTGTAGGCGTGGGTGCTGTGTTGTTCCAGTGGGTGTTGCTGTGGTGTTGTAGCAGTGGGTGTTGCTTGGTGTAGCTCTGGCTGTGGGTGGGTTGTAGGTGTGGGTGCTGTGTTGTATCAGTGGCGGTTGTTGTGTTGTACCAGTGGGTGTTGCTGTGGTGTTGAAGCAGTGGGCGTTGTTATGTTGTTGTAGTGGTTGATGCTGTGTTGTAGCAGTGGGTGTTGCTTGGTGTAGCACTGGCTGTGGGCGGGTTGTAGGCGTGGGTGCTGTGTTGTTCCAGTGGGTGTTGCTGTGGTGTTGTAGCAGTGGGTGTTGCTTGGTGTAGCTCTGGCTGTGGGTGGGTTGTAGGTGTGGGTGCTGTGTTGTACCAGTGGCGGTTGTTGTGTTGTACCAGTGGGTGCTGCAGTGGTGTTGAAGCAGTAGGCGTTGTTATGTTGTTGTAGTGGTTGATGCTGTGTTGTAGCAGTGGGTGTTGCTTGGTGTAGCACTGGCTGTGGGCGGGTTGTAGGCGTGGGTGCTGTGTTGCTCCAGTGGGTGTTGCAGTGCTGTAGCAGTGGGTGTTGTGTTTTGGCACCGGTTGTGGGTGTGTTGTAGGCGTGGGTGCTGTGTTGTTCCAGTGGGTGTTGCTGTGGTGTTGTAGCAGTGGGTGTTGCTTGGTGTAGCTCTGGCTGTGGGTGGGTTGTAGGTGTGGGTGCTGTGTTGTACCAGTGGCGGTTGTTGTGTTGTACCAGTGGGTGTTGCTGTGGTGTTGAAGCAGTGGGCGTTGTTATGTTGTGGTAGTGGTTGATGCTGTGTTGTAGCAGTGGGTGTTGCTTGGTGTAGCACTGGCTGTGGGCGGGTTGTAGGCGTGGGTGCTGTGTTGTTCCAGTGGGTGTTGCTGTGGTGTTGTAGCAGTGGGTGTTGCTTGGTGTAGCTCTGGCTGTGGGTGGGTTGTAGGTGTGGGTGCTGTGTTGTTCCAGTGGGTGTTGCTGTGGTGTTGTAGCAGTGGGTGTTGCTTGGTGTAGCACTGGTTGTGGGTGGGTTGTAGGTGTGGGTGCTGTGTTGTACCAGTGGTGGTTGTTGTGTTGTACCAGTGGGTGTTGCTGTGGTGTTGTAGCAGTGGGCGTTGTTACGTTGTTGTAGTGGTTGATGCTGTGTTGTAGCAGTGGGTGTTGCTTGGTGTAGCACTGGCTGTGGGCGGGTTGTAGGCGTGGGTGCTGTGTTGCTCCAGTGGGTGTTGCTGTGGTGCTGTAGCAGTGGGTGTTGTGTTTTGGCACCGGTTGTGGGTGTGCTGTAGGTGTGGGTGCTGTGTTGTACCAGTGGCGGTTGTTGTGTTGTACCAGTGGGTGTTGCTGTGGTGTTGAAGCAGTGGGCGTTGTTATGTTGTTGTAGTGGTTGATGCTGTGTTGTACCAGTGGGTATTGTTGTGTTGTACCAGTGGGTGTTGCTGTGGTGTTGTAGCAGTGGGTGTTGCTTGGTGTAGCTCTGGCTGTGGGTGGGTTGTAGGTGTGGGTGCTGTGTTGTACCAGAGGCGGTTGTTGTGTTGTACCAGTGGGTCTTGCTGTGGTGTTGTAGCAGTGGGCGTTGTTATGTTGTTGTAGTGGTTGATGCTGTGGTGTAGCAGTGGGTGTTGCTTGGTGTAGCACTGGCTGTGGGCGGGTTGTAGGCGTGGGTGCTGTGTTGCTCCAGTGGCGGTTGTTGTGTTGTACCAGTGGGTGTTGCTGTGGTGTTGTAGCAGTGGGCGTTGTTGTGTTGTTGTAGTGGGTGATGCTGTGTTGCTCCAGTGGGTGTTGCTGTGGTGTTGAAGCAGTGGGCGTTGTTATGTTGTTGTAGTGGTTGATGCTGTGTTGTAGCAGTGGGTGTTGCTTGGTGTAGCACTGGCTGTGGGCGGGTTGTAGGCGTGGGTGCTGTGTTGCTCCAGTGGGTGTTGCTGTGGTGCTGTAGCAGTGGGTGTTGTGTTTTGGCACCGGTTGTGGGTGTTGTTGCTCGGCTGGGGCGTAGGGTTTTCTGTTCACAATCAGTGCCTGTGAGGGGCTGTGTTTCTCGTGTGTAGGTTGGTTTTCGCTGGGGCCTGCAGACACATGTTAATGCCTGGTGAGCTGAGGGAGCTCTGTCCAGGGGCCCCAGCCTCTCAGGGGCCCCTGATAGACCCAGCTCTCTCCTTCTCACTCTCCTGAGGACCTTGAATGGTTTTAAACCTCGATTGTTTTAAATACCTCTTTCCTGTGTGGCAATGTTTGTGAGTCTAGTTCAGATATCTTGCCGGGGCATACTGTGTTCACGCCACACCCACGAAAGAAGTGTCTTCTATGAGAAAGGGGAGGGGGTCATGGATTATTCGCAGTAATATTACTGAGCTGCTGCTGTTACAATGTTGAAAACACACGTCACTCTCCCTGAATATTAGCTGTAAACACAGTTTGAATGTGGAGGAGTGCGCCTGCGCGCACCAGGGGCCTGGCCACAGAGGGTGAAACCTGGCACAGGATCATAATTACCAAGTATGGGTATCGAAGCCCTCATATATAAACCTGCGCTTCATTGACCTCGTGGGCACTCTGCCAGGTGGACTCTCGCGCATTGACACCCAGCCAGTGGGTCTCGTGGGCACTGCCAGTGTGCGCTGTCACACTCCATCCCGTTGGGCACCTGCCTGTGTGCTCTTTCATACCCCTCAGTCGAGGGCTTTCTGCCAGTGTGCCCTCACACATACCCCTCACTTGCGACCTTCCTCAGTACCCCAGCGGTGCCAGTCTTGCCTTCTTCTATGCCACAGCTGTGCCAGCCTGGCCCTCTTCATGGCCACAGCTGTGCCAGTCTGGCTCTCTTCATGGCCACAGCTGTGCCAGCCTGGCTCTCTTCATGGCCGCAGCTGTGCCAGCCTGGCCCTCTCCATGGCAACAGCTTTGCAAAATGGCCTTCGTTATGGCCACAGCTGTGCCCGTCTGACCCTATTTATTGCCCACAGCTGTGCCAGAGTGACCCTCTTCAATGCCACAGCAGTACCCGCATCCCTTCAGAGCCTGTCCCCCCAGCCTAAGCCGAGAGCTTGTGAAACCACTTCGTGGTTGGCAGCTCGGAGGACACTTGGGCAATGCTCGCAGATGCCAGGGCGGGCACTTTCCACTCATGTGACAGATCTGAGCAGCTTGTAATCCTGGGTTCGTGCCAATGAGTGTCTGTGGTTTTCCGGGCCAGGGCGGTCCCGACTCAGCTCCTGTTTATCTGAAATATCAACGTTTAACTTGAAGACAAACAACAGACCAGAGAGGGCCGCCTATGCGGGGGGGGGGGGGGGTCAGCCTGATACTCCTGCCCTCCCCATAAACCCAAGTACCTCAACCTACTGCAGCTGGCACTCCCTCACAAATGACGACCTGATCCTCCTAGAGACCGATTCCACACACCTGACCTTGCTGTGTGGCACCCTTCACCTGAGCGCCTGACCTTACTGTGGTGGCCCCCTCACCTGAGCGCCTGACCTTGCTGCGTGGCACCCTCACCTGAGCGCCTGACCTTGCTGCGTGGCACCCTCACCTGAGCGCCTGACCTTGCTGCGTGGCACCCTCACCTGAGCGCCTGACCTTGCTGCGTGGCACCCTCACCTGAGCGCCTGACCTTGCTGCGTGGCACCCTTCACCTGAGCGCCTGACCTTGCTGGGTGGCACCCTTCACCTGAGCGCCTGACCTTGCTGGGTGGCACCCTTCACCTGAGCTTCTGACCTTGCTGGGTGGCACCCCTCACCTGAGCGCCTGACCTTGCTGGGTGACACCCCTCACCTGAGCGCCTGACCTTGCTGCGTGGCACCCTCACCTGAGTGCCTGACCTTGCTGCGTGGCACCCTCACCTGAGTGCCTGACCTTGCTGCGTGGCACCCCTCACCTGAGCGCCTGACCTTGCTGGGTGGCACCCTCACCTGAGCTTCTGACCTTGCTGGGTGGCACCCCTCACCTGAGCGCCTGACCTTGCTGGGTGACACCCCTCACCTGAGCGCCTGACCTTGCTGGGTGACACCCCTCACCTGAGCGCCTGACCTTGCTGCGTGGCACCCTCACCTGAGCGCCTGACCTTGCTGCGTGGCACCCTCACCTGAGTGCCTGACCTTGCTGCGTGGCACCCTCACCTGAGCGTCTGACCTTGCTGGATGGCACCCCTCACCGGAGCGCCTGACCTTGCTGGGTGGCACCCCTCACCTGAGCGCCTGACCTTGCTGCGTGGCACCCTCACCTGAGCGTCTGACCTTGCTGGGTGGCACCCCTCACCTGAGCGCCTGACCTTGCTGTGTGGCACCCTCACCTGAGCGTCTGACCTTGCTGGGTGGCACCCCTCACCTGAGCACCTGACCTTGCTGGGTGGCACCCCTCACCTGAGCGCCTGACCTTGCTGCGTGGCACGCCTCACCTGAGCACCTGACCTTGCTAAGGTGGAACCCCTCGCTTGAGCGCCTCACCATGCTGCAGTGGCATCCCTCACCTGAGCGCCTAACCTTACTGTGGTGGCCCCCTCACCTGAGCGCCTGACCTTGCTGGCTGGCACCCCTCATCTGAGCGCCTGACCTTGCTGGGTGGCACCCCTCACCTGAGCGCGTGACATTGCTAGGGTGGCACCCCTCACCTGAGCACCTGACCATGCTACAGTGGCAACCCCTCGCTTGAGCGCCTCACCATGCTGCAGTGGCATCCCTCACCTGAGCGCCTAACCTTACTGTGGTGGCCCCCTCACCTGAGCGCCTGACTTGCTGGCTGGCACCCCTCACCTGAGCGCCTGACCTTGCTGGGTGGCACCCCTCACCTGAGCGCGTGACATTGCTAGGGTGGCACCCCTCACCTGAGCACCTGACCATGCTGCAGTGGCACCCCTCACCTGAGCGCCTGACCTTGCTGGGTGGAACCCCTCGCCTGAGCGCCTGACCTTGCTGGGTGGCACGCCTCACCTGAGCACCTGACCTTGCTAAGGTGGAACCCCTCGCTTGAGCGCCTCACCATGCTGCAGTGGCATCCCTCACCTGAGCGCCTAACCTTACTGTGGTGGCCCCCTCACCTGAGCGCCTGACCTTGCTGGCTGGCACCCCTCACCTGAGCGCCTGACCTTGCTGGGTGGCACCCCTCACCTGAGCGCGTGACATTGCTAGGGTGGCACCCCTCACCTGAGCACCTGACCATGCTGCAGTGGCACCCCTCGCCTGAGCGCCTGACCTTGCTGGGTGGAACCCCTCGCCTGAGCGCCTGACCTTGCTGGGTGGAGCCCCTCGCCTGAGCACCTGACCTTGCTAGGGTGGCACACCTCGCCTGAGCGCCTGACCTTGCTAGGGTGGCACCCCTCGCCTGAGCGCCTGACCTTGCTAGGGCGGCACCCCTCACCTGAGCACCTCAACATGCTGGGACTGGCAACCCTAATAAATAATGAACTTCCCGAGGCAGTGTCCTCACACCTGAGGGCCTGAGCCTGCTGGTACTGTGTCCCCTCACACCCGAGGGCCTGAACCTGCTGGGACTGTGTCTCCTCACAGTGGAGGGCCTTACCCTGCTGGGGCTGTGTTACCTCACACCAGAGGGCCTGACCCTGCTGGGGCTGTGTTACCTCACACAGAGTCCTGAACTTGCTGGGACTGTATACTCTCACACCCGAGGGCCCAAACCTGCTGGGGCTGTGTTACCTCACACCAGAGTCCTGAACCTGCTGGGACTGTGTCCCCTCACACCCGAGGGCCTGAACCTGCTGGGACTGTGTCCCCTCACACCCGAGGGCCTGAACCTGCTGGGGCTGTGTCCCCTCACACCAGAGTCCTGAACCTGCTGGGACTGTGTCCCCTCACACCCGAGGGCCTGAACCTGCTGGGACTGTGTCCCCTCACACCCGAGGGCCTGAACCTGCTGGGGCTGTGTCCCCTCACACCTAAGGGCCTTAACCTGCTGCGACTGTGTCCCCTCACATCTGAGGGCCTGAATCTGCTGGAGTTGTGTCCCCTCACAATGGCGGACCTGAGCCTGCTGGGGCTGTGTCCCCTCACACCTAAGGGCCTGAACCTGCTGGGACTGTGTCCCCTCACACCAGAGGGCCTGAACCTGCTGGGACTGTGTCCCCTCACACCGAGGGCCTGAACCTGCTGGTACTGTGTCCCCTCACACCCGAGGGGCTGAGCCTGCTGGGACTGTGTCCCCTCACACCCGAGGGCCTGAACCTGCTGGGACTGTGTACTCTCACATCTGAGGGCCTGAACCTGCTGGGACTGTGTCCCCTCACAATGGAGGGCCTGAACCTGCTGGGGCTGTATGCCCTCACACCTGAGGCCTATGTCCTCTCATACCTGGGGTCCTGAAACTTCTCCCTACTCTGGCTGTGCCCCTCACACTGTACTACTGCTAAACCATTGCTTCTATCTATGCTTTTATTTATAACGTTTTATATAGCGCTAGCTAGACCCGTGGGTATCAGAGCGCTTTACATACACAAAGGAAAAGAAAAGGAATTACAAAGCATCGCTGTACCTGAGGATGCAGAAAGAGAAAAGCAACGACATAGCACTTATGTATCCAGAGCGGGGACAATGACGCCGGTGGCTGACACAGTCATAGAACCACCATCCTTGAAGGTCAAAGTGAGCTGGGAGTCTACTAGGTTATTGATGCCTAGGATGGTTGCCTTGGTCGGTAAAGTATTGTTTGAAGAGAAAGAGTTTCAGGTCCTTTTTGAAGCAAGAGAAGGAGGGGTTGCATCTGAGGTCAATCGGGAGTGCGTTCCACATCCTGGGTACGTTGCCAGAGAAGCACCGGGCCTGGGTCGTTTTCTTTTTCAGTTTCGGAGGGATGAGAGTTGGTGCTTCTCAGAGTTCTGGATTTTTCTGCCTTTACCAGTTTGCTGTTACGGTCGTTTGGGAATTGGGTGTGAAGGGTCTTGTGAGTGATGCAGGCCAGTTTGTAAATACATCTACCTTCCATGGGAAGCCAGTTGAGTGCGTTGAGGGTTGGTGAGATGTGTTCAAATCTTTTTACATTAGTTATGAGTCGAGCTGCCATGTTAAGTGGGGCTAGGTGAGCTTTTGGTGACCCTGTTAGGATGGCGTTCCCGTAGTCCAGTTTAGAGAGGACCAGGGATTGTACAACTGTGTTGAGATCATCCTGAGGAATGAAAGGTTTAATTTTCTGAGGTGTTTTAGGGAGTAGAGCGCGCTTTTTGCAGAGTTCTTGATGTGCTCCTTCATTGATAAGTTCTTGTCCAGGGTAATGCCTAGTGACTTTACTGAGTCGGATAGGACGAGGGAGCAGTTGAGAGCATCCAGCTCCTTGAGCCAGACTTGCATTGGTTGGTGGTTACTTTTCGGAGAGAACAGTATTAATTCCGTTTTATCCGTGTTCAACTTTAAGTGGTTTGCGTTAAACCAGGTTTTGGTCTCGGTAAGCGTGACGTTGAGGTGTCGGACGTCACTGGGCGATTTGATTTTGTGGTATCTTTGTGTGTCATCAGCATATAGGTGGTAATGAACCCCTGCTTGTTTCAAAATAATTGCAAGGGGTTCCATGAAGAAATTGAAGAGGGATGGTGATAGGATCGATCCTTGAGGGACTCCAAGTTTGACTCGTGTTGGTACCGAGAGGCAGGAGTTTATTTTAATCTGTTGTGAACGGTGCTGAAGGAAGGAAGTGAACCATTCTAGTACTGTGCCATTATTGCCACATCTGCTCTTCAGGGTCTCAAGTAAGGCTCGATGGTTTACTGTGTCAAATGCCGCTGATAAGTCAATAAGGATGAGGAGGCAGGCAGAACCTTCGTCTAAGGCTCGGTGGATATCATCTGCAACATTGAGCATCGCTGTTTCGGTGCTACAACCTTTCCTGAAACCTGACTGAAAGGTGTCGAGGAGGTTGAGGTTGTCAATATGTTTGTTACGTTGCTGGAGAACGACTTCCCCAAATGTTTTAGCTAGGAACGGAAGGTTGGAGATAGGTCTGAGGTTGTTGAGCTTGTTGGGGTCGGCCCCTGGTATCTTGAGTAAAGGTGTGATTTGTCCTAGCTGAAGGGAGTCTGGGCCACAACCTGATGCGAGAGAGGAGTTGATGATTTTTGTCCAGACAGGGGCAATGATGTGGTTGAGTTTTTTACTATTGTGGATGGGAGAGGGTCCATAGTGTGGGAAGAAGGTTTTAAGCTTGCAATTTTTTTGAAGGCTTCGGTTTCCGACATGGGTTTGAAGTTCCACCAATTAGCGTAATTTTTCAGTTGGAGGTGGGTCTGATTGTCCGAGGTAGGATTTTGATCTGTGTGATCCGGGATGGTTAACGGGGGCAGGTTGCGAGGGAGGGAGGATTTGCGGTTAGGGTGAAGGATTGCTCAATTTTTGTGACTTTATCAGTGAAGAAGGAGGCGATTTCTTTGCATCGATATTTGGAGGCATTTATTTCTAGTGGGGGTGTTCTGTTTGTTTGGCTTTTGACAATGCTGAAGAGTTCTCTAGATCTATTCTTCGCCTGGTCTAGTTGGGTGCGGAAGAAAGAGGCCTTTTCTCTGAAAATGTGTTTTTTATAGGCTTACCGGGTTGAACGAAGTTGTGCTAGGTGAAGAGTCAAAGGGTTAAGTCTCCAAGTCCGTTCTGATTGTCTGAGTTGTCTTCTTTCGTTATTAAGATCCAAATCGAACCAATATTTAGATTTGGTAGATCTCAGAAGTTTGAGTTTGAGTGGAGCTACTTGGTCTAACACCTTTGTCATTGTGGAATTAAAGTGGGTGGTGAGTTCATCGGTCGTCATAGTGGAAGGCTGAGGTTGTAGATGGTAATGAATCCTGGGTTCTAGTTCAGTTATGGGGACTCTTTGTATGTTCCTGGTCCAGTGTCAGGTCGTGTTGGTTGGTTTCTGACATGCGAGTCAATACTAAACAGTATGAGGTGGTGGTCGGAACAGTCAATGGGAGAAATCGATCTCAAGGAGACCAGCTCGTTTTTGGTAATGATCGTATCCAGCGTTGCTCCTTTGATGTGAGTTGGTTCATTGCAGAGTTGTTTGAGGTTGGTTATTTCAAGCAGGTTGGAGAGGCTCTGGGTTGTGGTGTCTTCTGGGTTGTTCCAGTGGATATTGAGGTCACCCAGAAACACGTCTTCCATGTCAGTGAGGGAGAAACGAGTTATTAGGTCGGTTAGTTCTTCTGTGAAGAGAGTACGATCACCCGGAGGGTGATAGATGGTGTGAAATTTGATGGGCGTGGAGCCTTTGGCTGTAAGTTCAACACCTAGTTACTCAAGAGTCAGGTATTCTGTGGATTTTAATCTGGTAAACTGTATTCCTTCTTTATGAATGCTAGCTAGGCCGCCACCAGTTTTGATCGGTCTGTCGTGTCTGATGATGTTGTAGCCTGGGGGGGGGGGGTGAGAAGGTCTAGGATGGGGGTAGAGTGGTCACTGATCCAGGATTCTGTGAGGAATGCAATGTCTAAATCTTCTGCGAGTATGACTTCAGCAATATCTGTGGCGTGTTGTGCTGCTGATCTACAATTGAGGAGCAAGCACGATAGAGGCTGGAGCGCCTCAGAGGTGGTGTGTGCTGTGTGAATGGAAGTGTATTGAGCAGGGGGTCTGGGCGAGAGGACCGGTCTAGGGATTCTATTAGAGCTCACTAAAACTGGGATTGTCAATGCGGCCGAGTTCTGGCTAAGTTCGAGGTAAGAGTCACTGATAACATCAGCTTCACGTTCTGAAATGGGTCGGAGTGTTCAGCTGGGACGAAGAGCCTGATTTCTCAAAGGATTGGGGGGCCATGAGGTGCCAAGTGGGGCCATGGAGGAGGCAGTCTGGGGGGAAGGTGTGTAGTTATCCGCAGTGTGTGAGCAAGGAGGATTAACTCGGCTGGGGAGGCTTAGATGATGGTGTAGGATATCTGCCGCTAGGGAGTCTATTTTCTGCTCCATTCGGGTCAGTAGATAGGAGAGTGCGCTGAGAGGGCATGACGTCTTCTTCAGGGGCAGTGTATGATCAGGGTCTGTGGAGGAAGAGGGTACTGGGTTGTGGGATTGGGTGGCCTCCTTGGGGTTAGGAGTGGGGATAGATTGGACGTGAGGGGTCTGTTCGTTGATACTTCTGGTCAGGAGGTTAGGAGGAGGTGTTGTGAGTCTTGCGTCCGAGGGAGGGGAGTGAGCAATGGTAAGGAGGAAGTCTGTGTCCGGGGGATTGGCGGTGTGATTAGCAGTGGTGGCGGTTAGGGCATGTGGCGGAAGGTCGGGGAGGGGGGAGTGGGCAGTGGCTAGCGGGAGGTCAGTGTCCGAGGCATTAACGGTGATGTTGGGTATGGGGATGGTTAGGGCAGGCGGAGTAGGGACAGTAGTGGAGCTGGGGATAGTATGCGAGGGTCACCAGAGGTCGAGGGGGGGGTGCCTGTAGTAGGCTCAGTCACGGAACGAAAGTCGTCAGAGTCCGATCTGCCTAGCTCCGAGTCAGTGGGGACAGTAGTGGAGCAGGGGATAGTATGCGAGGGTCACCAGAGGTCGAGGGGGGGTGCCTGTAGTAGGCTCAGTCACGGAACGAAAGTCGTTAGAGTCCGATCTGGCTAGCTCCGAGTCAGTGGGGACAGTAGTGGAGTTGGAGATGGTTTGCAAGGGTAGGGTCGGGTCTCCTGAGGATGAGACGGGGCGCCTGTAGGAGGTTTGGTCATGGAAAGAAAGTCGTTAGAGTCTGACCTGTCAAGGGCGGGTTCAACCTTGTGGTGTTTCTTAACAGAGCGTTTGCTGTACCTGGTGGTAGCCGTTGAGGCCATTGTAGAGGGTGTTTGGCGGCGGAGTGTGATGATGGGGGTAATGAGATTGTAATTAGTGATCGTGGATGTCCATAAGTTGTAGCGTGCGTTGTCCGGGGCGGGAGATTGGATTGTTTCTGGTTTTTTTGTCGGGTGGGGGGGATTGGGTTTGATTGTATCGGTGGGTTAGAGAGGAGAGTAATGTTGGGAAGTGCCGATCAAAAAGGTGAGGTGCGGGTCGTGGCCTGTACGAGTATGTTTCCTGTTCTGAAGATAGTGATTGTGAGTTCCCCTTTTAAAGGTAGGGGTGACTGTTGTGGAGATTTTCTCTCCATAGGGGATATTAACTGATTTGGTGACTTGAAAGTGAAGAAGGAAGGTGTTTTTCCACTTAGTTGGGCAATTTGAGTAAAAGATGAAGTTAGTTTTGGTGTTGCCATTGGTGGTGGTGTGGTAGTTGTCTACTATAGGTGTTTCTGGGTGCTGTTTTAAGGTACTGTGCTTTAGGTTATTTTTAGCATTACTAGTCAGATTTTCTGGGTACTTTACGGACCTTGAGTTGGGACCGTAGCGCACGAGTTTAGAGTTCCAGGAGGGGTTTGGCGGGTGCATATTTTATGGCTGAGGGTCAGGCTCTGTGTGGATCTATGGGAGGAGAGGTAGGTTACGTATTTGCATCTTGTTGCTGTGAATGGTTGTGCTAAGAAATGAAGGGAAGTGTCATTTATTGATCAGATCAAGATGGTTGTTATCTTCTTTGATCATAGGTTGTCCCTTTTTCTAGTTCCATGGGGGGGATATAAAAGGTCAATTCCATGTACATCCCGGCCATTACTCGTACTCCTCGCTGTACCACTGTCCTGCCGGTACTCCGTTACTACCCCACACCTCCCTACTACCCAGTCCGAGACTCTTGAGACTGCAGTACTGGGAGAGCTCAGCGCGGTGTCAGTGAGTGAGACCCTTGAGGCTGAAGTCTGTTATATCCTGTCTCTGTGAAGGAGTGCTGCACTCTATTACCTGAGGCACAGGTTGACTCAGGGCACGAGTCGGGGTACACGCGGGTGGACGGCGTCCACCCACTTTTTTCACAGGGTGGCCGCCGTCCACCCTGCCAAGAAGTCCGGCCCCACAGAAAAAGATGCTGAATTTGTCCCGGTGTCATTTGCAAACACGGGACCCTTTCAGCAGCGCCTGCACGTTGTTGTCTTCTTTCGATCACAACAACGTGCAGGCGGGGACGGGGCGGGGCTCGCTTATTTCTGGCTCCTGCTGGCTCTTAACCGCATCCGTGCTAAGCGTTTTACCGCTGTGCGCTGAAGATTGCGGAATCCCGCGGTTCATGACGAGCTCAGCTCGTCATGAGCGTACGAGAGGTGTACCTCATGGCGAGCTGAGCTCGTCATCAGCGTTGAAGTGGTTAACAAAGGTAGAGTCTGAGGGGTCCTCAGGCCTCCTTTTGTTGGCGTCTCCTGGCTGGCAGCAGTCAGGAGCCTCACACCTGCTGCAAATGCAGCAGAGGGGAAACAAAGGCTGCACCTGGTTAGCACTTCACACATACTTAAGAGAGGCACTTTTCACTTTGTTCAGTCCCTGTTTGTGAGTAATAACGTCAGATGTGTTGATCTTTCCCAGTATTTACACAAAATAAATAGCATTTATATAGTGCATACTACCACTGAAGGCGTTGTAATAATTTAAATATCACTATTTCTTTTAAAGCCCCGTGGCTACAGGAAGCTTCACGCTGACTCAAGGTAGCATTGCTTTATGTGAAGCTTACAAAAGTGTGAATCTTCTGCCTAAATCAGGAGGGTTTGCAAGTATGCTCGAAATGTGCTCAAATGTACACATGAAAGACCTGCAGAAGATATATGTGAGGGCTGAAGATCTGATGTCACTTCCTGTGATGCCACTTCCAGTGATGTCATACGCGTCACACGCCGTGATGCCACGTGCTGACTGATGAACTAGGTTAGTGCCTCCACTTCTTTGTTTAGGACTCGAGCCCTGCAGGTTGTGGAGTTCTGCGTTCTTTACAGAGTTCTGGGGTTGCTGGGCGACGGGGCCGCTTCTGTGCGCATTCTCAGAGTGTGTACATTGAAAGAGTTGACAGTTGATGCTGACTTGGATTTGTTCAAGACTCCACATCCGTGCAGCTGTTGAACACATACTTCAACTTTCCTCGTCTACGAGTGACAGGCTGAAGTGACTCAGTGCTGGGAGGGGGGGAGGGGGCGCAGCCCGGGGGCACGTGCTCTACGTCAGCATGATCCTGCTGCGAGTCGGACGTCGCTGCAGACAGGAGGGTGTGGCCAGCAGGTCGCAGATTCCAATGCCAGTGGGTAGCTCAGTAGGTTAACCTCCCTGCTGCAGAGGCTTGTATCCAGGATGTGTGTGAGAGGCTGTCGCCCCAGACCCCAGCAGGGTAACACAGCGAGTTCGTGTTAGACGCAGCTGTGTAAACCTGCCCAGCACAGGTACCCATCCCTCGTAGTCACTCAGTGGAGTGAATGCCGGGTGAAGTCATATCTGCATGGCACTGGACTACAGGGGTAGCTCAGTGGGTCGATGCACCTGCTTCAGAGGCACTTGTGCGCGCGCCTCATGTGTGACTGTGTGTGCCTTTCATCCTTCTGAAGATGATAACATGAATACGGTTAAGTTGGCCAGTATTCCCATCTGTCATTGCCTCCAAGAGCCCTCGCAGGCTTCCAGCAGAGATTTGAACCTGCGACCTGCAGATTACAGACAGACCTCAGCAGCAGCAGGGGCAGGGGCAGGAGCAGCAGCAGCAGCAGGAGCAGCAGGAGCAGCAGGAGCAGCAGGAGCAGCACGAGCACTCACCCCCGAGAGGTCTCTGCAGCTCCGGCTTTTACCAGAGCTATTCATGGATAATGTATCTTTGATGCTGAAAATGACCCTTCTTGCATCTCGTTTCATTCCTTAGGCCTCGCAGCAGTCCTGCGAAACTCACCCGCTGCTTCCTTCGGGTAGCTCCTGCAAGCAGTTGTGACCCGGATCTTTCACGCAGGCTTTGAGTCCAGCATGTGAGCTATTGGCGTTGAATTGTTATTTGCAACGCCAAGAGCTCAAACTTTCAGTAATACGAGACCTATTGCATTGCAAATGCTTGTTTTCAGGTAAGAGGGGCCTGATTTAGAGTAAGTACAAACACAGAGCTGCGAAAAGGAAAGAAGAACACACAACTACTAGCATGGACGTCACTGTAGACAAAACTATGTCAGAATGAAATATATAACACAATGCTTTTTAAAACGAACACTTGTAGCTGGGGGCGTGGCTTGGCCGGCTGCAAGATGGCCGCACCTTGAGTGGGCTCTGCCGGCTAAGCGTCTTTATCCGTAAGAATCCTGCAGACATCGCACTACTGACTGCACTACAGGATTAACTCCTACCCCCGGGGAGCATCGTGCACCTACCTGGCCTGCTTCGGGCTGTTTCGTGCCTCCCCGGCGAAGATACCTCCCTCGTGGCTGATGCTGAGGCCCTGTGCTGGGGACTGTCTGCGCCTCTCCGCTACGAAGAGCTGCTGCCTGAGGTCAACGATCGGCTCCGACTCCCGCGGTGAGTCGCGTCTCTGCCTGGGGGGTTTAGCCGGTGGGGGTCACCTGCTGTGTGGCCTGGCTGTGCGGCGCTGCGTCCTCGTTAGGGCCTAGTAGCGCCATCCCCGGCCCCGCTGGTGCGGCGCTGCCGCTGCTCGGCTGGAGGAGCGGTGCACCCCCGTGTCTCCTCTACTGGTTTCTCCCCCTCCCGTGGCGGATGCCGACATCCGAAATCGAACGCGCTGGGGCCAGCACGTTGCGGTGATTGTGCTGCCGGGAGCGCCTCCACGTCTAGGCCTTGCTGGGGCCCGCCTGCCGCTCCTGATTCCTGGCTCCAAGAGTCGCTCCTGAGAGGGGGCTGAGGGAGGGCTACTGCTCTCACCCCACGACGCTCCTACACGCCAGCCTTTTACAGGAGGAATTTTGCCGCCCTGGTGGTCGCATTGGGGTCCTGTGGCCGACGTGTGGGTGCTGCTTCGTCCCCGTGGGAGCCCTTGGAGCTTAGCTCTTCTGTTTCTTGCGCTTTGATTGCGGCCGGGCCCTGCCGGGTTGCGGCTGGGGCCCCTCCCTGCGTGATTCGGCCTGGTCCTGCTTTGGTGCACTTCCTCATAGTCTACAGCCTGATCTTGGACACCCCCTTTTTGCTGCTGCCTGGGGCCGGTCTATTTGCCCCCTCTGCTTGGGCGCTGGAGCGCACTGCCCCTTGTGGATTTCACGGTCTCTGTTTGGGGGCCCCGGGCCTGCCGTGACGGTGCCGCTGGCCTGCCTGCTCCCTCATCACCGCTGCCCACACCGGTCTACGCGGCGGCGCCTGTATCCCCTTCACCTCCTGCCGCCTTTGCCCCTGTGTTGCTGCCGTGACTGCCTGCGCCCTGCCCTGCATCCTGGCCTGCAATCCGGCCCGCCTGCCTGTTGTGGTCTTTTTATGCGGGGAGTGTAGCGGTCGGAGGCCAACTTCAGTGTATTGCTGCTGTGCTGAATGACCGATGGTGGGGCAGATTGTCGTCCCAGCTTCATGTGGCAACTAATCTCTTGGAGACTGCGGGGGTGCCCCCTTGCATCCTCTTGGGGGACCGGGTCTGGTCGGCTGACAGTGTCAACCCGCTCCTAAATCCGCTTCAGGCCCCGCTCTGCTGGCTTGGTTGGTCTAGGGTCCAGTGTGATGCTGACCCAGGCCGAGCCGCCATCAACCCGGGCCTCCTTGGTTTTCCTCCTGACACTCTTCGCCTCCTCTTCGTAGCTCTCAGGGGTGTCTATAGATTACTACCTGGAGATGTTTCGGGCATAATCCACCTACCCATTGCACCCTCTTGCCGCAGGCTCTTCAAGCCGTTGTACTTCTGGCATCTCTCCTCTCTTCTGGTCTGTTCCCAGCTTGTTGAGCCATTACAACATGGGGAAAAGTGATCCCAAACAATCCAAGATTGCCTTTGATTTGCGCAGGTCTTCCCATCAGGACGTCGCGGGAGCCGAAGGTGCCGATTCTGCTGGTGGCATGGATGTTCCCCCGTCCCGCGAAGATGATCTCAAGGCAATCATGTTGGACGTTAAGTCTACGGTGACGGGGATTGCCGCCCAACTGGACCAGCTCTCGGCCCACCTGGACGCGGTGAAGTCCCGTGTAGACTCTCATGACAATCGATTGTTGCATGTCGAGACCAGGGTCTCTGATGTGGAGGATGCTGCCACCCAGGATCGGCAGAAGTTGTTACAGATGGACAAGATCCTTTCCATAATTCGGGATAAGAACGAGGTCTTGGAGGCCCGTTCCCGGAGGTGAACCTCCGCATTACGGGCCTTCCGGAGTCAACAAACATTTCCAAGATGGAGGACTTCGTGGAACAGTTGCTCAGGGAGCTATTTGGTGATGTCCTGTCGTCTGTCTTCATTGTCGAGAGAGCCCACCGCTCTTTGGGCCCTCGCCCCGGTCCAGGATTACCCCCTCGTCCTATTATTGCTAAGATCTTAAATTATCGTGACCGGGACGCCATTCTTCGTGCGGCACGAGACAAGGGTGCCATCACCCACCAAGGTAATGCGCTTTCTTTTTACCCTGATTACACCCTTGCAGTGCAAGCCGCTCGGAGAGAATTCCTCCCTGCCAAACACATCCTTCTCAAGCATGAGGTCTCCTATTCACTGGCCTACCCGGCGAAGCTGAGAGTCCGCCAGGGGTCCAAACCACTGGTTTTCCCAGACCCGAGAGAGACCCTGGCGTTTGCTAAAAGACTGGACAAAGATGCCCGTTCTTCTTCCTCTACGTCTCAACCTGATGGGTCTGGCCGACTCAGCGACAATGACTGAGTAGTGCTTTATTCCTTGAACTTTTACATGTTCCCTTTGTTGAATGATGTCTGACGACTATATCGCTTGGCCACCCTGCTTCTCTGCAGGGGTGTATGCTTAGCCCAGCCTTGCCCCCACGGGATGATTCCCTCCTTTCCCACTGCTTTTTTGTTTTCGGGTTGTTGGTTCTGGGGGTGGGGTGGGTGGTTAACTCAGCCTGATTGGGGGGTTGGAGTGGGTGAGAGGTGGTTGGGGTTCGCTGATTTGGGGTTGTTTCTTGGGATGGGGGGGTGGAGGGATGGGTATTGGGACATCTGTTTCCTCTACTGAGGAGACGGCTTCAGATCGCCGCCATGCTATTGCTCTGCTTGGTCTTTGAATGCTTAACCACTACCACTGTGTTGTGTTTGGGGTGGCTATGGGCTAAAAAAAGAAAAGAAAAAAAAAAATGAACACTTGTAGCTAAAAGTTGGGTTTCACTTTCTGAAATATGTATGTCTAGGGCGAGAAAGTATATATCTTAACCGTATCTAAACCCCCTCCACATACATTAAACACACGTGTGAATAACCAACTCTCACCTGTGTATATAGTGAGCGATACACCCCCCCAGGAGAATAAGCTTTGGTAGGGACGGCGTCTGGGGCAAGCAAGGAAGTGGTAAGATGGGGCAGCAAAGTGAAGGTAACTCACTGCAAGAACGAGAAGCCGAAGGCCGATGATGCCTAGCGACCATAGGGCAACTGGATCCAGCGTAGCGCCACATAAGAGACGAGATCCACTAACACCGGGAACCCCAACAGCAAATCTAGCAGCGGCTTTTCATCCACGGCTTGCAATGCGGTCCCTAACATTTGGGAAGACATTCGAGTACAAGCATGGGAAGTTAAGCCTTGTAAAGGAATTTACACATGTTACGTGGCCGACATCGGTCACAGTGTACAAGGTGAGCAACCGCCTGAAACAAGGAAAAGGCAAGCAGCCATTAGGGAGTTGGTGGGGGGAGAGGTTAAGCTGCAAAGTAGAACGGTGCTAAGAAAAGAGAACCGAACAGGCGCCCTCAGAAAACAGCGCCGTGCCGAGAAAAATGTATAACAAGCTTGGCATGCCACTTTATAAAAAAAAAAAATTTGGGGCACGCTTTAAGTGTCAAGCAGCCACCATTATTGAAGCTTCAACCCGGCATGCAAGGGTGCTTCAACAAGAAAATAGTGCTCACAAACGGTAAATAACAGATCCTGAGTAACAACACATGTAACAGAGGCAGTCCTTTTTTTTTTTTAATCTATTTTTTTTTTTTTTTTAAATCCTCATATATCACGAATGGAACTCTTGATGGGAAGCTGGCACCTCCATGCACCATTGGTCGTTCTGTACCGGCCCTCGTTGTTTACGGCCAAAAGCAAAGTGGTAAGCCTGCACCCTCGAGTAGCCACTGCCTTCCCCTCCATACTCCTTTTTTTTTTTTGCCGATCTTTGGGCACCCATGCTACTTAGGAGTCCAGGGAACCAGCAGGGCTCCAGACAAATCATTGGAATACCAATCACCGAAGTTGCCATGCCACCAAGGCCTCCCAAGCATTGGTCTCACTCGTGGGATCACATGCCACATCTGATTTACTTGTTATCATGATCTGCCGTAGGCAATTAACAAAAGTAGGGGGAGTTGGATCCTTCCACACCCTACAGATCTCACGCCTTGCCAGCAAGATGATGTAAAAAACAAATTTCGTGGGGAGATCGTTTACTTGATAGGTCGTGATAAGCCCTGATATTATAGTAAACTTTGAAACTGATATAGGCATTGAAAGGACATCTTCCAAGAATTCCCTTATCTTACTCCAATATTCCTCTAATTCGGGACAATCAACGAACATATGTACATCATCTGCTTTCAGATAGCCACACCTCGGACAGTGGTAATCTATGTTAGAGTATTTAGCCAATTTCTTAGGTGTCATATAGACCCTATACATTGTAAACAGATGGTTTCTTTTCAGAGCTGCTGGCTTAATTACAGCGTTTAACATTCTGAAAGAGTCGTGCCAAAGCTCCATAAAGGACCCACTAGCCGGGTTTATAGCGTTGCCCCATACTTTGCTAATTTCAGCCTCTGTCACCTCCTCACCCTCTAACAGTGCTGAATACCAGAAAGATATTTGACTCTTCCACTTGCCCCCTCTCGTCACCGGATCAAATTTGGAATTAGGGGGATTATTATCCGCGGGTCTTACGGGTCTCATTGCCTACCAACCTGATAGTTGATAATATTTAAACCTGGTCAAGGTCCCCCTTGTTAGGTTGGAGAGCGTGTCCCAGCTTAAGAGCTGTCCATCTTCCTGCAGATCCCCCCAGCATTCCAACCCAGCCTGTTTTAGTGGTAGTGATAAAAGGTCATTTAAGCATGATGGAAGACCGGGAGAATCCCATATCGGGGCCTGTGACGCATAATAAGGGATGTTCAGTTTGTTCCTCACAAATACCCAATTTTTCAAAGCTGTCCCCAAAATCTTCAACCTCACTTTTTTGAAGAATTTTGGGTCCCCGAACTAATAAAGAAAGAAACTCGATCCCTGAGGGACATCTTTTAACAAGGCAGAGAATAGCAAACCCATCGATGATTGGTCCAATCGACCAGCCATGGTTCTAAAATGCTTGAAATGGAAAGCTTGACAATACAAAAGTAAATCAGGAAAAGCAAGCCCTCCTGTCTTTAGACCTCTCCTTAATTTTTCCATGCTATTCGGGGGCCTTTGGCATTCCAAATTAATGATCCTAATTTTCCTTGTAGTTTTTTAATTAAAGCTAACGGAAAAGATAAAGGGATAGCATTAAACAAAAAAGTGATTTTTGGAAGGATTATCATTTTCAAGAGGTTCACTCTTCCATAGATATTTAAAGGGAGAGAGGACCAACGTTGTACTGAAGCAATTATGTCTTTAGTGACTCTATCTAAGTTAATTTTTGAGATATCCTCTATCTTGTTCACTAGATGGACTCCCAAATACCTCATGTTATTTTTTGCCCTACCGAGTCTATCTGCTGATTCCATTCCATTATTTCAGTTATTTCTACATTGATAGAATACCCAGAGATTTTACCAAACCCTTCGGCGAGATCTAATAATCTGGGTATTGCTTCTTCTGGATTTGCCGTATACATCAGCAGGTCATCTGCATACAATGCAAACTTCAATTCCATGTCAGCGATCTTAAAGGGTTTGATTAATGGTTCGGCTCTTAACATACAAACAAAAGGCTCGATATATAAATCAAACAAAAGGGGGGATAAAGGACAACCCTGACGCGTGCCTCGGGTAATGCATATCTGCTCCGTCAGGGAGCCATTTACTAAGACTTTTGCTGTTGGGGCCGAATATAGTAGCTTAATGGCTGTTATAAAACTTTTAGGGAAGCCAAATTTTTCCATCGTCATCCAAGTAGTCCCAGTCTACCTGGTCAAAGGCCTTGGCGGCGTCGACTGCCACAATGGTAAGGGGCAACTTCTTCTCTTGAGCGACATCTATCGCGGCAACTACTTGAAAGGTCAACTCGTTGAGTTGCCTATCCGGAATAAATCCCCTTTGGTCGCAATGTACCAACGCTTTTACTACCTTGGCTAGTCTAGTTGCCAACACCCCTGTGAATACCTTTTAATCTACGTTTAATAAGGAGATGGACCTATAAGACTCTATCCTACTCGGATCCTTATTTGGCTTCAATAGTAATGTAACTATAGCCTCAGCCCATGATCTTGGAGCCTGCCCCCCTTGAAGTAAAATTTCGTTAAACAATACAGTCAAAACACCTATTACCTGCTCTTGTACGATCTTATATAATTCCACTGGAAGCCCATCTGGACCTGCGGCCTTGCCCTTGACCATCTTCAACAACTGAGTCCTCACTTCTCCTTCCCTTATTTCTGAACTAAGAAAGGACCTGTCTGAATCTGCCAACTCGGGGAGTTGTGCATTAACCAGCCATGTTTCTGCCTGCTGCCTACTCAGAGAAGGGTTGGTTCCGTATAGAGACTGCATGTACCTCATTGCCTCTTCCCTAATGAGGTCGTCATCATTGGTGTTTTCCCCCGTGCTTGTTAATACTAGACTGTCTATTTGATTCCTTGTTCTGTCTGCTCGGGCTTTCCACGCTAAAAGTCTCCCACACTTCTCGCCATATGCGAAATGTTGCAAATTGCTTGTATCCCACTTTTCCTTCAAATCTTTATCTATCACCGCTTGATATTCTGCCCGCAGAAAATCCAATTCCTTCTGAAGGGATAGTCTATTATCGGACTCATCTACTGATGCCCTTTGCAACTCTGATTCTTTGAATTTGATTCTCGAGATCTTTGCTGCCCTTCTCTCTCTTCCCAATCTGTTCCTCCTTATCATCTGGGTTGTTAAAAGACCTCGGGAGAAGGCTTTATATGTGTCCCAGACCGTTTGTTTACTTTCTGTCCCAATGTTGACCCTGAAGTACTCCTCCGACTGGGTCACTAAATCCTGTCTGACCCCCTCTTGCAATAGCAGCGTCCGATCCAATGTCCATCTCCTTTGCTGCATTTGTTGCTTCAGACTGATCACCATCTCCACAATTGAATGGTCTGACAGAATTGCTGGAATATATGATATAGAGTCAACTACTGATCTAAGAGTTTTATCCAATAAAAAAAATCTATCCTAGAATGATGTCCATATCTTCTACTGTAGAAGGAATAATCCCTTTTCCCCGGATTTCTGAACCTCCAAATATCTATCAAGTTAAAGTCCCGTATTATGTTCTTCAGCTCCAGTCTAGTTTTTTTGGGGGATGTAAATTTCACTCTTGAGGTTCGATCCAGTTCTCTATCAAAGATTAAATTAAAATCACCTCCAAGAATAATGGGACCCTCTGTCTCTATTAGGTTGGTTTTGAGTTTCAACAGAGCCCCAGGAGCATCCAGGTTCGGACCGTAATAGACTGCACACGTAAAAGGGGTACTCCCAGCAATAAATGATGTCCCCAACCACCTACCTGAATTATCTGTCTCATGTTTAATAAGCCTGATCCCTGTGCCTGCTCTGATAATTATTGCCACCCCTCGCGTACTGCCACCTTGTTCCGAGCAGACGACATCCTGGATCCACCTACATCTACCGAATATTAGATTACACTCTTCCCTCTCTAGATGCGTCTCCTCGAGTAGACAGATATGGGCCCCTGAATTAAATAGATAATCAATAATCCTTCTCGCTTTCTTCCTATCCCTTAACCCGTTGACATTCCAGCTTATTAGTTTTATTCTACATATCTCGTTGACCATGCTGCGCTATGCCTACTCTGGGGATTCTAGGCCAGCTCCCCGCGTGAGTACAATTTAATTTCATACATATATGAGGCAGAGGCATTCCTTATGGGAGGGTACAATGGGAGAAAAGGAAGTACTAAGGAAGGACTAGAAAAGAGATTAACCAAAGAAACGGAAGCATTTGGAAAATTAAAAACATGGGCGGAGCTAAATGCCCATATTCTGAATACAGCATGTCTGGAAGAGACAGCACAAGCGCTGCCAAGGCGAGACCTAAAACACATGTTCAGGAGACCGGTTTGAATTTTGATGAGCATGAGTAACACTGCACAGCGCAGGCGCACTGGATGGATCCCCTTTGCAAGACTGGACCTTGTGTTTCTTGCCTGAGAACGCGGATATTCCATGCAACACCTGTTGACAACTGAAGATGATAAATCTGGAACATGGATGTTTTCACGTAGGACGAGTGACCACAAACCCTCTTCCACGTTTTAAATACTGATGGACGAATTAAAATGAATAATACCTGTTGTTGGTTAATGCCAAGGCAGAGTGTATCTCACATCACCTCCCAAATGTAACATTTTAGATTGTTTGATTGGTTTGAGCATGCATGTGCCTTTTTTTATTTTTAATAAAGGCTATCACTACCATTAGTGTAGCAGGCGCACTGGCAATGGAGCAATGGTGTGAGGGGCCACTGCACCCCAGTAGTGGGTGTGGTACTCGCACAAAGGGGTGGAAGGGACGAGGACTTTAACAAGAGGCAGGGAAGGCTTCCAGCTCCGCAAGGCAGAGGGTCTCATTAGTGAAGCAAGTGAAGTGGCTCTGGGGCCCCTGAGTGTGAAGGGCCCCCTGCATCACAATTAAGACTGCCATACTTTACAATAATGCATGGGGGGAGCACGCGTGGGCGCTCATTTGTACCATGAGGGACAGTCTGTTTCAAGAATGGAGTGATGGCCAGATGTGGTGGGGAAACGGTGAAAGGCAGAGGTAATAGCCTACTATTCAGGGCCGCAGCTATCATTAGTGCAGAGGGAGCAGTTGCACTGGGACCCAAGAGCACGAGGACCTCAGTTAGCGGGAGCAGTGTTTTTTGTCTAGTTCAGTTTTTTGTGCCTTTGGTTCTTCATGCGTCTCACATTTAGTGTGGAGTATGAGCTACTGACAAAGTGCCCCTGATATTATTTATAAGCCCCACAACCTGCACTCCACCCTACCCCTCCCACTAACCCAAAACTTTCAATAAAGTTTAGGTAGGGGGGCCGACTACAATTTTGGGTGGTGGAGGATCAGAGCAACGAGTTTGAAGACCACTGCCTTAGAAGAGGGTGACTAGGTCGACAAGGTGGTGCGGCATCGGGCAAGATTCTTGGTACCCATGTTTTGTAAAAAAAAAAAATATATATATATATATATATAAAATGCAAGAAACGCGGTATTCCTGATCTCTAGATCTGAAATGTTAAAGTATTCCTCTTTCTTCTGTCCCTCAGGAACTTCCTCGCAAAGATGGCTCGGATTCGCTGGCGTCCCAGACCCCAGGCCAGGTTGAGCTCTCCGCTCCACCTGTCACCAAGCTCAGCAGCTCGCCCAGCTCATCCGGTACACTCAAGCGGCCCACTAGCCTCAGCCGCCATGCTAGTGCCGCTGGCATCCCACTCGCCTCCCCAAACCACTGGAGCGCCACCAGGAGCCACAAACCGGTGGGCCACAGCCCCCTGGACAGCGGAGAGGGACCCTTCATCGAGCCAGAGGACATCTCGCAGCTCCTGGCCGACGTGGGGCAGTTTGCAGAGCGGCTTGAGAAGCTGCGGGACGTGGTGCTGGCTGACGGTAAGTCCTTAATTCAACAATGCAGTGGTGTGTAAACAAAGAGTCACTCGTAGGAAACTACCAGAATGCTCTGTGTGTAACTATCCCATGTAGATGACCAGCAGGCTCCAGGTAGTGCAGACACCAGCAGCTCCAGGGCCTTGAAGAGTCTCTGCCTGAGGCTTCTACAACCTGCTTGAATGATCTGGAGTCATCCCCAGAGATCCACAATATGGCCTGTGTTTCCTCCATGAGGCAGCTGAACAAATGCAGAAACTGTAACAAAGCCAGTTAAAAAAGGGAGGAGAGAAAGATCCTTGAGGGACTCGAGCAAGAAGAAAGAAACCCCTGGGGCACTCTGGGATGGGAGGCGAGCGGGACATCTGGGGGACCAAGATAGAGATCCAAAAAGAAAGGCAGTCCGGGAGACTAGAGTAAGAAAGGCGAGTTAAGAAGGACCCCAGGGGGACTCTAGCAAGCAAACCAAGATAAAACAGGGACACCTGGGGGACATTAGCAAGGGGATTCAGAGAGAGAGCAATTTGGGGACTCTAAGAGAGATGTAAGAGGAAATGCACCCCAGGAGACTCTAGTAAGAAAGGCGAGTTAAGAGGGACCCCAGGGGGACTCTAGCAAACGAAGCAAGATGAAGGGGACCCCTGGGGCACTCTAGAGAGCTGGACCCCAGGGGGACTTCACAAGATATTCAAGATGAAAGGCAGCCCAGGAGACTCTAGTAAGAAAGGTGAGTTAAGAGGGACCCCCGGAAGACTCTAGCAAGCGAAGCAAGATGAAAGGGATCCCCTGGGGCAATCTGGGAAGAGAGGAGAGCTGGACCCGAGGGGGACTTCACAAGAGATGCAAGATGAAAGGCACCCCACGAAACTCTAGTTTATTTATTTTATTTTATTTAGTGCATTTTTATAAAGCGCGGACATTACCCGAATGTGTCAGAGCGCTGTACAATAGAACCAGTTACGTTACAAGAGAACAGTGGAAACACAATACAACATTACAAACTAAAAATTAAGAAATGCACCCCAGAAGACTCTAGTAAGAAAGGCGAGTTAAGATGGACCCCAGGGGGACTCTAGCAAATGAAGCAAGATGAAAGGGACCCCTGGGGCACTCTAGAGAGCTGGACCCCAGGGTGACTTCACAAGATATTCAAGATGAAAGGCAGCCCAGGAGACTCTAGTAAGAAAGGCGAGTTAAGAGGGACCCCGGGGGGACTAGCAAACGAAGCAAGATGAAAGGGACCCCTGGGGGACGCTCGCAAAGAAACTAATAGAGACATCTGGGGGGACTCAGTGTGAGATTTACAATGAAGGGTACCCGGGGATACTCGTGCTAGAAAGGGCAGTTAAGAGGGATCCCTGGGGTACTCTAGCAAGAGAAGAAAGAAGAAAGCGACTAAAAGTGGAATCTTTCAAGGACTTTGATACAAAAGGGCCACTGGGGGGGTTCTATCATGACAGGGGAGTTGAGGGGTGTCCTGAAGACCCTACCAAGAGAAGCAACAAGAAAGGGAGCCTGGGGGAAGCCAGCAAAGGAGTTGAGACATGGCGGATCTAGGGCGATTGCAGCAAGTGAGACAAGAAGAAAGGTGCCCCAGGTGGGCTCTAGCAAGGGAACCTAGTAGAAGACACCTGAGGAGGACACTAGCAGGACAAACAAGCAAGGAAACAGCGGGTGATTGTCATAAGAGAGGGTAGTTGAGAAGGACCCCCGAGGACTCCAGCTAGAGACGCACGGATAAAGGGACTCCCGGGGACTCTAACAAGAGAGACAAGAAGAAGGGGCACCCTGGGGGATTCTCACAACAGAGAAGACTTGAGAGGGACCCCTGGGGACTTTACAGAGAGACACAAATAAAGTAACACCTTATGAAATGGAGGGGAGAGTGAAACACTAGGGGGCAGCAGCAAGAGAAACAAGATGAAAGGGAACACTGGATGAGTCGTAGCAGTGGGTGTTTGTGTTGTAGGTGTGGGCGTTGCTGTGTGGTAGCAGTGAGTGTTGCTGTGTGGTAGCAGTGGGTGTGGACGTGCTGGCCCTACTGCATGTTGCTTGACTGTAGCAGTGCCCTCTGCTGCGTTGTAACATCATGTTGCTGAAGCAGTGTGTCTTGCTGCAGTGTTACAGGGACATTGCTTGGTTGTTTGTAGGTGACCGCAGAGGCTTGCTGCACAGCTGTAGGTGGCCCCATGTCACGTGCAGCAGCCTCGACTTCTAGCCAGCAGGACTTTGCAGCCTGGGATGAGAAGAAGAGAGTTGGAGCTTCTCAGAGTTCTGGATTTTCCTGTTTTGACCGCTTTGCTGTTTAGGTGGTTGGGGGAATGTGCGTGAAGGGCCTGGTGTGTGGTGCAGGCCAGTTTGTAAATACACCTACCCTCTATGGGAAGCCAGTTGAGGGATTTGAGGGTAGGTGTGATGTGTTTGAGTCTTTTCACACCAGTTATGAGTCGAGCTGCCATGTTAAGGACTGACCTTAGTGGGGCTCGGGCGCTTTTGGCGTCCCTGTGAGGATGGCGTTCCCGTAGTCCAGTTTAAAGAGGACCAGGGATTGTACTATTGTCTTGAAATCATCCTGGGGAATGAAAGGTTTACATTTCTTGAGGTGTTTTAGTGAGTAAAGCGCACCTTTTGCAGAGTTTAATGTGGTTCTTCCTGAGGTGGCTGGGAGTTAAGATTTGCACCGGGTTGTTGCCGTAAGTCCGGCCGGCTCAGGCTGGCCTCCATCACATGGGGCTCGGTGCTGCAACAAGCTGGGTGCCCAGGAATGTGTCGGAGGCGGGGGAGGGCGTCCACAGAAGTGTAACCACAGAGGAAGGCTCCTGTACAATAACATCACTTCCTGTCACTTATTTCCGTCAGCAGGCTTCCTGTTTACCCGGCTGTGGTCTGGTGACAGTTGGTGGGAGAATTCAGAGCTCCATCTGAACCGACAGCCACACCAAGGTTTACTGGTGCAGGCCCTGGGGAGACACTCTACACCCCCCGCCAATAGTGGTATAGCCCAGCCACTCACTGGCCTAGTGGGCCACACTGATGTAGGAAGCTGGTTCTGTATATACTATACCAAAATGAGGTATACTGTGCACAGAGTCCAGTGGAAACCCAAAGGTAGGCAGAGGTAAAAGTGGATAACACCTTACTCTCTATTTGTGGTAGTGTGGGCGAGCAGTAAGGCTTGATCAGAGGGTCGTGTTACGCAATTATTGTACATACTCAGTCAGCAAATGATGCCACAGGCTCAAACACTGAACTTAGACCAATTTGTTTTTTATAAAAATATTAAGTTATTTTATCTCTAGAACCAAGCCAAGCCTGGCACAGGTAACTTGGGTATGGTGGCTCAGTGGACTAATGCTTCCACTGCAGGGGCCTGTGTTCGACCTCATGGCCACAGGTTCAAATCCCGGCGGGTCCACTCAGCCTTTCATCCATCTGAGGTCGATAAAATGAGTACCATTGAGTTGGGTAACAGGAAACATCTGTTATTCAGCGCCAAGAGACCTCCGGGTGAACGTGCGCTTTACAAATACACATGTTATGTTATCAAGGGAGCAGACAGGCTCCTGCGCAGCAGTGACACCCAGTGGACATGCACAGTACAGCAGCGCTGAGGTCAGCAAGGTGGCAGACAGGCTCCTGTGCAGCAGTGACACCCAGTGGACATGCACAGTACAGCAGCGCTGAGGTCAGCAAGGTGGCAGACAGGCTCCTGTGCAGCAGTGACACCCAGTGGACATGCACAGTACAGCAGCGCTGAGGTCATCAAGGGAGCAGACAGGCTCCTGTGCAGCAGTGACACCCAGTGGACATGCACAGTACAGCAGCGCTGAGGTCAGCAAGGTGGCAGACAGGCTCCAGTGCAGCAGTGACACCCAGTGGACATGCACAGTACAGCAGCAATGAGGCCATCAAGGGAGCAGACAGGCTCCTGTGCAGCAGTGACACCCAGTGGACATGCACAGTACAGCAGCGCTGAAGTCATCAAGAGAGCAGACAGGCTCCAGTGCAGTAGTGACACCCAGTGGACATGCACAGTACAGCAGCGCTGAGGTCATCAAGGGAGCAGACAGGGTCCTCCTGTGCAGCAGTGACACCCAGTGGACATGCACAGTACAGCAGCACTGAAGTCATCAAGGTGACAGACAGGCTCCAGTGCAGCAGTGACACCCAGTGGACAGGCACAGTACAGCAGCGCTGAGGTCATCAAGGGAGCAGGCACCCAGTGAACATGCACAGTACAGGAGCGCTGAGGTCAAGAGAGCAGACAGGCTCCTGTGCAGCAGTGACAACCAGTGGACATGCACAGTACAGCAGCGCTGAGGTCATCAAGGGAGCAGACACCCAGTGGACATGCACAGTACAGCAGCGCTGAGGTCATCAAGGGGGCAGACAGACTCCTGTGCAGCAGTGACACCCAGTGGACATGCACAGTACAGCAGCGCTGAGGTCATCAAGGGAGCAGGCAGGCTCCTACGCAGCAGTGACACCCAGTGGACATGCACAGTACAGCAGCGCTGAGATCATCAAGGGAGCAGACAGGCTCCTGTGCAGCAGTGACACCCAGTGGACATGCACAGTACAGCAGCAATGAGGTCATCAAGGGAGCAGACAGGCTCCTGTGCAGCAGTGACACCCAGTGGACATGCACAGTACAGCAGCGCTGAGGTCATCAAGGGAGCAGACAGGCTCCTGTGCAGCAGTGACACCCAGTGGACGTGCACAGTACAGCAGCGCTGAGGTCATCAAGGGAGCAGACAGGCTCCTGTGCAGCAGTGACACCCAGTGGACGTGCACAGTACAGCAGCGCTGAGGTAATCAAGGGAGCAGACAGGCTCCTGCGCAGCAGTGACACCCAGTGGACATGCACAGTACAGCAGCGCTGAGATCAAGAGAGCAGACAGGCTCCTGTGCAGCAGTGACACCCAGTGGACATGCACAGTACAGCAGCAATGAGGTCATCAAGGGAGCAGACAGGCTCCTGTGCAGCAGTGACACCCAGTGGACATGCACAGTACAGCAGCGCTGAGGTCATCAAGGGAGCAGACAGGCTCCTGTGCAGCAGTGACACCCAGTGGACATGCACAGTACAGCACCGCTGAGGTCATCAAGGGAGCAGACAGGCTCCTGTGCAGCAGTGACACCCAGTGGACATGCACAGTACAGCAGCGCTGAGGTCATCAAGGGAGCAGACAGGGTCCTCCTGTGCAGCAGTGACACCCAGTGGACATGCACAGTACAGCAGCGCTGAGGTCATCAAGGGAGCAGGCACCCAGTGAACATGCACAGTACAGGAGCGCTGAGGTCAAGAGAGCAGACAGGCTCCTGTGCAGCAGTGACAACCAGTGGACATGCACAGTACAGCAGCGCTGAGGTCATCAAGGGAGCAGACACCCAGTGGACATGCACAGTACAGCAGCGCTGAGGTCATCAAGGGGGCAGACAGACTCCTGTGCAGCAGTGACACCCAGTGGACATGCACAGTACAGCAGCGCTGAGGTCATCAAGGGAGCAGGCAGGCTCCTACGCAGCAGTGACACCCAGTGGAAATGCACAGTACAGCAGCGCTGAGGTCATCAAGGGAGCAGACAGGCTCCTGCGCAGCAGTGACACCCAGTGGACATGCACAGTACAGCAGCGCTGAGGTCATCAAGGGAGCAGACAGGCTCCTGTGCAGCAGTGACACCCAGTGGACATGCACAGTACAGCAGCGCTGAGGTCATCAAGGGAGCAGACAGGCTCCTGCGCAGCAGTGACACCCAGCAGCGATTCACGTACACACGCACCACAACATCTGGAATTTGTCATGTCTGTAATACATGCGCTGCCACAATTCTTGCCGTAAACCCTGTGCGATGTGTGCTGCTGGGAAGTGTCTCTGCTCCTTGTGTGTTTTGTGTAGGCCGGTGAGCTGTGTGCAGTCCGTGTGTTGTTGGTGCGTGATGCGCCATCCTCTGCATGGCTCGGCTCTGAGAACCTATACGGGGGTCTTGGAAATGTCCACCCGGCAGGCATTCATCAGAGACCACCGGTGCAGTATCATTCACCCACCCACGAATCACTGCACACACTGTCCAGTGCCCTCCCATCCAACCATGCATCACTGCACACACTGTCCAGTGCCCTCTCATCCACCCAGACATCACTGCACACACTTTCCAGTGCCCTCTCATCCAAACATGCATCACTGCACACACTGTCCAATGCTCTTATCCACCAAGACATCACTGCACACACTGTCGTGCCCTCCCATCCAACCAGACATCACTTCACACACTGTCCAGTGCCCTCTCATCCAACCACGCATCACTGCACACAGTCCAGTGCCCTCTCATCCACCCAGGCATCACTGCACACACTGTCCAGTGCCCTTTCATCCAACCACGCATTATTGCACACATTGTCCAATGCTCTTATCCACCAAGACATCACTGCACACACTGTCGTGCCCTCCCATCCAACCAGACATCACTTCACACACTGTCCAGTGCCCTCCCATCCAACCACGCATCACTGCACACGCTGTCCAGTGGAGTCTCATTCACCCACCCACACTGCCAAGTTCCCGCTCCTCCACCCAGACATCACTGCACACACTGTCCAGTGCCCTCTCATCCACCCACACATCACTGCACACACTGTCCAGTGCATTCTCATCCACCCAGATATCACTACACACACTGTCCAGTGCTCTCATCCACTCAGACATCACTGCACATACTGTCCAGTGCCCTCGCATCCACCCAAACATCACTGCACACACTGTCCAGTGCCCTCTCATCCACCCACACATCACTGCACACACTGTCCAGTGCCCTCGCATCCACCCAAACATCACTGCACACACTGTAGAGTGCCCTCATGCACCCAAACATCACTGCACACACACTGTCCAGTGCCCTCTCATCCACCCACGAATCACTGCACACACTGTCCAGTGCCCTCTCATCCACCCAAACATCACTGCACACACTGTCCAGTGCCCTCTCATCCACCCACACATCACTGCACACACACTGTCCAGTGCCCTCTCATCCACCCACACATCACTGCACACACTGTCCAGTGCCCTCTCATCCACCCAAACATCACTGCACACACTGTCCAGTGCCCTCTCATCCACCCAAACATCACTGCACACACTGTCCAGTGCCCTCTCATCCACCCACACATCACTGCACACACACTGTCCAGTGCCCTCTCATCCACCCACACATCACTGCACACACTGTCCAGTGCCCTCTCATCCACCCAAACATCACTGCACACACTGTCCAGTGCCCTCTCATCCACCCACACATCACTGCACACACACTGTCCAGTGCCCTATCATCCACCCACACATCACTGCACACACTGTCCAGTGCCCTCGCATCCACCCAAACATCACTGCACACACTGTCCAGTGCCCTCTCATCCACCCACACATCACTGCACACACTGTCCAGTGCCCTCGCATCCACCCAAACATCACTGCACACACTGTAGAGTGCCCTCATGCACCCAAACATCACTGCACACACACTGTCCAGTGCCCTCTCATCCACCCACGAATCACTGCACACACTGTCCAGTGCCCTCTCATCCACCCACACATCACTGCACACACTGTCCAGTGCCCTCTCATCCACCCACACATCACTGCACACACACTGTCCAGTGCCCTCTCATCCACCCACGAATCACTGCACACACTGTCCAGTGCCCTCTCATCCACCCACGAATCACTGCACACACTGTCCAGTGCCCTCTCATCCACCCACGAATCACTGCACACACTGTCTAGTGCCCTCATCCACCCAGCATCACTGCACACACCATGCAGCACAATCTCTCATATTCATCACTGATCTCATACAGCCAATGGGGTCTCACACACCACCCATCATTGGCCTCAGACATGTGGGGGTCTCACTTACTCCCCGTCACTGGCCTCAGACACTTCAACAGTCTCACCCACTGCCCACATCAGTGGCCCCAGACACTGCTGCACGGTTTCACCCATTCCTATAATTGACCCAGTGCATTGGTCTTGTTTGGAGGTGATTGTTTCCGGTAGCTGGGTTTGAATAGTTTTGTTTTCTAGCTGTGTTTTCAGAGGAGTTGTTATGTTACTTCTCTGGCTGCATTTGTAGGTGGACATCTGTGTACCTTGTGGTCCCATTGTCTGGTTGCGTTGCTGCACTGGCTGTCTTTGGGGGTGAGTGTGTATACTTGGTTGTGTCTACTGATTGTGTTGATGTACCGGTTGTGTCTACTGGTTGTGTTGGTGTACTGGCTGTGTCAACTGGTTGTGTTGGTGTACCGGTTGGGTCTACTGCTGGATATAAATGCTGTGTTTATTTATTGTTTTGTGACACTGTTTGTGTGCACATATGAGCGGCTGTGCTGCCAGGTGAGAGTCAGTCTTGTGTGTTTCGATCTCGGGTTGTTTTTGCAGGTGAGTGGATGAAATAGCTGCAGGTTGAATGGCTGTGCCTTCTGGTTGTGTTGGCTGATGTGCTATGTGTGGGAGTACTTGTATAGTGTAGTTCATGGTGGTTTAGCTGCATATGTAGATGAGTGTGCACCTTGTAACTGTATTTATTGATAGTTGGGGTGCACCAGCTTTGTTTGCAGGTGATCAGTTGGTTTCTTTCACTGGCTGTGTCTGCAGGTTATCTGTGTGCATTAAAGTTGTGTTTGCTGGTTGTTTGAGTTGGTTTCCTTCACTGGCTGTGTCTGTAGATTATCTGTGTGCATTAAAGTTGTGTTTGCTGGTTGTTTGAGTTGGTTTCTTTCTCTGACTGTGTCTGTAGATTACCTGTGTGCATTAAAGTTGTGTTTGCTGGTTGTTTGGGTTGGTTTCTTTCTCTGGCTGTGTCTGTAGATTACCTGTGTGCATTAACGTTGTGTTTGCTGGTTGTTGGGTTGGTGTCTTTCTCTGGCTGTGTCTGTAGATTACCTGTGTGCATTAAAGTTGTGTTTGCTCGTTGTTTGGGTTGGTTTCTGTCTCTGGCTGTGTCTGTAGATTATCTGTGTGCATTAATGTTGTGTTTGCTGGTTGTTTGGGTTGGTTTCTTTCTCTGGCTGTGTCTGTAGATTATCTGTGTGCATTAACGTTGTGTTTGCTGGTTGTTTGGGTTGGTTTCTTTCACTGGCTGTGTCTGTAGATTATCTGTGTGCAATTAAAGTTGTGTTTGCTGGTTGTTTGGGTTGGTTTCTTTCACTGGCTGTGTCTGTAGATTATCTGTGTGCATTAAAGTTGTGTTTGCTGGTTGTTTGGGTTGGTTTCTTTCTCTGGCTGTGTCTGTAGATTATCTGTGTGCATTTATGTTGTGTTTGCTGGTTGTTTGGGTTGGTGTTTTTCACTGGCTGTGTCTGTAGATTATCTGTGTGCATTAAAGTTGTGTTTGCTGGTTGTTTGGGTTGGTTCTGGCTGTGTCTGTAGATTATCTGTGTGAATTAAAGTTGGGTTTGCTGGTTGTTTGGGTTGGTTTCTTTCTCTGGCTGTGTCTGTAGATTACCTGTGTGCATTAACGTTGTGTTTGCTGGTTGTTTGGGTTGGTTTCTTTCTCTGGCTGTGTTTGTAGATTACCTGTGTGCCTTAAAGTTGTGTTTGCTGGTTGTTTGGATTGGTTTCTTTCACTGGCTGTGTCTATAGATTATCTTTGTGCATTAAAGTTGTGTTTGCTGGTTGTTTGGGTTGGTTTCTTTCTCTGGCTGTGTCTGTAGATTATCTGTATGCATTAATGTTGTGTTTGCTGGTTGTTTGGGTTGGTTTCTTTCTCTGGCTGTGTCTGCAGATTATCTGTGTGCATTAACGTTGTGTTTGCTGGTTGTTTGGGTTGGTTTCTTTCACTGGCTGTGTCTGTAGATTATCTGTGAATTTGCACAAAACACAGATGATGGACAGAATGTAGAACAATGTCATACATTCACCCCAGTACAAGAATCTGGGCCTAAATCCATCGTTTTTTTGCACTCCACACCACCCTGGGTTAGATTCAAGATTCAAGATTCAAAAGTGCTTTATTCGAGTATTACTCATAAAAGCAGACATACAAACACATAATAAAATACAATTAAATTTCAAAGATCGAATATGACATAAGCACATTGAAGATAAAAGAAAAATACAATACATTTCAGCATATTTCATACAATCACAGGTGCAAAGTTCATTTGATAAAAATCAGGTTAAAAAACAATCCAATATCACTATTAAAAATCAGTAAAATTCATAAAATTATTCATCCGAAAAGACACCTCGCGTGGGAACAGAACAGAGAATAGATAATCTAGCAGTCTCTGTTCAACTAAGCAGAGAGTAGTTACCCTACTAGCAATCTCTGCCTAATTACCCACGCCCACCCCAAGTACTTTGCAGTCGCTATTATAATCCAGGTTAGGGAGGTAGATTTTACAATGCGCAAGGCTACCATACTACTTTTAGTACCCAGATTTCTACACATAGGAGCCAACCAAACACGTCTGGGAGCGGAATATACATGACAGGAGAACAAGAAATGACCTAGCGTTTCCTTTCCTTCCCCACATACTGGGCAAGTAGCTGGACCTCCATCTCTCCACTTTGATGTTAAGTTGCGTAGAGGTAGAGAACCAGCCCTCATTTGGAAAAACAGTTTCCTATCCATGGGTTTCATTATAAAATCCCAGTACATTTCATACGTAGGAAACAGCTTGACTTCTAGGAAAGCAATAGTCATAGACCCATGGTTAGTACTAAGCAAACTCCTGTTTTCAACCCGTTCCCAGAAAAGATTTTTTATGAATAACTTAGATGGGAAAGATGATCCGGCTGGGTCGGACCAGAGTTTGTTTAGTCCTAGTTCACATAATGCTGATTTTAGTGATTTAAACCAACTGATTTTGTTAAATCGGTCCGCTTTGATAACATCAGCAAACCCTTCTGCATAATGTGACAACTCAGGAGTGGTCCAGATTCTGCGCCAATATAATATCGGACGAAGTTTACACATTGCCGAGATTTCTTTCCTGCCAAGGTCATATCTGAGAGGCAAAAGGGGACTGCTCTGTGGGGTGCCTGTAAGTTTCCGAAGGAAGTTATTTTCCGATATCTGTAACTCCTGGAGATTCTCTTGCCCCCACAATTCAGCCCCATACAATGCTGACCCTATTGCCTTAGCCTCGTATATGATCAAGGGAGGTTTAATTGATTTGGTCAATGATTTACTGTGCTCCTTAATGATGGTACCAGCCAATTGCTTATGTCTTAATACTGCAATGTTTAAATGTTGGTTCCATCTATTGTCATTAGAAATGTGAATCCCCAGGTAAGTAAAAGAATTTACTACTTCAAGGTAACGCCCACTCATGGATATTTTAGATTTAAAATTTCTATAAGGATTAAAAACCATGAGTTTTGTTTTAGCTGCGTTTACCTCCAAGCCGTGGTCACTACAAAACTTGTCAAAAATTACCAGTGCCTTTTGCAGGCCACTGGGGGATTTCGATAAAATTAAGGTGTCGTCGGCGAACATTAAAATAGGAACTTTTACACCTGCGAGAGAAGGAGCATCCACATTCTGAGATTGCATACGGGAAACAATGCCGTTAATAAAAAGGGTAAATAGTGTTGGTGCCATTGAACAACCCTGTCGAACCCCACGCTCAACAGGGAAGTCGACAGTGTTATTTCCATAGCCACCCCATTGGATTTTAGCGTAAGTACCCTCATGGAGTCTTATGATCAGGGTCAGCAGGGTCATTGGGACCCCCAGAGCTGCCAGCACCTCCCACAATTTTGCCCTAGGCACCAGGTCGAATGCAGCCCGTAGGTCAACGAATGCTGCGTAAAGACTACCTCCACCCAGTACCACGGTCCTCCACTGGATCAATTGGAAACGGAAGACCTGGTCCACAGTGCTGGTTGCTCTACGAAACCCAGCCTGAAAAGGAGATAGAACATTCTGCTCCTCTGCCCAATCAAGCAAATTGTTAATAATTACGCGCCCTACAACCTTTTGAACAGTGTCAATTAAGCTGATAGGGCGGTAATTACAAGGTTGGGCACGATCTCCCTTTTTAAATACCGGAATAATGACAGCACCCCGCCAGGATACCGGGATTTCAGCACCCCTGGCAATGTGATTTAATAATAAGCAGATGTATTTGCTCCACCTATCGGTGTCGTTTAAGAAAACATCCGCGGGGACTCCGTCAATGCCCGGTGCTCGGCCACTGTGAACAGATTTCAGGGCAAACAGCACTTCACTCTGAGCAAAGGTGTCATCAGCTGCGAACAGATAAGTAGGGCAGGAACTGTTACCGAATTGGACCCTAGAAGAGTACTGTTCGCTAAAAAATTTGACCCATGCGTCATGGGAAACATTGTTATTGGGAGTTTCTGGAGACCTTTCATGACCCCATTTGACAATGTGCCAAAATAGTCTAGAGTGTTTGCGATCACTTGCACATTTCAACTTCTGCCAGTGGGCTTCGTCCCATTCTCTTTTTGCCCTAGCAATACAATTTTTATAGTGCTTCCTAGCAGATCGGATCTCGCCCAGGTTGTTGCTCTTAATGGCAACTCCTAGGTTGGATCTTGCCGCCCTACAGTCATGATTATACCATTTTGCAGCTTTATATGAACAGACCCTCTTATTATGTACAGGTTTTATGAAGTAACTTTTAACTTCATTAAAGAGAGTCGTGTGTGCTTTAGTTATGTCTTCATATCCCTGTGAGGTCCCAGCTACGCTCTCCAAGGCCGCAATGGCCTTGTCTGTCGCAGCACCTATTTTTTCGAGGACCTGCTGGTCTGTCCTAACACCTGACCACCTTAGCCTGCGCATATCGTTAGTTGGAACAATCGTCGGGAGCAAAGGTTGGACACTAGGGGTTGGTGCTATTACTTTAAACGACCACCAATTGTGAGAGACACATAAGGGGTCATGGTCGCTGTCTGGCCTTGCTGTTACCACCATGTCACTAACAGATGACCATATAGATATGCTGCAGATGACATAATCAATGCGACTTTTGTTTCGCCCGTTGTTAAAAGTCATAGCAGGGACTCGATCTAACTTGGTTCGACCATTCAAGGCTCGGAGCCCGTACTCCAGGCACATTGCATTTAAGCCTAGTATGTCAGCCGTCCAGCGAGTTATCGGAGGAGTGTCTAGTGTGGGGATATCCCATAGCTTATCTTCCTCTACCCCAAGAGGGGAGTCACCAGTGATAAGAGGTTCAAAAGTGCGATTTAAATCGCCTGCAATTAAGATGTTTTTCCCTGCAGAGTGTATCTCTAGAAGATTTAAGAGACTCAAAAGAACCTCAGATTTACCTTTATTTCCGCCTCTAGCGTAGATGTTATAAATATCTATAGAGAAGGGTAGATCACTAGTGAGTCTGATGAGCTGGATATCTTTTTGGTCAAGCTCCACACATTTTACAACAGTTTTTAAAGACTGCCTGATCCATATAGTAAGACCCCCCATCGGACGCCCTTTGGGGCCCTTAGAAGCCGGAACATGGAAATTTATGTACCCCAAAGCAAAAACAGGGTCACACGCCCAAGTCTCTTGAAAGATGCAAAGATCGTACTTGTTAATAAATCCAAACCAGTCAGCACATTCCAACTTGGAACATAGTCCAGCCACGTTCCAAGACAAAAGATTCCCCGTGTTAGTTATCATGACAGAGCTAGGGCTTATAATAGTTTCATGCATCATCTTTCCACCAATATTATTACAATTAATATTTTCATTGGATGGGCCTGCTGGATCCTCAAAAGGGGACCCCTTAGTTCGATCTTTAGTTAAGTAGCTAGCCTCTCCGATAATGCTTTCATCACAGACAATCAATGGCATAGAGTTACAAATGGGTGGTTGTCAGTCACAAGCATTCAAGTTTGATAATGCAGAGAAACGATTTTCCAACCCCAAGCCCCAGTCCACCGAGGCAACATCCTTCCTCCCCCTCTTGGTCACAATGTTCCATTTGGTTCTCAAGATACTTGAATTCGGACCACTTCCCTTCCTTGGGTAGAAGAAGTCCAGAGTCAGTGGAACTATTGAAGTTGTTCTCCGCTGTGGTGGTAAAATGTTGGGCAAGATATTAGGCAAAACCCCAGGGTCCGAAAAATGAAGGACAACACACTCCCCCTTGAACTTTTTGACCCTGTCCCCAATCCACTGAACCCTTCTCGCATTTACGAGCTCTTCCAAGAGTTGCTGCTTTCCCCATGGAGAAATTACCATGTTGTTGGTCAGCCATGATAAAGATTTATTTATTAAGGAAGATGTTGTTTCGTGTTCTCCTTGGGCCAAGGGAGGGACATTAGCAAGGACAAGTACCAATGGGGAAGCTTCAACTACAAGCTCAAAAGTCCCTTTCTCAGTGATTGGGTCAACTACAGCGGAAACTGGAATCGGAACATTAGGAGCATCACCAGGGATGTTAATCTTGGGTGCCATTGGAAGATTTGATACAGGGTTAGGGATAAATCCACTATTAACTACAGTGGCTGGTTTGCTCAAAGTAGACTCAATCCTAGAAAAAACAATTTCCGGGAGTTTACCAACTTCGCCCAAGGTTTTTTCTAGTAAACCTTCTAATCGGTTAACCTCAGAGGTTAACTTATCTATTTTACTGACCAGAGGTTTAACTGCACCTTTAATTTTTGTTTCCATCAATGACAGTAGTTTGTTAAATTGGGCATTTGAAAGTGTAACGTAAGCCTCACTAGACAGATCAGCCTCCTCTTCCTCTGAAGATTTGCTCGGAAGGTTTGCTACTTTATTTTTGGCTGACCTTAAGCCCTCCCGTTTTGTCGTAGCCTTTTGGTTTTCCCCATTAATCCTTGGGACTAAAATGGGTGCTGCAGGGGAGATAGGGGACTCATTACTAGTGGATATCTCTATTAAAGCTTCATTAACACTAATGTCTTCAATACCAGCGACAATACCACTAGGCTGGATAATGATAGTATCAGGAAGAGAATCAAGTGTTTCACCATTTGAACTACTATTTGTCTGGAACGCAAAAGGATCATCTGACTCAATATCAATGAGGGGAGATTGGGTAGGTGAATCTATTCCCAAGGAAGATCTCCTGTCACTATTGATTCTTTCTACAACATGTACAAGATAGTTGTCAATAGTGTTATTAGGAGTCGCTTGCTTTTTCGGAGGCATAATTCTCCTAGCACAACAGATACAATTGGATGCACAAAATAATAGACGCCAAAATGAGCTACAAACTGTAACTAAGTATATATCACATAAAACGAAGTAACCGGGCCCAACCCAACCTTGGCCAACCTCGGACGGCCTCAGACGGCCCGCCCTTTGTCCGGGTTTCGTCCGGCGCGTCCCACGCGCGTCCCGCGATGCGGGAGGAGTGTCGCGATTTTAAATGCCTCCTAGCGCCTTGTGGGCATGCGCAGAATAGAGGCTCCTGGGAGATGTAGTCTCCGTTCCCCCTCTCGGCGGCCGCGCCTGATCCCAAATGGCGGCGGCAGCGGGGGAAACGGCAGCGGGAGTCACAGGCAGGAGTCAGGGCACAAGACAAGGTGAGCAACACCAAAACGCCAAGGTCTGTAGGTAATTATGGCAACCCGCTCAGCCGGAGGAGTGTCGCGATTTTAAATGCCTCCTAGCGCCTTGTGGGCATGCGCAGAATAGAGGCTCCTGGGAGATGTAGTCTCCGTTCCCCCTCTCGGCGGCCGCGCCTGATCCCAAATGGCGGCGGCAGCGGGGGAAACGGCAGCGGGAGTCACAGGCAGGAGTCAGGGCACAAGACAAGGTGAGCAACACCAAAACGCCAAGGTCTGTAGGTAATTATGGCAACCCGCTCAGCCGGAGGAGTGTCGCGATTTTAAATGCCTCCTAGCGCCTTGTGGGCATGCGCAGAATAGAGGCTCCTGGGAGATGTAGTCTCCGTTCCCCCTCTCGGCGGCCGCGCCTGATCCCAAATGGCGGCGGCAGCGGGGGAAACGGCAGCGGGAGTCACAGGCAGGAGTCAGGGCACAAGACAAGGTGAGCAACACCAAAACGCCAAGGTCTGTAGGTAATTATGGCAACCCGCTCAGCCGGAGGAGTGCCGCGATTTTAAATGCCTCCTAGCGCCTTGTGGGCATGCGCAGAATAGAGGCTCCTGGGAGATGTAGTCTCCGTTCCCCCTCTCGGCGGCCGCGCCTGATCCCAAATGGCGGCGGCAGCGGGGGAAACGGCAGCGGGAGTCACAGGCAGGAGTCAGGGCACAAGACAAGGTGAGCAACACCAAAACGCCAAGGTCTGTAGGTAATTATGGCAACTGGCTATATGCAAATCAGCTCTGACCCTGTGCCTCATGGGAACAGTCCAGTCCGAACTACCAAGCCATGTCTTTCCCAGACCGGAATCAAGCATCCAAGGACCGGTTTCTGGCTATCAGCCTTCATCAGCCTGGATAGCTTGATGAGCTGTAGATTATCTGTGTGCATTAAAGTTGTGTTTGCTGGTTGTTTGGGTTGGTTTCTTTCTCTGGCTGTGTCTGTAGATTATCTGTGTGCATTTATGTTGTGTTTGCTGGTTGTTTGGGTTGGTTTCTTTCACTGGCTGTGTCTGTAGATTATCTGCGTGCATTAATGTTGTGTTTGCTGGTTGTTTGGGTTGGTTTCTTTCACTGGCTGTGTCTGTAGATTATCTGTGTGCATTAACGTTGAGTTTGCTGGTTGTTTGGGTTGGTTTCTTTCACTGGCTGTGTCTGTAGATTATCTGTGTGCAATAAAGTTGTGTTTGCTGGTTGTTTGGGTTGGTGGTTTTCTCTGGCTGTGTCTGTAGATTATCTGTGTTCATTAAAGTTTCGTTTGCTGGTTGTTTGGGTTGGTTTCTTTCTCTGGCTGTGTCTGTAGATTATCTGTGTGCATTAAAGTTGTGTTTTCGCTGGTTGGGTTGTTTGGGTTGGTTCTGGCTGTGTCTGTAGATTATCTGTGTGCATTAAAGTTGTTTGCTGGTTGTTTGGGTTGGTGTTTTTCTCTGGCTGTGTCTGTAGATTATCTGTGTGCATTAAAGTTTCGTTTGCTGGTTGTTTGGGGTGGTTTCTTTCTCTGACTGTGTCTGTAGATTATCTGTGTGCATTAAAGTTTCGTTTGCTGGTTGTTTGGGTTGTTTTTTTTCACTGGCTGTGTCTGTAGATTATCTGTGTGCATTAAAGTTGTCTTTGCTGGTTAGGTTGTTTGGGTTGGTTCTGGCTGTGTCTGTAGATTATCTGTGTGCATTAAAGTTGTGTTTGCTGGTTGTTTGGGTTGGTTTCTTTGACTGGCTGCGTCTGTAGGTTATCTATGTGCATCAAAGTTGTGTTTGCTGATTGTTTGGGTTGGTTTCATTCACTGGATGTCTGTAGATTATCTGTGTGCATTAAAGTTGTGTTTGCTGGTTGTTTGGGTTGGTGGTTTTCTCTGGCTGTGTCTGTAGATTATCTGTGTTCATTAAAGTTTCGTTTGCTGGTTGTTTGGGTTGGTTTCGTTCTCTGGCTGTGTCTGTAGATTATCTGTGTGCATTAAAGTTTTGTTTGCTGGTTGTTTGGGTTTTTCTTTTACTGGCTGTGTCTGTAGATTATCTGTGTGCATTAAAGTTGTGTTTTCGCTAGTTGGGTTGTTTGGGTTGGGTCTGGCTGTGTCTGTAGAGTATCTGTGTGCATTAAAGTTGTTTGCTGGTTGTCTGGGTTGGTGTTTTTCTCTGGCTGTGTCTGTAGATTATCTGTGTGCATTAAAGTTTCGTTTGCTGGTTGTTTCGGGTGGTTTCTTTCTCTGACTGTGTCTGTAGATTATCTGTGTGCATTAAAGTTTCGTTTGCTGGTTGTTTGGGTTGTTTTTCTTCACTGGCTGTGTCTGTAGATTAGCTGTGTGCATTAAAGTTGTCTTTGCTGGTTAGGTTGTTTGGGTTGGTTCTGGCTGTGTCTGTAGATTATCTGTGTGCATCAAAGTTGTTTGCTGGTTGTTTGGGTTGGTGTTTTTCTCTGGCTGTGTCTGTAGATTATCTGTGTGCATTAAAGTTTCGTTTGCAGGTTGTTTGGGTTGGTTTCTTTCTCTGACTGTGTCTGTAGATTATCTGTGTGCATTAAAGTTGTGTTTGCTGGTTGTTTGGGTTAGTGTTTTTCTCTGGCTGTGTCTGTAGATTATCTGTGTGCATTAAAGTTGTGTTTGCTGGTTGTTTGGGTTGCTCGCTTGCATCATATAACCTCTGTTCCTCACCCCTCTATCTTGCAGAGAAGCTGGACTCACAGCGGCCGATGGCGCACGAGTGCCTGGGGGAGGCGCTGCGCATCCTGCGACAGGTCATTACCAAGTACCCTCTCCTCAACACCATGGAGACTCTGACGGCTGCTGGGACCCTTATCTCCAAGGTTAAAGGTCAGTCCTAGAACCCCATCTTCGGCTCTCTCGCCTCCAAAGGCCCCCATTTAGTCCCCACCGTTGACTCCTGTGAAAGCCAAGTGCAGCATTTCAACACCTCTGTCTCAATGCGTAGGTTCCCTTGAGCAAGGGGGCCTCTAGTGGCCTCTCCTACATCATTGTGGAGGGGTCCCACAAACACACCAACCATTTATATTGTGCTTACACCCCATGTTGGGCGCCCTATTGGTTCGCTACACGGGCAACAAGCTACACCGCTTACAGTGTGTGGCTCAGAGGCGGTCTTGGTTTTTAATCCTATGTGAGAAGTGTTTCCATGTCCTGCGTGATGACCATCAGACGCGGCTATCGTGTTACGGGTCGCAGTGTGGTGGATGAAGTGTGTGAGAGAGAGAGAGAGAGAGGTGCACGGTTTATGGTTTCCAGTCATCTGGCAGCTTTCAGGGTTCGTTTTGATATTTCTTAAGATCACAGTCCTCTTAGCAGGTTACTGCACTCGGTTGTCCACGCTGAGATTTTTTGTTCATGGCCCTGACCAGGCACAGCTTGGACGGAGGAATGATGACGAGATCGTGTGGGATGGACTTTGTGAGATTTCAGAAAGGGTCAAAGTGTGTCGCTTGTTGGGGCCTGCAGTGGTGGCCTACATTAAAGTCCACCCTTGGCCAGCGGCAAGCATCTGATCTTCCCAGTTATTCCACGCCGGTTCTGTTGGTGATGGGTGGTTTATTGCTTTCTACTGCTGCAGTACTGAGTGACAGTCCTGCCCCGTACCAGGTCTGTCTCGTGAGCGTAGTAGGTTTAGGCAGTGTAAGGGAATAATTATACAGCCTGTATGAGCTACAGTCGGCTGCCCAACAGCTGAGTATTATATTAGCATAATGCGGGCCAGGATGGTTATATCTAAGTTGACGTGGCTACAAACTACCCAGGGTAGATACAGATCCGCCCTTCATACCTGGAGGTAGAAAGTAGTGTGCTGGTTGGGCTGTTTGAGGACTGTAGTTTGTACGTGAAGGTGCGGTTATTATTCCATGTTTTATCCCAGGGTTGTGGGATATTGTCGTTATCTTTCAAATAGCCATGCTTTTAACTCTCTCCTGAAGTGTATTTGCCCCTGGGTGCTTTGGATGGTGGCTGGAAGTGCTTCCGGAGCATAGAGGCTTGTACTGAGAAAGCAACACCTTTAACGGATTTCCTATGGTAAGGTGGTGTGATCAGTGGTGCAAGCCCGGGGTGCAGTGTTCTGTTTTGTTTGTCTTACTTTTGTTTAACTTGTAGGTGTAGTGGTTCTTTTCCCTGGAAGGCTCTGTAGACGATGTTGATTTCTTCAAAGCTGTAAGTGGAGGGGTTGCTGGACTGATTCATGGGTCCTCCTGGGTGAAGGCAGAGGAGTAGTCTTGCGGCAGCATTTTGCAGTTGCACTTTGCATACGTTGAAACTGGGTGTGTCTCGTTATAGCTGTTCGCATATAAAAACTTGGGAGGTTACAAATCTAAAGATGGCTTGTCGCTATTGTTGGCACCAAGGTATGGGAAGGTGTGACGCAGAATTTTGTTGTGTAGAAGGTACTCTTTATGACCGAGCTGATGTGGTGTCATGGATAGGTCTGACTCCAAGGTCACCCCTAGGTTTCCTGTTATTGTTGGATTGGCCACCTGATCTTGTGGGCCATATGGCTGAAATGTGGTATTTTGGACACTGTCCACAGTCATGTCTCATCCAGAGCCTGAGGAAATATGATCGCCAAGCCCCTGTCCTGATGGAGCTCCCCTAGCCGCCCACACCATATTCAAAACCAAAACGACCAGCACCCCTGCTTATCTGGCAGACCCGCTCACCATCTATAGGAATCCGGCTCTTTATAGGATATACCAAAAAGAGGATCCCTTACGAAAGGACAGGGGCTTGCGCTAGTAGTCCCAAGGTGCTCTTTTAGGGGTTAGTGTGGTGGAGCAGCCTTAAGCTTATCAGCGAGGAGTGTTTGACATCTGGAAATACACATAATAGTCAATAATTGATGCCCCCGACTCAATAAGGAGATCCACACCAATTTATAAAAAATAACATAACTTTATATTGCTTTAGGCATCAAGATCATCAAAATCAGGTAAGTATTTTAGGTCGAGCCTAGCGGCAGCGAGCATGCACTGCTCGCTCTGCGAGGCATGCTGTGTTAAGGAATGCACTGGAAGCCACACCCACTCTCCACCCACTCTCCGCCCATATTGGTCATTGGCTTGTGTCATTGTCCTTCGTAAATGCTGGCTTCCGATTCGTAAATAGGCTTGTTAGTCCCTCCTTGGTACCGCCTTGCCTGCATTTGTTACCGCCCATAACAACTGGACCTTTTACTTGGCTTGTTACACGGACTGCATTATAAGTGGGCGAGCACTGTTTTGTTTATTGACAGTACTGGGGACAATGGCAGACGATTTTCTTATACGCTCTAAATTGTATGCGGAGCGCAGTGCCCGCTTTAGGGACATTGCATTCAGTTTACACTTTTTTTTTTTAAACTTGAATGTGGAGTGTGGCGCCTGCTTTAGGGACACTGTGCTCGGTTTAAATTTTTTTACAACTTTTTTAATGAGCGTGTGGCGCCCGCTTCAGGGACACCGTGCTATGCAATACAATGGGTATTGCTTTTGCAAAACTTTGAACCCTTGGTATTGTAAATGACAATGCCTTTTAATATTATAAAAAGCATTGCCATTTACAATGCCAAAAGCTCAAAAACTCGCAATTGCGAGACTTATTGCATTGTAAAGTACAAGTTAATTACCTTCAGTAACGATGTATCTGGTAGAGATGATTCTAGCCGCAGATTTCTTAACGTAGAATTATCCCCAGGCGTGAGACTGGATCCGGAAAAGTTTCTTTGCCACAGCATCTCTGCGCCCCGGGGGCGGTACCAGGTGACTTCACCCTGACGTCGTCCGCGGCGAGGTCACATAAGCCCCACCCCGGCGCTCTGACGTCAGTTTTCTTCTGAGAACTTTTCCGCGCCACAACGCGGAGCAATCACAAACAAAACTGTGGGAATATGGGAACAGTGTGCGAAAGCAGTGAAAACAGAAAAGGGAGGAAACGAAAGATGAGGAACAGCACCAGTAGGAAAAGTGCCAGGCATTGTGGTACTGAAAACCAGAGCAGGGAAAGAGCAGAGCACCACTCTGAGGAACAACCTTGCAAAGCTAAGGTGACATCCTCCCTGGAGGCAGAAAAAACATGTGAAAAACGTCATAGCAGACGAAAGAGAGCCTACAACCACAATCCACAACAGTGAAGGGCAACAAGTCCGGAACACATGAGTAACGGCAAATCACCCCAAGACAACACCATCAAGGAGGGTCGTATCCCCTGGAAGGAGCTAAAGGCTGAGGTACAGCCAAAAGACCCCAACTCAGAGGACTGCCGAGGAGGCAGGAACTCCAAGCAATTAAAAGGGAAGAAGAGTAAAAGTAGGCCCCCACACTGGAAAAAAACAGGGTGTAGGGATGCAGAAGAACACATGAACCAACCGTCCAAGTACCAGCAAGGAAGAGGTGGAACAATGAAGCAGAACAAAGCATCCCGCCAGGGAGGAAGTGAAGAGGACACTCGCAGAAGACAAGCCACCAGGAGGGAGGCAAGTGCAGAAAACCAAGCTGAAGGTCCTTGCAGAACGGGGAGGAAGGGCGGGTTGTGAAGGAATCTGCGGCTAGAATCGTCTCTACCAGATACATCGTTACCAAAGGTAAGTAACTTGTACATCTGATAGAGACTACTAGCCGCAGATTCTTAAACGTAGAATAGATACCCTAGCCAAACCAGAGGGGAGGATGGCCTGCGAGAGAACCTCCCCAGCTTTGAAAAAACACAGGGCCCCTTCCTGTGATGGGGGCAGGAAGGGCGGCCCAGCCCCCACCAAGCAGAAGTAAGCAAGAACAAGGCGAAGGGAAGGCCAGGATACCCCAAGCCTATCCAAGGTACAAAGGACATCCGCCAGAAACCCCCTAAGGGACATACAGCGCCAGAGGAGTACCAAGGAAGAAAAGAACCACCACAAACTCCAAGAAGAGGCAGACACGGAGACAGAGCCTGCGGCAGGAGAACATACACACAGCGAAAGGGACAGCTGAACAGGCATCAGCCTTAGGCAGCGAACAAGGCAGGAACGGCCCCAGAGCCAAGAAACGCAGGCGTGAGAAGAAAGACACAGTCGCACAAAGCTCCAGCAGAACAAGAGGCAGGAGCACAAGTGTACACATCAAGGCCCACGGAGGCGCACCACAATGACCAGGCGTGCGCAGCCTGCAGCTGGCAAATACCATCAGGCAGTGCACCCAGAACAAGCCAAGAGCAAGATGAAGGCAGAGGCCAAGGAACTCCAGAACAACCCACAGAGGAGGACCGTTCCAGAGACACAAGCCGACCCACGAAAGAAGTGGGACCAGCCAAAAGAGAAAGAGGAGAAATACGTAGGACGGACCTAAGCTGTCAACCGGAACACAGGAGAAACTAGGAGAATCCTAGCCCCCCTGGAACACAAGACAGAGGACCAGGCCGAAATACCAGACAGGAAGGCAGAACATTACGACACAACGCTGTAGACTGCATACCAAGGCTAGTCTAGCGATGTAGCGGATACTGAGAGTGACAGAACCAGGAGCAGCGCAAGCTGCGCTAGGGCAAAAGACAAAAAAGACCACACCAGCGGAATACCGTGACGCCAGGAAAGGCGAGGAAACCGCAAAAGGGTGTTCACATCCTTCCAGCTTAGGACAGAGCTACACAATAGCTACAAGTACCCCACTTAGGGTATGACACGTCCCAAAGAAAACATGGGAACACCTCTTAGGGAAAAAATCCTGCAGCAGAGGACAAGAACCTAAGGGACCTGCGGGCAGTACCACCGGCGGCTTACCAATCAGCCAAAAAATACACAGATGTCCCAACCCGAGGACCTATACGGGTTTACCAACAGCCAAAAAACCACACCACAAAAGCCAAAGGGCTGTACCCGCAGCCAACAGTACAGAGGGGCCAACTTAAGGACCCTGTAGGCACTTCAAACCACACAGAACACACAGATGGGTCAACCGAAACACTAGACCCAAGAAAAAAGGGTGGGAGAATGCCTCCCATAAAGCACCTGAGGACCGACAAGCCAAGCTTACGGAGGGGGAGGAGGACGGAGCCCCGCAAGGAGCCGTTGGCGGAGTCCGCGTGGGTGTTAAACAAAAGAACCCCATCAAAAAGCAGGTCAACCAGACGCTCCCTAATATTCTCTGGAAAAACGCCATCCCGCAACCAAGCATAGTGGCGGAGAGCCACAGAACGTGCCATAGTGTGGCCGAGAGCATCAGAAACATCCAAGGCCGAACGGAGAATAAACGCGGCCAACTCCCGGCCATCCAACACATGGTGCCGCAGATCAGCGTAGACACCTTCGTGGGAGGCGCGAGACAGAAGGGACTCCACGGAATCCCACAAGCTGGAGGTAGCCCTGGCCATCACACAAAGTGTGTTGAGCACTCGCAAAGCAGCACTAGAGGAAGCGAAGATGTTACGCCGCCATGAATCCAACCACCGGGCCTCCCGTGATGGAGGAAACAACACCAAATGCAAGGAAGGAAAAGCAGTCTGCAGAAGAGGGTCCTGGGTAGAAGGGTGGAAAGAAAGGCAGACTGGATCGTGCAGAGCAGGACGGTGGCGATGTAGCAGCGGCTGAGGCACCGGATCACCTGTAGCAGGACGCCCCCAGGCCCCCAGAAGAGAATTGTGGAGCGAAGCCTCGAATGAAAGAAGCAGCTCCCTTCCACCAGAGCCTCTAACAAATGATCTTTAGGGAATGGGTTGACAGGGTCCCCCATTTGCAAAATGCCAGCGGCCGTGGAAATAGCCCGTACAAAGGCTGCGCTCACCTCCGTAGGGAGTCGCAGGGGAGAGAGTAATTCCTCTGTGGGCGACAGCTGTAAACGAAGCCGTCCATCCCCACTTCAGCTGGAGGAAGAAACAGCCAGCTCCTGAAAGGTGGAAGATCCACGGACAAGTGGGGGGCCTGAGGGGCCTCCGGGGAAGGTGGAGAAGCCTACAGAGCAACCAATAGCGAGTTGCGGAACAGAGGGTCCTGCGGGGCCGTGGCCACGGAGACGGCGAAGAGCCCTCCCTGGAAGACGCCGAGGAAAAAGAAACGACGCAGCGTCCCGACTCTGGAGAAGAAGAGACAAGGAGATGACAAACCTCTGGAGAGGAGGGGACCTCCAGAGACGAGTCGATGACTCAACGCCGGCACGGCGCCATTGGAGTCCGCCACAGGCGCCGGTGCGACATCGATCGGCACCGGAGCGGTCATCGGTGCGCTGAGTCGACCTCCACCACCACATGCGTCCTAGGAGAATGAGGAGGGGTTGGAGCAGGAGCGGCTAAAAAAAAAGCCGTCTGTGTTGAGGGCCGAAAGGGACCTGGGGAGGCACCCCGGAACCTAGACACCAACCGCAGTCGGCGCCGGAACAGCGTCGGCTCAGCCCCTGGTACGGCAGCTGCCTTCCCAGAGAACCGAGGGGGACTCGGGACGAACCGTGAGTCCCGGCGACCTCCTGCGACACCACAGGGACCCCCTCGGGAATTTGCGGCAAGGCAGAGACGCCGTGGGTCGAAGAGGGGAACCCCGCAGGGCCGCACCTCGACGACACCACACCCCCAAAATCTGAAGCCGAGCTCATCGGCTCCGGGGTTGGAGCCACCGGCGACTCCGCAGAAGGCCCTACACGTGGCAAGGGATCCGCGGACGTCTCAGGAAGAGGAGGAGGAGCCAAAGAAGCCTGTAGAGCCGTAGCATAGGCTTCCATTTGGGCCCTAGTCGCCCCGACGCCAGGAAACGGCAGGTAGGGTGGCGACGAGCAAGGCCGCATGTCCCGAGGAGAACCCGCGCCCTCTGCAGAACGGGGACCAGGCCTCGGTGACAAGCTGTTGACTTACTGGTGGGCGAGCAACGCCCATGGGGCCTCGGTGAAGGACGATGCCGTAGTCGGGATCAGCGGTTTCTGGACCATTCCGATGTAGGGGACGGACACGGTGACGAGACCGATCTGGACAAGCGGGCCGAAAGAAGTTTCATCCGGCGCTCCCGCCGGGACTTCGGCTTCAGATGCTGGCAAGCGTTGCAGTCCGTAGAATCATGGTGCTTGCCCAAACACCACATACAAATAGGGTGAGGGTCCGTCGCCGACATCTGACGTGTACAAGTACACGTCTTGAAGCGCGAAGGCATTCGCTCACTGTTCCTGAACCCAAAAGTGTGAAAAGAAGGCCTGAAAACAGGTCAGGGACACGATCCGGATCCGCGTTGCACTCGGAAAAGAAGGAAACTGACGTCAGCGCACCGGGGTGAGGCTTATGTGACCTCGCTGACGTCACGCCTGCGGACGACGTCAGGGCGGAGTCACGTGATACCCCCCCCCCCCGGTGCGCAGAGATGCTGTGGCAAAGAAAATTTTCCGGATCAAGTTTCACGCCTGGGGATAATTCTACGTTAAGGAATCTGGGGCTAGTAGTCTCTATAAGATTGCTTGTTTTAAATAGCAGGTTTGAAGAAAAAAAGTTTTTATACTTTAAATCATAATTGAAGCACTTTGTGCCAAAAAACATACACTACGTGCGGTAAACTTGACTTATAGGACTCTTCCTCGTGTCTCAAGGTGAATATGGGGCGAGTCCAAGGCAGCACCAACAGGTCACCTCCAGAGGCACTGGGGCGACCGGGTGCAGGGGTGTTTTTTAGCGTCTGGTGATTTTGATACTTCAAATTTTAACCCCATTAATGCTGCGCCCATTTAGCGGACGTCGCGTGCACTACCTCGGTAGTGATGCGCACGTCCGCTGAACGTCGCGGCCCCACCCGCGCAATAGAACGTTCCGCACCAGCGCGGAACGTTCAGCGCAGTGGAGGGGTTAATTGAAGCACTTCATGGTCAAGGTCCAAGACAACACCGACAGTTCACTCCAGGTGCAGTGGTGCCTTGCAGAGTCGGGTGTCCCACTCAAGTCTGTGGGGATCAGTCCGTAGGAAAAGAGGCTGCAGTGTCGGACTGGGGGACCAGGCGAGCTGAAACAAGAAGGGGGCTAAACTCTTGTGATGCTCCGGGGCGCCTGTGGTCCTCTCCTCCATCGGCCAGGGGTGACGGGTGCTAGGCATTGGATTTTCGTTATCTGGAACACTTGTGGTAGAGGGGGCCTGCAAACAGAGGTGGTAGGCAGCGTCGGGAAGTAAAGGGGGCAATTCAAAGGTGGGCTTGGGCTACACTGGCAACATTGGCCGACTTCAGTTCAGGCTAGGAAGCGCGGTGCAGTGGTGCTTTGCGGTGTCAGGTTTTTGGAGTTCCCTAGTCTCACAGTCTTCTTGGGGGTATCTGTAGGATACAGGGAAGCAGCTCTGTTGATCCACATGAGTTCCTGAGTCTTTGAGGAAGTGCTGGCAGTCCTCCCAGGCTTTGGAGGATCAGCAGCTTGCAGGACAAGATGACTTTGGCACAATTTTAGAGAACAGACGAACAGGTTCTTCTTCTTTTGGCCGGCAGGATCTGATTTCCTGGTGCCATGGCTCCCCTAAATACTGCATTTAGGGGTGTTAGGGTAATATAGGATAGTAGCCAATGGGTTACTTAACCTGGGTTCACTACGCTCTCTATAGGATCACTTCCTGGGTGTAGTGGGCGTAACCCTGTCTCAGAGATCCTAAATTTGCCATCACCAAGATGGTTACTTCTGAAAAGTCGCACCCACGTCAGGTAGCCCAGTTCAGGCGTGGTGCTCGCCTGAGGGTGAGAGAACCAGAATTGCATACCAAAGGCATTGGGCCTCTTTGAAGCTCCCCTGCCTTGAAATGCTAACCTGCAGGCCATCCTGTGGGAGGGGGTATGAAGCAGCCCTGCTTGAGCAGGCTTGGTGTATGGCCTCCAGAAAGCAAAGGCCCTCACCCTTGGGGGCCAGCAACTTGTCTCTGGTGACAGACCTGCTAGAACCAGTCAGTCAACACAACAGTGGCTGGTAGGATTTCAGGGGGCACGTCTAAGGTGTCCTTCTGGGTGCATTTATTACTAAATCCGACACTGGCATCCGTGTGGGTTTATTAATAGGAGATGTTTGATACCAAACATCGCTATTTTCAGTGAAGCCGTAGTGTAGCTGGAAAACTTGTTTTCACCAGTGTCCAGCCCATGCTTTTAAAATGGTTTCCCTAATCCTTGTACTGGCAGTAATTGAACTCATCAGTACAGGGGAATATCTGCTCATGCAGTTATGCCCTCACATGTAGTATAGTGCACCCTGTCTTGGGGCAGTAAGGCCTGCTGTAGGGGTCACTTACTTATACTGCATGCAGGGTCGGCAGGCATTGCACACATGCTGTGTGCCAAGTCGTGTTTTCACTTTTCTCTGCACCAAGACATGCAGCCTGCAGTGGCAGTTTGTATGAGCTTGGTGGGGGGGTCCCTTAGGGAGGACACAATTCGTGCTGCTGTCCGTGGGGACCCTCCTTAGTACCTCAGGGCGTAGGTACCAGGGGTGCCCTTTACTAGGGATTTACAAAGGGTATTAAAGGTATCACCAATTTAGGACACCATTGCACAGTTTTGGGAATGAGATCTGGCACTGGGGCCTGGTTAGCAGGAACCCAGTGCACTTCCAGTTGAAATCACATCAAATACCAGACAAAAAGTGCGGGTGACCATGTAAACAAGCATTTACAATGCAATGGTCTCGGCATTGTTAAAGTTAGAGCTATTGGCATTGCTCATGACATTATTTTTATTTATGTTTTTGTTTTTAAAACATATAAATAAATGGCATTGTCATTTACAATGCCAATAGCTTTTTCTCTCGCAAATGCGAGACCTATTGCATTTGCACCCACACACACAAAGCCACCCACACACACATACAGAGCCACCCACACAGAGCCACTCACAGTCATTCACATAGAGCCACCCCCACACACACACACACACACAGAGCCACCCACACAGAGCCACCTACACACACACAGAGCCACCCTCACACACAGATCCACACACACAGAGCCACCTACAAAAAAAGCTACCCACACAGAGCCACTCACACACAGCCACACACACAGAGCCCAACACAACAGTTGATGGACAGAATGCAAAACAATGTCATACATTCACCCCAGTACAGAGATCTGGGCCTGAATCCATTGTTTGTTTGCACTCCACACCACCCCAGTTCAGACATGGTCATATGCAAATCAGCCTGGACCCTGTGCCTCATGGGAAGGGTATATGCCCAAACGTGGGTCCCTTGCTCACTAAGCCACTGGAGTCAAGCTATCATGGCTGAAGATGGCTGATAGCCAGAAACAGGTCCTAGGATGCTTGCAAGGGTTTATTGGGTCACCCACTTCTTTTGAATATGTTTTTTTCCTATGGCAGGTGCATGTGGCAACACGGACAACAGTATTCTGAACAATACTGATAGTAAGAGACAGGGTGGAAGGGAAAGGGCAAAAGGACAGCACTGGCTGTGTTATATAATTTTTTTCTAATGGCGGTGGGGATGGGTAGTACGGACAACAGGAGGGTGAGGGGTAGGAGGGGAAGACGTAGCAAGGACAAAGAGGAATGGTAGAGGAAAGAAGCAACACAGACAATGGGGTGGCAGGGAAAGAAGCAACATGGATAAGGCGGTAGGAGGGGAAAGCAGCATCAAGGACAATGGGGGGTGGGAGGGAAAGAAGCAACATGGACAACGAGGTAGGAGGAGAAGGACTAATACGTATACTGTGGTAAATAAATAATTAAATACCGGTTCTATTTTTCAGAATAATCAATAAACGGGTAGCTCAATAAATAAGAGTCAAGATTCGAGGTAGCTGGAGTTTGCAGGTTTTAATAAAGCATAAAGGACAGGAACAGGACAACCTGCACGGGAATAGGATGGCAGCTGCCGGGGGCAGGAATGGGAATAATGGGACAACTTTTAATAACAGTGCACAATATTTATAGTTAAACAAAACACATTACATTTAATACAGTAGGCGTAGCAGTAGGTGTGGTTTGTAACAGTCGCGAAAGATAAGGCAGTAAGTGGGTGTAACAAGAGGCGTGTACAGGGCGTATACATAGACATGTGATGTAAACGTAACAGAATATGTCACAAATGGGGCGGGAACATGGAGGGGGCTATCTGAGGAGCTGGGACCTCTGACCTAGTAGTGCGCGCAAACGGGCAATGACGTGTTACCAGGGAGAACTGGGGGCTATGACTTCTGCGCTAGAAGAGGAGACTAAAGTCTGCGGAGTCAGAGCGACATGTACCTAAAACCTATCTGGTATCTGATGTTTAGAGAACATGTTGATAGAATCCAAAAGTTATCAGGGTAAAGGCTAACAGACTCTAAGACTGGTGCATGCATTATTCTACATGTAGTGCGGGGCGAGGAATATTCTATGAACATTAATACAGTATTTCTCTTACATGGAGACATAAAGGCTAGACTATGACTGGAACTATTGATGCGATTCAGTAGCTTAGGAATGCAGAGAAGGAGGGCTGGACTGATAACTAGAAGCATAACATACTCTTGGCAGACTGGGAGGCAGAGCCAGGCCGAGCCGGGCACTGTGAGGCAGGAAGTAAGTGAAGGGTCAGGGATACAGGTGGGGGCTGTATCGCTCCTCGGAGAGGGTTCAGGAGACAGGAGCTGAATCTGAGTCCGGGCCCTTTTGAGGCCTAGAAACGGGGACTTTTCAATGAATTAACGTGCACACTGTGAAACGTGGCAACATAGGTTTACATAGGCCTAATATTCGTAGCTTTCACGATGACTGGAAACTGGCATACTAGAGTTGGACACAACTGGAATTGCGTCTTTAATCGATCATAGGGGATACATATGCATATCGATCATGCACAGATAACATAGGATGGGGAACACGTAGGGACACATAACATGGCAAAATTTACTTTTCCACATTCCCTCCTTGTGCCCTACGTTTCCATCAGGAAACATCAATATTCATGATACCATCTATCATTTCATATAGCATCATTTGCTCGTCTCGAATTGACTTGGAACGGGACTTAGGACTAGGACTAGGAATACAAGAGGTAGCGCAAATGCCGCAAATCGCAGGGCCACATTGTATACATAGGCAGCAACTGAATATGATCATTACTGCTATACTTAGAAATGACAATACTTTCCATCCCCAGGCAGATATAATACTCCAGAGCCAACCGGACCATGTCCAGGTGCCTGGATTCTGGTGTAACTGATGGGCAATTTTATGAAGTCTGGTTATAGCTGAATAAACAGACGGTGCGTTATTAGGAATGAAAATGCAGCAACTAGATCCGATGACTCTACATGCTCCTCCTCTATCGGCCAGTATGACGTCAAGAACGAGACGATTTTGGAGCACGACAAATCTCATAGCAGATTGCTCTTCGGTTAAGTTACCTAGAGCAGAAGTAGTCTCATTCACTACTGCTTCAAGGGTTCTGGTTAACCTACGTATTAACTTACTATTCTGGATAGGTCCTATAAAGAAGAAGAAACCTCTATAGAAGTCTGTATACTGTTCCAAAGCAGTTTCAGTTTGATCGACAATTGGGGACTCGATCTCCCTTCTATGTCTGACGTGTACTAGATGTGTGTTTCTATGATAATCAGATGGGGCTAGGAAAACTGGTGGCAGTAGGAAGGCAATATAACATGTTCCATCCCAATCGAGGGGCAGACGAACATATGCGGTCTGACCACAAACAAAATAAGAATGACGTGAGGCTTTGAAAATAGATTTCCCACTGTCACTATACTTGACAATAGTAGTACAATCACTATGTCCTACATGTGCGGAACCATTCTTTCTGACACATAATTCACCTTTGACTGGTAGTACTGAAATAGCAGGTAGATCTGGAGTAGTATCGGACTGAACATTCAGGACCATGAAATTCGAAGAATAATTACCTAAATCATACACTTCATTTTCTAGATCTAACCCTGTTCTATGGGTGAGACCTTGCTTGTCTGGAAAACATGTACTATTCAGAAGGGACATGTCAGTTGAGGATGACGTTAACGTGGACCATGCTCCACATGAACCATTATGTGAAAATGGATAAGGAAAAAGTGGCAGAACTCCCTTCGGTGTCTGGAAAGGGGGGAGTCGACCACACACCCAACAATTAGTGGCATTGCTGGTCTGGTGTGAATAGTGTAACATTCTAATAAACGTGTTATTTCGCATAGCAAGACGATAGGATAACTCGTGAGGAGGCAGATCACTAAATGTGTGCTCTACTGTAGCATTAGAATACTTATTTACATGAGAAATTGGAAAACATAAATGTAATGCATAACTTGTGCAGGTAACTATAAGACTTAGAAACAATAAGAAACTTAGAATAACGATACATCTTATAGAGTTTTGACTAACTCTCTCACTATGGGGGTCTATCTCATACATGTCAGAAACCTGTCTAACCGTTTCACCCGAGAGGGACTTAGACAATTAAACTGGCTGACTTATTTTACTAGACCTGAGTTTCTTTTTATACTCCTGCTGCGGAGTTTCCTCTAACAGGGGAACTTTCGATTCAGAGTCAATTTTTAGGCAGTCCTTAGAAATGTTCTTGGCAAATGTTTTTATACGCAATCCATGGAATTTCTTGATGTGGGACATATGGACCCACCCCTTACGGCCTTCCAACTTCACGGCCGTGCGGGTGGTCAGAAGAACTAGTCATGGCTCCTTCCAACGAGGCTCCAGTGGACTTGAACGATCAAAATTCCTGACCAACACGAGGTTTCCTGGAATGACTTCATGCGGTTTCACCTCGGTATTGTCTGGAAATGCGGCGGCAACCTGTGAACGACAAGAGTGTAGGGCAGACATCAAGGAAGCTAGGTAATCTGTCAGCATATTACTGGAAACATCTGTAATACTGCGGGGTCTAGGTGTACCCCACATGTTTGGGGGGCGGCCGAATACGACCTCATACGGGGACAGACCTGATCTGGAATGTGCAACCATGCGCATATAAAATAGGGCAACTGGCAAAGCTACTAGCCAGTCTACACCTTTTTCTTTACAAACTTTTGCAATGCGGACTTTCAGGGTTTGATTATGTCTCTCTACGAGACCGGCTGCTTCAGGATGGCGCACACAATGGAACTTCCACTGGTACCCTAACAGAAGGGAAACATGCTTCATTATCTCTGATGAGAATGGCTGGCCGTTATCTGAATACACGACCCTAGGGAGTCCATAGCGGGGAAAGAATTCACAAACCAACTGCTTGGCAGTGGTCGCAGCTGTGTAATCTGGAACTGGATATGCTTCTGTCCACCTGGACAAAGCGCATACAACTACGAGGACATACTTGAAACCTCGACATCGCTCCATCTGAATGTAATCCATCTGGAGGACTTCAAAAGGGTGGTCAGGAGGTTGGAATCCACCTTGTTCCACCGGGACACTTTTACCTGGATTGAACTGGCAACATATCATACAGGTACGGACTTTCTGCTTGGCTGCAGCTCGTAAATGCTTGTTGAACCAAATGTTCTGGATACTGTCTAACATAGCTTTTTCTCCTAAATGTGCAGGACTATGCGCGGTATTGATAATGACTTGAACCATAGAGTCGGGGAGAAACCATGTGGCTTTTCCCTTCGTCACCCATCCCTGATCTGTCTGGACCCCTCCTTGTTCGGACCATTTCTTGATTTCATCGGGAGTAGCATGTAACTGTATGTCTATGACATCTTGTGTAGGGTCCTTAACTGTCATACATGTAGTCGGATCTGGAGTGTGTGTCAGTGTCGTGTTAACTGGAATGTCTGGTGTCTGAGCTGTAAGCTTGGCTGTTCGATCTGCTAGATCGTTACCTTGGGAAATGATGTCAGTGACTTTCGTATGTGCTTTGCACTTCATGATAGCGATAGCTGTCGGTAAATGTATTGCATCTAACAGAGCTTGAATAAGGAGACCATGCTGAATCTTGGTTCCATGAGAAGTCATGAAACCTCTCTCCTGCCAGAGCACTCCGAAGTCGTGTACGACTCCGAATGCGTAACGTGAATCTGTATATATGTTTACTTTCAGGTTCTTGGCACGTATGCAGGCTTGGGTCAGAGCGACTAGCTCTGCTGCTTGAGCAGACAGGGTGGCAATACGGTGTGTCTCTATAACTTCGGTTTCAGTAGTCACTGCATACGCGGCTACTAGTTCTCCTGTACTTGTTCTCATACATGAACCATCCACATAAAGTGTCAGGTCGGGGTTAGGTAATGCAATATCTGTCAGGTCTTGTCTTGGCTTGGTCATAGTGTTAACAACTTCCACACAGTCATGTGTGGCAGGATTTGAAGTAACTGATGGTAACAGTGTAGCGGGATTCAGAATGTTGCAGCATCTGATTTCTATGTGTGGCTGGAACAGTGTCAGTTCATAACCTGTTAAACGTGCAATAGTCAAGTGCTGGGTCTGTGTTCGGTTTAAAAGAACTTCCACGGAGTGTGGAACTTGTACTGTCAGGGAGTGTCCTAATACTATGGAATCACTTTGTCTGATAGCTAGTGCTGTGGCTGCAACTGACTTGAGGCACGCAGGCAGAGCCTGGGCTACTGGATCTAATGTGCTAGAAAAATAAGCACAGGGCTTGTACTGTCCTGCTTGATCTTGTGTGAGAACAGATAATGCAGTACCATCACGTTCTGTGACAAAAAGTGTAAAAGGCTTACTGTAGTTCGGTGTTGCTAGAACTGGAGCTTGGCATAAGGCTTTCTTTAACTCATTAAAAACAAGTGTATGTTCGGATGTCCAAGGGAGGACAGTCGATACGGCTGCCTCCTGTGTCGTTAACTGTATCAGTGGCTTAGCTAGAAATGCATACTGAGGAATCCATTGTCTGCAATAAGAAGTGAGGCCAATAAAAGCACGTACCTCCTTCTGGGTCTTGGGCTGAGGAAGACTCGCTATTAACTGGATACGGTCAGGTGTCAACTGCCTACCCCTCTTGGACAGTAAGTGTCCTAAGTAGACCACTTGCTGGACACAGAATTGAAGCTTCGAAGGGGACACCTTGTGCCCCATCTCGGCTAGGAAATACAGGACTGTAAGTGATGCACGTTCGCAGTCACGTTCAGAACGGGCTGTGATCAGTAGATCATCGACATACTGGAGCAGGGCAGTATCAGTTGGCATGTGAATATTGTCTAGTTGTCTCTTGAGTGCTTGACTATAAATACTAGGACTTTCTGTGAAACCTTGAGGAGCTCGTGTAAATTTATAGCTCCTTCCATTTAAACAAAATCCGAAAAGGTACTGGCTGTCTGGATGAATGGGAACACTGAAAAATGCGTTCTTGAGGTCTATAACAGTAAAGAACGTGGCTTCAGAATCAATGGCTGTCAATAGGGAAGAAATATCTGGAACTACTGGGTACTGGGGAATAATACATTTATTAAGTTCTCGAAGGTCAATCACTAATCGATATACTGGAGGTGCATTTGGATCAGTACGTTTCATGACTGGAATGATAGGAGAATTACATACATTGGAGTCAGTTTCTACAACCACTCCTTGAGCAATAAGCTCGTCAATAATTTTGGATAAGGCTGCTACAGCCTCAGGTGGCAATCTATACTGTCGGATTCGTGGCAAAACTATACCTTGCTTGAGAGTCACACGATGGGGTGTGATTTGCATACATCCAACATCAGTTGGACCTTGCGCCCATAGATGCTGTGGGACATTCAATAATCTTGGATCAAAATCACGTAATACATAGTGACCTTTAAAGTCTCGTAAAAACAATCGGATTCCTTCTGGGGAGCAGCATATAATTGCACCTAATTCTTTTAATGTCTTGATGCCTAGCAAATTTTCTGGACAAGACTTCGTAAGTAACAAATCAGTAGTTCGGGACAATGGACCTACTTCTAGAGAAACTGGTTTCGAAATCTCATTAACTATTGGCTTTCCTGAAAATCCAAGGGAAACATTTCTAGAGCCTGAGAGCGGAGCCCCTGGAACCTCGTCGTGACTGATGGTAGTCCTACTTGCCCCTGTATCAATCAGAAACTTTCTGTCTTTCCCTAATACTTGACTGTGTACATAGGGACCCTCTTGAGCTACAGGTATCTCGATGAGAGGCAAGCCTACCTCCCTCTCTAGGCTGTTTCATGAATACGGCTGATAATCTGGATACTCGGACTGTGCATACTGGTACATCTGCTTTGTAACATGCTGTGTGGCAGCTATAGGCTGCGGTACTGTAACTGTCTGTTGTACATTCTGTGGTGACTGAGAAGTCTGTAAAACTTGTTCTTGTCTAGGCGGACGTGGTCTTTCTTTAGTTTTACCAGTAGCTATGTTGTGTTTCAGAACTGCACACTCGTTTATAAAATGACCTGGCTGTTTACAGTAATTGCAGGTCCCTTTAACAGGAACTGCAGGATGACTGGCTTGATTCGTACCCCTCTTCTGACTGTCTTGAGGAACAGATTGTGCAACTAATACTTTCATTTTCGTGTCTTTCATACGTCTCCTTTCATGATCTTGCTCTTCCCTGATTCTGTTCTGGTGGTACTGGAGCATCTGAAGCATTTGGGACGGAGTATTAGCTTGCCAGGTACTTTCGACTTTCAATACTCGGTTTTTAACTTGTGGACTTGAATTCTCGACTAGTTTAGTAACAAAAAGATGAGGGTATGACTCGCTACTTGTCTTCAAACCACTGTTGATAATAAAACATTTCTCGAATCTAGAATAAAAATCACTAGTATCTTCATCTTGTTTCTGTTTACAGGCTGAGATTGCATCCCAGTCTTCCTTTTTCGTGGCTAGTAATCTTGGCAAAACTTGTATCAATAACTCGGGTAATTCTTTACATTTATCTCCTAGACCGGTACCTGGTACACGTGTTTTGTCTTCAGCTTCTAAAGCTGTCCAATCTATCTTTTTCTCTCCCACCTCCCATTCTTTTTCCTTGAGCTTTTCATATATGCCCGCAGGCAACAGGACCTTTAACATTTTAATGATATCAGGATACGTGTATTCTCCCATACGGAGCATGTCTTTTAATTCACGGTGGAACCCTGCTGGATCTTTGTCGTGACAGGGAATTAACTTTTTCATCTCTAAGAGTTCCATCTTGGTAATCGGGGTGTAAACAAATACTCGTTCTAGATCACCACCCGCTGTCCTAACTGGGTGCACTTCTCGTAACGGATGCTGTCTGTCTATGTAGAATGGTTTACTTTCTGGGGGTGAGACGTGAACAAAATGCGGATTCAGAAACGTTCGGTATTTGTGGCGCTGTTCTAGAATGATACTAATTAAATCGGTACCTAGACCTTTCCATCTATACTGTAGTAACTCGTTCAGAACATCATGTAATGGACCTGGATCAGAATGCTGACCCTCATACAGAGTGATGAGGTGCTGGATCATATACATACCCACCAGTCGCTGCTTGGCTGGGGGCAGTTTCAGAAACATTTGTGCCACTATTTCATCTGGAAAAGTGGTAGAATCAGTAGCCCATCGGACTGCTGATCGGGCTAGTTCTTGTTCATGCATAGTACTAAGTTCACTATAACCTATTCGTGATTTCAGGATTTTATCTGTAGCCTGGAATACTTGTTCTAGAGAACACTGTTCTGGTACTAGAGAAGGAACAGTTTTCTTGTAGTCTAGACGTGAATGTTGGTCGGAAAGTCTAGTTCTACCTACATACGCTATTCTGGTGGGATTCTCGTCGTCTACCTCTTCAGTAGAAGAGTCATTTTCTTTCTCGGTTGCTTGTGTTGCTTCTCGTTTCTCGTGTAACTTTATTATTTCTTTACGGATTTTCTTGTACATACTCTCTATACTGTTCTGTGTCTTGTGTCTTCCCTCGGCTATATGGTCACTCCACCTGGTCAGAACTTTCATTTCTTCTGAATCTTTTCCTGGATAATCTTGTTCTCTTATTAAACAATTAATTAAAAACTTTAAAATCATGAGCTGAATCTCAACTTTTCTTTGGACCATGGTGTCGCCAATACTTTCTGGATCTCTTCCTGTACGGATGAAATGATATATTCTGTCTAGATAACTTTTCATATTCGGCAGGGTGTCCAAATACTCGGTCACCCGTCTTACACGCAATGAATACAAGACCATGTCATCATCGCCTGGGACTGGATCATAACGGCATTCGGTAAGTGCTCGCTTGATATCTGCAACTGACTGAAGTTTGGGTGTACGCTGTAACGCTAGCTCATGTAGCGTCATACGTCTGTGTTGAGGCGGGGTACGAGGAGAACCTCCCTCCGCGGCTCCTAAACTGGAATCGTCGGTGGGTACTGTACGGGCTGGGAGAGTGACTGATGTAGCAGGTACTTGTACTGTATGCTGGACCGGGGGTACCGTAACAGGTGCTGCAACGGGTGCCCCGGTGACTGGAGGTACAGGAATGACATTATTTACGGGAGCTGGCGGAACAGGATTAGCATATTCGGGGACTGTGTCGTCCAAGTAGGACGAGAGAAAAATATCAGCTGCGGTCGGTTTGTGACGTAGCTTAATCGGAACTAATGACGGAAAATTACTGGATGCCTCTGGGGTTGCTTTTGGCAAGCCCTCGGCAAGAAGAGGATACATACCCTTAATAAGGGCATTTCTCGGTCTGTCTGTCTGTCTGTTCGGCTTTAACTCGTTCACCTATTTCGATTAATTCCCTTTCTTGGGCTCTTTCTGAGGATTCTCTACTTAATTCTGCTTTTCTGAATTCTTTTTCGGTTCTTTTATGAGATTCTTTGCGCCATAACTCGATGGCATCTTTCTGTGACTGTCTGGCTTTCTTTTTCCATAATGCTTCTTCTACTCGCATGATGCACTCGGCATCCCATGTGCCTGATACAGGCCATCTATATTTCTCTTCGAGATGTCTGGTATAATCAGACCATAAATCTAGATATATTATGGCACTTAAGCCATGCTTATGATACATAAAATGACCTGGACTGTCCCTAGGCGGGACAGGAACTGCTTCCTCGAGCAGACCTTTTCTAGTTTTTAACTGACGTAACTTAGAGAACAGAGGCATGATTTAGTCTGTCATCTAGACACAATACAATACACAATAAACACAATAATAACTTGAAAACAGATCACTCATACCACGACATTGAAAATACATGAAATAACATTTAAAATAACAGTTCGAACAGAATACTACCTGAAATACTGAGAACAGAAACACATGAATTTCTCGAGAACAGAACTTACTGGAATGACTAGATGCACTGCTAAAACAGTACGAAACTTACCGGTCCCATAAAGAGACACGTCAGGACCCGCATCCACCTAGGTGGACACTTCGTGTTGGATTTGCGTACCCAAACCCACGGACCAGATTAATTGACCCTGTCTAGATACTACCCCAGCAACGGTACTCACCGGGCAGCAAGAACGGAAGGCCTCGGACTGGACTGGACTGCTACGACGACGGACGGACGAACTTCGGACTTCAGTTACAGGTGGGCCTCCGGATACCTCGGACCTTGGACTCTCGGCTTGGGCTCTGGTCGGGACTCGCCGCGTTCCTCCACCGCCTCGTCTGGATGCTGGACCGCAACCTCCGTCTCCTCCGTGGGCCTGAGGGACACTTGAAGCAGAAATATCTGCACGTGCACGGTATGGCTCCGTCACGGCTGCAGAGGATCAGGGGGCCTGCGTGGCTTCGCCGGCGCGTGGGGAAAGGGCAAGTCCCTATTCGGGCGCCATTATGTGGTATATAAATAATTAAATACCGGTTCTATTTTTCAGAATAATCAATAAACGGGTAGCTCAATAAATAAGAGTCAAGATTCGAGGTAGCTGGAGTTTGCAGGTTTTAATAAAGCATAAAGGACAGGAACAGGACAACCTGCACGGGAATAGGATGGCAGCTGCCGGGGGCAGGAATGGGAATAATGGGACAACTTTTAATAACAGTGCACAATATTTATAGTTAAACAAAACACATTACATTCAATACAGTAGGCGTAGCAGTAGGTGTGGTTTGTAACAGTCGCGAAAGATAAGGCAGTAAGTGGGTGTAACAAGAGGCGTGTACAGGGCGTATACATAGACATGTGATGTAAACGTAACAGAATATGTCACAAATGGGGCGGGAACATGGAGGGGGCTATCTGAGGAGCTGGGACCTCTGACCTAGTAGTGCGCGCAAACGGGCAATGACGTGTTACCAGGGAGAACTGGGGGCTATGACTTCTGCGCTAGAAGAGGAGACTAAAGTCTGCGGAGTCAGAGCGACATGTACCTAAAACCTATCTGGTATCTGATGTTTAGAGAACATGTTGATAGAATCCAAAAGTTATCAGGGTAAAGGCTAACAGACTCTAAGACTGGTGCATGCATTATTCTACATGTAGTGCGGGGCGAGGAATATTCTATGAACATTAATACAGTATTTCTCTTACATGGAGACATAAAGGCTAGACTATGACTGGAACTATTGATGCGATTCAGTAGCTTAGGAATGCAGAGAAGGAGGGCTGGACTGATAACTAGAAGCATAACATACTCTTGGCAGACTGGGAGGCAGAGCCAGGCCAAGCCGGGCACTGTGAGGCAGGAAGTAAGTGAAGGGTCAGGGATACAGGTGGGGGCTGTATCGCTCCTCGGAGAGGGTTCAGGAGACAGGAGCTGAATCTGAGTCCGGGCCCTTTTGAGGCCTAGAAACGGGGACTTTTCAATGAATTAACGTGCACACTGTGAAACGTGGCAACATAGGTTTACATAGGCCTAATATTCGTAGCTTTCACGATGACTGGAAACTGGCATACTAGAGTTGGACACAACTGGAATTGCGTCTTTAATCGATACATATGCATATCGATCATGCACAGATAACATAGGATGGGGAACACGTAGGGACACATAACATGGCAAAATTTACTTTTCCACAATACTTAGGTCAGTACTTGGTCCATGCTCCTGCTGAAAGAAGAGGAAGTGAAGCCTTCACGCGCTGGCCAATTAGAATGCCACAAATAATAAGAGTGACAATGAAGCCAACGAATGCACGCAATGAGCTTGCTTCAGGTCCCTTGTTATATACAATAACTTGCACATGCAAGACCTAAAAACTGCAGTGGATTTTCCTTCTTCAGTGCCTTCATGGCTAACTAATAGAGAAGCAGGCTATTGTTCAACTGCGCATCATAAAGCATCCAGCAAAAACCCTGTCTCTTACTTACGATGGATTTTTGATCAATTTGTTTTAGCAACCATGTTAGCAGCATCTTCGCAAACACTTTTGACCCCAAGTTCACTAGTGCTATGCTATCATTCATTTGTTCACCAGCTTAGTTAGGCTAGTCACCTTTTCGTATAAACGGGGAACTACATCACAAATCCAATCACCCCCTCCTCACAAACAAAAAAAGAAAAGAAAAAAAAAGAATTTCAGAATACTCCAAGTAAGTCACTGTTTCTCACTCACGAGCCCAGCATTATTTTCTTAAGCCTGGAAAAGCAGAGCGACATTTGGGAATATCCAATGAAATCTAGATACGCGCATTGTCCCTTGACATAGCTGTAAGCAGCTGGTTATACCATTATGATCTTTTCAGTGGGAGGCCAGTGTGATATTGAAAAGATGAATAAGACGTTGTTGGCCTGTGCTGTCAGGTTCCACCGTGCACAGTGTTTCACAGCCTCCCCATGATTGCAGTTCACATACAGAGGCTGGTTTGAAACACTGTGAAATAATGTGAATGCTCTTTCTCGCCTTCCGCTTGTCCTCGGTCCTTTTGACTGCTCTCAGTTGTGGCCCTTGGTGGGTTTTTGGGTGTTGCCACGCTGCAGCATTTGGCAGCAATTCAAAGGATTTCTGTGTGAAGCTCGGTGAAAGCCACATTCGGTAGCCGAAATAATACACGTCGTGCTTGCAATGCACCGGCATTGGCAGTGCCAGACCCATGAGGCGTGACAGCCTCTCTACCACCTCCCCCTACCAACCCACTATCTTTGGGCCATGGCATATATAGGAAGTCATTTAAAGCCATAGAAAGAAAATAAAGAAAACAAATAAAAAAATACAAAATAAAAGAAATAACATCACGGACAACGGGAGGACGGGCGGAGAAGGCATGGACAACGGGAGGGAGGATGATAGAGGTGGGCAGAGAGACAGCACAGACGACGGAAGGGAGGGCGCGTGGGTGGGGAAGGCACGGACAATGGGAGGGAGAATGAGGGGGTATTTTGAAGGCACAAAGTTGAAGCGCCACGAACGATGCGCAGCCTCACCGGAAGTCAGGCAAAGTCGCCTGTGACGGGGGCGGTGCCGCGTCCGGACCGGAAGAGGAGGCAGGCGGAGTGAAAGCGTCTCGCGGCCCGGGGCTCCTGTGAGCGGCGGAGAGCCCCGGGGCCGCCAGAAGGAGGTTGCGCAAGTGTTGCACATGCCCGGTGCCTGCCGCGTGTGGAGTGCGGAGTCCCCCAAAATTGGCCCGGTAAGTTGAAAAGGGCTGGGGGGTGGGCTCGGTGCACTCGTGTGTGTGTGCTTGTGTGTGTATGCATGTGTGCGACGGCGGGGGGGGCTGGGTGCACTCGTGTGTGTGTGCGCGCGTGTGTGTATGTGTGCGGGGGGGTTTGTCTCTGTATGTATGTGCGTGCGTGCATGGGCGCTCGTGTGTGTCTGTCTGTATGCGCATGCGTGTGTGCTGTTTCGAGCTTGCCAGGAGCCAGCGGCTGGCCACAGCACGCGTTCGCGTGCGCGTGACAGTTTCTAATCGCCTCCAACGCGATGCGCGCTGCCAGGATGGTCTCCTGGAAAGCAGACACGGCGACAAAAGGTTCTCGGCGAGAACGCGCTTCCGCGCGCTTAGCCGAGACCTAAAAAGGGCATTTCCAACACCATCTCTGGTGCTTCTTTGCACACCCACAGTCAGGACATCATCAGACTGCAGGCTGAGAAGTGTAAAAAAAAAAACCACAAGACAACAACCCTTCTCCATCTATGCACCCAGAATCTGTAACAACGCCCCTGTATGCATCTGGACTGCCCCAACGCTGCTCCAATTTTGGAACGAGTTGAGGACTCGTCTCTTTGAAGAACACTACATTGTGATGCATTAGCTGTCCATAACCCGGCTTCCTCTCCTGCTACTCGTTGGCTTTATGCTCGTATTTGGCCTTGTACAGTGCTCCGCTGCCTTTTTACGAGGTTCGCACTACAGAAATATCATACATACATGCATAATGTATGTCCTTGTGCTGTCGAGCTTTAGGTGATTACTTATTATCCGTGCATTTATAGTGCGAAGGCAGTTATGTTTTGAGGTGCAGAGATCATTTTTTTAAAGAAAGATTTGTGTCTCATTTGCATAGCTTTATAAAGTGAGGTTGAATGATGCAATCAGATCCATTAGGAGGTTCAGTAGAAGTTCAATAACATTGTCGAGTTTGAGACGCTGGTGTGAGTGGTGGCAGGTAAACTACGCTCTGTCTTAGAGGTCAGAAGTAATCCACCTTGGAACATTTTCTTGTTTTCCCAAACACAGGAGTCTTAGAGTGATGGCCTTGTCCTCGGGAGCATTGAAGGCCCTGCCACCTCTAGGCCTGGAGAGTCAGGCATCTGGAGTCAGGCACCCAGAGGGTCAGGCACCCGGAGGGTCAGGCACCAGGGAGGGGGGTCAGGCACCCGGAGAGTCAGGCACCCGGAGAGTCAGGCACCCGGAGAGTCAGGCACCCGGAGAGTCAGGCATCTGGGGGTTCAGGCACCAGGGAGGGGGGTTAGGCACCCGGAGGGTCAGGCACCCTGAGGGTCAGGCACCCTGAGGGTCAGGCATCTGGGGGTTCAGGCACCAGGGAGGGGGGTCAGGCACCCGGGGAGTCAGGCACCTGGAGAGTCAGGCATCCGGGGAGTCAGGCACCCGGGGAGTCAGGCACCCGGGGAGTCAGGCATCCGGGGAGTCAGGCACCCAGGGAGTCAGGCACCCAGGGAGTCAGGCACCCAGGGAGTCAGGCACCCGGGGAGTCAGGCACCCGGGGAGTCAGGCACCCGGGGAGTCAGGCACCCGGGGAGTCAGGCACCCGGGGAGTCAGGCACCCGGGGAGTCAGGCACCCGGGGAGTCAGGCACTCAGGGAGTCAGGCACTCAGGGAGTCAGGCGCCGGGGTGGATCAGGCACTCAGAGAGTCAGGAACTCAGGGAGTTAGGAACTCAAAGAGTCAGGCACTCGGGAAGTCAGGCACTCGGGAAGTCAGGTACTCGGGAAGTCAGGCACCCAGGGGTTCAGGGACCAGGGGTTCAGGCACCGGGGGGCTCAAGCACCCGGGGGGCCTCAGGCACCTGGGGCGCTGCTGACAGTACCAGCCCCGGTAGCCCCCTCATAGACTGGCGCAGACACTCGCAGGGCAGAGGGCTGGTGGCCCCTCAGACCACAGTGTGCATCACTGCGCTTCCTGGAGACCGAGGGTTGCTAGCGCTGCAGGAAGCACCTCGAATTGCTGTGGAAGCCACGAGCGCCCAACTGTGGTACCAGGAGCTGCAGGGGGCATCAGAGGGGTTAGGCTGGGGCACCAGGGTGGCAATACAGGAGAAGACGGGGGGCATCAGAGGGGTTAAACTAGGGCTGCCTGGGGCAACAGAGGCGTAAGGCAGGGACTGCGGGGGAAATCAGAGGGGTTAGGCTGGGGCACCAGGGTGGCAGCACAGGACGAGCCGGGGGCATCAGAGGGGTTAAACCAGGGCTGCGGGGGCATCAGATGGGTTAAACAGGGCTGCCAGGGGAGCATCAGATGGGTTAGGGTAGGGAAGCAGGGTGGCATCGCAGGTCGAGTGTTGGTGAGAAGTTACAAGAATCTTGTGTCTCACCACTACTGTGTGCGGGTCAAACACGGGGAGCTGGTGAATTATGAGAAGTTACAAGAATCTTGTGTCTCACCACTACTGTGTGCGGGGCCACACACGGGGAGCTGGTGAGTTATGAGAAGTTACAAGAATCCTGTGTGTCACCAATACTGTGTGCGGGGCCACACACGGGGAGCTGGTGAGTTATGAGAAGTTACAAGAATCCTGTGTGTCACCAATACTGTGTGCATTGTCACACGCGTGGAGCAGGTGAGTGTGTGAGAAGTCACAATAATCCCTGTGTCTCACTACTGCTGTGTGCGGGGCCACACACGGGGAGCTGGTGAGTCAGTGTGAGAAGTTACAAGAATCCTGTGTCTCACCACTACTGCTGTGTGTAGGGCCACACGCATGGAGCAGGTGAGTTTGTGTGAGAAATCACAAGAATCCCTGTGTCTCACTACTGCTGTGTGCAGGGCCACACACGGGGAGCAGGTGAGTCAGTGTGAGGAGTTACAATAATTGTGCATCTCACCACTACTAGAACAAGAGGGTGCTGTGCTGCATCCATAGGTCACAGACCCGCTCTAATGCAGCCCTCCTCCACGTGCTGCACATGTCCCAGTACTTGCATCTGTAGATTCCGCTCACAACCACTGCTTTCTGCTTTTTAGGTTTTCACTATGAGTCCAACAGTGAAACGGATAAGCGTGACTTCGAGAAGGCGCTGGAGACCATCGCCGTGGCTTTCAGCAGCACGTGAGTCAGATGAGGCACACTACACCCGCCTACAGAGGGTCACTGAAATACCATGATGTCTACAGACGCAGCACTACTGCATGACAAGAGTGAAATGTAGGGTAGGAGTAGATTCTGCCTCGTGCCCTCACTGCTCCATTTATGGGGGGCCCTACACATTCCTGGGAGGCGCATCATCAGTACACCAGCGCCTTACTAGCGATGCCCAGTAACTTTGCACCACTGGTATGGTGCAGGCATCATGTCTGTAGGGACAAGGCTACCCGACGCCCCACTGTTTCAGCATCTTACATCAGACCAGGGAGTGCTTGCTAAACACATCCAGGGCAGGAGCCTTGTATCACACCTAGCAGGCCCTCTGCTGACTGTTCAGCAGGCCCTCTGCAGGCCCTCTGCCGACTGCAGACCCACTGCCCACTGCAGACCCCTGCTGACTGTAAGCCCAGGGCAGCCCTGCAGGCCCTCTTCTGACTGCACTGCAGGCCCTGCTGTTTAGGCCCCTTTGTTGACTGCACTCCTTGGACTGACTTCCCTGCAGTCCCAGTGCTGATTGCTCTTTAGACCAGTGCTGACTGCCCTGCAGTTCCTGTGCTGACTACAGGCCATGCACTGACAGATATATATATATATATATATAATAACCACTTGCTTATTGCAGCCCCTGGCCTGACCTACCCTGCAGGCCCAGTGCTGACTGAGACCCTATGTTGACTGCCCTACAGGCCCTGTGGTGACGGCTCTGCAGACCCTATGCTGACTGCTCCACATGACCTGTGCTGCCAGCTCTGAAGACCCTACGCTGACTGCTCCACAGGACCTGTGCTGACTGTAGGCCCCTTACTTACTGCAGGCCTCATGCTGACTGTCATGCATGCACAGTGCTGTGCTCTGCACGGTGTGTGCTTTGTGTCCCCATAGGGCACTGGCTGCTGCCGCTTTCAAGTAGGGAGGGTCCTGCCACCACTTGGTTTGGTCTTCTCCACGTTCCACACAGTGTGTGTCGTGTGTATTCTGCCACAGCCTGCTGGTTCGTGCATGTTGCAGGTGCCATACACAGGGCAGTACCTGTTGTCCATCTTCATGGCGGTGGCCTCGTCTCATGCTAGGTGCAGCCTTACATTCTATGCCAGGGTGTTGGCACCAGGGGCACACTGGGCTGTGCCTCCTATACCCACAGGGTATGTTTCCCTCTTCCAGCCACTGGGCCCTGCAGGAGTGGACAATAGTACCTTAGGATTTTGTTACACATGGCCATTCCCCGAAAGGTATATATCCACAAATAGATATTTTTCAGCACTTGGACCCAAAAACAAGAAGTTTCAGACATTCACATGCTCCTGCCCTCCCCCCCACTAAACAATGTTTTAGTTGCGCTTGTGGACAGGTCATGGTCTGCACCATCTGTGGACTTATCACCCCAGGATCATAGTGGCCTGCTCCCCTACTGGCTGGCCAGAGCCTCCATATATCCTCAGACAGCCCCCTTATATGCCCAGACGACCTCCTCATATCCTCAGACGGCATCCATATATCCTCAGACGGCCTCCATATATCCTCAGACGGCCTCCATATATCCTCAGACGGCCTCCATATATCCTCAGACGGCCTCCATATATCCCCAGGTGGCCTGCATATATCCCCAGACGGCCTCCATATAGCCCCAGACGGCCTCCATATAGCCCCAGACGGCAACCATATATCCCCAGACGGCAACCATATATCCCCAGATGACCTCCTCATATCCTCAGACGGCCTCCATATATCCTCAGACGGCCTCCATATATCCTCAGACGGCCTCCATATATCCCAGATGGCCTCCATATATCCCCAGACGGCCTCCATATCTCACCAGACGGCCTCCATATGCTCAGATGGCCACCATTTATCTTCAGACGGCCTCCATATATCCTCAGACAGCCTTCATATATCCTCAGACGGCCTCCATATATCCTCAGACGGCCTCCATGTATCCCCAGACGGCCTCCATGTATCCCCAGACGGCCTCCATGTATCCCCAGACGGCCTCCATGTATCCCCAGACGGCCTCCATGTATCCCCAGACGGCCTCCATGTATCCCCAGATGGCCTCCATTTTTCCTCAGATGGCCTCCATATATCCCCAGACGGCCTCCATATATCCCCAGACGACCTCCATATATCCTCAGATGGCCTCCATATATCCTCAGACGGCCTCCATATATCCCCAGACGGCCTCCATTTATCCCCAGACGGCCTCCATTTATCCCCAGACGGCCTTCATATATCCCCAGACGGCCTCCATATATTCCCAGATGGCCTCCATATATCCCCAGACGGCCTCCATATATCCCCAGACGGCCTCCATATATCCCAAGACGGTCTCCATATATCCCCAGACGGCCTCCATATATCCCCCAAACGGCCACCATATATCCCCAGACGGCCTTCATATATCCCCAGACGGCCTCCGTATATCTCCAGAAGGCCTCCATATATCCCTAGACTGCCTCCATATATCCCCAGACGGCCCCCACATATCCCCAGACGGCCTCCATATATCCCCAGACGGCCTCCATATATCCCCAGACGGCCTCCATATATCCCCAGACGGCCTCCATATATCCCCAGACGGCCTTCATATAGCCCCAGACGGCCTCCATATAGCCCCAGACGGCCTCCATATATCTTCAGACGGCCTCCACATATCCCCAGATGGCCTTCATATATCCCCAGACGGCCTCCTTATATCCTCAGACAGCCTCCATATATCCCAGACGGCCTTCATATATCCTCAGACGGCCTCCATGTATCCCCAGACGGCCTCCATGTATCCCCAGACGGCCTCCGTGTATCCCCAGACGGCCTCCGTGTATCCCCAGACGGCCTCCGTGTATCCCCAGATGGCCTCCGTGTATCCCCAGATGGCATCCCTATATCCTCAGACGGCCTCCATATATCCCCAGACGGCCTCCATATATCCCCAGACAGCCTCCATATATCCCCAGACAGCCTCCATATATCCCCAGACGGCCTCCATATATCCTCAGACGGCCTCCATATATCCTCAGACGGCCTCCATATATCCTCAGACGGCCTCCATATATCCTCAGACGGCCTTCATATATCCCCAGACGGACTCCATTTATCCCCAGACGGCCTTCATATATCCCCAGACGGCCTCCATATATTCCCAGACGGCCTCCATTTATCCTCAGACGGCCTCCATATATCCCCAGACGGCCTCCATATATCCCCAGACGGCCTCCATATATCCCAAGACGGTCTCCATATATCCCAAGACGGTCTCCATATATCCCCAGACGGCCTCCATATATCCCCCAAACGGCCACCATATATCCCCAGACGGCCTTCATATATCCCCAGACGGCCTCCATATATCTCCAGAATGCCTCCATATATCCCTAGACTGCCTCCATATATCCCTAGACTGCCTCCATATATCCCCAGACAGCCCCCACATATCCTCAGACAGCCCCCACATATCCCCAGACGGCCTCCATATATCCCCCAGACGGCCTCCATATATCCCCAGACGGCCTTCATATATCCCCAGAAGGCCTCCATATATCCTCAGACGGCCTCCATATAGCCCCAGACAGCCTCCATATATCTTCAGACAGCCTCCACATATCCCCAGATGGCCTTCATATATCCCCAGACGGCCTCCTTATATCCTCAGACAGCCTCCATATATCCTCAGACGGCCTCCTTATATCCCCAGACGGCCTCCATATATCCTCAGACGACCTCCATATATCCTCAGGCGGCCTCCATATATCGCCAGACGGCCTCCATATATCCCTCGACGGCCTTCATATATCCCCAGACGGCCTTCATATATCCCCAGACGGCCTTCATATATCCCCAGACGGCCTCCATATATCCCCAGACGGCCTCCATATATCCCCAGACGGCCTCCATATATCCTCAGACGGCCTCCATATATCCTCAGACGGCCTCCATATATCTCCAGACGGACTCCATTTATCTTCAGACAGCCTCCATATATCCTCAGACGGCCTCCATATATCCTCAGACGGCCTCCATATATCCCCAGGCGGCCTTCATATATCCTCAGATGGCCTTCATATATCCCCAGACGGCCTCCATATATCCCCAGACGGCCTCCATATATCCCCAGACGGCCTCCATATATCCCCAGACGGCCTCCTTATATCCCCAGACGGCCTCCATATATCCCCAGACGGCCTCCATATATCCCCAGTCGGCCTCCATATATCCCCAGTCGGCCTCCATATATCCCCAGTCGGCCTCCATATATCCCCAGACGGCCTCCATTTATCCTCAGACGGCCTCCGTATATCCTCAGACAGCCTCCGTATATCCCCAGACGGCCTCCATTTATCCTCAGACGGCCTCCATATATCCTCAGACGGCCTCCATTTATCCTAAAATGGCCTCCATATATCCTCAGACAGTCTCCATATATCCCCAGATGGCCTCCATATATCCCCAGAAGGCCTCCATATATCCCCAGAAGGCTTCCATATATCCCCAGACGGCTTCCATATATCCCCAGACGGCCTCCATTTATCCTCAGATGGCATCCATTTATCCTCAGACGGCATCCATATATCCTCAGATGGCCTCCATATATCCCCCAAACGGCCACCATATATCCCCAGACGGCCTTCATATATCCTCAGACGGCATCCATATATCCCCAGACAGCCTCCATTTATCCCCAGACGGCCTCCATTTATCCCCAGACGGCCTCCATATATCCCCAGACGGCCTCCATATATCCCCAGACGGCCTCCATATATCCCCAGATGGCCTCTATATATCCCCAGACAGCCTCCATATATCCCCAGATGGCCTCCATATATCCCCAGGCGGCCTCTATATATCCCCAGACAGCCTCCATATATCCCCAGACAGCCTCCATATATCCCCAAACAGCCCCCACGCATCAGCACACAGCAGCCCAGGGCCTGGCCATCCCGTGTCTCACAGAAGCTCCCCTAATCTTTCTAACAACAAGAGCAAGCTCTGCTGACTTCTTGCTCTCTCCCACTTCAGAATCTCTGAATTCCTCATGGGTGAAGTGGACAGCAGCACTCTCCTCTCGCTGCCACCGGGCGACAAGACACAGGTCAGTGCTGTCTCTGCCTTGCTACTATAGTGAGTGTGGATGGAAGATGCTGCTGTGCATAGTGGAGCAGGGGGGGGGGGTCCTACTGTGGAGCCTGTGCTGTAGGGGCATGACTGTATCTTATGTGGCGGGGCTGGTCTGAGATGGTCCGCAAGGACTGCAGGGTGGGCTGTGGGGTGGACTGTAGGGTGGGCTGTGGGGTGTTGCTGTATCCTGTTCCTAATGTCTGATCTAAGATGGTCTGCATGTACCTTAGGCCCTGTGCTATAGGGCATAACTGCATCATGTTGCACTGGCCTGGTCTGAGTTAGCTTGTCTGGACTGCAGGCTCTGTACTGTGAAGGCGTCACTGCATCCTACGTCACACAGACGGTCTGAGATGGTTCTCTATGGACTGCAGGCCCTGTGCTGAGAGGGGCAGTCTCCTATCCAACGTCAGAGGGGAAAGAAGGCTTTATCAGAAAAGTAACATCACCCCCACCCTTGATTTTATTCCAACAAATCCAACAGACCCCTGCACTCCTCAGTCTCTGGTCTCTGACAGCCCTTTCCTTCAACCCCACAGTCTATGGAGAGCCTGTATGGAGGAATGCCAGGACAGAGCATGGAGGACATGTTACCCGGAGCAGCCTACCTGGAGACAGGTGAGTGGAAGAGTGGCATGTGTGTGCTGTTGTCTGTCCTACATGGATCAGGTGAGTGTTGGAGTAGAGTGTGCTTGTCATAATCTGTCCTACATGGTTCAGGTGAGTGTTGGAGTGGAGTGTGCTTGTCATAATCTGTCCTACATGCTTCAGGTGAGTGTTGGAGTAGAGTGTGCTTGCCATAATCTGTCCTGCCTGGTTCAGGTGGGTGTTGGAGCAGAGTGTGCTTGTCATAATCTGTCCTGCCTGGTTCAGGTGAGTGTTGGAGTAGAGTGTGCATGCCATAATCTGTCCTGCCTGGTTCAGGTGGGTGTTGGAGCAGAGTGTGCTTGTCATAATCTGTCCTGCCTGGTTCAGGTGAGTGTTGGAGTAGAGTGTGCTTGTCATAATCTGTCCTGCCTGGTTCAGGTGAGTGTTGGAGTAGAGTGTGCTTGCCATAATCTGTCCTGCCTGGTTCAGGTGGGTGTTGGAGTAGAGTGTGCTTGCCATAATCTGTCCTGCCTGGTTCAGGTGGGTGTTGGAGTAGAGTGTGCATGCCATAATCTGTCCTACATGGTTCAGGTGAGTGTTGGAGTAGAGTGTACTTGCCATAATCTGTCCTACATGGTTCAGGTGAGTGTTGGAGTAGAGTGTACTTGCCATAATCTGTCCTAAATGGTTCAGGTGAGTGTTGGGGTAGAGTGTGCTTGCCATAATCTGTCCTACATGGTTCAGGTGGGTGTTGGAGTAGAGTGTGCTTGCCATAATCGGTTCTACATGGTTCAGGTGCGTGTTGGAGTAGAGTGTGCTTATCATAATCTGTCCTGCCTGGTTCAGGTGAGTGTTGGAGTAGAGTGTGCTTGTCATAATCTGTCCTGCCTGGTTCAGGTGAGTGTTGGAGTACAGTGTGCTTGCCATAATCTGTCCTATATGGTTCAGGTGAGTGTTGGAGTAGTGTGCTTGCCATAATCTGTCCTAAATGGTTCAGGTGAGTGTTGGGGTAGAGTGTGCTTGCCATAATCTGTCCTACATGGTTCAGGTGAGTGTTGGGGTAGAGTGTGCTTGCCATAATCTGTCCTACATGGTTCAGGTGCGTGTTGGAGTAGAGTGTGCTTGCCATAATCTGTCCTTCATGGTTCAGGTGAGTGTTGGAGTAGAGTGTGCTTGCCATAATCTGTCCTACATGGTTGAGGTGAGTGTTGGAGTAGAGTGAGCTTGCCATAATCTGTCCTACATGGATCAGGTGGGTGTTGGAGTAGAGTGAGCTTGCCATAATCTGTCCTACATGGATCAGGTGGGTGTTGGAGTACAGTGTGCTCGCCATAATCTGTCCTACATGGTTCAGGTGAGCGTGGAGTAGAGTGTGCTTGCCATAATCTGTCCTTCATGGTTCAGGTGAGTGTTGGAGTAGAGTGTGCATGCCATAATCTGTCCTTCATGGTTCAGGTGAGTGTTGGAGTAGAGTGTGCTTGCCATAATCTGTCCTGCCTGGTTCAGGTGAGTGTTGGAGTAGAGTGTGCTTGCCATAATCTGTCCTGCCTGGTTCAGGTGAGTGTTGGAGTAGAGTGTGCATGCCATAATCTGTCCTACATGGTTGAGGTGAGTGTTGGAGTGCAGTGTGCTCGCCATAATCTGTCCTACATGGTTCAGGTGGGTGTTGGAGTAGAGTGTGCTTGCCATAATCTGTCCTACATGGTTCAGGTGAGTGTTGGAGTACAGTGTGCTCGCCATAATCTGTCCTACATGGTTCAGGTGGGTGTTGGAGTAGAGTGTGCTTGCCATAATCTGTCCTAAATGGTTCAGGTGAGTGTTGGGGTAGAGTGTGCTTGCCATAATCTGTCCTACATGGTTCAGGTGGGTGTTGGAGTAGAGTGTGCTTGCCATAATCTGTCCTACATGGTTCAGGTGCGTGTTGGAGTAGAGTGTGCTTGTCATAATATGTCCTGCCTGGTTCAGGTGAGTGTTGGAGTAGAGTGTGCTTGCCATAATCTGTCCTTCATGGTTCAGGTGAGTGTTGGAGTAGAGTGTGCTTGCCATAATCTGTCCTACATGGTTCAGGTGAGTGTTGGAGTACAGTGTGCTCGCCATAATCTGTCCTACATGGTTCAGGTGGGTGTTGGAGTAGTGTGCTTGCCATCATCTGTCCTGCCTTGTTCAGGTGAGTGTTGGAGTAGAGTGTGCTTGCCATAATCTGTCCTACATGGTTCAGGTGAGTGTTGGAGTAGAGTGTGCTTGCCATAATCTGTCCTACATGGTTCAGGTGAGTTTTGGAGTACAGTGTGCTTGCCATAATCTGTCCTGCCTGGTTCAGGTGAGTGTTGGAGTAGAGTGTGCTTGCCATAATCTGTCCTACATGGTTCAGGTGAGTGTTGGAGTAGAGTGTGCTTGCCATAATCTGTCCTTCATGGTTCAGGTGAGTGTTGGGGTAGAGTGTGCTTGCCATAATCTGTCCTGCCTGGTTCAGGTGAGTGTTGGAGTAGAGTGTGCTTGCCATAATCTGTCCTGCCTGGTTCAGGTGAGTGTTGGAGTAGAGTGTGTATGCCATAATCTGTCCTACATGGTTGAGGTGAGTGTTGGAGTACAGTGTGCTCGCCATAATCTGTCCTACATGGTTCAGGTGGATGTTGGAGTAGAGTGTGCTTGCCATAATCTGTCCTGCCTGGTTCAGGTGAGTGTTGGAGTAGAGTGTGCTTGCCATAATCTGTCCTACATGGTTCAGGTGAGTGTTGGAGTAGTGTGCTTGCCATAATCTGTCCTAAATGGTTCAGGTGAGTGTTGGGGTAGAGTGTGCTTGCCATAATCTGTCCTACATGGTTCAGGTGGGTGTTGGAGTAGAGTGTGCTTGCCATAATCTGTCCTTCATGGTTCAGGTGAGTGTTGGAGTAGAGTGTGCTTGCCATAATCTGTCCTACATGGTTCAGGTGGGTGTTGGAGTAGAGTGTGCTTGCCATAATCTGTCCTACATGGTTCAGGTGAGTGTTGGAGTAGTGTGCTTGCCATAATCTGTCCTAAATGGTTCAGGTGAGTGTTGGGATAGAGTGTGCTTGCCATAATCTGTCCTACATGGTTCAGGTGGGTGTTGGAGTAGAGTGTGCTTGCCATAATCTGTCCTTCATGGTTCAGGTGAGTGTTGGAGTAGAGTGTGCTTGCCATAATCTGTCCTACATGGTTCAGGTGAGTGTTGGAGTACAGTGTGCTTGCCATAATCTGTCCTACATGGTTCAGGTGAGTGTTGGAGTAGTGTGCTTGCCATAATCTGTCCTTAATGGTTCAGGTGAGTGTAGGGGGTAGAGTGTGCTTGCCATAATCTGTCCTACATGGTTCAGGTGGGTGTTGGAGTAGAGTGTGCTTGCCATAATCTGTCCTACATGGTGCAGGTGGGTGTTGGAGTAGAGTGTGCATGCCATAATCTGTCCTAAATGGTTCAGGTGAGTGTTGGGGTAGAGTGTGCTTGCCATAATCTGTCCTACATGGTTCAGGTGAGTGTTGGGGTAGAGTGTGCTTGCCATAATCTGTCCTACATGGTTCAGGTGCGTGTTGGAGTAGAGTGTGCTTGCCATAATCTGTCCTACATGGTTGAGGTGAGTGTTGGAGTAGAGTGAGCTTGCCATAATCTGTCCTACATGGATCAGGTGGGTGTTGGAGTAGAGTGAGCTTGCCATAATCTGTCCTACATGGATCAGGTGGGTGTTGGAGTACAGTGTGCTCGCCATAATCTGTCCTACATGGTTCAGGTGAGCGTGGAGTAGAGTGTGCTTGCCATAATCTGTCCTTCATGGTTCAGGTGAGTGTTGGAGTAGAGTGTGCTTGCCATAATCTGTCCTTCATGGTTCAGGTGAGTGTTGGAGTAGAGTGTGCTTGCCATAATCTGTCCTGCCTGGTTCAGGTGAGTGTTGGAGTAGAGTGTTCTTGCCATAATCTGTCCTGCCTGGTTCAGGTGAGTGTTGGAGTAGAGTGTGCATGCCATAATCTGTCCTACATGGTTGAGGTGAGTGTTGGAGTGCAGTGTGCTCGCCATAATCTGTCCTACATGGTTCAGGTGGGTGTTGGAGTAGAGTGTGCTTGCCATAATCTGTCCTACATGGTTCAGGTGAGTGTTGGAGTACAGTGTGCTCGCCATAATCTGTCCTACATGGTTCAGGTAAGTGTTGGAGTAGAGTGTGCTTGCCATAATCTGTCCTAAATGGTTCAGGTGAGTGTTGGGGTAGAGTGTGCTTGCCATAATCTGTCCTACATGGTTCAGGTGGGTGTTGGAGTAGAGTGTGCTTGCCATAATCTGTCCTACATGGTTCAGGTGCGTGTTGGAGTAGAGTGTGCTTGTCATAATATGTCCTGCCTGGTTCAGGTGAGTGTTGGAGTAGAGTGTGCTTGCCATAATCTGTCCTTCATGGTTCAGGTGAGTGTTGGAGTAGAGTGTGCTTGTCATAATCTGTCCTACATGGTTCAGGTGAGTGTTGGAGTACAGTGTGCTTGCCATAATCTGTCCTACATGGTTCAGGTGAGTGTTGGAGTAGTGTGCTTGCCATAATCTGTCCTAAATGGTTCAGGTGAGTGTTGGGGTAGAGTGTGCTTGCCATAATCTGTCCTACATGGTTCAGGTGGGTGTTGGAGTAGAGTGTGCTTGCCATAATCTGTCCTACATGGTTCAGGTGGGTGTTGGAGTAGAGTGTGCATGCCATAATCTGTCCTACATGGTTCAGGTGAGTGTTGGAGTACAGTGTGCTTGCCATAATCTGTCCTACATGGTTCAGGTGAGTGTTGGAGTAGTGTGCTTGCCATAATCTGTCCTAAATGGTTCAGATGAGTGTTGGGGTAGAGTGTGCTTGCCATAATCTGTCCTACATGGTTCAGGTGGGTGTTGGAGTAGAGTGTGTTTGCCATAATCTGTCCTACATGGTTCAGGTGCGTGTTGGAGTAGAGTGTGCTTGTCATAATCTGTCCTGCCTGGTTCAGGTGAGTGTTGGAGTAGAGTGTGCTTGCCATAATCTGTCCTTCATGGTTCAGGTGAGTGTTGGAGTAGAGTGTGCTTGCCATAATCTGTCCTGCCTGGTTCAGGTGAGTGTTGGAGTAGAGTGTGCTTGCCATAATCTGTCCTGCCTGGTTCAGGTGAGTGTTGGAGTAGAGTGTGCATGCCATAATCTGTCCTACATGGTTGAGGTGAGTGTTGGAGTACAGTGTGCTCGCCATAATCTGTCCTACATGGTTCAGGTGGGTGTTGGAGTAGAGTGTGCTTGCCATAATCTGTCCTGCCTGGTTCAGGTGAGTGTTGGAGTAGAGTGTGCTTGCCATAACCTGTCCTAACTGGTTCAGGTGAGTGGAGAGTGGCGTGTGTGTTCTGTTAGGTGTGTCTAAACCAGGTCAGAAGAGTGGTAAGTGTGTGCTACCAGTCACCTCTCACTGGAAAACAGGTGACTGATGAGTGCATGCTGCCAGTGCAGCCTACCTGGAGACAGGTGAACGGTGGAGAGTGCATTCTGCCAGTGCAGCCTACCTGGAGACAGGTGAATGGTGGCGAGTGCATGCTGTCAGTGTAGCCTACCTGGAGACTGTTGAACCGTGGTGAGTGCATGCTGCCAGTGCAGACTACCTGGAGACTGGTGAATGGTGGTGAGGGCTGGAGACAGGTGACTGTTGAGTGCATGCTGCCAGTGCAGCCTACCTGGAGACAGGTGAACGGTGGTGAGTGCATACTGCCAGTGAGGCCTACCTGGAGACAGATGACTGGTGAGTGCATGCTGCCAGTGCAGCCTAACTGGAGACAGGTGAACGGTGGCGCGTGCATGCTGTCAGTGCAGCCTACCTGGAGACTGGTGAATGGTGGTGAGGGCTGGAGACAGGTGACTGGTCAGTGCATGCTGCCAGTGCAGCCTACCTGGAGACAGGTGAACGGTGGTGAGTGCATACTGCCAGTGAGGCCTACCCGGAGACAGATGACTGGTGAGTGCATGCTGCCAGTGCAGCCTAACTGGAGACAGGTGAACGGTGGCGAGTGCATGCTGTCCGTGCAGCCTACCTGGAGACTGGTGAACCGTGGTGAGTGCATGCTGCCAGTGCAGCCTACCTAGAGACTGGTGAATGGTGGTGAGGGCTGGAGACAGGTGACTGGTGAGTGCATACTGCCAGTGAGGCCTACCTGGAGACAGATGACTGGTGAGTGCATGCTACCGGTGAGGCCTACCTGGAGACAGATGACTGGTGAGTGCATGCTGCCAGTGCAGCCTACCTGGAGACAGGTGAATGGTGGAGAGTGCATGCTGCCAGGGCAGCCTACTAGGAGACAGTTGACTGGTGAGTGCATGCTGCCAGTGCAGCCTACCTGGAGACAGGTGAACGGTGGTGAATGCATGCTGCCAGGGCAGCCTACCTGGAGACAGGTGAACGGTGGTGAATGCATGCTGCCAGGGCAGCCTACCTGGAGACCGGTGAACGGTGGTGAGTGCATGCTGTCAGCGCAGCCTACCAGGAGACAAGCGAACGGTAGTGATGCATGCTGTCAGTGCAGCCTACCAAGAGACAGGTGAACAGTGGTGTGTGCATGCTGCCAGCTGTGGCTTACCTAGAGACAGGTGAGTGTGCACTGCTGGGTGGAGCCCGACTAAGACAGACAAATGAAAGTGTAATAAATGCAGGCGAACAGTGGTGAGAGTTTATCTTATAGGACACCTACAGTCTGAATAGATAACATGTTTTCTGGGGCTAGTCACTGTAGGTGTATACCAACATTTCATTTTTGCCTCTTTTAAATACTCAGCACCCTAACTTATCCCCACTCTACCAGGCTTACTTACTTAATATTTAAAAGTAGGATTCTTTCCCCTCATCAAGGTTATTTTGGCAGATGTGCCTGTGGGTTTAAAAGCTGCAGTAGTCGGGCTACGCTGGAAGGCCTGAAGCTACGTTTCCTTTGTCATCCCAGTACAGTAAGTGCTGTAGTCCACAGGTAGCATTTACCTCGCCATTCCTATTGGGGGATTTTCTTGCACCATGTACTGTGGCTTTACTGTAAAGTTAAATATGTTAATTAGCCAATGTTACCATGTTTTAGTGGTCAGAACACATACACTGGGGCATGGACAGCAGTGCTCTAGAGTGCAGAGTTGAAAAGAAAAGCAAACTGATAAGCCCCAGAGGTGTGACCGCTTGGCTTTGCCAAATGCTTGTTTTATTTATCTACACCACAGACACTGGTTTAAAAGAGTGCAGGTGGGGAGAGGAGCAGCGAGGGGCATAGATCCAGGAGCATGTAGTCCACCACTCCCAGTCCTTTATACTTTCTTCTACATCCCCGTCCCGTCCACCAGACTCGTGGAACGTATCTCAAGGAGCTTGCGACTCGCGTGAGAGCGGAGGAGCTGGACAATGAAGTGCCTAAGTATGGGCTGAACACGCAGAGCACAGCCCTGAATCTCAGGTTGAAAAGCATATTCTTTATCAGTAAGTGTGTGACGAAGCCCATGTGGCTGCTTCACAGATCACCTTCTCAGGGGAACGGAGCCGTGTCTGCCCGAGGGCTCTTCGATCCCTCATGCAGACTTTGGTCTTGTTCCTGCTGATAGTGGTCCTGGGAAAACAGGTTTCGGGGTTTCACCCCTCATCAGCCAGGCTAGCTTGAGTCCAGTGGCGGAGTGAGCAAGGGGCCCACGTCTGACATACCCTGCAAATTATGGTGAACTAAACACAAGGAGAACAGTTGTTTTTAGACTTGAAGGGCTCAGACAGAAGGTTGGTATAAACGTGTAGAGCAACTGTGGTCTGGCTTGTGTCCTAGAACGGGTGCACAGAGTGGAAGATTCCACGGTGGTCCGCACTCCTCCTTCCCTGGTCTGGCTGCATTTAAATTGAGTTTCTCCTTTATGCTGGGGCCTGATGTAGGATGCTGGGTTGAGGCCTTGAGAAATACTCACACAATTGCCCTTCACGTCTTAGATATTTCAAGACCGAAAAGACCCAAACTCGATGGCGGACTCTCTCCTTTGCAGCACCTGAGCACGCAAGGAGACTGGAGGCCTCACAGGAGGGCAGTGACCGGGCATCTGACAAAAGGTGCTTGTCCTCTCTGCCCCCAGCCCCATTTGTAGTGCAGCGCACAGGGATTACTGGTGGCAGAGCTCCTGTGGGCACTGCCACACGCATGAGGTCTGCCAGAGCCTAAGTGACCCCTGGTGGAAGGCAAGTCCGAAAAGAAGACAACCTGACAGTAGCGCTCAAGTGATAGGGTTTGCATTTAGCGTTGACGTCATCACAATGCATATTAACTGAACCTAAGGTTGACATCCAAAAGTGAAACTTAATTTTGTTTAAGGAACATTCCAGACCCAACCGCCAGATGGCAGAATTATGCAGTATGTGAATGCAGAACAGGTTCAACCTGCAAAAAAATGTGAAACTTACAAAGGCCTGTGTTGAAGAGCCACTGGTGACGCCTCAGGGGCATGCCTGCCGCGTCAATGCCATCATATTAAAACAAGCTGTTCGAGTTCTGTCAGATTTCAGTTATTTATGGGAAGACATGAGACCAACAGCCCTCCTGGCCTGCAGATTGTCAACAGTTGTTTTTAGCAAACACAAGGAGATGATGGACAGAGCGCTGAAACTTTTCAGACACTCACCCCCAGTCACAGATCTGGGTTGAATCCATCATTCTTTAGCTCACTTCGCCACCTCAGTTCAGACCCCACTATATGCAAATCAGTACTATATGCAAATCAGTCCTGCCCTGTGCCTCATGGGAACAGTTCAGCCCAGCTGCCAAGCCAGGCCTTCCCTGGACAGAAAACAAACATCCTGGGACCAGTTTCAGGCTAACAGCCCTCATCAGCCCGGCTAGCTTGAAAACAGTGGCAAAGTGAGCAAGGGACCCCCGTCTGGGCATACCCTGCCAACTTAGGGCGAACAAAGCCAACACAAGAAGATGATGGACAGAGCTCTGAAACTTTTCGGACACTAGCCCCCAGTAACAGATCTGGTTTGAATCCATCATCATTCTTTAGCTCACTTCGCCACCTCAATTCAGACCCCGCTATATGCAAATCAGTCTTAGCCCTGTGCCTCATGGGAACAGTCCAGTCCAAACTGCCCAGCCATGTCTTCCTGGACCGGAAACAAGCACACTGGGAAAACAGGTTTCGGGGTTTCACCCCTCATCAGCCAGGCTAGCTTGAGTCCAGTGGCGAAGGGAGCAAGGGACCCACGTCTGGCACACCCTGCAAATTATGGCGAACAAAACACAAGGAGAACAGTTGTTTTTAGACTTGAAGGGCTCAGACAGAATGTTGGTATAAACGTGTAGAGCAACTGTGAGAGCCTAAAAGCAGCCCAGTTACCCTCCTCGGGGAACCCACATTTAATGGCAGGTTCTGTAACTGTAATGAAATGACACTTACCCTCTCTGGTGTGTCTATGGTGGGTCAGTCATGTGTACCCTCTAAGGTGAGTCACGCATATTTACCCTCTAAGGTGGGTCACTCGTGTTCACCCTCTAAGGTGGGTCACTTGTGTTCACCCTCTAAGGTGGGTCACTCGTGTTCACCCTCTAAGGTGAGTCACGCATATTTACCCTCTAAGGTGGGTCACTCGTGTTCACCCTCTAAGGTGGGTCACTTGTGTTCACCCTCTAAGGTGGGTCACTCGTGTTCACCCTCTAAGGTGGGTCACTCATGTTCACCCTCTAAGGTGGGTCACGCATTTTTACCCTCTAAGGTATGTCAGTCATTTTTACCCTCCAAGGTGTGTTAGAGTGGTCACTGAGGTTTACCTCTGAGAGGTTTGACACCCAGCACTGCGCAGTGAGTAGAAGCTTGCGGAACAGGTGGGACCTGGGTCTTTACCGCTGGTCTGTCTTATTCAACAGAGTGAACACACAGCAGGGATTCATACAAGTCTAGGACTTGTAGATAGGATGAAGGAAGGGGTCTGTGCTCTCCCTTACTAAGTGCAAGTCTCACGCATGGCCCCTATGTGACGTCAACCACTTTGTCCTAAAACAACTTTTTCTCCCTAACCCCTCCCATACTGAGGGATGTCATTCCATGGAGCGCTCACTCCTGAGAACCTCTTTTCTGTCCCTCAGGCCGCCCATCCGCAGAAGAAGTAGACATCATGCTGCAGAGGTCTGAGGGTGGCGTGGACGCTGCACTGCACTACTCCAAGAGCATCTCCAAGTACATGAAGGACCTGATCTACTACCTGGAGAAGAGGACCACACTAGGTAAGAAGAGGGGGGCTTCAGAATCAGCAGTGGATGGGCGAGCAGAGAGCTTGGGGTGAGGAAGGGGCTCCAGGGTACTTCCTTACCTCTCCAAGACTTAAGGGCCTACTCCCCTACCTGAAGAAGAGGATCACACTAGGTGCGACGCGAGGGCTCAGGAATGTAGACAAGAGCCACAGGGTGAGCGATGCAGCTGTAGACCCTAAGCGTGTGAACAATATCTTATGCCTGGGAGGCGGACCATGCAGGGCAAGATGGCAGGGCAGAGTGATGAGGCCACAGAGTCAGCAGTGTATCTGAGTCTCCAAGCACAGGAGCTACACCTACTGTCTGGAGACACGGACGGCACTGGGCAGAGCGAGGACCCACTGGAGAGCGGAGAGAGCTCTGGAGTCAGGAGGGAACTCTGTGTCCAGTGGGAAGCAGGGAACACTCTGGTGTGACGAAGGGATGTCCAAGGCGAGAACACAAGGTCAAACTGGTGATGAGGGGTCCAGGATGAGGTGAGGGGCACAGAGGGCAGGTCATGGCTGAGCCCTGTATCCTCCGAGTGCCACTCCAAGTACATTATCTACTACCTGGAGAAAAGGGCCAGGCTGGGTGCGAAGAAGGAACACAGGAGTTAGGGGGCAGGGTGAAGAGTTGGTGAAGTGGAGAGACTTAAAGGTGAGGAGGGGCCACAGGGCGAGCCCTGCAGCATTCTATCAGTTCCAAGTACATGAGCTGCATATACCATCCAGAGAAGAGGGCTGCCCTCTCTAACGGAGGAAGGGGGTTGAAGGTGAGGGGCGAAGTGGTGAGAAGGGGCCTCTCAGGGGTGCCTGGCCTGGCCCCCTGCACACTTTTCACTGCTCCAAGACTCCACTTCTAAGTGCTCCACTAACTTGAGCATGGGACCCACTGGACGAGAGGGCAGAGTTTAGGGATGAGGGAAGAGGTCTGGTGTGAGAAGAGCAAGTGTGTCAAGAAACAGGTCAAAGATCTGATGGAGCGTGCTGGCCATCAGAGCTATTGTCTTCATCGCTCTCTCTTTGTTACAGAGATGGAGTTTGCCAAAGGACTACAGAAACTAGTGAACACCTGCAGACAGACCATAACACAGGAGGTGAGTCCCTGCTTTTGACCCCATATCCCTGATCCATCCTTGACCTGGCATGAGCTGTGTGTCCTATCATAGTCTTACCCTATACCTCTGACCATCTCTCTTGGCCTGGCATGAGCTATGTGTCCTATCATAGTCTTACCCTATACCTCTGACCATCTCTCTTGGCCTGGCATGAGCTGTGCATCATATCATATTCTTACCTCATAACTCTAGCCCTTTCACTTGACCTGTGAAGAGTGGTGTGTTATATGATATTCTTACCTCATCACTCTGGCCCCCCTCTCTTGACCTGTGAAGAGTGGTGTGTTATATGATATTCTTACCTCATAACTCTGCCCTCTCTCTTGACCTGTGAAGAGTGGTGTGTTATATGATATTCTTACCTCATAACTCTGCCCTCTATCTTGGCCTGGCATGAGCTGTCTGTGACATCACATTGGCGCCTGTCTTTGCTGCTTCACTCTGCACAGTTCACCGAAGGTTTACCTGCCCTATTAATCAGATTATTGCAGGTTCTTCGTGAAAAGCAAGAGACACATGGCCCTGTCCTTGTTTAGTGAGAAATCACCATCTGGCATGAAAGAGAGGTTTTTCCTGAAAACGTTGAGTGCTGAGTGAAGGGATAGTATGTGGGAGCTCGCCCTGCCCTCGAGCTCGTTATGAAAGGGCGCAGTGCCCAGAGCTCGTCTCCAGCTAGCAGAGCACCTGACTTTGGGACAGACTGCAACTTTGAGGATAACCTGTGATGAGGGGCAGTGAAAGCAGCATAAGAGATCAGGTGGGAGCAAGATAGAGAGTGCAGGGGGAAAAATTATGAAAGGGATTGAGTACATGGGGGGACAGCTGAAAACACATGCATTCTGATGGAAAGCTGGATGCAACAAAAAAAATTGTTCCCTAATGTGTAGTTATAGAAGGACACAAGATATCCAATAAAAAGGGTGGTGAAGAGGTTCCTCTTCAAGACCACTGTTAGACCTGGCACCTTGGCGTGAGTCTCCCTTCCACTTTTTGCTGATGTGCCTCAGATGTTTTGATGGTGTCCGCTACTCAGGGCACTGCGCCACAGCCAATCCGTGCCGCAGTGCAAGTACTCCCAATGTAAAGTGTACCTGTAATTGATGTCCCTGATTGGTTCATTGGATTTACTGTCAGTCCCCAGTAAAGTGCACCAGGAGTGCCAGGGCGTGTGAATGCCAATACTGCTAGTGGGCCTGCAGCGCTGGTTGCGCCACCCACAGAAGCAGCCTTTTAAAATGTGTCTCAGACCTGCCATTGCAGAACCTGCGTGCAGTCTGGTACTGTCATGCTGGCTGGGCAAGTGCACACACTTGCCAGCCTCTAAACCTTCCCTTTACTTCATGTGAGTCCCCCCTATGGTAGGCCCAAGGGCAGGGTGCATTGTAAGCATAAGGTAGGACAAGCCCTGATGTGTGTAGCATGTCCTAATAGTGAATTACATCCATTTTCGTTTTTCACTATTGTAAGGCTACCTGTTCTCATAGGCCAGAATGGGCTGCTGGAATTATTACACTCTATAATCCCAGCAGGCCCAGGGAACATGGCAGAAAGTCAAGTTTAGTATGCCTGAACTCAGAATAATAAAATACTTCTTTTAATAAAGTTTATTTTAATATCCTGTGTTTGCAAATGCTACTTTTAGAAAGTTAGCCTTTGCTTGCCTAACCATTTCAGCCTGCCTCTGCCAGGATGTGTATCTGCTGTCTGGGCTGTGTGAGTGACAGGGCTGAGGATTACAGGTGGTGAATGGAAGGATTACACCAGAGTGGGTGAGGGGAGTGCCCCTTGACTCTGAATAGGGCTGTGCTCTGCCACCACAATGCTGGCTCCACCTCCTAGGGAGCGACTGATGACTCTGCCCGACACCTGGCCAGGAAGAGGGAGGACTGTCATCAGAGTGCTCCTGACTGTACTTGCCATCTCAATGCTGGCTCCACCTCCTGCGGAGCGTCTAATGGCCCTGCCCCTCACACTGAAAGGAGAAGCCAGGAATAGCACAACAGAGTGCTCCAGGACTGAAAGGGATTATGCAGAGCCCCCCCGGGCCTGAAAAGACAAAAGAAACTGAGTATAAGTATAGGAGCCCTGCTCCCAAGAAATCAGATCCAGTTTTACCACAACGAACCTCTGCCCAACTAGAAGGACCCAAAGAAAAGCTGAAGGACTGGCCTGCAGTGGTGCCTTGCTGAGGAAGGAGAGGAGAAGACCAAGAAGGACTTTGCTGACTTGTGCTTTAAACTATCTCCAAGGGCTTGACTGAGCTTGCCCCCTGAATTGAACCCCAGGACTAGTGGGTTCCTTGTGCCTTGGCTCATCTGCCAACAGAGCCGTGTGTTTCCTCCCGCCGGAGGCAAGACTGCGCCCCCTCGCCCTCTCCTAGGGCCGTGACACCCGGGAGCTCGCCTGCCTTTTTCCCGTTGAGAGCCTCGCTCTGCTAGAGCCGCTCTCTGCCCCTCAGGTCAGGCCGCCTGCTCCTCTGTCACCTCGCTCGTCACTGGAGTGCCTTGAGTGCTTTCTTCCCCCCTCCCGCCGGAATCCTGGTCTCCCGAGCGCACTGAAAAGCCTGGACGGCCGCCCGTGCGCTGCGAACGCACCCGGCCACCCCGCTGTGCCCTCTGACCTCTGGAAGCGGCCGCGCCGCACCACAGAGGGATTCGCCACCAGTACAACCCGTACCGGAGGCCCGGTGCCGCGCCCCGCCATCTGGAAGCCACCCGCCGTTTAAAGATCCCAAGGTACGTCGGTGCTACGAAGCGCACTGCCCCCCTATGACGCGTCCGCCTGCCAAGAAGATTCCGCAACGAACGGACGTCGCGCACTTCCAGGTATGAGAGTGCACACCCCGGGCTCGGGGCCCGCAACGTTTTCTTTCCCCGTGACACTTGTGCGCCTCACGTGCCCGGTACGCCCCTGTCTGCCCGCCTAGACCGCTGACAGTGTGAGGTGCGTAACCCGCCTGCAGAACCTCCCTTCGCCTCGGAGTGCGAGTCGCACTAGAACAGTACGCCTCGTACCCCGCCTGTGAAATTGACAGCGCCGTACGCGGCGCACCGCGAGAAGCGTGAGAGTCGGCAGGACTTCGCTTCCCGGCCCGTTTGATGCATAGAAGAGCGCTCCGAAGCGCACAGCCTGTACGGCCCGTTCCCCAGTGCCTGGAAATAGTGCTCAGAGGGTCAAAGAACTGTTTTAAAGTAATAAGGACTACAGAGAAGTAACCCAAAGTAATTTGCAGCTAAGAAGAACACTTGCCATTGTTTTATATCTTGTGGCCCCAATCTAGAAACGTTATAGAAGGTCTTGTAATCCTACTGCCTGTATATATATATATATATATATATATATATATATATATATATATATATATATATATATATATATATATCATCAAAACTTTCTCCCAGCTGGGAAAAACGGGTCGCACAGCCAACTTTGGGATTTAAACAGCAATCCTTTTTATTGTCATTTTCAAGGGCAACAGGCACAGAGATCTACGCGTTTCGGTGTCACTCCACCTTGCTCACGATCACCGGGTTTGCCCCACCCACAAACATTTAACCACAAACATTTTTTTCAAAAAAACCGTGTTTCCTGTCACATGGTATGCTCAGAATTGTGGTTCTTGTAGTTTTTTCTTGTTTTTGACAAAAAGACTATTTTTGAAAGGGTGCATCTCAATTAATAAATAATAGAAATACCCAAAATTAAATGCATTTTAGTCAATTGCCTTCCAATAGGCCAAATACCGTTCTTTGTAATGCCTTCCAATAGGCTGTCTACTCAAACTTATTGTTCTTGCACAAATAATTATTATAACAGTTCAAAGGTGCACATATAATTCCTCCGATTGATTCAACCCATGCGGGTGCAGGGTCCTCAGGTTAATGATGAATTTAGATTCCACTTGTCGCAGTTTTTTCTCTCGATCACCCCCCCGCTCACTTTTGAAAATAGTTTGAATGCCATAAAATCTCAGTTTTTGCCAATCACCCTGGTGTGCAATTTCCATGTGTTTGGCTATGGCATTGGAGCGGTCCTTGTGAATTGTGGCCCTCATATGTTGTAAGATTCGGTTCTTCAATTCAACAGTTGTACTTCCAACATATTGCATTGGGCAGGGGCACTCCACCACATAAACAGTAAACGGTGTTTTGCACGTGATACACTGACTGATTTTCCATTTCTTTTTGTTTGCCAAAGTTATTTCTTTTGTTGGCTTGGCTATCTGGCACATTTTGCACCCATGGCATTTCATGAATCCTTTGGTTTTCAGCCAATCATCCTGTCTCTTTTTCTGGAAGTGGCTGTGTATCAGATGGTCCTTTAGATTTTTAGCACGCCTATAGGTTATTGTTGGATGTGTTCCCACAATCTCTTTGACTGTGTTATCTAATTGTAACAATTTCCAATTTCTGCGGAGAATTTTGCCAATTTTTTCACTCTCTTGTGAGTAGTCTGTTATTAAACGAATCTTGTTTTCCTCGGGATCTTTTCCTTTGTTTGTTCTCTTCAAACAATCCTCGCGTGTTTTTGTACAGCTTTTTGCGAGGCAATCTTTTACTGTTTGTAATGGGTATTTTCTTTGAATGAATCTTTCCATTGTACGTTTACTGTGCCTTTTCCATTCATCTTCTTCACTGCATATCCTCCGGACTCGCAAAAATTCACCGTAAGGAATGCTGTTTAATAATGGCTTTTGGTGGAAACTGGTGGCTTCTAGCGTGGCATTAGTGGATGTTGCTTTGCGATGGAGAGTTGTGTGAATTTGCTGATTTTTTATATAAATTTCTGTGTCCAAGAACATTATTCTCTCCTTGCTCATATTGTATGTGAATTTAAGATTTTTCACACTTGTGTTCATCGTCTGAAAGTATTCTTGGAATTCTGTTTCCGTTCCATCCCAGATTATAAACAAATCATCAATGAATCGCTTCCAACTCACCACTTTATTCATCGACCATTCATTGTTTGAGTTCCACGCAACTTCCTGTTCCCACCACCCCATGGTTAGGCATGCGTACGATGGGCTGAAGGAAAAACCCATAGCCGTCCCGCTCCGTTGTTTATAGATTTCACCTGCAAAAGTGAAGATATTTTGTTCCAGGCAAATTGTTAACATTTCTTCCAACATTTCATTATGATTGTTGAATTCCAAAGTTCTTTCTTTCAAAAAGGATTTGCAAGCCTTTACACCCATGTCGTTGTCAATATTGGTGTACAAACCAATTACATCCATTGAGATAAGCCAGTAAGATTCCTGCCATGGTGTATCAACCAAGTTCCTCAATAGGTCACTTGTGTCCTGTATGTAGGAGTTCAATTTTGATACTGAGGGTTTTAGGAAGTGATCGACATATTCCGCCATTGGCTCCAATAATGAACCTTTCGCGGAAATGATTGGCCTTCCAGGTGGATTTTTTTGGTCCTTGTGTATTTTTGGCAAAAAGTAAATAGTTGCCAAAATCGGGTGAGCCACAGTGAGGAATTTCAATTCCATTTCATCAAGTAAACCATTTTCCTTCCAACAGTTTAGTTTTGCATCAATTGTCTTTTTTAGTTCCATTGTTGGATTGATTTTCAATTTTTCATAGTGCATTGGGTTCCTCAGTTGTCGAAGCGCTTCCTTTTCATATGCGCTGCGATCCTGAATTATCACGTTGCCGCCTTTATCGGCAACTTTGATTTCAATTTTATCATCCTCCATTAGCTGCTTGAGAGCCAGTCGTTCGTCTTTCGATAAGTTATCTGGGCCATAATTTAATTTCATTTTGTATAAATCCTGTATAACTGCTTCTTGGAACAAATCCACTTTGTTCCCAGGACTTAATTGGGGGTAGAACTTTGATTTCGGTTTTTTACCACTTAATCCTGCTCCACATTGGGTTATGGCCTGTGAAATGGTAACTTCATGCATTGGATCTTGCGTGATATTCATTAGAGTCAAAAAACCTTCAACATCAGTTAGTGGTACATTTTGGACCTTGGATCTTTCTGCAATAGTATCTCTTTCTTTCAGTGTTTTTTCCCCGAAATGCTTTTGCAAGTTTAATTTTTCTTATGTACAGGTATAAATCAATTCGCACCTGTGCCAAGTTCATATGGCTTTTTGGACAAAAGTTTATCCCCCTCTTTAATAATGATATTTCAGTTGTGGTCAATAATCTTTCAGATAAGTTTATTACTTGTAATTCATCTGTTATTTTTTCCTCTGCCTCATCGTTCTCGTCTCCACGCCAGTCCTCTCTGCTCCGCCACTTGCTCCTTTTACCTCTTCTGTGGCGTTTTTTCCGGGCCATTGTCTGCCCCTTCCCCTTCCTCGCCGTGACTGGAATTGAGGTGCAGGGCGGTTCCGTTCCCAATATCTTTGTTGCAATATGAGGCGCATGTCTGCGAGTTGAGCCGCGCTGCACGGTGTTGCAGACCCGCTGGGACGCCACACGACGCCTTAGCTTTGGGGCGAGTGATACCTACCTAAGGAAACCAAGAGCCTTTGAGAAAGCAACGCACCATCGCTTTTGCCACCCACTTGGGGTTAATTTAGGATACAAACAGCTTGGCAGTGGCAAATTTGATGTGAATGTATCAAAACCTCAAGATCCAGAAAGCCACAGTGTGGCCACGCCCAGGCGGGCGGGACTTTTCAATTTAAGGTGGTTTCTCTGTTGCCACACCTTGCTTCATTTCCATGCCTGCAGCTCCTGAAGAAATGCTATCAAGCATGAAACGCGTCGAGCTTTCCAGGACTTGAATTTTGCAAAGCATGTGGGCTGTTTACTGAATGCTGGTCCTTTGGAGAAATAAAGAAGGTTACTTATTATCACTCGTGTGGGCTCACTCATACCAGACAAACTCTGTGATGTATTTGAAGCGGCGCAGTCTGAGCCGCGAGTTGAGCCGCGCTGCACGGTGTTGCAGACCCGCTGGGACGCCACACGACGCCTTAGCTTTGGGGCGAGTGATACCTACCTAAGGAAACCAAGAGCCTTTGAGAAAGCAACGCACCATCGCTTTTGCCACCCACTTGGGGTTAATTTAGGATACAAACAGCTTGGCAGTGGCAAATTTGATGTGAATGTATCAAAACCACAAGATCCAGAAAGCCACAGTGTGGCCACGCCCAGGCGGGCGGGACTTTTCAATTTAAGGTGGTTTCTCTGTTGCCACACCTTGCTTCATTTCCATGCCTGCAGCTCCTGAAGAAATGCTATCAAGCATGAAACGCGTCGAGCTTTACAGGACTTGAATTTTGCAAAGCATGTGGGCTGTTTACTGAATGCTGGTCCTTTGGAGAAATAAAGAAGGTTACTTATTATCACTCGTGTGGGCTCACTCATACCAGACAAACTCTGTGATGTATATATATATATATATATTCTTACATAAAGAAGACGTATTTTTGATACAACCTACAGCCTGGTGTCCATTTGTGGGGGAATCAGTGTATTTATTGTGAAGGATTACAAATGTTTAACTGACTTAAACACTCCTGAGTTTAGCCTTGACTGCTCGTGCCACGCAACCTAAAGGGTGAGTAGGGGTTATTCTTAACGGGTAATTCCCTTGCCCTGACTAGAGGAGAGGGTCCCTGCTTGTCACAAGTACCTACCTGTGCCAACCAGAGACCCCCAATTCTAACATTGGTGGCAGCGGTGGGATTTTCGAATTTGCATTTGTGATTTGTTTACAGTAAATTATTTGATCACCACATAGTAAGAGCAGACCTATAACGCAGCCACAGATTTCAGTTTTTTTTTATTTTGCTAAGAGATCTCCAGTTTTTGAAGCCATGCCTGGCTCACTCCCTGCTGGTAGGGCACCCTCCATAATCTCTGGGATGGATGAAGTAGATTGGGAACACCGGGGACTAGAGGGCTACACAGTAGGACACTTGAGAGAGTTCTGTCAAAAGTTCAGAGTTGCCCAAACAGGATGCAAAAAGAAAGGCCAATTCATCAAGGCGCTGAGAGCCTGGAAGGAGTCAAGAGAGCCACAGAATGTGGTGGACATGGTACCACCAGAAGGCATTGTGGATTTCAACAGAGGCCTGTCGCCAGAGGAGCTGGCAGACAGGGCAGCAAACAGGGCACATTAAGTGGAGATGGCAAAATTAAGTGGACAAATGGAAATGGAGAAGCAATAACTGGCAATGGAAGCGCAACAACGCCAAATGGATCATAGTTGGAGCTGAAAGCGAAAAGTTTGGAAACTCCTCCTCCTGGTGGCAGCACAACGCCGGTGCAGGTAGAGTCAAGGGTGTACATGCCTAAAGATGTAGTAAAGGAGTACTTTAAGGGGGATGACATAGGGCAGTGGTTCCGGGCATACGAAGTAGCCATGTCCTCCCACCGAGTCCCTGAGAGAGATTGGGGAGCGGGGTTGTGGGGGAAGTTCCTTAGAGAGGGACGGGACACCCTGTTAGATTTGCCCTCTGAAGTTTACAATTTCTACACCCACATGAAAGAGGCCTTAATGACCAGGTTTGGGTTAACTCCTGAAATGTATAGACAGAGGTTCAGGGGTTGTACTAAGATTCCTGGGGGTACGTATGTGGAGTATGTGACCTTTTTCTGCAGAGCACTGGATGGTTGGGTGAAGGGTAGCAAAGTGAATGATTTTCAAGGGCTTCTTGATTTAATGGCATGGGAGCACTTGTCCAGTATTTCTTTTCCTGAGCTACGCCAGCACCTAATCGATAGCAAGTTGTCCAACCCGAGGAAGCTTGCTGAGGAGGAGGACCGCTGGCTCAGCACAAGGGTCCAGTGGGAGACTCAGCCAAGGGTGGGAAGGGTCCCCAGCAGAAGAGTGGGGGGGACAAGGGTAAACAGAAAGGGTTCCAGAAAGGCCCCCAAAGTAATCCCCAAGGGAGCCAGCAGAAAGGTTCTCAGCCTCCCCCACCCCCGAAGCAGAACGGGGCCCCGACAGGTAGACCTGTTCAAAGAGGGCCCATCACCTGTTACAGGAGTGGTGACCAGGGTCACATTGCCACTGATCCTAAGTGTCGCCTATTTGGAAAACCCGCACCCACTGGTGCTCAACCCCGGCAAATGGCTAGTGTTAATTTCGGGGAGGAGGTCGCAATCCAAGGGGGTGGGGATCCTGTTCAGATGACCCTAGTCTCACTAGGAGACAGCGAGATGGTCCCTGAGAACTACTTACCCTCTAACACTAAGAAATATGGGCAAGTAGTGACTATCAATGGAAAGAAGGTTGAGGCTCTGAGAGATACAGGAGCCAGTGTGACTGCAGTGAGGCAGCACCTGGGGTCTCAAGAGCAGGTTGTACCCCATGCCTACTGTAGGGTTGTCAATGCTGACAACTCAGAGAGTCGTTGTCCAATGGCTCAGGTTCCTTTTGAGTGGGGGGGGGTCTCAGGTACTCAGCAGGTTGCTGTGAGAACTGCCATGCCTGTAGACTGTCTGTTAGGGAATGACTTGGAGAGCTCCCCTTGGGACAAGGTGGAGAGGACGGCCCATCTGCGGATGGTGGGTCTACCCGACTGGGCATGTGTGACCACCCGGTCAATGGCAGCCAGTAGGGGTGTTGAAGAGGCCCAGGAAACGGCCTTAGAGGGAGGGCGCGGGAGACCGCCCCCTGAAGTTCCCACGGCCCAAGAAGAAGCAGACCTTGAGGAGGATGCCCTGGAGCCTACCGGGGAACAGATAGCCGAACTGGGGTAACCTGCCTGAGCTGACCCATTGGCAGCAAGACGGAGGCCCCTCCAGGGAGGAATTCTGCAAGGAGCAGAAGGAATGTCCCTCTCTCGTGGTTGTGCGGCAGGAGGCTGCAGACCAGGCCAATGGTAGTCAGTCCGGTACTCACTTCATTTATTGGGAGAACGACCTCCTGTATACCGAGCCTAAGGTTGCTGAACCTGGGTCAGCCCGTGTGCTGGTGGTACCCCAGAAGTTCAGAGCCTTCCTACTGGGGCTGGCTCACGACGTTCCATTAGCAGGACATTTGGGGCAGGACAAGACCTTTGAAAGGCTTGTCACCCACTTCTATTGGCCCCAAATGCGCAAGAGCTCAGATGTTCATTGCAGGACCTGTCAGACTTGCCAGGCAAGTGGGAAGAGTGGGAGGAAGCAGAAGGCTCCTCTCCAGCCCTTCCCTGTGGTCAGTATGCCATTCTAGCGAGTGGGTATTGACATTGTTGGGCCTCTGGACCCCAAGACAGCCATGGGCAACAGGTTCATCCTGGTCTTGGTGGACCATGCCACCCAGTACCCTGAAACCATCCCTCTGAGGACAGTGACGGCCCCCGTGGTGAGACGGGCACTGATGGGAATTTTCTCCCGAGTGGGATTCCCTCTAGAGGTGGTGTCTGACAGGGGCACCAATTTCATATCCAAGTATATGAAATCCCTTTGGCAAGAGTGTGGTGTAACCTACAAGTTCACTACCCCTTACCACCCCCAAGGAAATGGGTTGGTTGAGAGATTCAACCGAACCCTAAAAGGTATGATCATGGGCCTAGAAGGACCAATGAGGCGTAATTGGGACGTCCTCTTACCATGCCTGCTCTTTGCATACCGTGAGGTGCCATAAAAGTCTCTAGGGTTCAGCCCCTTTGAGCTTTTGTATGGACACCCAGTCAGAGGACCTCTGAGTCTGGTAAAGGAAGGCTGGGAGCAATCTCCCAGGAAACCTCCCCAGAATGTATACAGTTACATGCTGGCCTGCAGAAACCAGACCAGGCAATTCAGGCAACTTGCTGAGGCAAATCTGGAAGCCAGCCAGTAAGAGATGAAGCGGTGGTACGACCAGAATGCCACTCTGGTAGAGCTTCAACCTGGACAAAAGGTGTGGGTCTTGGCCCCAGTGGAGCCTTGTGCACTTCAGGATAAGTGGACAGGTCCATTTGAGGTTGTGGAGCGCAAGAGTCCTGTCACCTACCTGGTGAACTTGCAGTCTCCCAGGAACCCTTTGAGGGTCCTACATGTTAACCGCCTTAAGCCCCACTTGGAGAGGTCCGAAGTAGGCATGCTCTTGGCCACAGATGATGGGATGGAGGAGGAGACTGAGCCTCTTCCTGATCTACTGGTGGCCTCAGAGAAAGATGGGCCAGTGGATGGAGTTAACCTCTCACCCACACTGACCCCTGAGCAACAGGATGACTGCCGCCAACTGCTGGGGCAGTTTCTTGATCTGTTCTCCCTGGTTCCTGGTGTCACAGATTGGTGCGTCCATGATGTGGACACAGGAGACAGCTTACCTGTAAAGCACAAGGCTTACAGAGTAACTGACAGGGTCAGAGCCTGCATCAAAGAGGAGGTATCAAAGATGTTTGCTCTTGGGGTGGTTGAGTCCTCCAGCAGTCCTTGGGCCAGCCCATTGGTCTTGGTCCCAAAGGCTGCCGCGCCAGGAGCCACTCCTGAACTCCGGTTCTGTGTGGACTACAGAGGACTCAATTCAGTCACCAAGACTGACGCGCACCCCATCCCCAGAGCTGATAAGCTCATAGATCGGTTAGGGGCTGCCCGGTACCTCAGCACGTTTGATTTACCGTTTGGGTACTGGCAGATCGCCCTGACTTATGGGGCCAAAGAGAGGTCAGCATTCTCCACACCAGATGGGCATTTCCAGTTCCGGGTTATGCCCTTTGGGATGAAGAATGCCCCTGCCACCTTTCAGAGGTTGGTCAACCAGGTGTTGGTTGGGCTGGATGAGTTCAGTGCCGCCTACCTGGATGACATCGCAGTGTTCAGCAGCACATGGGAAGAATACCTGCGCCACCTCTGGGAAGTGTTGACGGCGCTGCGCAAGGCAGGCCTCACGATCAAGGCAAGCAAGTGTCAGTGTCAGATCGGCAGGGTTCAGTGGTGTACTTGGGACACCAAGTGGGGAGCGGCAAGGTGGCGCCCCTACAACCCAAGATTGAGACCATCCTGGCTTGGGAGCCCCCCAAGACCCAAACTGCGGTGAGAGCCTTCCTAGGACTCACAGGGTACTACAGGAGGTTTGTCAAGGGATATGGCAGCATTGTTGCCCCCTTGACACAGCGGACTTCGAAAAAGCAGCCCAAGAAAGTGATCTGGACTGACACCTGTCAGAAGGCTTTTGACACCCTGAATACTGCCATGTGCACGGCGCCCGTGCTCCTGGCTCCTGATTTCTCCAAGGAATTCCTAGTACAAACAGACGCTTCAGAGCATGGTGTAGGGGCTGTTCTCTCACAGATGACTGAGGAGGGGTGGGACCAACCTGTAGCCTTCATCAGTAGGAGGTTACTCCCACGGGAACAAAGGTGGAGTGCAATTGAGCGAGAAGCATTTGCTGTGGTCTGGGCCTTGAAGAAGCTAAGGCCCTACTTGTTTGGGTCTAACTTCCGAGTTCAGACAGACCACAGGCCCCTCAGATGGTTGATGCAAATGAGGGGTGAGAACCCAAAGCTGTTGAGCTGGTCCATCTCCCTACAGGGTATGGACTTCACGGTGGAACATTGCCCTGGCACAGATCACGCCAATGCCGACGGTCTGTCCAGGTTTTTCCGCCTTAGTGATGAGGAACTCCCTGGGGTAGGGTAGTTCTCCCCACATTCCAGCTGGAGGGGACACGTGTTAGACCTGGCACCTTGGCGTGAGTCTCCCTTCCACTTTTTGCTGATGTGCCTCAGATGTTTTGATGGTGTTCGCTGCTCAGGGCACTGCGCCATGTCCAATCCGTGCCGCAGTGCAAGTGCTCCCAATGTAAAGTGTACCTGTAAATGATGTCCCTGATTGGTTCATTAGATTTACTGTCAGTCCCCAGTAATGTGCACCAGCAGTGCCAGGGTGTGTGAATGCCAATACTGCTAGTGGGCCTGCAGCGCTGGTTGCGCCACCCACAGAAGCAGCCTTTTAAAATGTGTCTAGGGTCTGCCATTGCAGAACCTGCGTGCAGTCTGGTACTGTCATGCTGGCTGGGCAAGTGCACACACTTGCCAGCCTCTAAACCTTCCCTTTACTTCATGTGAGTCACCCCTATGGTAGGCCCTAGGGCAGGGTGCATTGTAAGCATAAGGTAGGACAAGCCCTGATGTGTGCGGCATATCCTAATAGTGAATTACATCCATTTTCGTTTTTCACTATTGTAAGGCTACCTGTTCTCATAGGCCAGAATGGGCTGCTGGAATTATTACACTCTATAATCCCAGCAGGCTCAGGGAACATGGTAGAAAGTTAAGTTTAGTATGCCTGAACTCAGAATAATAAAATACTTCTTTTAATCAAATTAATTTTAATATCCTGTGTTTGCAAATGCTACTTTTAGAAAGTTAGCCTTTGCTTGCCTAACCATTTCAGCCCGCCTCTGCCAGGATGTCTATCTGCTGTCTGGGCTGTGTGAGTGACAGGGCTGAGGATGACAGGTGGTGAATGGAGGGATTACACCAGAGTGGGTGGTGGGAGTGCCCCTTGACTCTGAATAGGGCTGTGCTCTGCCACCACAATGCTGGCTCCACCTCCTAGGGAGTGACTGATGACTCTGCCAGACACCTGGCCCAGGAAGAGGGAGGACTGTCATCAGAGTGCTCCTGACTGTACTTGCCATCTCAATGCTGGCTCCACCTCCTGTGGAGCGTCTGATGGCCCTGCCCCTCACACTGAAAGGAGAAGCCAGGAACAGCACAACAGAGTGCTCCAAGACTGAAAGGGATTATGCAGAGGCCCCCCTGGCCTGAAAAGACAAAAGAAACTGAGTATAAGTATAGGAGCCATGCTCCCAAGAAATCAGATCCAGTTTTACCACAACAAACCTCTGCCCAACTAGAAGGACCCAAAGAAAAGCTGAAGGACTGGCCTGCAGTGGGGCCTTGCTGAGGAAGGAGAGGAGAAGACCAAGAAGGACTTTGCTGACTTGTGCTTTAAACTATCTCCAAGGGCTTGACTGAGCTTGCCCCGTGAATTGAACCCCAGGACTAGTGGGTTCCTTGTGCCTTGGCTCATCTACCAACAGAGCCATGTGTTTCGTCCTGCCGGAGGCAAGACTGCGCCCCCTCGCCCCCTCCTAGGGTCGTGACACCCTGGAGCTCGCCTGCCTTTTTCCCGTTGAGAGCCTCGCTCTGCTAGAGCCGCTCTCTGCCCCTCGGGTCAGGCCGCCTGCTCCTCTGTCACCTCGCTCGTCACTGGAGTGCCTTGAGTGCTTTCTTCCCCCCTCCCGCCGGAATCCTGGTCTCCCGAGCGCACTGAAAAGCCTGGACGGCCGCCCGTGCGCTGCGAACGCACCCGGCCACCCCGCTGTGCCCTCTGACCTCTGGAAGTGGCCGCGCCGCACCACAGAGGGATCGCCACCAGTACAACCCATACCGGAGGCCCCGTGCCGCGCCCTGCCATCTGGAAGCCACCCGCCGTTTAAAGATCCCACGGTACGTCGGTGCTACGGAGCGCACTGCCCCCCTACGAAGCGTCCGCCTGCCAAGAAGATTCCGCCACGAACGGACGTTGCGCACTTCCAGGTACGAGACTGCACACCACAGGCTCGGGGCCCGCAACGTTTTCTTTCCCTGTGATACTTGTGCGCCTCACGTGCCCGGTACGCCCCTGTCTGCCTGCCTAGACCGCTGACAGTGTGAGGTGCGTACCCCGCCTGCAGAACCTCCCTTCGTCTCGGAGTGCGAGTCGCACTAGAACAGTACACCTCGTGCCCCGCCTGTGCTTCGCTCTCAAGCTGACTGTACAAGAACGAAACAAAAAAGTTCTCTGCCCGTCTCTCAAGAAGTATCCAGGAAATGTAGATATATCAGGGAGACAGGCGGCCTAGACTGGTCATCTACCTCAGCCATCGGATGCAGAGGCAGAAGATATAAAGCATCGGCCCAGGGAAGGCAGCATGAGGAATTGACAACATGCAGAGACACAGGAGCGGCAGTCACTCTGGTACAGCAGAAACATGCAACAGCTCCCAGTAGGTGGGATGACCTTGGGTAACATGATTGGACTTTAATAAGTTAGGTTAGGGATAGATAGCGGTCTAGTACTAAAGTTAGAGTTAGGTTTGAGGTTAGGCGAGGGATAGATAGCGGTCCAGCATTAAAGTTGGAGTTAGGCTTGCAGTCAGAGTTGGACCTTAGGGCGCTGCGAACGTAGGAGCACGGATAAGGGCTAAGTTAGAGAGCCCAGGGGGTTGTGATACAGCTGTGGCCATCCTTAATGTGGGGTTAAGGGTGTATTGTAGAATTTGGGTAAGTGGTAGTGGAACAATGTTAAGGATAGTTCGTGACACAAGAAGGCTTTGGTGACTACACCAGGTTGTAGAAAAAGGATAGCATACCTCCATGTGCTGTCCCAGAGGCATGCATCTCACTTCTAATGCTATGTTGCAAACGGACAACCATCAGTGTTAACTCTGTCCTGTTAACTCCCTACATCTTGTCCTCTCTTTCCTGTCCAGGCATACATGCCATTCCTTTCCATCTATTCCTTGGCCTTGGAGCAAGACGGCGAATATGGCTGCGGAGTCCTGCAAGCAGCCAACACATTACAGAACCAAACCTTTCTGCAGGTGAGCACTCAACCCCGGAACCCACTTATATGTGTAATATCAGATCTGCCTACAGGTGAGCACTCAACCTGGAACCCACTGGTATGTGTAATATCAGATCTTCCTACAGGTGAGCACTCAATCCCGGAACCCACTGGTATGTATAATATCAGATCTACCTACAGGTGAGCACTCAACCCCGGAACCCACTGGTATGTATAAGATCAGATCTTCCTACAGGTGAGCACTCAATCCCGGAACCCACTGGTATGTGTAATATCAGATCTTCCTACAGGTGAGCACTCAATCCCGGAACCCACTGGTATGTGTAAGATCAGATATTCTTAAAGGTGAGCACTCAACTCCAAGACGCATTGCTATGTGTAATATCAGATCTGCCTACAGGTTATCACCCAACCCAGGACCATGTTAACACTCAATCACAAACTCCTCTGATATCCGTAATAATAAACCCATATGTCGGTGAGCACCCAACCCAAGATCTATCCAATACCAAAATCACACCTTTGTGCACATGACCTAAGCCCGGGACCTTCTGATACCTGCAATATAAAACTTCCATGCATCTGAGCAACCAACCACAACCCCCTCCAATATCCAACCTTTGTGCAGGTGAGCACCCAACCACAACCCCCTCCGATACCTCCAATATCCAAACTTTGTGCAGGTGAGCACCCAACCACAACCCCCTCCGATACCTCCAAAATCCAAACTTTGTGCAGGTGAGCACCCAACCACAACCCCCTCCGATACCTCTAATAGCCAACCTTTGTGCAGGCGAGCACCCAACCACAACCCCCTCCGATACCTCCAATATCCAAACTTTGTACAGGTGAGCACCCAACCACAAACCCCTCCGATACCTCCAATATCCAACCTTTGTGCAGGTGAGCACCCAACTGCAGTACCCTTCGACACTTGTAATACAAACATTCCTGCAGGTGAGCACCCAACCCCAGGACGGACTGATGTCTACAATATCACACCTTCTCCAGGTAAACAAACACACCCAGGACCCTCTGATGTCTACAATATCACACCTTCAGGTAAGAACACAACCCCAGGACCTTCTGATGTCCACAATAGCACACCTTCTTCAGGTGAGACGCCATCTCATGTGAGTGAGACTAGAACCGCTCTCGAATTAAACCGTGAGTGGCCTCTGATCAGTCTCTTCTGATCCAGGCAGGGTCTTGATGCTACTGCTCACTCCCCACTTGTTAGTGATCACTCGAACTGCTCCATAAAATGTTCAAGACGCGCGCCTAATGTAAGCCCGTCTGCGCTCAGATCACGCACAGCACCAGTCTACCTGCTGGTTTTGGCCCCATCTATCATTGATGCTAGTGTATACGGTGAAGGAGCTTCTGGCTCTTAACACCAAAGGTAAGACCTCCGGGTGCCGACGCCTGGACTTCTATACCCTCCTACAGGGAACTCAGATTGCATGTCCGTACTGTGGGGGCCCCATATCTACTGGGGAAGCGTCACCTAAGAGCGAACTAACAGGAACTTTCCAATCAATTCCACTCAAACACATGTTAATTTCAACGGCAAAATTTGCTGTGCCTCCTTAACACCAGCTCCAATTTTCAGAATTCATGGATAGCCATCAGCCAGACACAGTTTGGGTCACTGAAGCTTCGGCGGATCAAGCTCCTGGCCCTGATTTAGCAGCAGTAACCCCACCAAACTATGTTATGAATGGAGGGGACAGACCACTGAAACATGGCGGAGGTTTAGCCACGATCCACAGGGACACCATGTCAGTCATCACCGAACAAGTGTCACTCCCAGAATATGAGGCACTGAAGTTCAATATGAACTCTCCAAAGCACAATCCTTCAGAGGAATATTAATCTATCACCCCCCTGGTCCCAGGAACACCTTCATACAGACTATAGGGGCACTCTCAGAGGAAGGTTCATGCACAAAAGATATCCCAGTCCTTGGGGATTTCAACTTTAATTTAGAAAACATTGCGGACAAAGATACAATTGCCCTTACCGAGACTCTGGGCGGTTTTGGCCTTTCCCAAATAGTTTGTGAGCCCACACACTTAGCTGGCCATACACTTGATGGGCTGTTTACTAACAAACCTCAGGTGAAAATAATTGACTCCCTGCAGTTAGCTTGGACTGAACATTATGCAGTAATGCTTGACATGCTAATATATAAGGGTGCCCCAGAAAAGCCCCCCATTGCACCTTTAAAAATCGAGCTTGGGATAAGTAGAGGCAGGCTTACTTAAACAAACATGAGCTTACTCTTTGCCTACACATGTTGAAAATCTGGAAGGTGCCACCCTGAAATATACTGAATGGGTAAACTCGGCTAGATCTATTTCGGTCACGCTCAGAGTCTCACACTCCAGAAGAGTCAAACCCATCAGCGCCCTGGTTCACCAAAAACCTTGGATTGCAGAAGCAAGTCTGTTGAAGACAAGAGTGGATCTGGAGGAAAGAATACATCTTAGAAGAAAAAGCTAAATACAAAATACACATGGAGAACTATAAAGTGCCCCTTCTTAATGAAAAAATTTGGGTTTTCACGCATAAAATCGAATCAGCAAAAAATTCCTCCAAATAAATTTTTCAGATGGTGTCCAAACTGTCCTCATTCCCTAGGATCAACAGTACCGATAGCAGTCAAGCGTTCTGCAGCACACTTGCCAGCCTTTTCCTAGATAAAGTAGTACAAATCTTTAATAACTTTGATCAAAATAATACTACCAGACAGGCTGGCTTAGTCCAAACCGCACTAAGCCAGGGACATTCAGATTTTACTGAATTCGCCTTTTTTAGTGAACCAATTAACATCATTCATACAAGCCACCAAATCAAACTCGCCCATGTATCCATGTCCCCCGTCAAGCATCAAACAAGCGGTGGAAACCGTGGCCACCTACCTGACAGGCATTTTCAACTCTGTTAGAGTCAGGAATCTTTCCTACTCTTTGGAAGGAAGCATCCATTCTCCCCCCCCCCCCCCCCCCCCATAAAAAGGGCCAATTTGAGCCCTAAGATCCTAAATATTTACCGGCCTATTTCTCGCAGTCCACTGCCAGCGAAGGTTGTAGAAAAGGCCATGAATCAGCAGCTGGCACTGTTCACAGCTAGACATGACCCAGATCAGATTTAGGAGCGGTCATAGTACCCAAACAGCTCACCTTAAGACAACCGAAGAGGTGAAAATGATTCTCCATGGAGGCAGCAGTGCTGCATTTGTACTCCTCGATTTATCGGCAGCCTTTGATATGGTCGCTCAAAAGATCTTGGTCGACCGTCTCCGGGCTGTTGGTATCGAGGGGTCCGCTCTTGCTCTTTTAAAATCCTTTCTCTCAGAGAGAAAGCAATCAGTAGCATTGTATGGAGTGGTAATTACTAACAAACTTACATTTGGCCAGCTGGTGAATGCAGTCACCTCTTCCGCTTTCTTCATCCTGAGGATGGTAAAAAAAATCTCCCTTTCAATCCCGTTGGATACCCAATAAACGGTGGTAACTGCATTAGTACTATCAAAGATAGACTACTGCGATGTCTTGTACCTACATATGCAACTTCAACATCTTAACAAGCGACACGTCCTGCAGAACGCGGCTGCCAGATTACCAGCTGGCATTCCGAAATACAAATCTGCTTCCCAAGTTACATTGCCTCCCTGTCAGGCATCGAATAAGGTTAAAGACCCTCTGTCTTGCATATAAGGCTCTTCATGGTGTAGGCCTGGATTTCCAGAAACAATCCTTCAATTGGTATGTCCCAGGAAGAAACCTGCGCTCCTCGAGTGTCATGAAACTTGTCGTTCCCTGGGTCCAAAGGACCACTGGGGAGGAAGAAGGTTTGTGATCTTCACTTCCAACGAATGGAACCAACTTCCTATTCACATTAGAAGCAGACCTAACCTGCTATCCTTTAGGAAGGAATTACAAGCAGTGGCACAGTCAATAGGTCTCACCTTTGGGACCTTATAAATATTGAGCCAGAGCCGGAGGCTTTGCCAATGTCTTCAAGCGATGTTTTAGGGCAGCGCGGCTGCTGCGCAACATGTTGAAAAGTTACAATGTTTAAAAATGCACTAACCCCCCTCCCACACATTAATAGTCGCTAAACAATTTAAATTTTGTTTTAGCGTGATGTATTTATTTAAACCTTTTAAAGTTTTTCCAAATAACAAAATATATTAAGCTTAGAAAAACTAACAGATAAGGCCTACACAGTGACCCCTGGATAGGATTTAACGCACGATTTGTAACGGACAAGCATGTGCTTTACAAAAGAAAGTAAAACGAGAGTTAGAGCTACTGGTAATGTAAATGTCTTTTACCTAATAGGTTATGGTGTGGAGTGGAATCATGTGGGGTGTATTTTGTAGTGGAATTATGTGGCATGGTGTGCAGTGGGATTATGTGGATAGTAATTATGTGGTATTGAGTGTATTTGAATTATGTGGAGTGGTACTGTGTGTGAGAGAGTAAATATGTGGAATGGTATTTTGTGTTGTGTTATGTAGTGGAGTGTAATTATGTGGTGTGCTGTTGCCAACTCCCATTTGACCTGAGAGGAATGTAGGGACCTCTGCGGAAGGCATCTTAGGGGAGCTAAAGAGCACGTGATTAAAGGCCACTGATTGACTCTAGAGCGTAAACACAATAAGGCCCCTGATAAGGGCAGGAACCTCACAGACGACTTGAAATCCTATACAAGTTGAGACTGTGCAAATGTATTTTGTTTGGCATTGGCAGTCTACTTCAGTATCAAGGAGTTAAATAATGCAGTAATGCAGGTGGCAGTTTCTATATATTCCCAGGCGAGATCTTCTGCCTCCGGCAGCTTAATCGCCTAACTAGCTTTACGCAATTAGCCCTTTGCTGCGGCGCGACACAGGTATGAAAACTTGCGCATCTGCACCGCAGTTACGGTTTTTATAAAGATAAAAGGCAACCGTATATTTGACACAGCTCCTCCCCCACCTGCAACCCCCCGCAGCGCTATCAGAGTAGCATCTCGCGAGCTATGGAAATGGCTAATTTCATTTCCAGAACTGTACGTGGGCTCTTTGTAACATCTCGCTGCAAACACACACACAGATGACAAGTCACTGTTTGATAAATCCGCTAGAAGTGATGAATAAAAAGTGAAATCCGAGTCACTGGTTTATACCGAGGTACAATTGGATTTGAGGTGGTTTTGACTACATAAAACAACAGCGACGCCACATAACGAAGGTGCAACAGCAAAACCATGTGGCTGGCCTATTAATATGCGGGTGCCTCACCGCAGAACCTGTCAGGGTAAGTACAACTTCTCCTGGCAAGCCCACTCTTACCTCACCAGTGTGCTGCACAGGTGCACATTCATCTTCCATGCCTTGTTGAAAGACACACTGCAGTCCGAACGGCGCAGATGTAGCAATTCCTAAACTCGTCCAAGCTGATCTCGTTAATTCTTGTAACAAAGAAACCTTGTAGCACCTGCTTTTGATATCTGGAGACCAGCTTTCGGCAGTCGCCATGTTTTTAAAGACGTCACTTCCACACACAAAATCGTTAACCACCCCACCTTTTTTGTGTTTTGCCTGTCCCGCGCACAAGCTTTTGTATACCAGTAGAACGCAACGCAACAGGGCGAGAAAGAAACGCGTATAATTATTGGCTTTGCGTTGTCGTGATAAATAAAAGCGAGCGGCCTCCCAAAGCAGCTGCATTGCATGAAAGCGGGTGCCGTACTGATACATGAAGCGCGGCGCCTCTGTACATAAAAGTTTTACGCTGTGAACTAAAAGCGTCTGGCCTCCTGAAGCAGTCACATTGCAAGAAAGTGGGCGCGGGGCTAAAACCTGAAGAGCGGCGCCCGGAGTGGGTCGAAGGGAACATACACAGAGAAATGTGGGTGAGAAGGAATAGCAGTAACAGAGGACAAGCGTAAACAAGCACGGCAAATGAAACGGTCGCAAACCTTTCATCAAGCTGGTGCAAGAAGTAAACAAAACACAACCCTAGCAGAGACAGCCTACAAAAAAACAAGCATTTACAAAGCAATGGGTCTTGCATTAATGAATGCTGGAGCTATTGGCGTCGTAAATGACACCGTTTTTAAATTACGTTTGTTTGCAGTGCTGTGATAATTTGACCTATATATGTAATTACGCCACTGCACGAGTCAATCGGAGGGCACAAATGGGTAACTTACCTGAATATTGTATGCACGCCGAAATTGAGAGCAATATGTGTAAAAAAGCAGTAATCACCCCCGGAGTATGGATCAATGCTTGGGACAAACACGCGATGTAGGGAACGCCGAGGCAGCTTCTTTAAACCTCAGATGTCAGGTAAATACCAAAATCATTGATATGGAAAGAGGACTTGAAGTTAAAAGTCCTGTAAGGATCTGCCGTCAATAGTGGCCATATTTGTAAAAGCTCATGATTTGTGTTTGAAAATGCAAATGTGAACATTAAGGGGGTCAGCAGATTCCGGCAAATTATGGATTTGGTGCCCAAATTCAAAGTAGTGCCACATTATGTATAACCTACATGTAAAAATGAGAAAATACAAATTGAATTTAGTGGGCAGTAGGGCAAAATAAAAGTGGCTTAACTTCAAAACCATAACATAAAAGGCATTTGTTGTTCTCAAAAACAATGTATTAATGGTGCCCCTAAAGCACCGACCGATGCAATTCAAAGGTTAGAGACCATCTCCAAATATTGACAGCGTCTCATCACTTGCATGACGTCACTTACAGAATTCCTGTGCAGCAGCAAAATGATGTGCCTAAGATTTGTGCGGTCTACAGATTGGCTACAGCAGGCTCAAGCTTGCAGGACAGCTTGTGACTGGCTGCAAGTATACCTGTAAAGGGATGTGGCTTAACAAATAGAGCTGCCTACTTTGGGCGTGGAGAACAAGATTCGAGTCTCAGCATCGGCTCTTTAAAAAACTGCAGATGGTAACAAATGTAAATGCATCCAAGATCGAGTGAACAAACGTAATGGAGCAATAGAAAACAAAGAAATGCAAATGCTGCTTGAAAGCCAAAGCAGGAGGGGGGAAGTGCACAGAACAGGCCCCTCATACCGCTCTGATGAAAGTAAACAAAGAAATGCAAATGCGGCTCGAAAGCCAGAGGGGGAGGTGCACTGACAGATGCTCTGGGACCGCATCGCATTAGCAGCACCAGCGTCTGTTTATGAAACAGCTAAATGCAAATGCTGTGTGTGTTAGCTGAAAAAGGGAAAAGTCAACCAAAATGAGTGCCCACAAGGCACGGTAAATAACATGAAAGCATAACATCACATGTAAGAGGGGCAGTCTTCATGGGAGGTTACAAAACACAAAAAAGGATGGACTAGTGACCATATTAACACGTGAATTAACCAATTAAACACAGCCATTTACAATGGGCAGTAAAAGGAGCCAATTAGATAGAAGGTTGTTGCTTAATGCACATACCCTGAATACAGCATGTCTCAAAGAGACAGGACATACGCTACCTTGGCGAGACCTAAAAAGAGTGCTCTCAAAGTATCCTAAATAAGAGTAAGAGCACATGTAACAGGGGCCGTCGTAATGGGAGGGTACAAAATTCCAAAAGGAGGGACTACTAAGCAAATTCACCTAACAAAAGCCATCATTTAAAAAGTATACTAAGAGGAACCAATGAAAAAGATGGGAGGTGCTTGAAGTCCATATTGTAGATACAGCATGTCTCCGAGAGACAGCGCACACGCACTGTCTAGACGAGACCTAAAAAAAACAGGCTTTTCTGCAACTATGGACAATTCCTATGCCCGCTTAACAGAGCTTGTGCCTCAATACCTCCGGGTAATTGTTTGTGCTTTAGAAATTTATATCGGTACAAAAGGGGGTGGTGATGGACAGAGCATCTGAACCAATCAAACACTCACACCCAGTCAAAAGATCTGGGTTTGATCCATCACCGTTCTTTAGCCCACTCTGCCACCCCAGTTCAGACATGGCCATATGCAAATCAGTCTGACCCTGTGCCTCATGGGAACAGTCCAGCCCGAACTACCAAGCCATGCCTTCCCTGGACCGGAAACAAGCTTCCGAGGACCGGTTTCTGGCATTACAGCCGTCTTCAGCCCGGCTTGCTTGAATCCAGTGGCAAAGTGAGCAAGGGACTCACGTCTGAGCATACCCTGCCACACTTATGGCGGCCAAAAGCGGTACAAAAGGGGGTGGTGATGGACGGAGCATCTGAACCAATCAAACACTCACACCCAGTGAAAAGATCTGGGTTTGATCCATCACCGTTCTTTAGCCCACTCTGCCACCCCAGTTCAGACATGGCTATATGCAAATCAGTCTGACCCTGTGCCTCATGGGAACAGTCCAGCCCGAACTGCCAAGCCATGCCTTCCCTGGACCGGAAACAAGCTTCCGAGGACCGGTTTCTGGCATTAAAGCCGTCTTCAGCCCGGCTTGCTTGAATCCAGTGGCAAAGTGAGCAAGGGACTCACGTCTGAGCATACCCTGCCACACTTATGGCGGCCAAAAGCGGTACAAAAGGGGGTGGTGATGGACGGAGCATCTGAACCAATCAAACACTCACACCCAGTCAAAAGATCTGGGTTTGATCCATCACCGTTCTTTAGCCCACTCTGCCACCCCAGTTCAGACATAGCTATATGCAAATCAGTCTGACCCTGTGCCTTATGGGAACAGTCCAGCCCGAACTGCCAAGCCATGCCTTCCCTGGACCGGAAACAAGCTTCTGAGGACCGGTTTCTGGCATTACAGCCGTCTTCAGCCCGGCTTGCTTGAATCCAGTGGCAAATGAAAGCAAGGGACTCACGTCTGAGCATACCCTGCCACACTTATTGCGGCCAAAAGCGGTACAAAAGGGGGTGGTGATGGACGGAGCTTCTGAACCAATCAAACACTCACACCCAGTCAAAAGATCTGGGTTTGATCCAGCACCGTTCTTTAGCCCACTCTGCCACCCCAGTTCAGACATGGCTATATGCAAATCAGTCTGACCCTGTGCCTCATGGGAACAGTCCAGCCCGACTGCCAAGCCATGCCTTCCCTGGACCGGAAACAAGCTTCCGAGGACCGGTTTCTGGCATTACAGCCGTCTTCAGCCCGGCTTGCTTGAATCCAGTGGCAAAGTGAGCAAGGGACTCACGTCTGAGCATACCCTGCCACACTTATGGCGGCCAAAAGCAGTACAAAAGGGGGTGGTGATGGACGGAGCATCTGAACAAATCAAACACTCACACCCAGTCAAAAGATCTGGGTTTGATCCATCACCGTTCTTTAGCCCACTCTGCCACCCCAGTTCAGACATGGCTATATGCAAATCAGTCTGACCCTGTGCCTCATGGGAACAGTCCAGCCCGAACTGCCAAGCCATGCCTTCCCTGGACCGGAACAAGCTTCCGAGGACCGGTTTCTGGCATTACAGCCGTCTTCAGCCCGGCTTGCTTGAATCCAGTGGCAAAGTGAGCAAGGGACTCACGTCTGAGCATACCCTGCCACACTTATGGCGGCCAAAAGCGGTACAAAAGGGGGTGGTGATGGACGGAGCATCTGAACAATCAAGCACTCACACCCAGTCAAAAGATCTGGGTTTGATCCATCACCGTTCTTTAGCCCACTCTGCCACCCCAGTTCAGACATGGCTATATGCAAATCAGTCTGACCCTGTGCCTCATGGGAACAGTCCAGCCCGAACTGCCAAGCCATGCCTTCCCTGGACCGGAAACAAGCTTCCGAGGACCGGTTTCTGGCATTACAGCCGTCTTCAGCCCGGCTTGCTTGAATCCAGTGGCAAAATGAGCAAGGGACTCACGTTTGAGCATACCCTGCCACACTTATGGCGGCCAAAAGCGGTACAAAAGGGGGTGGTGATGGACGGAGCATCTGAACCAATCAAACACTCACATCCAGTCAAAAGATCTGGGTTTGATCCATCACTGTTCTTTAGCCCACTCTGCCACCCCAGCTCAGGCATGGCTATATGCAAATCAGTCTGACCCTGTGCCGCATGGGAACAGTCCAGCCCGAACTGCCAAGCCATGCCTTCCCTGGACCGGAAACAAGCTTCCGAGGACCGGTTTCTGGCATTACAGCCGTCTTCAGCCCGGCTTGCTTGAATCCAGTGGCAAAGTGAGCAAGGGACTCACGTCTGAGCATACCCTGCCACACTTATGGCGGCCAAAAGCGGTACAAAAGGGGGTGGTGATGGACGGAGCATCTGAACCAATCAAACACTCACACCCAGTCAAAAGATCTGGGTTTGATCCATCACCGTTCTTTAGCCCACTCTGCCACCCTAGTTCAGACATGGCTATATGCAAATCAGTTTAACCCTGTGCCTCATGGGAACAGTCCAGCCCGAACTGCCAAGCCATGCCTTCCCTGGACCGGAAACAAGCTTCCGAGGACCGGTTTCTGGCATTACAGCCGTCTTCAGCCCGGCTTGCTTGAATCCAGTGGCAAAGTGAGCAAGGGACTCACGTCTGAGCATACCCTGCCACACTTATGGCGGCCAAAAGCGGTACAAAAGGGGGTGGTGATGGACGGAGCTTTTGAACCAATCAAACACTCACACCCAGTCAAAAGATCTGGGTTTGATCCAGCACCGTTCTTTAGCCCACTCTGCCACCCCAGTTCAGACATGGCTATATGCAAATCAGTCTGACCCTGTGCCTCATGGGAACAGTCCAGCCCGACTGCCAAGCCATGCCTTCCCTGGACCGGAAACAAGCTTCCGAGGACCGGTTTCTGGCATTACAGCCGTCTTCAGCCCGGCTTGCTTGAATCCAGTGGCAAAGTGAGCAAGGGACTCACGTCTGAGCATACCCTGCCACACTTATGGCGGCCAAAAGCGGTACAAAAGGGGGTGGTGATGGACGGAGCATCTGAACCAATCAAACACTCACACCCAGTCAAAAGATCTGGGTTTGATCCATCACCGTTCTTTAGCCCACTCTGCCACCCCAGTTCAGACATGGCTATATGCAAATCAGTCTGACCCTGTGCCTCATGGGAACAGTCCAGCCCGAACTGCCAAGCCATGCCTTCCCTGGACCGGAAACAAGCTTCCGAGGACCGGTTTCTGGCATTACAGCCGTCTTCAGCCCGGCTTGCTTGAATCCAGTGGCAAAGTGAGCAAGGGACTCACGTTTGAGCATACCCTGCCACACTTATGGCGGCCAAAAGCGGTACAAAAGGGGGTGGTGATGGACGGAGCATCTGAACCAATCAAACACTCACACCCAGTCAAAAGATCTGGGTTTGATCCATCACCGTTCTTTAGCCCACTCTGCCACCCCAGTTCAGACATGGCTATATGCAAATCAGTCTGACCCTGTGCCGCATGGGAACAGTCCAGCCCGAACTGCCAAGCCATGCCTTCCCTGGACCGGAAACAAGCTTCCGAGGACCGGTTTCTGGCATTACAGCCGTCTTCAGCCCGGCTTGCTTGAATCCAGTGGCAAAGTGAGCAAGGGACTCACGTCTGAGCATACCCTGCCACACTTATGGCGGCCAAAAGCGGTACAAAAGGGGGTGGTGATGGACGGAGCATCTGAACCAATCAAACACTCACACCCAGTCAAAAGATCTGGGTTTGATCCATCACCGTTCTTTAGCCCACTCTGCCACCCCAGTTCAGACATGGGTATATGCAAATCAGTCTGACTCTGTGCCTAATGGGAACAGTCCAGCCTGAACTGCCAAGCCATGCCTTCGCTGGACCGGAAACAAGCTTCCGAGGACCGGTTTCTGGTATTATTGCCGTCTTCAGCCCGGCTTGCTTGAATCCAGTGGCAAAGTGAGCAAGGGACTCACGTCTGAGCATACCCTGCCACACTTATGGCGGCCAAAAGCGGTACAAAAGGGGGTGGTGATGGACGGAGCATCTGAACCAATCAAACACTCACACCCAGTCAAAAGATCTGGGTTTGATCCATCACCGTTCTTTAGCCCACTCTGCCACCCCAGTTCAGACATGGCTATATGCAAATCAGTCTAACCCTGTGCCTCATGGGAACAGTCCAGCCCGAACTGCCAAGCCATGCCTTCCCTGGACCGGAAACAAGCTTCCGAGGACCGGTTTCTATAGAAATTTATATAACATAACAAAACACTGGAAATTTTAATATCCACCCCCTGTCCTGTGCCTTTCCACAACTTTGTCCCAGAGTTTGTCTGGCAGATTCCGGGCGCTTATGGCTAGGTTTTTGCCTTGAAATGCATCACCATGCAGGTGGAATCTATAGGAATTGCTGAAAGTTTCCTGAAATCACTTGAGCTGAGACAATTTAACTCAAGTAGAGAAAACTGTTTTATGATTTTGAAGGTGACCAGGCTCATTTATATAGTTCAAAACTTCTTTTATGAGGGAGGGTTCTTGGACAACCAAGTTAATTACAGTTTTATTTTCTAAAAAAATGTTTCACTTGAAAGTGGTGGGCTGGATTATGCAGATAAAATAGATTATTTTAATGCATTTTAAATTAAGCAATGGGAAATAAAAGCTAAACATTTTTTAAAAGGAATGTAGACTTTTTATAAGCACTGTGTGCAAAACATAAAAGGTGCTAAATGTTTCTACATTTTCAAGAAACACGAGACTAAATAGACACATAGTTCCTTTGAATATTAAAATACATTATTTTGGACTATGTGGAGATAAAACCTTATACCCCTTTTTCTGCAGACACAATATCACACTTCCCCGGGCTCTACAAGCAGAATTAAAATCAACTTTATAAGATTTATGCACAAAACAGACTATTCACATATAAAGGGGAGACTTTTGCCATTTCACTACCATTGGTTTAAGAAGTGCACGCTGATACCGGTAGCTCCTTAGGGTAACTTCTTTTTGGAAGTACTAAGGGTGATATGAAGACTGCAAAATTAGGAGGCAGTCCTGTAGTCCTGATTAATGCAGTCATTACAAATTACCATAATCTAGTAGAAATTAGTTATTTACCTGTGACTTCAGTTCTCCAACATTGGAACCTTTTATATATTCACATGCTTGAACCATTACCCGTTAGGCTGAGAATCCCTGATACAGTAAAATAATGTTAACAATTATGAAGGTTCAATTGTAGGGAATGAAACGGAAAACGTTATTTACCTGTCACAGTAGTTTTGTAGCTTGACGATATTGTAAATTCACATGCTGTGCATTGCTACGCCATCAATGTTGAAAACATGGCTGTTCTAGCCTCTGGTTCTGTGCTGGCTGAATGTCGAGATATACCTCTGGGTATGATTTGTTGTGCTTTATCAAGTTCTATTAACTTAACCTAACATAACCTCTAGTGTGTGGGCTGGGAAAAGTGTCCTAATGTTCATAGAGTATCAACCATGGGGAGCATCTTTGACTTTTGAAATTGCTTAAAATAATTATTTGGATTCTTTTGTTTGGTTAATTAGTTTAGTTGCAGGAACTGGATCTTTTTTTACAGACGTTGCAGAGACTATGCACAGGTGTCGGTAAACAACAACAAGCATTAGACTACTGCTGTTTCAAGCTGTAAAAGATAGATGACATAACTGCATGGCTGGTTTATTGCCTGAATTTTGTGCCAAAGCGGACTCTAGCAATAGCTTTCCTTAGCACTCCAGCATCTTGTGGGGAACACACCTGCATGAACCTTCACAGCCTCCTGTGATCTGAGCATCTGTTTCTTGCAGCCGCTGGCCATGAGGCGTCTGGAGCACGAGAAGCGCAGGAAGGAGATTAAAGAGCAGTGGCACAGAGCGCAGAGGAAGCTGGTATGTACTGTCTGCAAACTCACATGTGCCATGGCAGGGCTGAGTGGGGACAGAGCGACCGGGGACAGGAGCTACTGCAGAACTGGCTGAGCAGGGACAGAGCGACGAGAACAGGAGCTACTGCAGAACTGGTAGAGCCATGAGAACAAAAGCTAGCGCAGAAGCGGGGGGCCAAAAACAAGAACCAAGGCAGAACTGGGAGGGCTGTGGGAGAGAGAAGCTCAAAACCTGAAAACACACACTGGTGCAGAATATGGCAGGGCTGAGAGAAGGCACAACTGTGAACACAAACCAACCAGTGGAGATCTGAAAGGGCTGAGGGGCCAGAACATCTGAAAACACACAATGATACAGAATGTGGCTGGGCTAAGGGAAGGAGTAAGGGAGAACACAAACTAGTGCTGAAGGGGGAAGGCAGGGAGGCTGAAGCAGTTGAGAACACAGACTACAGCATAATCAAGCATGGCTAAGAGGATAAGAACACAAACTGGGGCAGAACATTGAAGGGCTGAAGGAGCAGGGCACAGACTCTGGGGCAGAACAGAGGAGGGCTGAAGAGGCAGCAGGGCTTAGAACATAGACAAGGCCAGAAATTGGCAGGTGTAAAGGCCCTTAGGCCAAAAGCACCTCCCAGAACATGGCAGGGCCAAGGCGCCAGGCATTCAAGGACATAAGCCAAGGTCGAACAAATGTGCTACTTATTGCGGACATGGCTCCCTTGCTTCCCTCATTATATCCTTTGAATTGGCTTGCCAAGCAACGCTGACTCTCAGATGAGTTGGATCAGAGGATCGTGTAACCTTCTTTACTTATTTACAGTTTTTGTCTTGTGCGGACGGGGCCAGAGGGCAACGGGCAGCTTCACATTCAATTAGAACAAGAAAGTAACTATTGGTGGAGAAGAGGGAGATCGAGTTAAATTAACAGGAACATCTTTGAACTGAGGCATATTTCAGTCTTCCAGGAAGGGCAGTAAATTAGCATTCAGTTGTGGATAATCATGTAGCCAGTGCTTGGCAAGAGAAGGAGTGGCTTGTGCTCTTATTTTCAGAAGTTTTAGTAGGCGAGATATAGGACAGTGAATTTTCAGGGGCTTTGCATTTGCTTTCCATCGTTGCCGTGCTCCCAGAGCAGAGATTTTGGGAAGGTACATTCAAAAGATCTAACCCTCTGAAGGTAGGCCCTGCTGCTGCTTGTTTACAATGGTTCCTTCAATAAGGGTCCCTTCAGGGTTCATCCTCTTGCATGGAATGATCACCAATCAAAAGCCATGAACATGGAACATCTGCTTCCACGAACTCACCCTGGCTTCTCTCAAGAGGATCCAGGGGCACATCATTGAGCAGGTTAGGTCTCTCAGAGTGAGACATACGAACACCAAAATTCACTCTTTTGGCAAGACTGATGGCGAGAGTCGCAAGGACACAAACCAGTACAGAATAGCACTGCTAGATACAGTCTTAGGAACACGTCTGCACAGAGCGGTGGTGGAAGCATTGTGTCCCAACTGTAGGCCATGAGCTTGTGCGTGACGCAGGAGTGAGTATAAAGCCTCATGAAATTAATAAGTCAGCACTTTTCATCCTGCAGCAAGAAGCAGAGTCAAATCTGCGCAAGGCAAAGCAGGCGTACATGTTGCGCAGCGAAGAGCACGAGAAAGCGAAGTTTTCTACCAAGAAGGCAGAAGACGAACTTCAAAGCACCAGCAGCACAAATGCTTCTAAGAGCCTGGACAAGAAGCGTCGGCTGGAGGACGACGCCAAGGGCAAGGTGAGCGGGAACTTTTATACAGTGCGCACGGCTAACTAACCAGCCTCTAGGTATGGTGAGTGCAACCACCCCAGGCTTCAGTGTAACTCATGTGCCTCTTTGTCTTTCCACAAACTATCCACTGCAGGGTGAGCTGCTACGCACAGGCACCTCCCTCCCACCACTAATATCCAATTGTAAGGGTGCATGGGCTCACTGACATCCCTCCTTCGCACACCAGGAGATGTTCATGGCTCGCAAACTCACTCATATCCATCCATACATCCTTTACCGCCAGATGCCAAAACAGAGGGGATATGGCATCAGGCCTCAACCTCACCCCTCCCTTGTCCACCAGAAGACGCTCACTCCCATGCTGCACAACTCACTCTTGTCTCTCCTGCCGCCCCTTAACACCAGTCACACTGGCTTGTTTCTCTTGCACACCCACAACCTTTTGCACAATCAGGCACTCACTGGACTGTCCTTTCTTCTTCAGGCGGAGGAAGCTATGGCCACCTACCGTACCTGCATAGCTGATGCCAAGACGCAGAAGCAGGAGCTGGAGGATGTGAAAGTTAATGTTCTGCGGCAAATCCAAGAAGTCATCAAGCAGAGCGACCAGACCCTCAAGTCGGTAGGAAAAGTCAGGGGTGGGGGAGTGATGCTGGAACAGGGAAGAAGGAACAGGGTGTAGTCTGGAGGTAATTCACACCACAGATGAACGCCACGCTACACAGACATTTAACAACATACCCTTCACACTGACACAAATGTTCACCCACTCTGGCAGGTACAGAAATCCAAAGATGCAGGCCCTCTGTGTCTTCCATCCCTAGAGGATGTAGGTCTTCTGTGTCTTCCATCTGTAAAAGATGCAAACCTTCTATGTCAGAGAAATGTTCTGCCCTTTATGTCTTTCATCCCTATACGATACAGGTCTTGTCTTTCATCCCTACAAGGCGCAGGTCTGTCTTGTCTTCCATCCCTACAAGATACAGGTCTTGTCTTTCATCCCTACAAGGTGCAGGTCTGTCTTGTCTTCCATTCCTACAAGATACAGGTCTTGTCTTCCATCCCTACAAGGTGCAGGTCTTCCTTGTCTTCCATCCCTTCAAGATGCAGGTCTTCCTTGTCTTCCATCCCTACAAGATGCAGGTCTTTCTCGTCTTCCATCCCTACAAGATACAGGTCTTGTCTTTCATCCCTACAAGGTGCAGGTCTTCCTTGTCTTCCATCCCTTCAAGATACAGGTCTTCCTCGTCTTCCATCCCATCAAGATGCAGGTCTTCCTCGTCTTCCATCGCTACAAGGTGCAGGTCTTCCATCCCTACAAGATGCAGGTCTTGTCTTCCATCCCTACAAGATACAGGTCTTGTCTTCCATCCCTACAAGGTGCAGGTCTTCCATCCCTACAAGGTGCAGGTCTTGTCTTCCATCCCTACAAGGTGCAGGTCTTCCTTGTCTTCCATCCCTACAAGGTGCAGGTCTTCCTTGTCTTCCATCCCTACAAGGTGCAGGTCTTCCTTGTCTTCCATCCCTACAAGGTGCAGGTCTTCCTTGTCTTCCATCCCTACAAGATGCAGGTCTTGTCTTCCATCCCTACAAGGTGCAGGTCTTCCTTGTCTTCCATCCCTACAAGGTGCAGGTCTTGTCTTCCATCCCTACAAGGTGCAGGTCTTCCTTGTCTTCCATCCCTACAAGGTGCAGGTCTTGTCTTCCATCCCTACAAGGTGCAGGTCTTCCTTGTCTTCCATCGCTACAAGATGCAGGTCTTCCTTGTCTTCCATCCCTACAAGATACAGGTCTTGTCTTCCATCCCTACAAGGTGCAGGTCTTCCTTGTCTTCCATCCCTACAAGGTGCAGGTCTTGTCTTCCATCCCTACAAGGTGCAGGTCTTGTCTTTCATCCCTTCAAGATGCAGGTCTTCCTTGGCTTCCATCACTACAAGGTGCAGGTCTTCCTTGTCTTCCATCCCTACAAGATACAGGTCTTGTCTTTCATCCCTACAAGATACAGGTCTTCCTTGTCTTCCATCCCTACAAGGTGCAGGTCTTCCTTGTCTTCCATCCCTACAAGATACAGGTCTTGTCTTCCATCCCTACAAGATGCAGGTCTTCCTTGTCTTCCATCCCAACAAGATACAGGTCTTGTCTTCCATCCCTACAAGGTGCAGGTCTTCCTTGTCTTCCATCCCGACAAGATGCAGGTCTTCCGTGTCTTCCATCCCTACAAGGTGCAGGTCTTCCTTGTCTTCCATCCCTACAAGATGCAGGTCTTCCTTGTCTTCCATCCCTACAAGGTGCAGGTCTTCCTTGTCTTCCATCCCTACAAGATGCAGGTCTTCCTTGTCTTCCATCCCTACAAGGTGCAGGTCTTCCTTGTTTTCCATCCCTACAAGGTGCAGGTCTTCCTTGTCTTCCATCCCTACAAGGTGCAGGTCTTCCTTGTCTTCCATCCCTACAAGGTGCAGTTCTTCCTTGTCTTCCATCCCTACAAGGTGCAGGTCTTCCTTGTCTTCCATCCCTACAAGATGCAGGTCTTCCTTGTCTTCCATCCCTACAAGATACAGGTCTTGTCTTCCATCCCTACAAGATACAGGTCTTCCTTGTCTTCCATTCCTACAAGATGCAGGTCTTCCTTGTCTTCCATTCCTACAAGATGCAGGTCTTCCTTGTCTTCCATCCCTACAAGATACAGGTCTTCCTTGTCTTCCATCCCTACAAGATACAGGTCTTCCTTGTCTTCCATCCCTACAAGATACAGGTCTTGTCTTCCATCCCTACAAGGTGCAGGTCTTCCTTGTCTTCCATCCCTACAAGATGCAGGTCTTCCTTGTCTTCCATTCCTACAAGATGCAGGTCTTCCTTGTCTTCCATCCCTACAAGATACAGGTCTTCCTTGTCTTCCATCCCTACAAGATACAGGTCTTGTCTTCCATCCCTACAAGGTGCAGGTCTTCCTTGTCTTCCATCCCTACAAGGTGCAGGTCTTCCTTGTCTTCCATCCCTACAAGATACAGGTCTTGTCTTCCATCCCTACAAGATACAGGTCTTCCTTGTCTTCCATCCCTACAAGATGCAGGTCTTCCTTGTCTTCCATCCCTACAAGGTGCAGGTCTTCCTTGTCTTCCATTCCTACAAGATGCAGGTCTTCCTTGTCTTCCATCCCTACAAGATGCAGGTCTTCCTTGTCTTCCATCCCTACAAGATACAGGTCTTGTCTTCCATCCCTACAAGGTGCAGGTCTTGTCTTCCATCCCTACAAGGTGCAGGTCTTCCTTGTCTTCCATCCCTACAAGGTGCAGGTCTTCTCTGCCTTTCATCGCTACAAGGTGCAGGTCTGTCTTGTCTTCCATCCCTACAAGATACAGGTCTTGTCTTCCATCTCTACAGGGTGCAGGTCTTCCTTGTCTTCCATCCCTACAAGATGCAGGTCTTCCTTGTCTTCCATCCCTACAAGGTGCAGGTCTGTCTTGTCTTTCATCCCTACAAGATACAGGTCTTGTCTTCCATCCCTACAAGATGCAGGTCTTCCTTGTCTTCCATCCCTACAAGGTGCAGGTCTGTCTTGTCTTTCATCCCTACAAGATACAGGTCTTGTCTTCCATCCCTACAAGATACAGGTCTTGTCTTCCATCCCTACAAGATACAGGTCGTCCTTGTCTTCCATCCCTACAAGATGCAGGTCTTCCTCGTCTTCCATCGCTACAAGGTGCAGGTCTTCCTTGTCTTCCATCCCTACAAGATGAAGGTCTTCCTTGTCTTCCATCCCTACAAGATGCAGGTCTTCCTTGTCTTCCATCCCTACAAGTTGCAGGTCTTCCTTGTCTTCCATCCCTACAAGATGCAGGTCTTCCTCGTCTTCCATCGCTACAAGGTGCAGGTCTTCCTTGACTTCCATCCCTACAAGATGCAGGTCTTCCTCGTCTTCCATCGCTACAAGGTGCAGGTCTTCCTTGACTTCCATCCCTACAAGGTGCAGGTCTTCCTTGTCTTCCATCCCTACAAGATGCAGGTCTTCCTTGTCTTCCATCGCTACAAGGTGCAGGTCTTCCTTGTCTTTCATCCCTACAAGATGCAGGTCTTCCTTGTCTTCCATCCCTACAAGATGCAGGTCTTCCTTGTCTTCCATCCCTACAAGATGCAGGTCTTCCTTGTCTTCCATCCCTACAAGATGCAGGTCTTCCTCGTCTTCCATCACTACAAGGTGCAGGTCTTCCATCCCTACAAGATGCAGGTCTTCCTCGTCTTCCATCGCTACAAGGTGCAGGTCTTCCTTGTCTTCCATCCCTATAAGGTGCAGGTCTTCCTTGTCTTCCATCCCTACAAGATGCAGGTCTTCCTTGTCTTCCATCCCTACAAGATGCAGGTCTTCCTTGTCTTCCATCTCTACAAGATGCAGGTCTTCCTTGTCTTCCATCCCTACAAGATGCAGGTCTTCCTTGTCTTCCATCCCTACAAGATGCAGGTCTTCCTCGTCTTCCATCGCTACAAGGTGCAGGTCTTCCTCGTCTTCCATCCCTACAAGGTGCAGGTCTTCCTCGTCTTCCATCCCTACAAGGTGCAGGTCTTCCTCGTCTTCCATCGCTACAAGGTGCAGGTCTTCCTTGTCTTCCATCTCTACAAGGTGCAGGTCTTCCTCGTCTTCCATCGCTACAAGGTGCAGGTCTTCCATCCCTACAAGATGCAGGTCTTCCTTGACTTCCATCCCTACAAGGTGCAGGTCTTCCTTGTCTTCCATCCCTACAAGATACAGGTCTTCTCTGCCTTCCATCGCTACAAGGTGAAGGTCTGTCTTGTCTTCCATCCCTACAGGGTGCAGGTCTTCTGTGTCTTTCATACCTCCAAGAAGCAGGTCATCTGTGGCTTCCATCCCTAGAAGGTGGTACTACAAACATGTCCAGCCTTTGTCCGAAAGGTGGCATTCGAATCTCCGATAAACAATGATTTTTATTTCTTCGTGTCTCTTTTTTAAGTCCTGTAACCTCTTGGAGTTTATTGGTACATGGTGAAGAAACTGTGTTCCACTGATGAACATTCAATCACTTGAAGTTTCAGTAGCCAAGAGAGGGTTCCCCCAAGAGCACCACTACCCGACAGATCACCCCCTCAATCTCCCATTGCCACGACTTACAGCCCAGATACTTTTCATTTGAAGATGTGGACACATTTTATCTGAGCCAAGGTGGCTTCAGTTACCCCCGGATACTTCCTTTCAAGGAGGCAGTTGGTCTCCACACATGCATTCGGCAACCACTTGGCTCTCTGTGCCCAGGACATAGGATAAAGTCATGGTTACAGTGATTTTGTTCCTTCTTATCTCCCGTTCCAAACACTCTGGCCCACTGTCCCCTGCTCTTTGTCAGAGCCGTCACATAATATACTTCTTACCAATGAGCACATGGGTGAGGGACCTCCATGTAAGCAAAGAACAGTTGACTTAGAACAACATGCACATACAGCAATGGCTGCCAATACTTTGGTTCTCAACAACTTCAAGATGGTGTTTTCAGCCTCGCTCTTGGGTGACAGAGTTACCAAGCACTGGCACCTGCTCCGTTGCTCCCCACCAGAGGGGTATAACAACAGCAGGAAAGAAGGGACAATTAGATGCAACAGTGTGATCAGGAATGTTTGACAGAGTGGAAACTAACAGCACTCTGGAATACGGACACTTGTGAGAAACTAGCACTAGTCAACAAAGTGAGAAACCGCCACGGGTCAGCAGAGTGAGAATCTGGCACTGGTGAGCATAGTGAGAAGCTGGTACTGGTGAGCAATATAAGAACCTGGCACTAGGTAGCAAAGTAAGGAAGTTGCTGATGAGCAGTGTGAGAAACTGGCAGTGCTGGGCAGTATGAGAAGTTTTTATTGGCAGTTGGATTGAAGCGGACTACGGTGGGCAGTATCAGGAGTTTACAGTGGGAGCCACACAAGTGACACCCACTGGTGTGCTGATCAATAACCTGCTGCAGTTTTATTCCGGCTAAAGTACTCTCACTCTGGCACCGCCCCTGAAGGTTGTTTGCAGTGTTTACTATTAAAACATTAGGATCTAGTACAAAAATAAGTCACCCGCCAGCCGTAGCCCTAGGGTTCAGATGAATTCTTGCAACAACACCAAAAGTTCTAAGATGACCAGCTCTGTACATGTACATTCACACACAGTGCACAGGTTGGTTCCCTCTAACCTCAATATCCGTTCCTTCTAGGCCACCATCTCCTATTACCAGATCATGCACATGCAGACGGCCCCTCTTCCGGTGAACTTCCAGACCCTGTGTGAGAGCAGCAAGCTGTACGACCTGGGCCAGCAGTACGCCTCCTACGTCAGGCAGCTGCAGCGAGTGGACGACCGCGAAAATGTCTACGACTTCGAACCATACACACCTCAGGTTACGTGGTAAGAGGAACCATGGACGGATGCTGATCACAATGTGCTTGCTTCCTAGAAACATTTTCCTTATAGAACCAACTCAATCCTTGAAATATCAAAGTGTTTATCTATGATTTTAACACATTCCTTAGAGAAAACAGCTCCTGGTATGTTTCTCAGAGAGAAACCATCTTCTCCCTCAGTTCTGAGGCACGAGTGCCTCTGGCACGTTCCTCGGAGAGATGCCTCAGAGTCCATTCTTCAGCATCTGATCTGCAGCCAGAACATCCTCAGAGAAGTGCTGTCTGCAGCAAGGCACACTGAGGAGCTCAACTTCAGAGTACAACCCTAAGTCTTGTCAAGGTGCTCTGCTTATTTATGACTGCTCTGAATACTACTTTGTCCGCCAGCTAATCTGATTTCTCACAATAATATCAGACCACATGACAGTTAAGTATTACTTTTCTCCTGTCAGTGACAATTAATTGCAAAATGTCTTTCTCAGGTCTCCATGGATCCGGCAACGGAAATCCAGCTTCAACACCAGCGACGTGGTTGCCCAGAGCAGCTCCGATAGCAAAGAACCTGGAGGACTCGAAGAGAAGTCAGCGCCTAGGGACCAGAGCAGCACTAACGTAGAGCGAAGAGGTCAGTTCCTATTGTTTACATTCTGGTAACTTCCCAGGGAGGCTGAGCACAGAGCGGTGGCAGGGGCTTACGAAGGGCCACAGACCCATGGCTTGTGTGGGCCAGAGGGAGGACCAGATGGATGTCACCATTCGAGCACCTGATGAGGCGGCTGTGAAGTGCTAGTTAGAAGACAAGGCTATTGGAAGAAGCTTACTGGGACCAAGAACTTAACTGCCCATATTTCATTAAGGACTCTCTGCTGTTTAGGACTCTCTGCTGTTTAGGCGGGGGTGTGACAAAACCATCTCTAACAATAAGTGGGATCTCAGGCTGTATTTATTTTCTTACAGAGGATTTAATTGTGCACCACTTGTCACTGACATGTGACATGATCTGCTTCCCTCCACTGCATCTGCAGCATTGACTGGAAGCCTCCTACCCAGAAGGTACAGTGATGCGAAGTCTTGAGCTACCTCCGATGGTGGGCTGACTGAGGCGCAAACCTAATACTTCCCGGTCAGATCTGTCAGTCAGTAGCCATGGGTTAGATACATATGCTTTTGGGGATATGATGTCCCAAGAGCGGAGCAGACTTCCAGCATTGAGCGGCGTAGCTCTGACTAGTGGGAGCCACTCCGGACATGCTGTCTTTACATCTCAGGCTCAACCAGCACTGACCTAGTCCTCCCTCTAAAATGCTGTATATAGATTAGGCATAAATCACTTCCTACTCTAGCAGACTTCTGCAGGGCTTTAATTGATCCCCTGGTTTACTCTTCAGGTGGGAGAGGGCACCAGGTTCACAAATCCTGGCCCACAGCCATCAGCGACACAGAGAGTGCTGGAGGCAGCAGCAGGAACTCCGCATCAACGCACTCAGGTACCGCATGCATGTCCCAGCATCACCCACCAGCCGCACTTACCCATGTTAACCTTCTCTCACCCCTCAAAACTAACCAGACAGGGGGCCCGTCTTCTAGCAGAGATCCATTTTCCCCTGCTCTCTACCAACAGCAGTGTTGACCACAGCATGCATGGGAAGAGTGTGGCCGACGGGATCAGCAGCACCAGCAGGAGGTGAAATCTCAGTCTCTCCAAGATGGCAGTAGTGTTTGCTTTCTAACCCTCTACCTGCAGAGAGGCTAGGAGAGTGGGTGCTGCAGTGGCAACCATAGAATGGCAATCCTTTGCCTACAGGAACGGGTGGTACAAGGTTAACTCTGAAGGCGGAGCACAGATAAAACGCTAGGTCTGTGGCACTGAAGGATAGGATTGCCCCACAAGCTTTTCAAGAGATGGTGATGATTGGTAGCTAAGGTGGCATGGGAAGAAAACATTTGCCTCAGTGGCATTCGGGTATTTAAGTGAACTGAAATAAATTGAATTTATGCTTAAAATTAACACTATGGAATGAATGACTAGAACCTAAAGAATAGCCGTGCACCCAGGTACATAGACCTACACATCACTGAAGCTCCTCTGAAGCACACCTAACCACCGGCCATCTCTCAAAGCCCACATAGTCCTCTGAACCGGCTTGCCTCCCTTCCTTCCTTCCAAGATGGCTCAGCGCATCTAGAGAATCCATTTTTCAATACCAGAGTACGCTGCCGTAACTCCCTTGTGTGATAGGTGTATTTTTCAAAACCCTGTAAGCATTTTATAAACATATAGATTAAATGCAGAATGAAGAGCCTTAATTCTGTTCAAAGAAATCTGGGAAGTAATCAGAGAGGGGAGTTTGGTGCATGGCAGCCATGAAAGGAGAGGGAGCTTCCACTCGAAGGGGATCTGGCTCGCGACAACCATGATAATACGGCGAGCCACCCTTCTCTTTAGTGGGCATGTGGAATGTGACAGGGCAGCCATGAAAGAATTAGAAACACCATTCACTTTAATGGGAGCCCGGCACTTGGCAGAATGTAGACCGTTCATTACTTTACAATGGGAAATGTGGCCTTGTAGCTGTGTTAATATAGACATACGTTCTCGCTAATGACAGCGCAATCAGCCAATGGGAAGCCTTTCATCTCTCTCGATGGGTCTTCTTCCAATATTCATAGGCACTGAATATCTCCACCCAGGGAAGTACAAAACACTCTCCCAAATGTAATAATAAACACTTCAAATCCTATGAAATGCACAATTTGCTTCAATTTTTTAAAGTAGATTTGAGATAAAAACAACTTATTCCTATTCTGCTTTTGGACATTAGAAATTTTCTGCGAGAAATCTCCAAAGCTCTAAGGCTGAAGCAGGACTAATCTGCTTTAAGTTTCCAGCCTTCAACTCAACGCGCTTCAATTTCAGCAGCAGCCCGCGGAGGGAGGATTTTTCCCCTTAAGAAGTGGCACAGTCGCTTTCTTCGATAGGTCTTAGACATGTTTTGACTTGCAGACTTTCACTGGGACTATACTGCGGTCTGCCTCAAGTCGCGCCTAGGGTCTCGGACTACGGCTTCTCTAGACTATTATTGGTGCCATGTGCTTTTTTGACACCCTTTCAATTAAACATTTAGAAATTCATATGTCTGGTTGCCGTTATTGGATTTTTATTGTTTGGGATTTATTTTACTCATAACATTTGTTTCTTTATTTAAAAATTGGTTGCAGAATTTGATTTAATTTGTTTTACTTTTTCTATTGCATGTGCACTGCTTAAGTACTTCCCACATTGCCTCAGATTTAGTCCGGACTGCTTCTTGTCCCGTTACCAGGGAATGAGTAGATGTTTATTTAATTTGTGTGACAAATAGCAGGAGACGGCTTCATCGTTTGAGCAGGACGCTTCTCACCTCCAAATTAGATTCCATTTTCCTACACCTGTAGTATGTTCAAACACATACAAAAGAAACTGTTTGAAGGTTCTTTTCCTAGCTAATGCTATTTTATCTTATTCAGTGTTAATGAATATCAATGAAGATCCCTTGGTAGCAAAGATAAGTTTTGCAGTGTGAATCTTTTTTTGGATTCGCATGCTATGTATTATTCGGCTAGCTAGTGGGTCTCCCTGAAGTCTGCTCTTCTCTCTTTTTTTCCCCCTTTGGGCGTCGTCGGCAATTTGAGTTTAAACACCTCTTCGTGTGATGTCAGACGTATGCCCCAGAAATTCCTCGGCGCAGGTGCCATCTCCGGATTCTTTTTTCTGACGATGGGCCTGGATGCCTAAATGAGAGCTCCGGAGTCGAGGAAGAACAAATTGCAGGAAAAAACAGTTTTTCCCTCTGAAAATCACTGTCTAGGGCGGAGGATTGGCAGTGACCAATATGGAGAAGAAAGCACCGGGAATACACCAAAAACCACTGAGGAACACAGAGGAGAGAAGATCAACTTAAGAAAACTACATGGTTGGACAATGAGAAAGATGCATGGGGCATACCTCATTTAGAGTCTGCCACAAGTGTCACCACAAATACACACAGATAGACACACACCAGGTCTGTAACCTCTGTCTCCCCAAAGACCACAGCGTTGGGGATTGCCCGGCGTGTGTAGAGCTCCTGCCCAAAACCATCCGGTTTCTCATCAAGAGACCTGCCTTACGTAAGGGGAAACGTACCATCAGATTCCCTCATCATAGCAACGGCAAGAAAAGAGCAACTACACCCACGTCTACAAGGCGAGGAAGAGAATAGGTATGGTGGGGAGGAACTTAAAAAGGTCAGCCGCGAAACAGTGGCGGACAGCCAATTAAAATGCCCTACTAAATTGGAATGCTAACCAACAGTGGAACAAGATTGAGGGGTTGATAGAACACCTCAGAGAGGAATTTAAAAAGAGAACAAACGCAGTGTTGTGGGAAGGCAAGACAATCACCATCACAGGCCTAAAATCTGCCCTGGATGACACAGACACAGCAGGAAGACAGCGCTGTACGGCCACAACCCTGCGCACACATGCTGGGCGGAGAATCTCAGTATTCAAACAAGAAGTTCAGTCAGCCATCATCAATACGCCTTTCACAAGAGACAGTCTATTTGGAGAGACAGTAGAAGAAGTGTTTTAGCACATGAAAAAGGACAACGAGACCGCCAAGGCAATGGGGGCCCATCAATACAGGGGAAACTTGCGAGGGAAGCATGGACCAGAAAAAGAGGGCTACTTCAGCTACACACTTCCCACACGCTACAGCAGCAGCAAAGTGAGCCCACCACCGCCCTCCAATGGCAGTACCACTCAAGCCGATCCTTTCACTGAAGGGGAAGAGGCAACTCCCCGAAAGAGGGAAATCACACGACCAAGTGACTGCCCACAAGGGACCCTCCTACACAAGCCACCAGTAGGAGTAGGCATCAGAGGATTCTTACAAGAATGGGAGATAACTGCCTCCAGCAAATGGATGCTGATCATCGTAAAATATGGCTACTGCACAGTTAACAAAGACACCAACACAACCAAAGTTCGAGATAAGGACAGACCAACTACGACGACTACAACAGGCAGTGTAAAAGTTGTTAAGCTAAGAGGCTATAGAATTAGTTCTCCAGATAGAAAAGGCTCAAAGGAGTTTACTCAGACAACTCCATGGTAGCGAAACCAGACAAAACACTAAGACCAAAACTGGACCTGAGGTCATTAAACAAATTCATAAAAACACAAAAATTCGAGAGAGCAGTGCTACAGGAGGTCATTCCCCTGATATAAGAAGGAGTCTATATGGCAATCATAGATCTCAAGGACGCCTACCTCCACATACCAGTAAACAAACGTCTCAGACAATGTCTCACATTTGTAATGAGCAAGACAACCAATTAAAAGTGTTACCATTTGGAATAAAATCCCCACCACGAGAGTTCACAAAATGCTTAGCTGCGGTAGCAGCACACCAAAGGCATCAGGGAGTACACGCCTACTGATGGACGACAGGATGGTGAAAGCAAAGACAAGCAGACAATGCAAAAAGAACATCAACATGCGATAAAGAACTTACACACACTACATTTCTCCATCAACTACGAGACGTCATCTACGATTCCAGAAAAAAGGAAATATTCCTGGGAGCAATTTTGGATTCCAAGCAGCCAAAGCAAGACCACCGGACAAGAGGATCGAAGCGATCACAGAGCAGAGTCACAGTTACCAAAAGGAGCAACGTCTGACGAAGAGTGCAGTGGGAAAAATGATGGTTTCCTGCATTCCACTGGTACCGCATGCAAGACTGCACAAGACCAATACAAGAATGGGTCCAGCAGCAATGGTCACAGTCAACCCAGAGTTGAGATGATCTAGTGATTGTTAAGGAGAAGGTTCAGAAAGAGATGCAATGGTGGAACCACAAAACTCCAACAGCGGGGAAACAATTCACACTATCACATTCCTATGTGACCAACACAACAGATGCATCCTACATGGGATGGGGAGCTCACATGGGCAAGCTCAGCGTCAGAGGTATCTGAACTCCAAGGAAGTAGTGCAGCACAAATGTGGTGGAGCTAAAAATGTGTTTTCTGCCACTGAAGGCCTTCCAGAAACTTGACAGGGAGAGCAATCTTAACTCAAATGGACAACACAACGACAATGCACTACTTGAACAAGCAAGGTGGGACACGATCCTACCTCCTATCAACCCTAGCTCAGGACATGAGATGGGCAATAGCAAACAAGGTATCAATAGTAGCAATACACCTAAGCGGGCAGGCTAAGCAGGAAGACAAACACCACACACGAGTAGGAACTAAAACAAGAAGTCAATATAGATCTTCCAGATCTGGGGGACACGACAAGTGGATCTTTTCGAAACACAAAATAAAAAACCTTTGCTTCCAGGTTCTACCGCCCAAACTCACTGGCCAGGGAGAATTGCTTACACCTTACCACAGATTCCAACGATATTGAAGGTAATTCAACAGTGCAGACAGGAACAAGTCAATCTGATCCTCATAGACCCTCAATGGGTTCGACAGACACGATTTTCAGACCTCGTGGAAATATCCCAAGGGCAGTACATACCACTCCCAGCACGCCAAACCCTCTTAGGGATACAAGAGGGACAAGTGTGGCATCCAGAACCAAACACCCTCTACCTAACAGCATGGCTCCTGCGGAATTCAAAATTTGGGGAACCTCACGCTGCCAAGAAGGGCGATGGCGATCTTAAAAGAATCAAGGTGGTCAACAACAAGAAAATGTTATAGCAACAAATAGAAGAGGCTCCAACTGTGATGTTATAGGCCAAAGATAAACAGAGACTGGACACAAAAGGCAAGAAGTCATTAGATATTTGACACTTCTTCTAGACAGACAACTCTCCTATGCCTCTCTTCAAATTCACCTAGCAGCCATTATAGGGGACACAAGAGGCACACTGGGTAGAAGTGTCTTCACCACTCCAGTGGTGAAGCACTTCCTAGGAGTGAAGAAAATAGCACCCCCAAGATGCGTGCCAACGCCTACATTGGAACTTGAGTGTGATGCTCACACAGCTGATGACGTCACCCTTTGAACCAATGCAGAATGCACAACTGAGGTTTCTAACTCTCAAAACTGCCTTTCTCATCAATACAAGTACTCACCACTCTAGAGCCATACCTAGGGATACATAGGGAGAGGGGGATCATGAGAACAAACCCATGATTTGACCCAAAAGTAGTAGCAAACTTCCATGTAAATCAAGCAATCCACCTACCAGCCTTCTTTCAACAGCCTAAAATGCAAGCCGAGTGAGCATTGCACAAGTTGGATGTACAAAGGGCAATTATGTACTATTTGGAGAGAACAACGGGCATCAGAAAAAGATAACAATTCATGTACCCTTCGCACACGCGAGGAAAGGACTCCCAGTCACCAAGAAAACAACTGCTAAGTGGATAGGTTAAACAATATAATGCTGCCACAAGGCGGGGGAGTAACCCCGACAGATAAGCCAAAGGCGCATTCAATAAGGAAAAAATGGTGCAACACTCACCTTCTTAGGCAGCGGAGCGTTAGAAAACATTTGCACAGTGGCTACATGGTCATTGATACATAACTTAACAAAACACTACTGTGCAGACATTCAGATCAACCGAGAAGCAGAAGTGGGACAAAGAGTATTGAAACATGTGTTTGGAAATACATGCACCAAACAACAAAACCAACCCACTTGAAGAAAAACAGCTCTGTAATCAATACACAGCATGTGAATCGAGAAAAGATTCACATTGCAAACCGAAATGGTTGGTTACAGGTAGTAGTAGTTTTGCAGCTTGAAGAATTGTCTGGATTCACATGACACCCACCCACCTCCACCATTAGAGATGTATTTACAAACTAAAGAGAACGCTAGCATCCAAAAAAGGAAAATAATCTGAAGATGGCAACTGCGTAGAGGGATTTCCAGGGCATATGTCTGACGTCACACAAGGAGGGGTTTAAACCCAAATGGTCAACAATGCCCAAGGGGGTAAAAAAACAGAGAGAATTCCAGGAGACTTTACCAGACCCAACCATTAGATGATGGAATAATGCACAACACGTGAATCCAGAAAATTCACCAAGCTGCAAAACTGCTCCTACGGGTAAGTTACCATTTTGTTACTTACTGTAACACTGGTTCTCTATCAAGAGTATTTTCATTAAAGTCATACACAACCCTCCCTCCTCCCCAACAGGGTTACAGAAATAGTCTCAGATCTGCCCTTAAGGTGCTATGGGCATTCAACGATCTGTCACAAAGAATTGAAAGGGACTGACAGTGTGGCCATCGGTCACTGAGGGGCATGTCAGAACAAAGGGCGGCTAACGCAGCCTTAAAGTGACAGTTTTCTTTTTTGCTTCACAAAAGTTGCATGCCTAAGAGACATTTGGTTTTTTTCTCTTTTGAAGAGAAACATATACAGGTTTTAACTTTTTGAAGCTATTTCCCTCAGTTTTACTGCATTCCTGGTTAAGTAATGGAGTTTTTTTTTATGTATTCTTGTATGCTGCCTTTTTAAAAGGATACAAATATGAAGTCAATGGTACCTTTGATAGGCGTGGGAGTGTCTTTATAAGGAGACTGTCGTTCTCCCCATTTTGAAGTTGTTCCTGGACCCCTAGAATGGGAGTGTTTTGAATTCAATGAAGATTCCCTTGATCGAGAACTAGTGTTACATGTAAGTAATTTCATCGTCACCAACACTGGATCTTATAATAGATTCACAGGCTTGAATAATCCCAGTTGTCAACCGACATAACCTAATGTTCTGTTGATCTCATTCTGCATCAAACATAGAACGCAGAGCCACCAGAGCCTGAGAATCAGTAGCCATGATGGAACGGGGAGCCTCCATTATCTTCAGTGGGAATCTGACCTAAGGCAGCTAAAAGAGCCTCCCACCTCTTAGATGTGAATCCATAAACCAGGAGGTAATGATTCTACCCCCATCGCTTGAAGTGAAACCATGATCCGCTCCAGAAACTGGTGATAATTATTTATAGGTATCAGAATCACACCTGAACGATCACCCAAATATTTCAATTGCCCGTTTACATATTTAAAAATCTCATTTACTTTAAATCCTTTCACACTCAAACCAAAATTGTATTCTTGGCCACATAAAGCTGATGGGAGGACTCCTAACAAACTAAATAAAAATCACTTCTTTTTAATGCCACATGGTACCCCTCTCCCCAAGGTTTCAGCTGCTATACAGTCACAAACATGATCTAGGCACAGGGGAAACCTGCTTACAAGGAGAGGACATCAATGCAAGTGTTGTTCCTCATAAGAGTTTCTGGAGGCATGTACATACAAAAATAAGTATTGGCAGCTGGTTCTTCCAAATTCCTCTCCAGCTGTATGAGGGAGCTGTAACATGTTGTAATGATTGATGTCTGAAATATAGCTGTTGTTGCAACAAAAACTGTAGGGCTAGGCTCTCCAAGTGCTGTGAGCAGGCAGCTTCTCTAATCTCCGAATACATCAAGTGGGCGGGAATGTAAGATTGTTCTGCAGCATTCAGGTCTTTAAACGAGTCCCTCTCCAGAGAGGATGGATGTAAAGTGCTGTGTCTTTTAGGTGACTTTTCCGGTAAGATTTCACTGAGGCCCTCCAGCGGCGCCCTGTCATCAAGTGAAGACCTGGAAGAGAAGGACGGCGGCGCTGCCACTACCACTGATCGGGATCAGAGTACGTGGGGCTGGTGACAGGGCAGTAGCCTGGCAGGGCAGGGCATATGGTACAACAAACTTATACATGTCTGGATGGGGGGGCACAGAGACCTCTCAAAGAGCAGGACACAGGACCTCTCCCAGGGCAAATCACAGGGTGGAATACCTTTAAACAGAGCAGAATGTGGGGCACGATCACCTCTTAGAGGGCACAGGCCCTCTCGCTGGGCAGTGTGACGGACAGAGTATCTGCAGACAAGGTAGAACGCATGATGAGTAAATATTGTACAATGACTATAGACAAGACATGGTATAAAACCTCTCACACAAGAGGGCAAATGGTACAGTAACTTCACACAGGGTAAGATGTAGTCACAGTGACCGGTCACTGGTCATATGATCTTACAAGACAGGGTTAAGTATACACTAACTATAGACGAGTCAGGACACATGAGCTCTAGATTAAGATACGTATAGACAAGGCAAGCCCCTTGACCTCTGACTGCACAGGGCAGAATAAGTTGTGAGGTACAATAACTGCAGGCAGGGCATGGCCCAGTGAGAAGCAAGAAGTAGAAAAACTATAGAGAAGGTAGTGCACATAAATCATGAATAGTCACTCTAGGCAGAGGCGGATGTGTGACGCAGAGACTTGAGATGAGAAAGGGCATGAGACTCTGACGCACAGGGCCTAGGGTAGAGTAGCTGGACAGTGAAGGATGAGGGCTGTGAAACTTCAGAAAGCCTCTGACTTAAAGGGCACAGGGTATATCATTGTTTGAGACAAATAAGAGCACTGGGTCAGAGAATTCTAACAGGCCAGGGCTGAGTGCATACAGCCGTCATGGGGGTGCAGCGACTGCATAAAGGGGATCAGGTTTTATCAGTTCAGATGGAACAGAGCTAGAGACAGATGGCATACAGTACTGTTGCTTCTGTTAGAGCAGTTCATGTGACCTGAGAGGACAGGGTGTGGGACACAGTTGCATCAGAAAGGACAGGACACAAGACCTTTCGGAGGATAAGGCATAGCTACAGTCATTTCATAAAAGAAGGATGGGGGGGCACGGTGACTTCAGAAAGGGCAGTGACTACCTCCTCTCTCAGGTCACAGCGTAGGGTAGAGTGACTTGAGACACGACATGCAATTTTCACAGTTACTTCAAATGGGGCGGCATGGGCATTTTAGGCAGGCTGAATAGAGCCTGGGGGAAGGGCGACTGCACAGGCGAGCACAGACAAACCATGGCTGGACTTTAGAGGGCAGTGTGTCGTCTCTGATGTAAATGGCGTTTTAATTTGTGGCAAACATTTACTTGTAACATGAAAGGTTATTCTCTGAACTGTTCTTTTGAACACCCTTTTCAGGTATGAATGGAATGGACCCAGAGATCCCTGTGCCGCTGCCCACAGGGCCCTTCAGGAACATGGGGTTATCCAAGGCGGCGCAGACACACCGGCTGAGGAAGCTGCGCACTCCCTCCAAGTGCAGGGAGTGCAACAGCTACGTCTACTTCCAGGGAGCAGAGTGCGAGGAGGTATGGAGTAAGGGAACAAGGACCCTGATGCAATGGGGCGGACGAACCATATTCTTCCAATAACATTGCTGTTGGAACCAAGTGCGAGATCGACACTTCGCCCCGGTGCTCTTACAATCCCTGAAAGCTCCAGACTAGATGGTAGCCCCCCTCTCCCAATAATCGCAGTGAGGTGGTGGGAGGGAAAGGCTCCAAGACTAAAGACCATTTTCCAATACCTACTAACTTAAGCACCATCCCGCTCCATTTCTGACCGCCTACTTAGGGCTTCTATCAACTTTCTAAAGAAGGTTCACTGCCAGAGCACAAGTGGCCAGGAAAAACTGACAATGTTTTGCCATCCCAGAATTACCGTTACTGGGAGGGCAAAATCAGAGACATGTATATAATGGGAAACACAAATGTTTGGCCACATAATATGTGGAAGCTAGTGTTTCCCCACAGTCTTTCACAAGGAGATTTCAGCTGCAGGAATTCCGATGGCCATGGTAACTTATGTTACCAGGCTCATTAGAATTTACAGGTCACTTTTAATGCACCCCTATAGCGTTCAACGAATACACCAGAATCTAGACAGTAATGTCAAACACCATAATGGTGATCTGGCATTGCTGAAAACTAGAATATAGAAAACTCACACTGAACTAATTTTCCATTGGATCTTTTTTATAAAGGAATACCAGTTGTATTGCTTTCCCTTTTAACCATCCTGTACTCCTTTCCCGTTCACCTACTCCAGACCTTTGTTTTCCATGCCGATGACGCCAGGGCAGCCTTCACCCTCTTCACGTGCCAAGATGCAAACTGAGTCCCCTTTCTGTTTCTATCCTCAGAAACAGAAAGGGGACTGAAGCGTCAGAGTCTTTCGCCACAAATGCGTTTCCTGGCGCTGGCTTAGGATAGCAGCTGATCATGTGCGCGATCAGTCGCTGGTGCTCTAGGATGGAAACCCTGCACAAATGTGATAAGCCTCTGGAAAAGTGCTACGGCAAAGTATACACAAAGGCAATACCACAAGTATCACTCAGGTTTCAAAGTCTGAGTACTGCGGCGGGTGTGATGAAGGCACACATCTCCTTTCCCTGTCCCACTCAACGCACTCTTAACGGTGCAAGTGCACTCCTGTCTTTCAGGTTTCAACGTAGGTACACGCGTCTATAAATAAATGTACCAGCAGGAACACTGCATGCTCTGTTAAGTAAAGGTCGGCAATTCGATTTGTCTGCTTATCACTAAAAACATATAGTTATTCTAAGACTTGGTAAAAAGTTGTCCTTGCCTTACCAATGTTCCCAACGCGGTATTTGAAAATCTGGACCTCAAGAAAGAAGACTCATTACAATTTAAAACCACAGTAGTAATCAACATTCTACCTTGTTTCTCTCAATATTGCTTAGGCCCTCTCTGACCCAGGTACGATCTACCCTAACAATCACCTCATCCTGTCCCCTGCTTCCTGACCCCGGTCATGTGCCCTATGGCCACACTATCTACTGTAGTCACTCTAGCCGCCCTTTCCTTCCAACATTCACTGACTTTACTCACAGCCTTTTCTATTCACAATGGTGACTTCGATGTGCTGTACTCACACAAACACAACCCTCTTCACGACACCGGCGCCGTACACTTTAACATCTATCTTCAAGGCCCCTTTTCCGCTCCTCATGCTGCTTGCTCATGTCGATGGCTTCTCCTCTTGTATTCTGGGTCCTTCCTGGACAACAGAGGCCCCTGCTCCTCCTCGCCGTGGGTCCTGGCCCCACATATGCGAATTTGATGATGCCCTATTTTCTCTTCATTGCACTTTTTTACCCCGGTGCCCCTTCTTCCCCAAAGGTCTTCTGCTCCAGGGGCACCTTCTCTTGACTTTGGAGTTCTTCTCCATGTCATTTATGCTTTCTGATGGCCCCACAGTATTTTCTGCCCTTTGGTCACTCTCTTCTGCTCTGAGTGCCTTTTCTCTCTCCACAGTGTTACCTGGCTTGTCACAAGAAGTGCCTGGAGACCCTGGCCATCCAGTGTGGTCACAAGAAGCTCCAGGGCAAGCTGCTGCTTTTCGGAAGAGACTTCTTGCAGGCGTCGCAGGAGAGTGCTGATGGGATTCCATTCATAATCAAAAAGTGCATCTCAGAGATAGAGAAGAGAGCCATGAAGATGAAGGTGATGATGGGTGCTCGCTTACACTCCAGTTTCTCCCACCCCCTTTACAGGAACTATTTCTCACAGCGTCAACAGTGGGCTTCTCCGCCCTCCCCAGAGCTGCGTTCACAGTGAACCCTGGGTCTGAGATATAGAGCTACAGCCTCCGCTGGAGTATACTTTTCTTTTCATTCTTGCTTATGGGAATAAAATAACCTGGTAGCAGCAGCGGTCCCAGTGGGAGGCCGTGTCCTTGTATTCTATGTAACCATGGTTTCCATGTACCAATAATACTCTGTTTTCTCTCACACAGGGGATATACCGTGTGAATGGGGTGAAGACGCGCGTGGAGAAGCTATGTCAGGCCTTTGAGAACGGAAAGGAGTTGGTGGAACTATCCCACGCCTCGCCTCATGATCTAAGCAACGTCCTCAAACTGTACTTACGGCAGGTAAGATACTGCAGGAGGGAGGGCTGCAGGACTTACTAAGAGGCATAGCTCGCTTCTGAGCAGAAATGCCAACTAGAGCATGATCCAAGGGGTAGTACTCTATGCGCATACAATGCGAGGCATAAATGCAAGCGCCAGCAGTCTTAGAACAAAAGATGCAAGCTGAAAAAGGCTGCAAACATCAGAGGCGCACAGTGCAAGCAAGTCCTAGTGGAACAGCATGATACAATTCTTGCAGTTCACACATACACACTGGAACTGAGCTTCAGTGACTCGAGCAGCTGTAAAAGTAAGATCTAGCGAGAGGGGCAAACATGGGACCTAAAAGAGAAAACACGATACAGGCACAATTTAAAACAACCATGTAAAACTGGCCACATCACAGTTCAGTGGAGTTTTGGAAGACAAATGTCATTAATGTCCTGTAAAGAAACAGGCCTTTTGCAGGTTTAGCACCTGCTTTTTGCCCCCATTTTGACTAGTAGGCACTGGTGTAATGGCTCAGAAATGCTCTGAGCCCTGGTAAACAGGACTCTGTGCATGTGCTCTTACCCCTAAACGCGTGCATGTTTAATTGGCGTGTCCCCAATTGGCAAAGCCTAATTTACTTGTAAATCCCTAGGATATCCTGATACTTTTAGGTCTCTTCTGGAGCTTAGCCAGCCCCACCTTCAGCTTTCAGTGTACTGTAAGTTGTTTTGGAAGTGGCTTTCTGTGAAATCTTAATTTTTCTGGACCAGAGAAACCTTTCCTCTGTTACTATCATTGTAACTGACAGAGAGACAAAAAAAATCTCTTTTCAAATCGTGCGCCAAGTGTGGTCTGAAAAATACCTACAGTGATGACCCACACGAGAAATGCATTTGTCGTCTTTATCGAGTGTTCAAGGCTTTATGATGCGACATGTACAAAAACCATTCCTTCAAAGACTCTGAAGGATAGAGGAGGAAGAGAGTGGCCCTCTATCTACTGGAAAAGAAGACCTGACTCCTCCTAAGGTGGATGCCCCCTGATCTGAGAATGATTCTGTCAAAAGTGCTCCACCAAGCCGCTTGAGAAAATCACTCTTTGGTGTTTTTTGATTTGGGGGAAGAGGGCAACTACCAGACGCTTTTAAACGTTACTATACAGAGGCCAAAGTCCAAGTGTTTTGGGGCTTACAGTGGAATTCTTACAAAATTTCAGTTTCATGATTGCATTTGGCCTTCCGAAGGAATATCTGGCTTGTTTTAAAAGCAGGAAGACATTGCTGGCACTTTCAGAAAAAAGCAAAACCTAAAACAAAAGCCAAACTTATAATGAAAAGGAAACGGCTGAGAGGATACATGCAATGATTGATATTAAAGAATACAACAAAGGGCACTCCATCGATTGAAACATTCCCCCTCTCAGCCTACGGCTTATAACAAAGGCTTGAGGGTTAAGGACGACCTAGGATGGATCGTTACGTCTAATCAGTTTAGTGAAGGAGGGCAGGTCTGAAACAGTGGCTTTAAAGAAGGGAGGCATTCAAGATGGGGAAGTACATGGGAGTTGGGAAAAGAAGGGGAGTGCAGGGGGCTAGGACAGGGGGAGAGCATTTCCTGGTACTTTTTTCATTTTTAATGTTCAGTAAACACACCTTACCATCGTTAGCTACTTTTTAAATGACAACAGTTACTATAATTTCTTTGTCTGTAAATTTTATCTAAAATATGTAAAATGGTTTTTAACTCCCTTTTTTTAAAAACATAGACCAATTACTTTGGGGGAATCCTATCAACTGCTGCTTTCCTTGTATAATGAAGAATTAATTTGTCGCACTAGCACTTTTTTGAGAATTGCCGTCCGAGCTCGTAAAATGATGGACAATGCCTGAGTTTTTCTCTGAATATTAATTTGTAAATCTGTCTGATGTTTCTATGGCTTCATTGATTTTATTTGGATTTTATAATAATTGTGTAAATTGTGTATGTGCTTTTATGAATTCTTGGAGTTCGAATAAAGATTTATGAACTGAACTATAATTCTGCTTAATTTGGCCCTTAAGACTCTACTACAACTCACTTCAGAACCAATGACACCTGTGCTTGTCCTCCCTCTCTTCAGCTTCCAGAGCCTATCATGCCCTTCCGCCTGTACAATGGCTTGATGGGCGTGGCCAAGGAGAGCCTGCAGGCTGGTGCTGGAAAGGCCCCCGAGCTCGTGGACAAGGGGCCCGAGACGAACCAGGAGGTTACTGCCATGGTGACGAAGCTTAATGAACTACTGCAAGACCTGCCGCAGGAGAACCGCGCAACGCTGCAGTACATCATGCAGCACCTGAAGAGGTCAGAGTCCCAGGTGATGGGGGGAGGGTCATTGACAGGAGGGAGACACCTACTGGGGTGAAGTCACTGCAGGAAGGGGGTGGGGTACTCTGAGCATTATCAGTAAAGGCAACACATAGTAAATCAAAAATCAAGAACAAGCCGCGTACATACAACCATAGACTCACAGGTGGAGCTATTAATTATTCACAGACTCTGCACATCCCAACATCTGGTGGTTGGTCTTAGGAATTTTGAGTTTTTCCCAAATCTTATTTTTTTTAGGACTTGAAGGTGGAAAGGTCATAAAGCACACAAACCTAAAGTTGCCCTCCAAAAGGGTTGCTAATGACTTCATACAGGACATTAGTGGTAATATATTAAATAATGTATCATCAACATTATCAATAATATTTCTTTGTTTCGACATCTGTTGTTATTCAATGATAGTGTGTCAAGTCTGGTTTTTATTGGTACACATGAATAAGTTACTTATCTTCGGATGCGCTTTTTCTGAAACCACGGATTGTCTCTCCGGGTATCTCCATTGATAATCATAAGCCCTGAATAGTCCCGCCCACGGGCATGGATAACGAAGCACGTCTTTGTAATATATATTCTGAAGCGTAGATGTTCACCTTTCTTTAATTTATATTTAAAGGAGTCGTCATATACAATTTTTAAAAAAACAGGAACATTAGCAGGAGCTGTGTAATCTGTCCTTTTAAATCTCATTCACAAACTTTTTATAAAGGAAAATGTTGAAGAAGGATTGGACAATGTAGACTTATAAGCTGCAGCTCTGCAGATATGAAAAGAGACTGTGCCTTTAAGGGCTCGCAGTCCACCAGTTTCCCATGATGCCCAGTAGGGGGGCGGTCTCCTCCCCCGTACTGGGCGGGAATCTTGGAGCACTGAACTTGGCATTTTTTGGCTTTGGCCTTCAAAAGTTTTTCTCAGAAATTTTTGTCAACGCCTTCTCTTGGGGGTTTTCAACATTTCCAGTGTTTTTCTGTCATTTTCTGACAGATATATTATTTTTCTAGTAACAAAAAAAATGCCAGCCTTATTTGAAAAGTGCCCTGCTTGTGGCGGAAAGAAGGCCAAATAAGACCCCATGGTGTGTGTATGATCTGCCTTCCCGATAGCCAGGTCCCTGACAGATGTCAGCACTGCAAGAGCTTTTCTAGGCGTACTCTGAGGGACAGGGAGAAGGTTTGCCTTCATGGAGCTGAAGAGCAACACAAACAGGAGGAGGCGTAGTCTGACGGTGAGAAGTCACAGGAGCGATGAGAGGGTCAGTCCTCTACCAGGGCTCTCGCATCTTTTTCTGAGGACTCCAGCAGAGGGACATTTCAGGTCATTGAGATGAGGTATGGTGCCCACTTGCTTGCCGTCAAGAGCTGGGTCAATGTCGAGAAGATGACATTTGATGTCAAAATACAATAGGTCGACGTCAAAGGATTCCAAGACGTCAAGAGGTCTGTTGATGTCAAGTAAGAGGGAAATCAACATTTTAGCACTACAGACCAGCGGAGGGGGTCAGGAGATCGAGACCAAGAATATTGCCCTCAACTTTCAACTCAGAATATTCCACGGCGTACTCGCCATCGTCGCCGACCCTTATTCCGGACTCTATGCAGCTTTCGCCACCTCAACCAGCATTTTCAGCGCCTATGCCACGTATTTTGCCTCCACCTATTCCTCAGACAGACACCTTTGGGAGATTCCTCTCTGGCGAGGCCTCCAGCTCCCCTTCCGAGATCGAGGTCTCCTCAATCCAGATCTCTCCATAGATCGTGAACACGAATGACTCCCAGACATAGTCGTCAATGTTCTAAGGCACTCCTCATCAAGACGCTCCTCTAGGCGCACTCAGATATCATCCTAGGTCCAGGTCCAGAACTAGGTCACGATCCAGAGAGGAAGGTCATTATAGTCCACCACTTCCTCTAGTGCTGGAAGAAACTCACCAACACTGATGGATTCTTGCCAGCCAAGGGTCTCGCCAGTTGATGACATCAACACGTTTCAGGAGGTGCTTGTACGAGGAGCTACAAAACTGAACATTTCATTGCCTGCTCCTTCAACGGCTACATCAGTGATTTTTGAGACTTTACCAACGTGCAGCATCAAGACCCCTTCTACCCCTAGTTTCAGGGTTATTTGAACCAGCCACAGAACATTTCCTTACGCCAGCTGCAGCCAAAGCAGCTCAGTCTAGGCTTCCGAAAAATATAAGCCTCTGGAGCAGGACCCGTTATTCCTGCGGTCTGATCATCCTCCTGATTCAGTTGTTATCTTGGTTGTAAAGAAAGTACATTCTACTTCTTCATCCTCAGTTCCACCAAAAGAAAGCAGGAAACTAGATTCAGTAGGAAGCAATGTATGTGGCACAGTTTCCAAAACCATCAAAGCAGCAAGTTCATCTGCCCCGTTAGGTAGGTAGGACAGATCCTTATGGGACTCCCTACTGCATTTTGGTAAACACCTCCCAAGAGACTACAGAGAAGACTTCATCGAAATTATGAATGAAGGCATGATGGTCTCGAACCAAGTGATTATTGTTGCTGTTGATTAATCTTTGCTGGCAGCCCACAGCTACTGTCATGGATTGGCCCTCAGATGACATTCTTGGCTTTGTCTCACAGAGCTCAAGCAGGAATCTCAGCGGAGAATACTTAATCTTTTTTTCACCAAAACACTTTGTTTGGGAGTCATGCAGATGATGAAGTTGCTCGAATGAAGCACGAGATGGAGACCTTGAAGGTAGCTGGTCTGGAGAAACTTAAGGCGCAACATAAGCAGCCTTAGAAGCTTTACGAAAGGCGTTTCTATCCACAGAGGGTTAAGATCCCTCCGTGGTTGCAAGGACACAACCAACAGCAGCATCAAAGAACTCTCCAGCAGCACCAAGGGAAGAGGGGGCCACCAACCTGCCCAAGCAGGAAAGCCTCCTATAGGCTCCAAAACAACCAGCCTCTGCTTCCCCTTCCGTTACCATCTCCGGTAGGGGGAAGTATTTCTCATTATCTAGCAGATTGGAAACCAGAATATTTGTCTATGCATAGCTAGACTGGCTTAGCAAGACGTCAACGCGTCACAGTCCTGTTCTCTGTGTTCCGGAGACAAACACAGGTTGCACACTTCGTGTGAGTCGGTGTGCGGGTACTTTGCGTGACATTGAGGGCAGAATTTGAAGGGAGTTCGTTCCATCGACTGCGGGTCGGACCGACGCGGGTAGGCCTGACGGCCTTCCGCGAGCTTTCCAATAGAAAGATAGTTTTTAATAAGTAAATACGATACGTGAAAAATGGGAGACACGATCGGAAATAATACCGTTAAGGGTAAGTGTCTTGCGCATCGAGGGAAACCGAAGGAACAGTGCCTGTGCGCAGCAATTCACATCCGAACCCGATGGCGGGAAAAAAACAATCTAACAATGGAGTTGATGCCCATGCGCACTATCAGCGAAAGGAGGAGTCACCTACCTTGTGACTGGAAAAGACTTGTCGAAGAAAAACAAAGTGCAAACCTCCGGACCCAACACTAGATGGCAGCAGTATGCCAGCATGTAATCTACAGCTCACTTGCCTAGAACAGAAAGTTTTCCCTCCAATACGCCATCCCTCTACTCCTTGGGAATTGAACATAGCACTCTCTCCTCTCATGGCATCTCCTTTCGAACCCATCCATAAAGCCTCATTACAATTCCTTTCTTTTCTTGGAAGGCTGCTTTCCTAGCTGCCATAACGTCAGAACGTAGGGTTAGTGAGATCCAAGCTTTATGTTCTCACGGACCATATACAGTATTCCAAGCCAGTAAGGTGGTTATGAGGACTCACCCAAAATTCTTACCCAACCCTGTTTTGGATTTTCATATTAATCCGTCCGTTGCTTTGCCTACTTTCTTCCAGGACCCTTCCAATCCAGCAGAAAGAACTCTCCACACTTTAGATGTTAGATAAGTCAAATTTTATCCAGACAAAACTAAAGACATATGCAACTCTGATAAATTGTTTGCAAACTATGGCCCTGTACGTACAGGTTGAGCTAAGTCTAAACAATCTATATCCAAGTAAGTAGTATCTTACATCCTACTATGCTACCGGAAAGCAATTCAAGTTGTCCGGTAGATCAAACGCTTATTGCACTACAGGGAAAGCAGCTACAGCTTTGATGAGGAATATTCCTATTGTTGAAATATGTAAAGCGGCTACGTGGAAATTGGTTCACACTTTTGCCAGACACTACTGATTGGACTCCGATGCGAGAAGAGATACTCGAGTAGGACAGACTTCCCTGAAATTTCTCTGGCCCTAGCTTTCTCTATTGATCGTCTTTTTTCTCTTCTACAGCAGTTGGTAGGGATGGGCTTGCTACTCTATTCAGTGCTTATGATCAATTGAGATCCCCTGAGCGAGAAGGAATTGATTCTTACCTGTAATCCTGGTTCACTTAGGGGAATCTCTGTTTAAATCATAAGCAACCCTCCCTTCTCCCTGATGGAAGAGACAGATGATTAATAGACAGTCTCTTTGCCTAAGTAATGATACTGTTTGCTCGGTTAAAAAAAACTGAGGTAACTACCACCTACTGGGAATGATGGGTTATTGGGGGACTTTGAGTCTCCTTTCATATCTGCAGCCTACAAGTCTAAATTGTCCTCTTCCTTCACCATTTTCCTTTTGTAGGAAGCTGGGTTTCTGCTGCAGTAACCCCCCACTTTTTGCCAGACTACTGATGCACTTTGACTTGACGTGCCCTGATTCCTTGCGAATCAGGTTCCTACGGCCTGAGTTATTTCCCAAAACTGTACCTTGTACCGGCAATTGGCACCTCTCTGGCCACACGACAGTACCTTATAATGGGTACCCAGGGCACTGTGGCCAGGGAAGACCTCTAAGGGATGCAGCACTTATTGTGCCCCCCTTATACGCCCTGTACCTTAACACACACATACACACACACAGCCATTGCAGGCTGTGTGTTTTGGTACAGAACAAAGTGAAGAGTCGACATAGCACACATCCCTGTGTGTCATGCCTACAACCCACTGCCCTGGCATCGGTCAGCCAACACTCTAGCTGGGTGCACTATACCAGTGGTGAGGGTACAGGGGTATGAGCCCTGTACCCCTACAGTGTCTAAGTCCATTCTTAGACATTGTATGTGCACTAATGCCATTAAGAGTATATGGTGCTGGGAGTTTGTCATTACGAACTCCACAGCACCATCATGGCTTTACTGAAAACTGGAAGTTTGGTATCAAACTTCTCAGTACATTAAACCCACACTGATGCCAGTGTGGGATTTAATGAAAAATGCACTCAGAGGGCATGTTAGAGATGCCCCCTGAAAAACGACCAGCCTCTGGTGGGTTCCCCGACTGGTACACACCAGCCTGACACCGCAAGATATGTTTCTGGACCCCGGGGTGGGAGCCTTCACTCCCTGAGCCCAGAAACAAAGCCTTTCATGGGCAGAGGTGTTCACACCTCCACCAGGACAGGAAGAGCCATCTGTGGCAGGGGAGCTTCAAAGGCCTTGTTGCCTTCATAATGCAAACCCCAGCCTCTCCTGCTATCAGGAGCAGGCCCCCTTCCTGTCTCCCCTCCAATTCGGCGGGAAGACAGGCAGGAAAAATTAGCACAGCCGAGGTGTGCCCACCTCTGCCAACCCCACTCCTCAGGTGGGAGAGGCTAGATGAATCCCACTCTTCCGTGCCTGCCATCTTGCCGATGGCAGGCACGCTCCCATCAGGATTAGGGATTGTGTCCACTCCCCACGTGGGGTGAGCACACCAAGGGTGTAGTCACGCTAAAGTCAGTAGCCCGTTGGCTACTGGTCTCAAGACCCCTAAAACGTGCTCTAAATATAGTATTTAGGGGGCAGCACTGAAAAAAGAAGACAAGAATCGACAAGAAGAAGAGAAGGAGAAGGACCGAAGAAACCATGCTGAAACTAAGAAGAGGAGGATGCTCACTGTCTTGGCACCAGCCCTCTTGGTCTGTCTCTACCTCGAACCTGCTCTAGCGAAATCCCGGTGTGTCCTGCAGCAAGCAGCCTCAAGAACCAGAAGGCCCTGCCCTGCCTTCCACGCCAAAGACTGTCTCCTGTGAGCACCGGATTTGCTTAACCACAGACTCAGGCCCCAGCCAAATCCACAAGTCTGCACCACTTTGCACCAGACGCCCACAGCCCGAATACGAGTGGCCCAACCCCACGAGGAGGTCTACCTGGCGATCCTGGCCCGAGATCTGGTGAGCTCTGACCTGCCACGAATCTCCGAGTGAAGCCTGAAGTCCCTTTCTGGAGGATCCCCTTGACCAAGACCAGAGCTGGTAAGAAAAGTCCGATGCCTAAAGACACCCCTGCAACAGACGTCCCACGGCCTTGGGTGACCCAACCGATGGGTGTCTCAGCATCCCAAGTCATCCAGACTTAGCTCTCCGACCAGTGGTCACCTCCAGAAGATCTTCATCCCCAAGCCTGCAGTCTTTGCTGCAACCGGAGAATCCCCATTAAAAACAACAGGGCACCTGATGCCAAAACAGCACCCTGCACCCAGCTGCCGCTGTAGGCGTACTTTGGGTGTTAACTTGTGTCCCCCTTTGCCCTGAGCCGAACACCAGGCGCTTTCCTCTCACAACCTTGTGGCCTGCTCGTGAGCAGCCACCAACCAGAGGCCCCCTATCCCCCATTGGATAACATTGGGCCTCATCAATCTGCACCCAGCCGCCCCAGTGCCGCTGAGGGTGTTTCAGGAGTGTATCCATGCCCCTGGGGAAACCCTGGTTCTAACTCCAGAATACCAACTCCCACAAACCAGTACTTACCTCAAACCGTTAACTTCATTTTTCTCCATAGGAATACATTGACTGTTTTTCCTTGAAAATCGTTCTAAGTGTGGAGTTGGTTAGTATGAAATATTGGAAAACTGCCTATGTACTAAAAGTAAATTACTTACCTTTTGTCTAGGAGGTGTCTCAGTGTGATATCTAGCATATCACACTGATTAGCAAACAGAATCTGTAAAGTAATCTAAAGAGTAACATGCATAGTAATCTGCAAAGTCATTTTGAAACATTGACTTACCTGTAAGCCAATCAACTGCATTTGAACCTGCATTCAATTGTAAAACATTGCATCAGGTTTTTGCAAAGCATTTATTTCACTTACCTGCACGAGGCTAGGTTCTAAGAAATACAATAACTTAACATTTTTGATACAAACAAATTGGTCTGAGTTCAGTCTTTGAATTTGTGACATCATTTGCTGCCTGTGTGTGTACAACAAATGTTTAACACTACCCTCTGATAAAGCCTTACTGCTCGCCCACACTACCCCAAGTTGAGAGTAAGGTGCTATCTACTTTTACCTCTGCCTACCTTTGGGGTTCCACTGGACTCTGTGCACACTATACCTCATGTTGGTATAGTATATACAGAGCCTGCTTCCTACAACTTTTAAAAACATTTTTAAAAGGTTTGTCATATCTCTTTGCCCTTGCCATGGAGCCTTTGGCCGCCTGGGTACGTATGGATGCGCAGATGCGAGGGTTTGTGTGGCCCCGGGGCCTCTCTGATAGAATAGCGTTATACGCAGATGACGTCCTCTTTTTCCTTACAGACCTGCGACGCTCCGGGCCGCGAGTATTGGACATAATGAAGATCTTTGGCGAGGTCTCGGGCCTGTACCTGAACCTGGGTAAATCCACCCTGTGGGTCCTGGGGGGTGGTGCAGTCTCAGACCCCTGGACGCTAGACCTGCGGGTGGCGACCGAAGGCTTACGATACCTGGGAGTATTCCTGTCCGAATCAGTGACCCTCACGTGGGAACGTTCTGTGCTGCCGGTCTGGGAGCGGGTGCAGGCCGAAGTGAAAACCTGGTCCCGGATGCCTCTTAATATCTTTGGCAGGTCCGCCATATTCAAGATGGTGGCGCTTCCACTTCTTCTGTACCAGCTGCAAAACTATCCCCATCCGGTCCCAGCCTCGTGGTTTCGGCAGGTGAATTCGGTCTTGGGGCGCTTCCTATGGGCTGGGGGTTCTGCCAGGGTGGCGCTCCGTACGTGCTTCCTATCTACGTACTGTGGAGGACTCGCCACCTCGGACCTTATGTCCTACTATCAAGCAGCTCACCTCCTCATCCTTAATGACTGGTGGTACAGTGATAGGGGTGACCCGGCGTATGCATTAGAGCGTGCTCTGATGGGCGACAACACTCTCCACATGCTCCTCTATTCTGCCCGGCTGCGGCGGGAGTTGCCCAGTGTTACGAAAACTGTCTTCCTTGTTTGGCGTCAGGCGTTGCGCCGCATGGGCTGGTGGGGTAAGCTGACTGCGGAAACACCGCTGTGGCGTAACGGTAGACTGCCTGCGATGGCCTCTTTGTCGGGTTTCGGTGGCTGGGATGCGATCGGGATCTCGTCGCTGGGCGATGTAATGTCTGGGACTGCCCTTAAGTCGTTCCAGGAACTTCGTGCGGAGTTCCACATGCCGCGGACCCAATTTTTCCGTTATCTGCAGCTTCGGCATGCGCTAGCACCATACATTGCCGACTTAGACTCGCTCCCTGAATTCAGCCCTATTGAGGCGAAGTTGTTCATGGGTGATCTCGGAGACAAAAAAGTATCCCGAATATACCAAACGATGGTCACTCACTGCGCCTCCGACCTTCTTCCCCTGCGGACGGCCTGGGAGGCGGATGTTGGTCCCATGGACGAGGACGATTGGCGAGAGGCCCTGGAATCCCCACGAGGGACAGCCATCGCAGTGAGGCTCAGGTTTATTCACTTTAAAATTCTCCACATGGCTTATTTTACCCGTGAGCGCCTCTGGAAGGCTGGACTGATTGAATCACCGGAATGCCTGCGTTGTGGGATGGAGGTGGGCTCGCTGCTTCATACGGTGTGGCTGTGTCCGAGAATTGCTGGCTTTTGGAGGGGTGTGTGGAGTTGCCTATCTGAAGTGCTGCACTGGGACCTGCCTCGCACCCATCGGTTAGGTTTGCTTCATATTCTTGAGGGAGTGGGGGGGAATAGTTACAAGCGCCATTTGCTGCTGTTGGGGCTGGTACTAGCCAAGAGAGACCTGGCACGGGCTTGGAAGGACGAACGGGCCCCTCCTTTGTGTGTATGGAAAGCAGGATTGGATTTTTGTATGGGTTTGGAGCGCCCGATCTTTGAAGCGCGGGGATGCCCCCGCAAACACTTTAGGATATGGAAACGATGGGCCGATTATAGGGACCTGCCATTAGACCCTCCAGTTGAACCCGAAGAGGAGCCCTAGGCCTCCCCCATTGCTTGGGCCTGTGTCTTGCGCCATGCTGGCTACTCTATACTCACTTAACGCTGTTTTTTTTCCTCACACGTGCATGGGGTTAGGGAGGGAATACGGGGTGGGATTGTTGAGGGTGGTGGGAGTTGGGGCAGGGACGGGGTGGGGGGTAGTTCCTAATAAATATGATTTGAAATGATTCGAATTCGAATTCTGATCCTGCCATATGTAATGTCTTGAAATGCTTAGTGGTTTCTCCTGACTGTGGGGTACCACATTGATTGCCTTGCTTGACTATTCAATAAAATCTGTTGTGAAAAGAAAAAAAAAAAAAAGGTTTGTGAATAAGTTAGGACACATTACACAGATCCTGCTACTTTTCCTGTTTTTAAAAAAAATATATATTAACCATTTTTTAAATGCAAGTTAAAGCAAATGGCCAATATAGCCTAATTTATAGGCTGAAAAACATTTTAATAAATCACATGCTTATCCTGGCCTTACTGAAGAAAGGTAAACATCTACACTTAAGAATATATAGTCTAAAAAAGTACAAGGGATCCCCGCTCGTGGGCGGGACTATTCGGTGCTTTTGATTTCAACGGAGACTTCCCTGAGAGAGAGATAGGATAACTGGCATGAAACCATTCCTTTCTCACTTTCAAATATTCCCCAAGCGTCACAGGGGGTCCAGTAAATCTTGAGCAGAACCTTTGCACGCTGGTAGGTGGTGTCAGACAGCTCCGCGTCAGAAGTGACGTGCGCAGTACCTATATAGCCACCATCCCCGCGCACTGACAGTTTATTTCGTGACTAAAAAGACGGAGCCACAACTGAACGATGTGTGACGGGTGTGCAGATATCTAGCGAGCTTTATGGTGAAGAGCTGAATTGCAGAGTGAAGAGTATACAAGGGACTGTGAGGAAACTGTGGTTAGTCTCTACCACAAAAAGCAGAAACGAAGGAAAGTAACTTGTTATTCTGATAGAGACTTCTAACCAAAGATTCGTCACCTTAGAATAAATACCCAAGCAATAACTCCCCGGGGTGGGTCTGTGAACATGATCAAACCAGAAGGTTCTGGAGCACTAAACATGCAAAATGCCTTCCTCGACAGACCGGACTGTCCAAGCAGTAGTGCTTCATCAACGAGTGGAGTGATGCAGACGTGGCAGCTTGGCAGATGTCCAGGTAAGGTACGCCCTCACGTGCAAATGCAGGAGTAGCGGCCTGGGCCCAAGTGGAATGGGCCTGCAAGCCCTCAGGACGCTGCATTTTAGCTAGTGTGTAGCAGAGTACAATCCATCGAGAGATGGTTTGTTTCTACACCGTCTAGCTTTTATTTTTGCTCCAACGACCCCAATGAAAAGCTGATGGTCTACCAGGTGGACTTTGGTATGAAGGAAGTAAAAAGACAAAGCCCCCTTTGGCTCCAAACGATGGAGTATCTCCTCTTTTTTAGAAGGACGAGACAGAGGAAAAAAAAGTCAGTAGCATAATGCATTGGCCGACGTCGAAGGGAGTCACCACTTTTAGCAGAAAGGAGGAACGAGCCTGAAGGACCAGTTTGGCAGGATAAAGGCTGGTGTATGGAGATGCAACCGAAAGAGCCTGAAGCTCACTGACACTCCTGGCCGGTGTAACGGCCACCAGGAGTACTGGCTTATGGGTCACTAGTTGCAGAGGATAGCTATGCATGGCCTTGAACGGGGAACACATGAGGAACGGCAGAACCAGACTAAGGACCCGTTGGGGCACACAAAAGGGGTAGCAATGCCTTAAGGAAACACGTCATAACAGGTGACTTGAACAGTGGGGGCTAATACAATAACTGCAAGAAAGCAGAAATGCTGGTACAGTAAACTTAAACAGTGCTCCTGGCAAGGCCTTGCCGAGCCAATGACAGCACTTCTGAACAAGGAGGCAGGCAAAGCATTACCACTATGGGATAGCACCAAGCCACTAATTTGTCCCAGTGGTAGGTGCATACCTTTTTGGGTGAGGGACGCCTGGCTGCCAAAATGACATCACAAATCTCAGGAGAAGGTCAAAAGCACTCAACCGGGGGGAGGAGCTACGCTACGATCCAAGATGGCTGCTTAAGCTCCCGGCTCCGTTGACCTCCGCCGGCAGCTCGCATATCCTGTCATTTATCCTTTACCTACGCCGGACTCCCGTGTGTATGAAGCTCGCCTGATACCGGTGGTGCAATCCCGGACTCCCTAACATACTGGGTGGCGGAGTTATGTCGTGTTCCATTTTCGGCCTACTCCAGGGCTGAAGCCGGGACCTCGATTTCTAGCCCATCCGGGCTGGAATTGATCAACAGCGGCTGTGGAACCAGTGTTTCGTCCGGTCTTCCGTGCTCGGAACTTTTTCTACATCTCCGATCTGCAATCCAGTTAACAGCTGGCACTGAGGACTCGGTCTCGTGACACAGGGTGTGCATCGTGCGCCGCGGTCGGGGGCCGCTAGCCCGGAGACCCTGCTGGGGACGGCAGTGTTGAAGGGGGGGGGCCCCGCGGTCGGCGAAGGTGTCGTGATCACCAGCTGAGGGAGCGCCTGCTGTTGCCATCGGCTTCGTGTGTGCCTGGAGCCTCGGAAGTGAGTCTGGGGCTCGAATCCTGCTTCGTCTCTTTGGGGGGGGGGAGATGGAGAGGACGGATGGCGCACCATCGTTGAGGTCCGTGATGGCCGCCATTAGGGCGCTCCACTCCCAATTCACAGTCACGTATGACCGAATGTCAGAAACGCTGGGAAATATCTGCTTGCGACCGGGCGATGATGCTGCGACACATGACCAGCATTCTGTGGTTCCAGTGGAAGATTTGGCCTACTGTTCTGAGGTTCCCGCGCGGCAGCTTGACTCAGCTCACGTCGAGGATTTTGGCCTCGTGAATGTTGCACCTAAGACCGTAGTCAGCTTTCCCGGTATGACTCCTGCTCGGCGAAACATCGTTGCCGAAGGTTTTGATCGCCAAGAACAGCTCTTTGGTGACCGTCGGAGAGGTCTGCTTATCTCCTTCATCTTTCCCCGTTGGTCCTGTGGATGCCGCCATCTTGTATCCTGTCCTCGGTCCGATTCAGCTGCTTCGAACTGCTATGGACGTTTCGATTACCACATGAATACTGTGGCTTGGGTGGCATGGGTTTTCATAAAGAATCGCACTGGTCCGGGCTGACTTTATCTTGTATCCTGCCCTAGATCCGATGCCACTGCTTTGTACTATCTGGGACGCTTCGCTTTCTGCGGAATTGCTGGCTTTGGCGACGTAGCTTATCGTGAAGAACTGAACTGTCATGGTTGTCTTTGACTTTTGGGGTTAGCTACGCTTTGTGATCTATGCCGGGATTGTACTGTGTATCTCACTGGGAGTCGGGTGGTTTTGGTTGAGGTCCTCCCCATATTGGTGCTTAATACTTGCTTTTAATAATGGACAATATGTTTTGGGGAGGTCGCTAATGGCGGGGGGGTATAGGTGGCCGGGAGTATGTTTGTTCTTCTCCTCCTCCGCTTTCTTTATTTCCCTTCTTTGGGGTGTTCCGGGGCGACAGGCACGCTGTTAGTGGGGTAGGCCGTAGCCATTACAGGGGTGCAGGGTGGCGGGTGTTGGGGGGGTTTGTTATTTTAGTTTGTTTTGTTCTATGGTCCCCTTTCTTTCTTTCTTTGGGTAGGGGTTTTCCTTCCTTACAGTAGGGTTGGCTGTCTCTCCTTATCCTTTTTTCTTTCTCTGTTTGGCGTCTATACTAGCCTATACCTTAGTGTCTCCGGAGGGTGGGTTTTCGGGAGGGTGTGCTCACTAATCGCTTGCTATTACATTGTCTTTTATTCCTCGTCAGCCTCGGCGGGCATAGTGTGCCCAAGGTTCATATTGCTCATCACCTGGACTTGTTTGCACTGCGGGGTACCTCCCCCCATCTCTTCTTAACTTCATGTTGTGGTGTGACGCCACCGATAGTACAGCCACTTCTGCTTCTTTATAACTTTAAAATTAAACCTTTGATATCCTGCTGCGTTGAGGCATATACAATCACATGCTGTATCTGTATTGTCGATATCATTTGGTCTTATATATGTGCATGACTCCTGATCTGATTCCTGTGTTTGCGGCCGGCCTCTGTGGTTGTAGGCCGGCGCTTGTCATGCTTTGATGAACTCAATAAAGGTTTTTACAAAAAAAACAAAAAAAAAAGCACTCAACCGTTGATTCTCAATCTCCGTCCTGGACAGTGGAGTGTGCACAGGTTGGGGTGCAGAACCCCGCCCTGTTACTGCAGCAAAAGATCCACCCGAAGGTACAGCCTGATTGAACGGCAGATGCTCATGGTCAGGAGTACAAGACACCAAACTCTCCTTGTCCAGCCTGGAGCCACCAGTAGGACTTGAAACTGGTCGGTGCTGATCTTCTTGAGAACCTGAGGCAGGAGAGGTAACGGCGGAAAGGTGTACAGGAGTTCAGGGTGCCAGTAAGCAGAACGAGTCTCTGAGCGAGAGCTGCTCTGGAAACTCCAACGTGCAGAACAGATGATATTGCACATTCTTGGCACTGGTGAAAAGATCTAACCAAGGTTCTCCCCACACTCTGAAGAGAATTTGCGCTACCACTGGGTGTAGTCACCCCTTGTGATCCACAAGGCATCGATGGCTGAGTGTCAGCCTTGGCGTTCAGAGACCCTGCTGGATGCTGCACGATCAGGAAGATGTCCTGGCACTGCAACCATGTCCTGAGACCCAGACCCTCCTGGAATATGGTCCCAACTCCACTTCGCGCTGTTTGTTGCAATATCACATGGCAGTAGCGTTGTCCATAAACACCTGAACCAGCCTTCCCACGATGGATGGGAGAAAAGTTTTCAATAGCAAGCAGATAGCTCTCAGCTTCAGAAGACTGATGTAGAGCTGAGATTCTGCCGAAGACCAGTCCTCTGATCTCCACCTCTACCAGATGGCGGTCCCAACCAAGAAATGATGCACTGGTCACCAAAACAAACTCCTGGTGGGGAAAGGAAATGTGTTTGCCATTGCCTCAATCGCGGTTAGTCACCCAACATTGCAGTCTCGGTCGAAATCTTGATCAGGTCAGAAAGATTCCCCTGGAGTTGTGCCTACTGGGACTTCCTATCCCAACGCAAAGCAAGCACATGCAATAGAGTAACTGTAAACAACAGGATGCAGGAGGCCATTACACACAGGAGCCTCAGAGTCAGTCTCACCGAAATCCTAGACTGAGGATGAAACATCGGGAACATAGCCCAAATGTCCTGGACTCTCCGATCCGGAAGATCGGCATAGAACTGCAGTGTCCAGGATGGCACCACTGAAAGGGAGCATCAGAGGGAGTCTGGTGTGACTTCGGTACGTTGATAGTGAACCCCAGCGAATGCAGGAGGTTAGCCATAGTCTGGAGGTGGGTGGCGAGACCGCCTTCAACAGCCAGTCTTCAAGGTAGGAGAAGACTGGGACCCCTGTTCTTCGCAGATGTGCTGCAGTCACCGCCATCACGTTCGTGGACACACAAAGGGCACTGGTGAAGCTAAAGAGGAGTATAGCGAAGTGGAAGTGCTTGTTGACTACCGTGAACCTCAAGTAATGCCTGTGGGCCTGGAGGATGGGAATGCAGAAATATGCACCCTGCAAGTCAAAAAGCTACCAGCCAGTCTCCTGGGTCCAGGGCAGAGAGGACCTGAGCCAAGGTGAGCATTTTAAACTTCTCTTTCTATAGAAAGGAGTTGAGAGGGCTGAGATCTAGTATAAGGTAGAGGCCTTTGAACTTTTTTCAGCATCAGAAATTAGCGGGAATAACAACCCTATCTTGTGTCTGATGCTGGCAACCTCTTGATGGCTCCCTTTGCCAGCAGTTTGCACTTCCTGTCGGGGAAAGAAGAGATGGTCCTTTATCAGCTGTTACAGGAATGGTGGCTAAGGTGGTGGGGTTTTCAGGAATGGAAGGGCATAACCCATCTGTACAATTTGAAGCACAAATCTGTCAAGAGGTTAAGGCCTGCCATTGGAGCAGGTGTTGCCTGATCCTGCAGTCAACGCGATGGGAGTGCTGCGCTGGAAGGCCATTAAACAGGCTTGGAGTCTGTGGCAGCCCGAGGGGCAGGACACAATATAGTATGCTGGAAATGAGCTCTGCGTCCTTTATTGGATCTGCATCAACCAGCCACGAAAGAATTGCTAAGCTTGCTGGGCTGTGGGGTAAAGCTGATAATGCAAACCCCATGGAAGCCCTGACTGTGGCAATGGAAGGAGTGAAAGGACTGTTCCTGGGAGCCCAACGAAAAGGCCCAGGGATCTGGCAGTAACCTGGCTTTCCTTGAAGTGCGCGAGGGCCGTGTAAGCTTTGTCACTGAAAACACAGGTGCAATCAAAGGGTATGTCGATCAGAGACGATTGGATATCCCCTGATAAAAAGCCCAGTGGACCTCAACCAGGTGTGGCAGCGGATTGCCACCGTAAAGGCAGTGGCCCTGCCTAGTGAGTCACTGGTGTCCGGTCCACATCGAATGGTGAACTTTTCTGCGCCTCGGCCAACAACTAATGCCTGGTTCAGGATGGCTCAGCACTCTTCGGGCACCAGCGGCGCAACCGGATCCCACAAGGCATGGGACTATCATCCCAAGAGACACACGGTGTTTACAGCCCTCAATGCCAACCTGGTGGAAGAAAAAAATCCATCTCGCAAAGGTGTCCAGACTCTCCTGGTGCAGCGGAAGGCAGCTCACTTAGATTGATCTTGGATGTCGAAGTCTGCACCCTGAGGCTCTTGGAGAATAGATGCTGGGAGAGGAAAGTTGGGAGAACCTGCAGAGAGTAAACCAGAGGGACACATGTCAGCCTTGTAGAGCCCAAAAGCGTGTCATAGGGTAGCCGTAGACCTGAAGATGGAGTGCATGGGGTCTTAAAACTCCTTAAGTTGGATACAGGACCCGGTGACTGGCTCTGTGGGTGTAATGCAGGAGGGGGCCTAGAAGCACAGCGTTTGCTAGGGGAAGCCAAAGAATGCTTCAACTTCTTGTGCTTTTTTGACATACCCACCTTTGAGGACTTGGAGTGGGATGAAAAGTCTGCAGTAACGACTTCAAGTATGGCCCAATGATCTCTCTTGGGAGAGGGGCCGGGATCATCGCAGAAACCTGGTTTGCTGCACCGCCAGGAGCTTCAATCGCCTTCGGATTCATGGACTTGCAGTCAGAGCAGGACTTGGGGTTGTGCCTCGACCCCAGGTGCCACAGGCAGACGAAGAGTGGGGCAGAGACAGACATCGGTCTGTGACATTCCTCACACATTTTAAACCCCATGGATTTGTTGGGAGATATGTCCCTAGCACACTGGGAGCAAAGCTAAAATAAAATTGACAAAAAGTTGAAAAAAGTGGTTAAAAAAAAGGGCCGAGTTAGCTCTCTGGATTCTTCACGGTTGGTGCGGAGGGAAAGGAACTTATGTAAGCATGCCGCGGTGGCACCTAGATGACCACTAAGCACGTCACTTCCAATATGGATGTTGTCGACACAGAGTTGTCAGAGCTACTTACCAGCGCGCCGAAGTACTGCTCAAGATTTTCTGGATATAGTCTGACACCTGTGGAATATTCCACGGTGAGGACTCTGGTTAGAAATCTCTGTTAGAAATTAATCTCATAAGCCATCCAGACGGACTCACGAATACACATTTATACCTCTAAGGAATAGATATGTGTATGTCTGTCCTCCAAGATCAACAATGCTTATCTAGGGCATAGTGCATGGAATGGACCCACATAAAATGGTGGTTCCCTTGCGGGTTGTCTTCAACCTACGGTGGACGTGACAGCCTGCATGTCCTTTGTCCTGGGTCCCTGCCTTGAAACACCAGATGTGCCTGGTGAGACGGGACAGTTTACTACAAATTTGGAGATTGTGCTGGTAATTGGAGACTGTCCTATCCTTCGTAGAAATCTTCTGCAGCAGGTCTCAACAGTGCAGGAAAAAAATGAAGAAAGTAAAGGGCGTGAGTTTATCGCCCCATTCACTGGAGAATCTGGGTTCAGACACACAAGTCTGATTTTTGTAGTAAAACATGCAAATCTGAAAATCATAGAAGGCAGGGCTCTGCAGATCATCGTGTTACTCTCTTCTAGATGTATGTTAATCTGGTATAGATTGAAGCTGCAAAAGCATACTTAAGAAGGCACAAGGATGGGGATGGACGAAGCATGTTGGAGCTTGCAGAATAAGTATTAAGAGGGCACTCATGAGAGCAGCAAGACAGGGGTTTGGGTTAGTCCTCAACTGCAGTAATTACCTTTATACAGGAGATGTACGCAAAGCACAGCCGCATGAAGAACACAACCATAGTGACAGACAACTGGCAAAACAGGCTCAGTCTTTGAGGAGGCAGGTCTGGGAGAAGAAAGAGGCTCCCAAGAACACAGGGCTTGGGTAGTAGGCAGCACTGCTGGGAGGTGCAGCCGACAACAGAAAGAAGCTTAAGGAGCATGAAGTTCAGCAGAGACGGCGTCCTATTTGTGAGGACAGAGCTGCTCACAGACTCCAGCACAGCAGGTAGGTTGCACTGAAAACAGTCAAGCAAGGTACCAATATCAGGAGCAGTCAGCTTTCATATGATTGTTCAGGTAGCGTTCAAGGGAGGCGTAGCAGACTGGAATATAGAAATCAATGCTGAAGACAGGAACCTTTCCAGCTCAGACACTACTAATGATGCACATTTAAGGCATTTTCCACAGAAGCCCAGAGTTCACTGAAGACTTTTCAATTGAACAAGGTATTAACCAAAGTCAATCATTTCTTTTTACCAACTAGAATTGCACACGTGGAGCAGGACAACAAAATGACCCCAAGCAACCTGGGAATCGTCTTTGGTCCGACATTAATGCGCCCCAGGCCCACACAGGCCACCATCTCACTGTCCTCACTGGTGGACTACCCCCACCAAGCACGCATCGTGGAAGCCCTCATCATCTTCTACCCAGTCTTCTTTGAGAAGGTAAGAGCAACAGACACAGGGCCAAAAGGACCAACAATCAGAGCCAGAGGCGCCAGCACATGGGGAGGGAACAAGTAACGGGAGGAGTAGAAGACCTGGGAGTGGCCCCACTAGTCAAGGGTGCAGCGCCTTTGGTTGGATAAAGCCGGGCTAAATACTGGGGAACAAAGGCAGCCTATGTATAAAGATTTTGTGAAGATTGCCCTGGCATGGTAAGAGAATACGGCTAGGAACTTACTTTGGGTCTTGGGATGATCAGAGGTTACTAGGCAGTATACAAGGAGGGCGCCGTATTCAAGGAGGGCGCCGTATCCAAGGAGGGCGCCGTATCCAAGGAGGGTGCCGTATCCAAAGAGGGCGCAGTATCCAAGGAGGGCGCAGTATTCAAGGAGGGCGCCGTATCCAAGGAGGGCGCAGTATTCAAGGAGGGCGCCGTATTCAAGGAGGGCGCCGTATCCAAGGAGGGCGCTGGAGGGCGCCGTATCCAAGGAGGGCGCAGTATCCAAGGAGGGCGCCGTATCCAAGGAGGGCGCCGTATCCAAGGAGGGCGCAGTATCCAAGGAGGGCGCAGTATTCAAGGAGGGCGCCGTATCCAAGGAGGGCGCAGTATTCAAGGAGGGCGCCGTATTCAAGGAGGGCGCCGTATCCAAGGAGGGCGCTGGAGGGCGCCGTATCCAAGGAGGGCGCAGTATCCAAGGAGGGCGCCGTATCCAAGGAGGGCGCCGTATCCAAGGAGGGCACCGTATCCAAGGAGGGCGCAACATCCAAGGAGGGCGCCGTATCCAAGGAGGGCGCCGTATCCAAGGAGGGCGCAGTATTCAAGGAGGGCGCAGTATTCAAGGAGGGCGCCGTATCCAAGGAGGGCGCCGTATCCAAGGAGTGCGCTGTATCCAAGGAGGGCGCCGTATCCAAGGAGAGTGCGGTTTACCACTAGTGACCTAGATGCAAGAGGACACCAACGATCTTCCTTCTAACCATATAGCCTAGCAACGTTTGGAAGGAAAAGGTTACTCACCTATAACTCATGGTTTGCAGCACGGAGAGCGGTAGATTCACAATAAAAAGTCATATCTTGATCAGAAAAGTTGTTCCTTTAATGATGAAGGCAAACAGGACTTATTTAGAATAAAAGCTGGGACATAAATGAAAAAGGGAAGGTAGCCGCCTATAGAGAAGGAAAGCTTGCCCATATTTAAAAATAAAAAAATACATTTAAAAAATCATAGACTCGTATTTGACTCTGACCTGGAGGACAGGTGGGACAAGAGCTAACGCAGTTTCCTGCTTTCTTCCAGGAGGCTACGCCTATGCAGGGATCAGACGGGCTTAGCAGTGGGGGTACCCCGTTGCAAGTGACCCCAGAGGAGGAGACGCTGGACACGGTTTACCACCGGGAGACATTCAGAGGTAAGTGAGGCTGGTCTGAACGGCAAAGCTCCTTCGAGCTGGGGTTTACTGGGCACTGACCACTGTTCATTCTTCTCCAGAGCATTCGTTGGGCTCCACTGAATCTGGGGAGCAGTCGGTGGACTCTGACTCCGAGCTGGAAGACGACGGTATCTCTGGAGGACGGCCTCAAGTTGAGGGGGCCACATCTACTCAGGTACAGAGGAGCCGATTGATGAAACAGGAGAGTGAAACAAGTACGGACGATGCTCTGTATGGGGATGACAGCAGTGAGGGACAGCTGAGCCGGCCCTGCAGCATAGGTCACTCAGATCCTGACATCTCAAGCACTCGTCACCTGGCAAAAACAGAGGACGAGACAACCCCGTAAGCAAACTGAGACACTCGGGCGTGGAGCCAGGCAGGGCTCCAGAGAGATGAATCGCAGAACACAACACAAACCAGTCAAATAACGTTCTGGGAGAAGGCCAAGAGGCACCGGTCACAAGCTGCTGACTGCCCAAGGAATGGAAGAATGGACATGAGCTCAGCTGTGAGCAGGCAGCCAGTCAGTCAGTCCACCTTGATGGTGGGCCTAACCATGGTCTCCCTTCTAACCATGTACCAACCTGAAAGAAAGCGTGACTGATGGATAACAGACATGATTCAGAAGCATCGCTTCAAAGGCCTCAGGTTAATCCCTCCCAACATGAAACCCCTTGTGCCAATCTTCTGATCCTTGTCGTCTGCTGTGCGGACACATCAGTGCATCTCACCCTGTGAATGTAGCGAATGTGAACGGTTAGTGGCATTAGCCTCACACCTTCACTGCAAGGATTGTAGCTGTTCCTGGCTGGATCAGGGTTGCTACCAGTCAGCAACACACCTTTCTGGAAAAAAAAGTTGACACTGGAAGACCAAAACGGATCCTGCTCAGAAGAACTCTTTGAATAAAACAAGTGAGCAATGATGGGATGGTTCTCGCTCAACCTGCTGCACTTTATCCCGGAGCTGGAGCATTTTGATTTTTCTTTTAAGTATGACTTGCACTGCTGTACTGGGTGGTTGGAGGGGGGTGGGACTGTACGTAGGGAAGAGAAGCGGCACTGCACTAGCGGTGCGCAGGTACACCAGCTGGATGAAAGGAAGAAACTAGATCACCTCCAAAAATGCCGCAGGTAAAGAGGTTTGCACAGTGATGGTGCAGTAGATACTCTCCAACTCCAGTGATGCCACAATGAAAATGTAAAACAAGGCCTGCTCTTCTTCATCTGTGAGAGGCATCTGCACTGTTATGGTCTATTCCGTCTCTTTGATGCACAGGCTTACTTGTGGGTGAAGCTTGTAACAGAGGGCAAGAGAAAAAATAGGCACTACTGCCAGCCACCTCTGTGTACAGGAGCCTTGCACTGGCAAGTGCCCAAGTACTACCTATGTGATAGGAAAGACTGCTGCAGCTGCCAGATTATCAGCTTTAGGCACAGAACTCTTCCACTTCTGCTGCCTGCTCTGTGTCCCAAGGAAGTGAGCACCACAGTCCATGCTGCACTGAATGTTGGTTGCAAGTAAGTGTGGTTGCCGTGTGTGTGTGTGTGTATAAAGGAACTATGCGCTGCTGCTATCATTGTTTTACAAGCAGCTTGTTCTCTCTGCAGGGCATCTCCTCTCAAAGTTCCAAAGCGAGTTTGCGTTGCCCAGGTGGTGCCAGTGTGGGCCAGGGTAGAAGTGCTGTACTTATACTGCCCTTATTGTGCCTATGAATTAAGTTTGCATACTCCACAAAGGAAGCGCAAGCTGGTTCTAAAGTGTCCCCTTTGCCTTTTACACTCCCACCCATCTTGTCTTGTATTCTTTCCATACCTGGAATCTGTATCCTATTCCATTCTAAATCACTCCTCCTGTTCTCTCCGGCACACGTTTTGGTTCTGGGTAGGACTGGTGGCCTACACAAAAGGCACCACTTTCACCGCATGCCTCTGACAAATTTGTAACCTCTCATCAGCCTTCTATATATGTGGCCTTCATAGAACAGTCTAGAATGTGTCTTGACCCAGGTACTGCTGGTTCCAGCTCTCCCAGAGTACAGTACCTCCACAACCTGCAGCAGTGTCCTAGAAAACCTTGCTGCACAGATTTGAAGAGGTTGCTCCCTAAGAACTTCCACAACCTGCAGCTGTGCCCTAGAACACCTCGCTTCATGACTTTGATGAAGTCACTTCCTCAGAACTTCCACAACCTGCAGCTGTGCCCCAGAACACCTTGCTTCATGACTTTGATGAAGTCACTTCCTCAGAACTTCCACAACCTGCAGCTGTGCCCCAGAACACCTTGCTTCATGACTTTGATGAAGTCACTTCCTCAGAACTTCCACAACCTGCAGCTGTGCCCTAGAACACCTTGCTTCATGACTTTGATGAAGTCACTTCCTCAGAATTTCCACAACCTGCAGCTGTGCCCCAGAACACCTCGCTTCATGACTTTGATGAAGTCGCTCCCTCAGAACTTCCACAACCTGCAGCTGTGCCCCCAGAACACCTTGCTTCATGACTTTGATGAAGTCACTTCCTCAGAACTTCCACAACCTGCAGCTGTGCATCAGAACACCTTGCTTCATGACTTTGATGAAGTCACTTCCTCAGAACTTCCACAACCTGCAGCTGTGCATCAGAACACCTTGCTTCATGACTTTGATGAAGTCACTTCCTCAGAACTTCCACAACCTGCAGCTGTGCCCCAGAACACCTTGCTTCATGACTCTGATGAAGTCACTTCCTCAGAACTTCCACAACCTGCAGCTGTGCCCCAGAACACCTTGCTTCATGACTTTGATGAAGTCACTTCCTCAGAACTTCCACAACCTGCAGCTGTGCCCTAGAACACCTTGCTTCATGACTTTGATGAAGTCACTTCCTCAGAACTTCCACAACCTGCAGCTGTGCCCCAGAACAACTTGCTTCATGACTTTGATGAAGTCACTTCCTCAGAACTTCCACAGCCTGCAGCTGTGTCATAGAACACCTTGCTTCATGACTTTGATGAAGTCACTTCCTCAGAACTTCCACAGCCTGCAGCTGTGCCCTAGAACACCTTGCTTCATGACTTTGATGAAGTCACTTCCTCAGAACTTCCACAGCCTGCAGCTGTGCCCTAGAACACCTTGCTTCATGACTTTGATGAAGTCACTTCCTGAGAACTTCCACAGCCTGCAGCTGTGCTCTAGAACACCTTGCTTCATGACTTTGATGAAGTCACTTCCTCAGAACTTCCACAGCCTGCAGCTGTGCCCTAGAACACCTTGCTTCATGACTTTGATGAAGTCACTTCCTCAGAACTTCCACAGCCTGCAGCTGTGCCCTAGAACACCTTGCTTCATGACTTTGATGAAGTCACTTCCTCAGAACTTCCACAGCCTGCAGCTGTGCTCTAGAACACCTTGCTTAATGACTTTGATGAAGTCACTTCCTCAGAACTTCCACAACCTGCAGCTGTGCCCTAGAACACCTTGCTTCATGACTTTGATGAAGTCACTTCCTCAGAACTTCCACAGCCTGCAGCTGTGCCCTAGAACACCTTGCTTCATGACTTTGATGAAGTCACTTCCTCAGAACTTCCACAGCCTGCAGCTGTGCCCTAGAACACCTTGCTTCATGACTTTGATGAAGTCACTTCCTCAGAACTTCCACAACCTGCAGCTGTGCCCTAGAACACCCTCGCTGCATAGCTTTGATGAGGTCACTTCCTCAGAACCTCCACAACTTGCAGATGTCCTAGACCACCTCGCTGCATGGCTTTGATGAGGTCACTTCCTCAGAACCTCCACAACTTGCAGATGTCCTAGACCACCTCGCTGCATGGCTTTGATGAGGTCACTTCCTCAGAACCTCCACAACTTGCAGATGTCCTAGACCACCTCGCTGCATGGCTTTGATGAGGTCACTTCCTCAGAACCTCCACAACTTGCAGATGTCCTAGACCACCTCGCTGCATGGCTTTGACCCCTACCTCATAATGTGGTCTAAAAATGCATGTCTACAAGTCTCCGCCGGCATCGCATGCACACCCCCTGCCTCACAGCACCGTCTGCCTCATCAACGCACACACCATCTGCTCACAAATTAAAAACGGACAGACGGTAACCACCATCTCACGACGCATCCCTCCAGCTTAACTTTGGAACACCAGAGCTCAAAACTCTGCTACTTCCACCTCTGAAACAAGCACACACACCCCTTGTTAAACAAAACTCTTCCAGCACCCCTGCCTACCTCCTGGGCGACCTCACTCTTACCTATTCATATGGCACACAACCACACACCTCAAGGTCTTCCACATACAGCTCTGAAAGAAGGCACACACCTCACTAAACAAAACCCTTCGAGCACCCCCACCTGCCGCCTGGGTGACTTCACTCTTACCTAGTCACATTATAAGCTCTCACTCCTCCAGGTAGCCACCATTACCGGTGTTTATCGTGGGGTGCTTCTGCTGAAGCCACCTCTTCTGCCGGAGAGACAGTTAGGTCAGTGGTGCTGGCAACAGCGGGCCAGAGACTGTAGCCAGCCACAGAGCGGGTGTATTCATCACCCCAGCAAGGTAGGCACACCAGTCTTTGAGGGCAACACAATGAAGGTGTTTTTATTTCTTTAATTAACTCTGTTTTGATTTTCTGTACTAGCGATGCAAGGACACGAGGAGCAGGAGTGCCACAAAGAACCCGCGATATGTGCCGCCTTCTTGTATGTGTATGTAAAAGTGCTTGGGCTATGAGCTCTGTATTATAATGTAAGGTTTGTTAAAGTCTTTCTAAATAAACATTCACATTCGTCATATGATCGTGGCACTGTCTGATTCACTTAAGTAGGAGGCACTCCTCCTCGCCAAGGACTCACATTAAAGGCGACGTCTGCATATAAGAAAAGTTAGTGGCTTTCTTCAGCGTGAACCCCTCTTACAAAAACTCAAACACGCAGCCCCATTGCACTGTTGTCCCACTTCACTCTCATAAACGCATGCAGGTGCCTGTATTGCATTTATACTGAACTTACTTCCACAGATGAGGCGTTGAAGCGCTTTACTGCCAAAAGCACACCACCCAGACCCAAAGTAACTGGTCAATTAACTGATCATGGAGATCAGTCTTGAGCTGTCAAACCTTCCGTGCATTTACTCCTGTTGCTTTGAAATACATTCATCACTCAGGTGTGATCATTAGAGAGGGGTGCATGACAAGCAAGTGGTTGATGGGCTATGGTTTCAAAGAAAGAGAGATTCAGACAGCCATGAGATTGATGGTATTCTAGTATATATAAGAGGCAGGGAGAAGGGAGAAGGGACATCAAAATGAATATGGGAGGGAAAAACTGAAAGTTTAAGTCAAGGTCAATTTTTCATGCAGCGTTTTAGGAATACAACAGGGAGCTTTTTTGCGACAGTAGGCAAACTGTGGATGTAAACTGTATAAATAAATGATTTTTGAATTATGCTCTACATGTGGCTTTTATCAGTCTTTTTAGAAACACTAACTTTCAAGTGTGGGCAGATACTTGCCTCCCCGTTAAAGGGAACTCCATTGCTTGTTGATACCCCTTTAAGGGCGGACTCCAACCAGTGACATTTAAACATATTCCAGTACCAAAAATTACCATTTGACATAGCCACTGAAAAAGGTATTCTGCACCTCACTATAAGTGCGATAGAAATACTTGCAAATCCACAAAGGACCCCATCTTGTACCTGCTACAGCAGCACATTAAATACAAGGAAGTTTTGTAACTTTTTACGCATCCAAATTATTTTACATGATACAAACTTCACATACAAACATGTTATGTACACTGTCGCCAGCTTAATATATGTCAATACAATAAAGATGCCTACAAGGGAATTTGTTCAAAATTGAATCACAGGTAGTTGATCGCACAAACTATATGTATTTCTGATCAACTAAATTTAATTAATGCCTGCTGTTATAATATTTTGTCTCATTACAAAATACTCAAGAAGAAGAAAAGCTACACGGGTATTATGTTTGTTAAACAATATCTCTTTAACCTTGCACAACCTAAAACAATGATTCAATTGGAGTTATTCTCTCGCGAGACTACGCCACGATTGAGACCGTTTCGAAGAATCACAATTTAGAACAAATACGCTGTGGAGACGCAAATTCAAAAGGCTCGTCCAATCATCTTTTTCTTGCCTAAATTTTTACAAGATAAGGACTCTTGGAAATCGTAAAATCTTAGATATCGCAAACGCTGATTCCATCATCTTTTCTTGCTGGTATGCTAACTAAGCAAAGGGGGTCTCTACTCTCTAAAGATTGAATTGTCCTGAGGATGGCCTTAAGGATGTAACAACTACAAGGCCGAAACGTCGACTTTTTTTTGTCCACATCATTTAAGTTGAAATAATTTAGACAATTGAATCATTGTTTTAGGTTGTGCAAGGTTCATTGTTATTGAATCATTAAGAGTGGACTACAGGGCAAGTGGATCCCACGAATAATTCATTTATTTCTAATCCATTTGTTTTTGATGAATCTTCTTATTGTAACAGTACCCTTTTAATACAAATTTTTATAAAGAGTAATTTTGATTACTGTGTCCAAAGTAATGAGACAAAATATTATAACAGCAGGCATTAATTAAATTTAGTTGATCAGAAATACATATAGTTTGTGCGATCAACTACCTGTGATTCAATTTTGAACAAATTCCCTTGTAGGCATCTTTATTGTATTGAATTATAGCCCAAGCTCGCAAGGGTATATTGGGTCACCCACCCCTCCTAAACTAATATATGTCAAGGCAGTTTCAAAACATGTTACAGCAATCTTAATGAGTAAATTAAATTCTTCGTTTATATGACCCGTTTATTCCTTGGGTTGAGTGATTAAGGGAAAGTACTGCCCTCTTCCCCCCACACTGAAGAGCACGGTCTTACAGACCCTACCCCACGGTCTGCAGAATGAATGTGTCTTGTGGCCATACCAGTATTCACCTTGCCTCACAGTGTGCTTCTATGCACGAAACTCTCCCATGGAAAGTACCACTGACTGACAGCCAAGGAACAATTGAGTAGCTATAATGTCTGCGTGGGAGCTGTGATGCAACAACAGTGCCAGGACAGAGTCTAAAGGCAAGCAGGCTCCAGTATTTGACTTTGAAGGGAAGTGACTGAGGTGCAAGAGATGGGTTCTAGCTCAAGATCAGCAGCAGGGAGGGAAGCAGTTGAGCTAAAGGTCTGGAATTCGCACACCAATGAGTACCAACAGTAACAACCTCCAGAAATTTCCCTGTCACCTAGGAAGCGAACATTAAAATAACAATATTTCACAGAAAAAATAACTTTATTTTTGCATCACAATGAATAACTAAAACCCTTAAAGCGCAAACAACAAATAAAACACAAAAAGGGATGGAACTACAATGTCTCTCTAGCTGCACAGATGCAGCTTCAACAGCGAAAGTCAGAGATATGGAAAATTCAGAATCCAAAACACAATCCTGAAGTGTAGCAAGAGCTCTAGAGCACATCTCAAACTCTGCTACCGCTCCCTCCAGATAGACTCTTGAAGGCCAACATCAAGGACAGGGGAGGTAGCAGAGTGACTCTGGTTCCAACATCAAGGACAGGGGAGGCAGCAGAGTGACTCTGGTTCCAACATCAAGGACAAGGGCGGTAGCAGAGTGACTCGAGGTCCATGTCTTTGAGCAAGGGAGATGGCAGCATCTGGGCAACTTCAATCCGACAATGCCTAATGGTTCAATTCGAGGCGTGTGGAGGGCAGGCAGCCTGCAACAGGATTTTGATGGAAGAGGACAGGGAGCGAGGCCGATTCAGAAGTCCAGGTACTTTGATTTTCATTGCCAATAAGGGAGGACTGGGAAAGGGAGAAAAAAAATAGTTTATTTCCTAGGAATCTGTCCATGACTACTTCTAAAAAGGTGCTGTCGACACTAACCTCACCTTTTATTCTCGAGTAAGCCCTAACACGGCTGGAATCACAATTACTATGTTTCAGTTAAAAAGTGCTATACACGTGGGGCAAGACAAAAGTTGAGATATATACCAACTACAAAAATACCAGTAAAAGTGCATCTGAAGCAATTCACTGCCTCTTTCAGCTTCCTTACAATCTATCAGCTGCTACTACCAACCCTGTTCCCCTTTAGCATCTCTGAGCGCAAGCCACTTAATCGATGTAGCAACGATCAAACCTCGATGACAAATTAGAGCTTTCATAGAATGCAATGTTTGGGCAGTATCAGAGGCTTCGATTAGGTTTAACAATTTTCAATACCAAGCAGGAAGATATCTGCTTCCCATTCATGCAGTCTTATTCCTACCTTGCCAATGTGAATCGGAGGAGTAGGAATGAGCCTGGGGGATAGCCCTGCCTCGATGCTGAAGCGGTTCAACACAAAGGCAGTACCATTCCTATGCACGCTGAGGAGGGTTGGGGCTCGAGTCCGTGAAAGAGCGGCTAGTTCCACCGCTGGCTCACGGCTGAAATAACTCAAGCAGCAGGAGTGAGGAACTCTCAGGTTATAACACGGTCAGATTTGCTGACATTGCATCGACCCCACTCTTATTCTGTACCAGAAGAGTGTTGCTTCCCAACCCTCTGGAGTGGGCTTCCGAGACACAAATTGCTTCCTTGGGTAATACCTCAGCAATCCACTGCCTCTATGAAAGCACGCTCTTGTAGGGAAAATTAGTAGCTGTATGGTCTCACAGACTGTCTCAGTGCGCCGTAAAATTAAGAGTTTGAATCCTCTCACTGTCTAGAACACCTAAGCATCTCTCGTAATCAGCTTCTAATTGTGCACAAAGGACGTATTCTACCCCAGAACGTGTGAATCCCGAGTCAGCAGTACCTGAATATCATGGAGCGGCTCCTCCTGCCTGCGCCCCTCTATAACGGACTCTGTGGATGCGGCCTCATCCTCCTCTGGACCGTGAGCAAAAAATATTATTGCCTCTCTTACCCTCATGCCATCTACTTTTTCTACTGGAGGAATATACTAATTGAGGGCATTGTGAGTATGAATGGCCTGGCTTTTGCCCTAATATCACCCAGCCTGCACAAAAAGCCCAGCCTGGAACACCTTCAACAATACCTGGGCCCCGTCTAGAGCAGTGAAACTAGTTACAAATGTTCCTACATCTTTAACACGGGTCATCAAAGAGCAGCCCGTTCACAACTGGGCCCGCCTCCGCTGAGAATATAGTTCCACCAATTTCGGATCAAAGCAGGGCGTAGTTTGCGTTACCGATCTGACAAACAGCCCTCTGCAACCAGCCAATCAATGTGTCCAGATTAATAGTCTCCCCGAACTCCTTAGCCTGGTAGGCAAGTTCGAGGATCTTAAAAGGACCCACACTAATCAAGGAGCTTATCATGGCAAGCTTTTCATGCCTGATCAGTTCCTTTTTTGGGGTCCCTAAAGAGCTTACACACAAATGTAATCATGTTGGGGGTCAACATCCAGGTCTTCCCCACCATCCTCTGTAAGACGGGCTGAGGACATTCCGCACAGAGGCGGTTTCAGACCTCTTTGATACGTTTCCAAAGCCTTGCTTGGATTCCCTCACTTCACGGCAGAACGCGGATGCACTATATCCTCAGGGTCGAATGACCATCCCCCCAACTGGCACGGAGGTGTGATCACCAGGTTATGGCGAGAGATTTCCGTCTGGACCCAGAAGGCTGCCCCGTCGAGGGATCAGAAGGGCTGTGTGTCTGAATCAGTGCCCGTAGTAGTATGCCCAGACTGGGCATCACACACTCTAGGGTGTAAGGCACTACATTCATGGCCCTGTAAGTAGTGCTGTGAAAGCTTCTCCACAGCCTCAGAGTGGGGCCACTGCCTCTTCCCCTGGTTGTTAGTTGGGTTGATACTGTGGTGCTCTCTGGAGGATCTGATAAGCCTAAAGAACTTTCGCCCTGATGCCTCCACGTGTAGTGCTTCGATTGAGGATTAATGGGCTTAAATCCCAATGGCAGCGCTTGACTGACAGCCTGCTGGACTGAATTGTCCAGTGCTTCAATGAGGGCATCCTCTACATAATCATTGGCACCCTCCCCGTCAATATAGTCTTACTATTTACTCCGTGCACATAGAAATAGGAATGCTCTTGTGCTCACTCGCTTAAGCAGCGAATCAGTCAGAGCCCCTGCTCCCATTGTACCAGTGCTCGTTGTCGAGCTAGAAACAAGACCGCACAAAATGGAAGTTGCAATCCACCCGCTTGGTATTTAAAACAGCGAAGCCTAATCCTCAAATAGGTGTCCTTAATAGAATTGAAAATTCTTGATGCACAAGCTAGACATTTTTTTTATTCACAAGCATAAGCAATCTAACAAAGTGTCAAGGAATAAAAGTAGAACATGTTCTTTGCTTTCCTGAGTAAATGCAAAGGGTGAGCTCCGGGGACTTGGCTCAAAGTGGAAGGATGCAGTGCTAGAGCTGCAGTATTAGGAAGCATACAACAGGGCCAGATTCTGGAAAGGTGAAGGCTCCCATGAAAGCACAACAGGTACTAATCACAGTGGACACAAGAGCAGATACTAAAGCATGCAGCAATACATCTACACGACTCCAACCACTTACCCATCATTGCACCAAGCGGTAGGTGATGTATCGCCCTGCAGTCTCACTGGGCCGGATAATCTTCACCACCTAGGGCAGAAAGGAGAGCAATCTTCAGAGAAGGTTCACAAATCCTTAACAAGAGGAAATCTCAAACAACAAAGAGGGAAAAACCTTCAAAGCCTCAGCAGTTGTCTGAACAGCCATTCTAAACCACTCCATCACAAACAGTGTGGGTAAAAAACATGGCTGAGAGTATATTGGGAGAGCTGCAAGGTGGACATGAAAGAGTACTCGCAGCCCACCATGAACATTTAGCTGGGCTGCCCCCCCACAAAATGGAGATCTTGGACTGATATGTGCTTTCTCCGGCACTGGAATGAGGTTTGTTAACAGCAGATCTCAGCTACTAAGAAGCCTCTCTGACATGGGGAGGGTCACCGAGTCACATGCCAGGAACTGGAATGAACTAAGTTTTACAACTAGTAGCAAATTTACAATGCACGTATAGAATGGATTTGCCTTTGGTGCTTTTTGCACCATTTAGCAGTTGTGGGTGCTTTAGTGTCGATAGTAAGTCACTGTGCCCTCAGACCAAAGGTCACAATTAACCACATTGTAGATGCCATCAACATTTATTTCCTGCCACTGGGTTCACACACATTAGTGGCACCAGGAGAGATACAACATCAAAGATGCTTGGGTGACTTAAAAGTAGAGCTCAGCACTTTAAAGTCAAAAGAGATTGACTTCAATATTCTTCAGGTATTAAAGCACTTTTCCCCAGTGTTATTACCGGGACTGTAGAAACCTCCTTCAGCTCTTATCCGAATAACATGAATCATTACCCTGGACTGATTTCAGTCAACACCGACCGATAAACTGTTCTTAAGCATTCTGATCAGCAAGCAAATAGTGTGCTTAGATATAGAGGCTGCCAAGGCTGCACAGACTGCAAAAACAGCAGTTGTGGATTACAAACAATAGTGAAGATTTTAAGTCATTGTCGACTGATTTACCGAAAAGATTCCCTGCATGTTTTTATTAAACAAGCATTTGCAATGCAACGCTCTCGCCTTTGCAAAAGTTAGAGCTTTTGGCATTTTAAATGACAACCTTTTTATTTATGTGTTGGTTTTGAAAACAGATAAATAAATGGCATTGTCATTTACAATGCCAATAGCTTAATCTCTCGCAAATGCCACACACAAACACAGAGCCCCCCCCCCACACAGACACACACACACACACAGAGAACCCCACACACACAGAGTCACACACACACAGAGAACTCCACACACAGAGCCACCCACACACACAGAGCCCCACACACACACAGAGCCCCACCCACACACACAGAGCCCCACCCACACACACAGAGCCCCACCCACACACACAGAGCCCCACCCACACACACACAGCTCCACCCACACACACACACAGCTCCACCCACACACACAGAGCTCCACCCACACACACAGCTCCACCCACACACACAGCTCCACCCACACACACAGCTCCACCCACACACACAGCTCCACACACACACACAGCTCCACACACACACACAGCTCCACACACACACACAGCTCCACACACACACACAGCTCCACACACACACACACACAGCTCCACACACACACAGCTCCACACACACACACACAGCTCCACATACACACAGAGCTCCACACACACACAGAGCCCCCCCACACACACACAGAGCCCCCAACACACACACAGAGCCCCACACACACACACACAGAGCCCCCCACACACACAGAGCCCCACACACACACACAGAGCCCCACACACACACAGAGCCCCACACACACACAGAGCCCCACACACACACAGAGCCCCACACACACACAGAGCCCCACACACACACAGAGCCCCACACACACAGAGCCCCCACACACACACACAGAGCCCCCCACACACACACAGAGCCCCCCCACACACACACAGAGCCCCCCCACACACACACAGAGCCCCCCACACACACAGAGCCCCCCCCACACACACACAGAGCCCCCCCCCACACACACACAGAGCCCCCCACACACACACAGAGCCCCCCACACACACACAGAGCCCCCCACACACACACAGAGCCCCCCACACACACACACACACAGAGCCCCCCCACACACACAGAGCCCCCCACACACACAGAGCCACACACACACACACACACAGAGCCCCACACACACAGAGCCCCACACACACACACAGAGCCCCACACACACACACAGAGCCCCACACACACAGAGCCCCACACACACAGAGCCCCACACACACACACAGAGCCCCACACACACACACAGAGCCCCACACACACACACAGAGCCCCACACACACACACAGAGCCCCACACACACACCCCCCAGAGCCCCACACACACACCCCCAGAGCCCCACACACACACACACAGAGCCCCCCACACACACACAGAGCCCCACACACACAGAGCCCCACACACACAGAGCCCCACACACACACAGAGCCCCACACACACACAGAGCCCCACACACACACAGAGCCCCACACACACACAGAGCCCCACACACACACAGAGCCCCACACACTCCTGTGTACTGGCCCTTTTTGTACCTCCTGTACTGATGTTTAAGCAGTCAGAGTGTTCCAATCTTTTTTTAACCATACCCTGGGTTGAGGACTGACTTGGCGATTGCCTGAATATTTGGTTACAGAAGCCCTGATGAAGTACCTGGTTATTACCGCACAAGACGAAACATGTTGGCTGGCAAGAACTTCATTTGCGAAAGAATAATGCCAATAAAGAAGAATCGATCTGACAGCTTTCAATCACTTCCTGGTGATATCTGAAGGAGTGGTTGTGATTACTGTTGGAACTGGGGATTCTGGGGAGCCTTTGTGTGGGAGCTCCTCCCCTTTGCTGAGCACCCTATCAAGTGTGCTTTACAAAAACCTTTCACTCTTTAGAACTTTGAAGCGTCTTTATCATATTTTAAGTTGACGTTTGTTGTACAATTTACATGCCTAGTGTAGTGTGTGCGAGAGCCACGCCAGACCTCGGCTCGCCCTATAAACCTGCTGGCTTGCCTCTAAAACAATGGACACACGCGTTTGTGCTAAATTTCTATACATGTGGGATGAGCTAAATGTGCACACAATTGTTGTTAGCAAAAGTCACTAGACCAGTGACTTCATTGCCAATTTGTGACTTAGAGATTGGGTTCTATCTAGGCTGCCCATTAAACAAATGTCTGATACCGTGCACCGACACAAAAAAGACGCAGCTTTGAAACAGGCGGAGCCGTTCTGGCAAGACCACTCAAAACTGTCATGTCCTATTTAGCCTGAAAGCGCCTAGAAGGGCTTCACTCCTCAATGTAGCGCTACACGCCTCTTTTCATTCTCAGATCGCCGCGCTGAGCGATATGGGGGTGCAATGGTTAACATGCGAGGTCCACGCCGTGCTCAGCACGCAGCAGTGGGCACGCAGGTAGCGCCCACCAGAAACCGAGGCGCTACTACAGCGCCCACGCCAGTGCTCTCGTCTTCCAGCGGGTGCATCCAGCCCACCCACGCCCTTTTGGTATCCTGGACACCCCGCGGCTGCCCTGCCAGACACCCCCTTCTGCTCTGAGTGCAGAAGCCCCCGCTCTGGGCTCTGGTGGGGGGCCGCCTCAGCTCTTTGTCTGCGTGCAGCTGGCACTGTTGTGCCGCCTCTCTTCTGGAACACAGTGTGCTGTCATCATGTCCTAACACGGGGAGATGGGGATGGAGGGAGGGGGCGAAAGCTCCAGGGAGGGGGGCTCAGTCTGGAAACAAATTGTCCCCGACAAACCTAGGACAACAGAGTTAAGACTCTGTACCACCATGACTATCTCTGAACCTGTGTAAAGCAGAGTCAGCATGCATGTCAAAAAGGAAGGCGTCATCAAAAGGCATATCAATCAAATTAGTTTGCACATCCTTTAAAAAACTGGAAGTACAGAACCATGCACGCCGGACTAGAGCTATGGAAGAGGCCAAAGCCCGACCTTCAGAATCGGTGGTATCTTTGCCATAGAAGACGTTACGTGTGGCAGCTTGCTGACTAACTCATACCAATGGAACAAGAGCATTCCAGGCTGCCTCCATAAGGGAGCGGGCTAGGGAACAGGAAGTGTTGGGCGAACACAGGCAAGAGCTAGAGAAAATACGCCTACCACAAGTGACAAGTTTTCTGGCCTCTCTTTCCGGAGGGTCAAAATCGAGCGATGCAAATGGAGCCCTGTTTCAAGTTTAGTTTAAACACCCAACAGGATATTGAAAAGACAGTTACTATAAAGAAGCACAGGCTTTAAGTTAGAATCGTCACAATGTAGAACGCAGAGTAAAGGGTCTGTTGACAATTCCACAGAAGGAAGTTGTAAATCCAGTACAAATGAAACTCGAGTGAGCAAGTCTGCCAGAGCGGAACTCGCCTCCGTAACCAAATCATGAGGAGACAGGAGGCTGTAGTACTTTCACAACCAGGTTCCTCAGAAGGATAAACCCCTAAACCAGAGTAAGGGAGTCTGAGCCGGTCGGCTCCATCAGCGCCGCATCCGATGCGGTAACCGAAGCCAGTCGACACCAAGAAGGCGAATCCTCGACATCAGAAGGGGCGTCGATGGCACCACCATCGGAGCCAGAAGACAAGAGCCAGACGCTGACATTTGAGTCAGCAGACCAGAAGCACGAGCCGAAGGTGGTAGCCTTGACGGGCTGAGTACTGGCACCGCTATGGTGTCAGACACCAGAAGCTGAACTGAAGCAGAGGGAGTACCCGCCAGCAGGGACACACGCACAACCTCATGCACTTCCATGGAGCACAATGACGCTCCAGAGGGAGGCGACGAGACCCAGAAATAGAAGAGATTTAGAATATGGACTCATCTGGGTCAAAGACGCCCAGGCCCCAGGATAAGTGGAGAGACGCGGGGCGGGCCGCTCTCCTGTTTCTGAGAAGGTGGGAAGCGCCACGACTGACTGCCTACGTCAAGACTTACCTCCGGATGTCTAAGGAGAATAATGCCCGAAGGAACGGCTCCAACAGCGGACGCGGAGCCGGACGATACAGTGCGGCACGTAGGGACAGGGGACGACAAGAAGACTTCGATGACTGTGATATCTGAACACCAAGGAGCTTCATGCGACGCTCTCTTTGTGCTTGCGGTAGGAGCGGGGGACAAAAGTCGCATTCATCTGAGTCAAGGTGCTCACTCAGGCACCACATGCAAACTAAGTGAGGGTCTTTGGTGGACATTTGTCATCCACAGGATTCACAAGGCTTCAACTCCGAGGACATTAAAGAAAAGTAAAAAAAAAAAAGGCACACTGCACCATCGATGGAAAAACGTCAAGCAGCTGCAGTGCAGATCCGTGTTGCTAGTGTGGAAAAGAAGGAACGGATGCCGGCGCATGAGGGGAGGGCTTATATGGACTCCATTGTGTCACATTCAGGAGACGAAGTTGCTGCAGAGTCGCTTGACGCCCTCGATTGAAGCGCATCGGTACTGCTGAAAAATGTCCGGATCAAGTCTGGCGCCTGGGGAGGATTCTAAGTTAAGTAATCTGTGGTTAGATGTCTTTATCAGATGCACCTGCATTCCTTGGTGACGGACAAACACAATGACCTTTCAGAACAATTCCTCTTGAGGAGGGACAAGGTAGGTGATTACATCATCGCTTTCAATCCTTCTCAGGCCCCTCTAGGTAATTTAGAAAACAGATGTGCTCCACATTGCAAGCAGAACTACAACATGGTTAAACTTCATTGAATGTCCAGAAACTCTGGGTTACCACTACACAGCCTCCACCATTTTCTACAATGTTAACATCTTCCTTTTCTTTTCTCAGTGGATTATCGTAATAATGTGACACAGAAACTACCTGGAAGGGGAGGGTGATAAAATGAGTTGCATAAATCTCAAATTCAGTCTATGAAGCAAAACTAGCGGAGGCAGAGAAAGAACTGCTATGTGAGTAACAAAGGCTTTAAAGGTACAGACAAAAGAAACACCCCACATGTAATGCCAATCCCACATGTTCAGGTCCTGGAAGCAGTTAGAAATAGTAAAAATGTCCTCAAAAGTCATCGGTACAAATGATGAAATGCTAGCCAAAACAGCCAGTGCCCTCTGCACAGTGAACAGAAATACAAGATCATAAGCTGGTGGCCACACCATGGTGAGACCATCAGCGTATCCACTTGCAGGGCAGCCCCGCAGTTACTCAATCCCCATCCACCCCCTTCCAAACAGGCCATCCTGCACTGGGCCTTCATCGTCCACCAGGATCATTAAGACAACAATACAAGCCCTGACAAAAGGGTGGATTCCATGCACGCCATGTACAAAGCCCCGCAGTGCGCCTTACCTGACCACGCTTGATGCCAAAGTATCGTGCCACGGGATCTCCGGCCTGTATTCTGGGAAGCTGAGATTCACGCAACTTGCTGGGAGGAATAGTTAAGGAAGACTACCAGAGACGGACATATCTGATAAAGAGGGTGGAGCCGTGGGGCCAAAATAAACAGACTCTCTGTTCGAACAGCCAATGCAACTGGTTGACGGCTAAACTGTGATTTAAGTAGAAGGGCGGGAGGAAAAGCCAAATGAATAATCCTTCACTCATCAAAGCCGGTGGTCTGAGCTTAGACACACAGCGTATCCAGAACATTACACACACATTTCAACATTCCTGTCAATCGCATCTCAAAACTCTGTTGCAAAAAAGTAAAGGCTACGTAACATGTAATAAAACCACGAGGGACCCGATGGTAACAAGACAGAGCTGTACCTCCAAAGCACTGTTACAATCTGCTGTTCCTTAGCTATGGAATAAGCACCACCCAGAAGCAGATACAAAACAAGCAACAATCTGGGTATCTCAGCAGAAGCTGTTTGACGTCAGTACTGCAGTCTCACTGCACCCACCCAGGTGCCCAAAGAACTGTCATGCATAGATTACAGGACGATACCAAAACAAAGAAGTAAAACATGAACGATTGAACTGATTTCATTGGATCGACCCATCTTCAGCATATACAATCCTCTTCCCTGGTGTCCTTATGCCAACCAAAGGTCAGAACAACATTTCTCACCATCTCCTGAACTGACTCATCACAATGCATCCATGTTTGGCTTGGGAGAGGAGGCAGACTGAAATACTGGTTATCAGGACAACACAAACAGGCTGAATGGCGCAAAGGGTGGGAAAATCAGCAAATGTAAAAAGAATACAAGAACTATAAATGTATAACAAAGAAATCACAGTAATTAGCTTTCTAAGAAATTGAAAAAGAGCCAGGAGTTCACTGCCAATTACTTCCACCTGGATGAATAAAAAACAGGGCCTTTGGTTAATGTGAAAACAAGCACATCGCACAAGTCAGCCGCTCAAAAAGGATACTATCTCGCCAATAACTCTGTTACTTCTTCCTTTGTCATGACAACGTGTTCTGGAACGAGCTAGAAGGAGCAAACACAAAAAATAGTCAAAACACAGACAACAAGCAAATCATATGCTTTAAAGGGTGGAGGCCCCAAAACTGGTGATTTTGACATCTGAAGTTGGAAGAGGCAAAGCAGGCCTCTTCTGCTACGCTCTATAGCAGGCGTGTGCGCCTCTTTGACTCTGATACAGATCACACAAGCAGGTACTTGTCCCAGTTTCAAACTTGTTAATCTCATTGCCAGGGTGAGTCTCAAATAAGCTCTGCGTTCACCAGTGACCAGACTCACCTCATGCTCTGTGATGTTAATGAGCAGCTCCTGCTGCAGAAACTGTTCCAGGATGTACTTGGGAGCCATGTCCACCAGCGACTGAAAAGGAAAGCAATGAGTTATAAACACATTCATGTAACGCACGCTGCCTTATGTTCACTGCAGCTCCTCGCCTCCCAGGATATATTCATGAAACTTGCTACCCACCCATTGCAGGAAACAATCTATTGCTGATCCGAAGCTCAAGAAAACAGACCGAGCAAGAACACAGAACTGCACAAGAAAGGTTCCTGAACACTCATGCTGAAACAGACCACAGCAGGGTGCAAGACATTACTAAATCCCAACTCTCCTAGCCACTCCCACTCAAAACAATGGACTCAATCAGAAAAACACTGACAGATCAAGATTACAAATACGAATTGAGCCGTTGTCAACACTGCTTGTGCGCTATGGAAGCCACAAGATGGATACAGCAGTTGGGCCGAAAGCAATTCCGACCATGCAAAGCCACCTGTACGGAAATACCTCTTTCTGTATTGTCTCCCTTAGGCTTGTGGGCTGATGCGGCAGGTTTTTCAACTGAGAGTGCACTAAGGCCTGTTAAACATACCCCAGTGCATGTGCCCTCACCCTTAACCGCATGCGTGCGGGCGGAATTCCGCTCGTACGATGACTTTTTTAAAAGCGCACTTTACGTGACGAGCTGGGCTCGTCATGAGCGTGCGAGGAGGCTACCTCATGACGAGCCCAGCTCGTCATCAGCGTCGAAGGGGTTAAAACAGATCTGTTGAATTGGTTCATACTGAATTGGCTTAACTAACTTACCTGTAAGTCCCTAGTTAATGGTACCCAGGGCATGCAAGTTAGAGGCTTCCCCCCTCACCTTGGGTGTGACATGAGCAAAACAAGACTCCCAGACGGCCATTTTCAGACTGGAAGAGCAGTTTAACCTGCTCACTCAACTTTGCCATTTAAAGTAAGGGCAAAGCCAGACTTACCCCTGTACAATATATCTCACAAGCAGAACATGTGTCTTACGTGCTCCGATAGTAAAAACGCGAAACTATTGTTTTTACTGTGGAAAAGCTTGGTTGCCCAACTGGCAAGTATAACGTTACACATTGCCCCCTCGGCTGTGCTAGCTCTGCAACGGTTCGGCTAAAGTGGGTTACATCGATCCAAGGTAGCAAACAACTCGTTACATTAAGCCGGACTTCAGTCTCTCAGGTCAAAATTAATGTAACAAGATGCAGAGTGCAACATTAGCAAGGTTGCTAGTTTGGGGTCTTTGGTCCACTATGCCCATACTGGTTGCACATGGGGTCCTGTCGCCGAGACCACTTTCTGCCCCCGCAGAGAGACGAGCTAATAACTCCCAGGAATGGATACAACAGAGGCCTGCTCTGGACGGAGGTGTCAACTCCCTTCTACAGGAAGTCACTCAGGTGTTGGCCCAAAAGGAGAGTTTCAAAGGAGAAGCCGCCTTTGAAGGGCAAATGAGTAACACTTGGGGGAGGGGCTGCTCCATTGTTGAGGCAGGCTGGCACTTGAGACGGGAAATCTGTTGCAAAACCGTTTTTCCAGAGATGTTTAGCTCCCCTTGGTAGCCACACCTCTGGGATGGGCTAGAGAGATCCACACGCTGGAAAAGGGGTCCTGCTATATTGAAAGTAGGCAGAATGGTGCAACCTGGGATGCTATATTTTGCAGGAAGTAGTCATCAGGCGAGAGGGAACATGGTAGTCCAGTGGCTACCAACCGCATCCTGCCCTACTAGTCACTTTCTGAGCATCTCAGATCTCGACTGGAATGGAAGGAGGACCGAAGAAGGACTGCCTTGCTGCCGCGTGCAAGCGGCAAATGGAGGTTGCACCATCAAAGACTGCACCTAACGGCTATCAAAGGAGAGAGACTGTGCCTGTTGCATCCTGCTCAAGGACAAGTGGTTTGTAGAGCCCAGCCAAAGCAGAGAGACTTCCAGGTCAGTAAGCTGGCCTCCTATTCATAGCACAGAGACATAACAGCTGAGAAGCCTGCTGGGGCAAGTTGGTAGCCCAAAATCTCTAACCCGCAACCAACAGCCGCTGTGTAGCACCAGGGACCAGTACCTGACGCACAAAGTTGCACCTACGTTTGATAAGCCCAGGAGTGTCGCCAAAGTGCATCTGCGACCTCCAGAGGACGAGCTATCGACCCAGTAAGGATTGGCTGTGACTTCGATAGCGGGCGACAGGGAGTCCAGTGGCGACTGGACTTCTGACAGCACCAAGAGGACTTTGAGGGACGTCGACCCTGTAACCTGGACCGCCTCAACTTCTTCGTGGACCGAGAAGGAGTTGCAGCCAGAACCTCATCGACCGCATTGCACCCCCAACATCCTTTGAGCATCTTCAGCATCCTTCATCCCTTGCATCAGGACCACTAGCATAGAAAAGACCTGCAAGAAGACCCATCGACCGCGTCACATCCACAGCATCCTTTGAGCGTCTTCAGCATCCTTCATCCCTTGCATCAGGACCACTAGCATAGAAAAGACCTGCAAGAAGACCCATCGACCGCGTCACATCCACAGCATCCTTTGAGCGTCTTCAGCATCCTTCATCCCTTGCATCAGGACCACTAGCATAGAAAAGCCCCGCAAGAAGACCCATCGACCGCGTTGTATCCACAACATCCTTTGAGCGTCTTCAGCATCCTTCATCCCTTGCATCAGGACCACTAGCATAGAAAAGCCCCGCAAGAAGACCCATCGACCGCGTTGTATCCACAACATCCTTTGAGCGTCTTCAGCATCCTTCATCCCTTGCATCAGGACCACTAGCATAGAAAAGACCTGCAAGAAGACCCATCGACCGCGTCACATCCACAGCATCCTTTGAGCGTCTTCAGCATCCTTCACCCCTTGCATCAGGACCACTAGCATAGGAAAGCCCTGCAAGAAGACCCATCGACCGCGTCACATCCACAGCATCCTTTGAGCGTCTTCAGCATCCTTCATCCCTTGCATCAGGACCACTAGCATAGGAAAGCCCTGCAAGAAAACCCATCAACCGCGTCACATCCACAGCATCCTTTGAGCGTCTTCAGCATCCTTCATCCCTTGCATCAGGACCACTAGCATAGAAAAGCCCTGCAAGAAGACCCATCGACCGCGTCACATCCACAGCATCCTTTGAGCATCTTCAGCATCCTTCATCCCTTGCATTAGGACCACTAGCATAGGAAAGCCCTGCAAGAAGACCCATCGACCGCGCCACAGCCACAGCATCCTTGGAGCATCTCCAGCATCCTTCATCCCTTGCATCAGGACCACTCGCATAGAAAAGCCCTGCAAGAAGACCCATCGACCGCGTCACATCCACAGCATCCTTGGAGCATCTCCAGCATCCTTCATCCCTTGCATCAGGACCACTCGCATAGAAAAGCCCTGCTAAGGATGAAAAGCCTCAAACTGACTGGAGGCGGCTTCACCTGCTGAGCTAACAACGTCAATACCTTCTCCACGTTAGTCAACTTCCAGTGATGGCTCTTAAATATCAAGCTGGCCTAAACCATTAACTAGCAAAAAGCACAAGTGTTATTCTCGGCGCTTGGCTTCTCTATGTAATATGCTTTGATAACGACACTGCAACTGTCCGAATAAAGTTCTTTATGTCTCCGTGCAAGGACAGTTATCTGTATTTCAAAGCACTATACCTGCTCTTATGGGGCCCTCATCCTCCATAGATTGTTTGACGTATACTTCTGTGTGCTTCACCGAGACATCTTTGTTTAACAGTTTTAATGTTGTACAGAAACCAGTCAGATGTTTTCCTCCCAGTCACTCTAAAGGGAATGCTACCAGGTGGCACACGGTCATCCCAAGGGAACCACCAGAGCCCTGATGGGCGTCTCAGCAGGAGGAGTCTTAATAGACAGCTCACAAGGCCAAGGCAGGCGGGAAAGGAACTAGAAGTCGGAGTAACTAACATTCACTAAAAACATCATCTGTACAAAGAGTTCAGTTTTGACATTTTGAAAGCAGCGTGTAGAAAGAAACTTGTGACAATCCACGGCTGCATGATATTCATTCAAACCCAACAACAGAGATTATAGCTTAAGATTCAGGCAGGGGAAAAAAGTGTCATGTGTTGGTCCTTCCCAAATCGGTCGGTGTTATCCGGCTCAGTCACAGCAGTAAGAAAACTGCTATACAATCAACAGCTGTACTGATGTGCAGTACAATTCAGGATGTTGTGCAGGTGTGGGTGAATACAGACAAAGGACTCGGCCTCAACTAAACAACAGTCACCCTTCCAAGATGTCTGTGACCCAGACACTCTCCTTGTGGTCGCATCAAGTGGAATGAGCTGGACCTGGAACGCCTCTGACGGGCTTTCGCTGCTTAGAAACGACACCTTGAAAAGCCTTTCTTCCACTGCGCTCCACCGCTCGCGGCCTTCACAGCTATGTTTACTGAGTAAATAAAATGCACACACCAGCACCTGGAGGCGGGATTGGACTGTCGGGCTCATGGCCGTTTCGTTAGATGGTGTTTAAACAGCGGTACAGTGGGCCATGAGCACGAGGGCGCCCTCTGTACCTTAGACACGCAGGGGAAGGAGCCCAGTCCCTCAACACCGGTCTGGAATTGTTGCTGATGGCAAGTAGCTCCCTCCCTACCCCATGAGCTAAGGTAGAACAGCATGTTACTTTTACCCAGTGTCGTGGCACTCCATTTAACAACCCAGGGTGGATCGAAGGCTATGTTGGTGCTTCCCGGATAAGAAGCAGTGACCTGATGATTAAACAAAACTCTCAGCAGCAGCGAAATAATTTTGTGAGCTGCCTTGAAGGGTTCTTACCCAACCCCTGCAGTGGCTAAGTTATCATCTTCTCAAGCTCTCCTGCGTGTACCCAGAGTGGTGCTTTTTGCCCCTGGCCTCCAAAGCCTCCTAGCAGAGCACGGCCTGGGAGCACTAGCTTTCTCTAGGTTTGGCTCTGGAGATGACCCTCCTGCTCATGTGCACCTCCTCGTCCTGCCCTCTTGCGGTTGTAACTGGGCAGCTAGAGCGGGTTACCTGCTTCGCTGAGGGAGTCATGCCCGTCTGGACCACGATCAAAGCCCTGGTGATGTTTTCTTCTTGCATTCTCTGGCAGTACATCTTGATGGTTTTGATTCCCACCTTGGGCTCCTCTGTGGAGAAAACAAGAGATTGGTTTATAGCACTGTTAACTAAAGGGTCAGCATCCCATTGACAACTCCAGGGGTTACATGCTAGAACAAGATGTTCAAACACAGGAAACTGCAGTTACTCATGAAGAACGCGGGGCGTAGGATGTGAACAGAAAACATAAAGAAGGAGAGACGCATAAGAAGCCCATTCGCGAGTTTGTAAATTCAGAGTCGGCACCGGTCTAACGCGGTCACCACTGGTCCAACACTGAAGGGAGTTGCTTTTACAGACCACACTGGTTTCTTCTCTCCTAATCACAGACCTACTTTCACAGTAAAGTACTCAACTATTTCCTTTTCTTTAACTGAGTCTTTACTATAAAGCGCTGTCACAATTTTTCTTGCAAAGCCTCCCGCTTGCTATTCCATCTCCCAGCAGTCACGCATTTCTGTCATGATATTTTAGCACCCGATCCCCCATGGTAATCCAGCGCACTCTGCCTTCGTATCCATGTTTTCTCCACATTACGCAATCATGTTACAAGGCAAAGCTTTCATCAGTCTACAGAGTTCAACTCACAGGGCTGCTGCCACCTCCTTCCCCAGACACATACTGATTTTTAAGAGTTTCATAGCCACAGGGTCTAGAATTCTGCTTGAATGATTACAGTTCCACCGATTGGCTATCAGCAGCCGCAGAGCCACAAACCCCAGTGCTTTAAAAACCATTTAATACCCGACAAACCCTGGTGACCGACTGTGCCCCGCGGTTAACAGTGTAAACCGTGGGGCACAGTCGGTCACCAATGTTCATCGAGTACTAACCATGCTATTCTTGAAACACCATCATCGCACTGTTGCGTGGAGCGACTGCTCCACTCATTTCAAGGTGGAAGAGATTTTATGAACAGATTCTGCTTCATGAAGCAAGGAGCAAAGCTACCAACATAACATGTAGAGCATGGACATCAGAAAACTCTCTCACAAACCTACACAACATTCTCCAACACAAATGTGTTAATTAGACTACACATGCGCTTTTTAAAACATAAAAAGTGCAGGTTGCAAGTTTCAGAGGCATGAGACCTGAATAAAAGACACTCAATACGTAGAAGTTTAAGGACCTTCGTCTGACTTCACAAGTCCCTAAAAACAGCCACACGCAAATAGAGGGAAACTAGACACTTTATCAGAGCTTCTACGACTGCCTAACACTTCTGGCTTGAATGTGCTAAATCAGGATTAATTAAGGCAAGGGAGCCTTCAATACAGTCTTGGTTTCAGATCTGTGAAAAGCTTGGTTGGGGTGGATGGTAAAGATGGCTTTGTTGTGTCCTGCTATTCTTTCCATTTTATTAGAGACATCACAGTTTCATGCTAGAGGACCCTTACTTCACAAACAAAAACAGTACTGTAATGAGGCAATAGCGCCTTCAATGGTGGTCTGCTCTCATTTCTATACGAACAGAACACGGCACAGGTTGGGGAGGCGCGTGATATTTGGAATCCAGCGTGAATACATATAGAGTTTGTTGCACGAATGCCAGGCCACAATTCACCATGCCTCACATTGGCTTTTCCAATTAAATCGCCGGCCTCACATCAGGAATGACTATTAAGTATTTGAAGGCTTTTAATCACAAAATGGTTTTCCTGGATTACAGAATATTTATGCTGTGGACTTTGAAAGAGAAGCCAGGCCTTGTGCAGCAGTGAAGGCAGAGAAGCCAACAGTGGAAACAGCCTCTTTCATCAGACTACAGGCGCAGGTAGGCTGAGGGGACAGCCACTCTGAACAGCCACTCGTCCTCTTCCATGGGGTTGAATGTGCCGTTACATTCTGCCCCCACAGATCAGGGTCACATTCAGGGAATCAATGGACATTCACACACTTTGGGAGGGGCACCGCTCCTGCGTTTTCTCGTGCATGGTGATGCCACCTGATGAGACACATTTAAACTGCCTTAGAAGGGCAGCTTTGTTTTCTTGGATAGAGACTGAACATGGAGATTTGATGCAATGGTGATACAGGTGTTAAAATCTAACAATTCAAAGAGTTTCATTTTGTTTTAATCTTTTTCATTCAAACAATTCAAATTCAAACCAGAGCTTTTAACCTCTACCACACAAGGTGCTATGTTGGACACAGAGTCCTTTCTCTGTGTTTCATACATTGAAAATAATAATTCACAGCTCTCAAGCATGCTCTATTTAATCTATAATTAAAACATTTAAACAAATTGTTTTGGCCAATGCAAGAAATGGTGCGTTGGATTCAATGCACCCCTTCTTGTACCAGCTCCCCACTTAACTCCAAGGCCCGTTCTGAGCAGGTTTTCCATTTCAGTGTGCACTATAGGCTCAGCTCAGAGGGGTCGCTGAGACCTGGGGCTGCGGCAAGTAAAAGAAGATAACAGAAGCAATTCTGGCATGATACCACCATGTGATCAGAAGCCGCTGCCTCAGTAAATATGTGAAGAGTCCACATCTGGACGGATGAGGAACCTACCACCACCGCCAGGTGAAGGCCTTCTAGCAGATGGCACTCTCCTTCAAGGTCTTCCGGTGAGCACAATGCTCACAGCAGTTCAGTGAACTTCACACACCAGCACAGAACCTCCTTGATGCCACTGTCAGCATGGCAAGATGGACTACACAACAGCGCCGGGCACATTACCGCGGCCATGCTGAACTGGGACCCTCATTGGTTGGATGGTATATTCGGTTGTCATTTCCGGTTTAAAACTAATTCCCTGTGATGCACGTGTTGCGTGTGTAGTTCCAGTGAAGGAAAGGGAGCGCTTTCCAACTTGAAGATGCTGGTACCTCATGCTTCGCTGCCAAGTGAGCGGACAAAGTGACCGGCTGAAGATGCAGCTGGTCCATACAGGATACAAACAGGGGCTGAAGCGCTTGTTATTGTCGGTCTGGTTGTACTTACAAGCTGAAAAGGTGCCACAGGAAGTACCGACTGAAAAGGAAAGTAATTGGCACAGGGGAGCGGGCCACAGGTGGGACCGCTGAAAGGAGAGGGAACACTAACCCATTGGAAGGCGATTGGAGAAGCAACCCGGTTATGGAAACGTTGGGAGGCAGAGCAAAGAAATTCAAAATGAATGACACGCCCAGACACTCCCAGATAGTCGAGCGTTTAGCGCTCTAGCCTTACAGCTCAAAGGGCTATTAAGGCTGCGAGGAGGCATTGGCTGATTGCGGTAAGGGAACGACGGTGGCAGTGTCTCCCGACCCCGCTTGGCGCCAGTTAACATTTTCAGAGCGGAACACTCTGTATGGTATTGTTGATCTTGTTGCAAAACTTAAATGTTACTCTTTTTAAATGGATTACTAATTTTAATTCACTCACGCTGTGTAAAAATTGACTACGATTTTAATCCACTCACGCTGTGTTGAAATTGATTAATAATTTCAAACCACTCACCCACCGTGTACCCACGCTCATTCCCGGAGCTGCCAGGGACATTGGGGCTCCTTTCCGAAGTCTGTGCTCGGTGTTTCAGCCTGCCCGCCCCGGTCCGACTCGGTATCCAATACCGTAGAGCGGGACAGGTAAGAACCAGACATGCCCAGACACTCCCAGCCAGTCGAGCGGTTAGCGCTCTAGCCTTACAGCTCAAAGGGCTATTTAGCCACTCGTCAGCACAAGCGCGCAGCGGTTGCGCGCAGTGGGGCGCCTAAGTTTGTGCCTAAGACGAGCCAAAGACCAGTCCAGTCTGCGCCCTTCCGCAACTGGACGGGGCCAGGGGCTATGGGGACTACATCTGCAAATCTGGGAGCTCACTCTACCAGTCGGATATCCTATTCCTCTCAGCTACTTACAAAATTACGGGAGAAACCGTTACAGGGATGTATAGGCGGAGAAAACTTTCTTCTAGAAGGGCCTTTTTCCTGCCGCCATTGTCGATCCCAGTTTAACACGCTTAAGGAGGAAGGTGGCCTTACTGGTCGCATTGATAGGTACCACCCTAACCCTATCAGTAATGAAAAGAATAATGCTTCTTTAGGGTACAAGAATCTGCTCTGTAACGTTAGATCATTATCGAAACACACAGCCGAGGTATGGGATCTAATCTCTTCGAAAGAACCTGATCTGTGTTTCCTTACAGAAACATGGCTAAAACCCCACTCGGTTCCTGCCATAACCTTAGGAATCCCGACTGGGTACAAAATAGTTAGATTAGATTGCCCCACCAAGATAGGGGGAGGGATTGCGATTGTTCACAAACAGGAAATTGATATTTCCATATTAGAGGAAATAAGCACACCAGAACTAGAATTGCTGATCTTTAAAATTAGCTTCACACCCAAGGGAAGCCGAATGGGAGCTTTGGTGTACCGCCCCCCTGGATCGTGCACAATACACAATACACTGGTTGAAACACTTGCCTCATATGTGAATAATGACAGTGGCTTTTTACTAGTAGGGGATTTTAATGTACACAGTGAATTAGGAGATTGCAGTGAGGCACAATCTTTACCGACGGACCTATCCCTACTGGGCTTAATACAAAGAAATTGCGGGCCCACACATCAGGCAGGTCACACCCTGGATTTGATCCTATCCAATTCTCCTTTGGTCACTTGCCTTCCCCCAATACAAGTAAATTGGACTGACCATTTTATCATTGAATTTCATACTCCCCACATTAAACCTACCCCCTCAGGCCCGGTCCCTTTGCCCAGCAAATGAAGACAGTGGCACAAAATTAATCAAGTTTCATTCAAAGAGGTTTGTAGAACCCGCTATCACTCCTTTAGAGAATATCAAAACAGCTCTAAAGAAATTCGAAGGGGCAACTAAGGCAGCTATAAATGATATAGCCCCTCTGAAATGTCTGGTTTTCAGAGCATTTAAGGACACTGAAACAAGCCGCCAGAAAACTTGAAAAGAGGTGGAGAACGTCCCATTTGGCGGATGACAAGAACCGCTACTGGGACTCCCTATCAATTTATCACAAAGCCATTCGCACAGCATGCAAAACATACATCGCGTCCCAAATCACAGCTGCAGGAAATTCTCCTAGGGTGTTGTACCAAATCCTACAATCTTTTGTCAAACCTGTAGCGTGTGAAAGTTCTGAGTTGGCATCACAGCAGCTATGTGATGAGATTTCCCAGTTCTTCACTAATAAAATAGACACAATTTATGAGAAAATTGTTAATTCTAATATGGCATTTAGTACAGACAAGTCACTCCCTCAGATCAAGGATGAACCTAATTCTATCATCCACACCTTTGACATGTTCCCCCCTATCACCGCAGAGGAGGTATTATCTTTAACCTCACAGATAAAGAGTGGAAGTCCGGATAACACGATTCCAGCTAGAATAATGCCCATGCATGCTGAAAAATTATGCCCTGTGATTCAGAGGCTCGTGAATCTCTCACTAAACTCAGGTGACGTCCCCAGGGGATGGAAACGGGCCTTGGTAAGACCGATCAGGAAAAATACCGCCATACCATGGACCGAATTATCCAATCTTAGGCCCATATCCCTGCTACCATTCTTAGGGAAACTGACCGAAAAACATGTCAATCGTCATCTGTCAAACTACATTGAGCATGCAGGGGAGTTGGACTATTCTGAATCAGGGTTCAGGCCGAAGCACAGCACGGAGTCCACCCGTCTGTCAGTCACAGACGACTTGCATATGTATCAGGACAAGGGCTACGCCGTGATCCTGGTACTACTAGATCTGTCGGCAGCGTTCGACACCATGTCACATTCCATCCTGACTGACCGGTTGGCGAACATTGGACTAAAGGACAAAGCCCTTGCCTGGCTAAGGGGTTTCTTATCCAATCGCACCCAGAGTGTCACCATGGGTGCATATCGCTCAGTGGAGGTAGAGATTTCGAAAAGGGTGTCACAGGGCTCTTGTTTGAGCCCAACCCTCTATAACATCTACGTGGCACCCCTGGCAAGAGTGATGCAGACGTATGGCTTCATCCCAGTGTCATATGCGGATGACACGCAGCTCCTCTTTCTTTTCAAAACTCTCTCCACTGAAGTAAAGAACTCCTTCTCATCAGGCATGAAGGCTGTAGCACAATGGATGTCCTCTAACTGCCTTCAGTGCAATGTCAGTAAAACAGAAGTCATGCTGTTCGGGGAGGCTAAAATGCTATGGACTCCTGACTGGTGGCCACACGACCTGGGAACAGTTCCTGAACCAAAGCAGGTCGTTAGAAATCTGGGGATCCGTTTGGATCAAGAACTTTCGCTGAAACAGCACAGCAACTATGTCATAGGCTCTTGTTTCCACACTATTAGCCTGTTGCGCAAAGTTTTTCCCCTGCTCCCAGATTCCTTCAGGAGAACTCTGGTACAGGCTCTTGTTCTAAGTCGGATCGACTACTGTAACGGCTTGCTACTCTCTGCAAACGAGAGAGTGCTGGCCAAGCTCCAAGTAATCCAGAACACGGCGGCCCGCCTGGTCCTGAATGTCCCTCCGAGAACTGCGTCCAAACCTCTTTTGGACCAACTACACTGGCTCTCAATCCGACAGAGAACAAAGTTTAAAATATGCTGTTTAATACATAAAAGCTTAAACGGACAAGGGCCCGTCTACCTGGAAAACAAATTCATTCCATATGTCCCTACCCGATCTCTCAGATCTAGCAACCACCTTCTCTTGGTGGTGCCCCGTGCAAGAAAGGCCAGACACGGAGGCAAAGTTCTATGGACCATCACTGTGGAACAAGCTCCCTCTGTCTCTCAGACAATGTTCAGAACACCTAAAATTTAGAAGGCAGCTCAAAACCCTGCTGTTTAGAAACCAGATCTAGATCCATCTGATTCTACTCTTGCTCTGTCTTTGTTTCCTTGCTCCCAGGCGCAGAGATACTCCTCCGGGAGTTTATTCAAGCGCGTTACAAACCCGCAAATAAATAAATAAATGTGGTAAATGTGCTGCTTTTAAAGGAAAGGCTGCTTTAACAAGAAAGCCTCTCCGTTTACTAAATACTTGCCTGAATCTGGTGATACCACTGAAATCACTGCACCCCATGCATTTCAAAGCACAACTGACAAGAAGGCGGAAGGATACACTCAAACATTCAAAAGCAGTTACAAAGAGATTACTTCACTCAGCTGTGCTAAAGCATGATTGACAAAGTCTCAGGCCAGACGCTCAAAGAGTCTGACCAAAGAAAGACAATTTTAAAAAGAAGCAAAACCCAAGCCCATTCTGTGCACATTGTAAGCAACACGTTTGACAGCTCTAACGACAGCACACACCGACACACCTACTCAGAACTGGTGGGAAACTCAAAGCTGACTGATCTAGCAGAACCTCCACACCACCCTATGAACAATAAGATGTGTGGAAACTACAAGACTAATCTTCTCATTCAAAGGTTTCACAACAGCGACCGACTAACGGCTCCTAGAGTACCCTTAGCTAAATCAAGTGCTAAGCAGGTATGGTTGACCTCAAAGCAAGGGCTTTGACCCAGGACACGGAAACCTTTGAACATCACTACCACAGCCAGCTCACAGTGGAAAGTTACTGCCATACAGCAGAGGAACAATAAGACCACTGCTACCCCCAGTGTCATCAGTACTGAAGGCTGACCATCACCAGATCGTGTGACCACCACCATGGAAAAACAATCATTAGCAAAGCCAATGACACACAATGGCGCGACTACAAAATTTCGTATTTGTGCACATGCATGATGACGCACATGCCTACAAAAGGACGCAGGCATCTTTTTTTGGTCAAGCCTGGGCAGCGCATGCACTGCTGCAATGCATGCAGTATTGGGGTATTGACTTGAAGCCCTGCATACTCACCGTCCATATTTTTAATTGGCTTGTGTCATTGTCCTTCATAAACGCTGGCCTCCGATTCGTTATTAGGCTTATTAGTCCCTCCTTGGTACCGCCTTGTCTGCATTTGTTACCTCCCATAACGACTGGACCTTTTACTTCTCTTGTTACATGGTCTGCTTTATCTTGGCTGGAAGTACTACTTTGTTTAACGATTTGCCCCTTTTCCACCCACTACGTCGCAGCACGCCGCCCACTTTTATTTTATTTACTATTGGCAGCAGTGTTTATTTATTTTACCAGTGTGGTCAGCTTTATGTATAGGGGTTGCGCTTATTTATTGTTTGTTTACTAGTGCCCTTGCGCACTTTCACATTCATGGAGGCTGCACCCCTTTCTTTAGACAAGCCACATCTAAAGAAAGGTGTGCGGCCGCTACTTAAGTAAAAGCGCATTATGGGCGCTTTTACAAAAAGCCACCTGTTTGTCAACTTGACGAACAGATGTTTTTTTTGTCACATGCACCCCATGCCGCAGTTTCACTTTAATGTTGGCCACGGCCCTTTTTTAGACGCGGCTTGTATAAAGAAAGGGGCACGGTCTCTATGAATATGAAACTGCCGCAAGGGCGCTAGCAAACAAACAAATATTTGCAATGCATTAGGTCTCACATTTGCAAGACTTTAAGCTATTGCAGTGCCAATAGCTCAAACTTTCGTAAATAAGAGACCTATTGAATTGCAAATGCTTATTTAAATATATTGATGAGATGGATCAGTAAATTTAAAATCTAAATGTGGGGGGGCGTGGCCAAGATGGCGACGGAGTGAGACGCTCTTTCGAGTCCCTCCGGCGCCGAACCCAGCTTAGCCTTGTTCAGCATACTTAGCGGCGTGCTGTTCGACTACCAGAGGCCAGCGGTAGACCCCGGAACGGAGGGGTAGGGTCCGGTCCTGCGACCAAGAGCGGAGGCTGGCTGGAGGCGGTCTTGGGTGCGGCGGCGGACTGCGGCCCTGCGAGCCTCGGCCTCGCGTAGGAGAGGGGCCGGACTTCCTGCTCTGCGGCGGCGCGGCACAGACACCAGCGTAGAGCCGCGGCGGACTCGGAGCTCTCGGCTCTCACCCCGCCGCTTGCCGGACACTGCCCACACGCCTGGGGAGAAGTAGCCGCCTTGGGAGCCCCGCGGCGGTCGACGGACAGGTGCCGGTTAGAGAGGCCGGCTGGGACCAGCAAGCACGGCGGCCGCGGTGCTGCCCCCTCGCCACCTCTAACTTGATCTGTGGCACGGGGCCGCCCGGCCACGCAAGCTCCCCGGGCGAGGTCCTGTTGTGGGCCCCTGCACGGCGTGGTTGATTTAGTAGCCGGCGGGGGCCTGGAAGGGAGCAGCGGAGACTTGGCAGCCTGCGGCCTAGGGATCCCCGGCCTGGGCTAACTGAGGGACCCGGGCTCCCTGCTCTGAGGAGGCGGTGAGGACCCATTGGAGAGGGGCCGCGGCAGACTAGGTTCTTGGCGTTCTGCCCTGTCGGGCTGCCACCTGGCGGGGGAGCCGAGCGGAGAGACGGGGGAGCGCCCTCCCTAGCAGCTCGAGTTTCGTGATCCCGGGCCCTGGGAGCTTGGCGGGCTCGGGCCCCGGGCGCAGCACGTGGAGGGAGAAGACGTGAAGGTGGAACTGCGGCGGAGGGGACTCCAGACCTTTGGGCTAGCGCCTACCCCCCGCGGCCCTGGGGAGCGGCTCCGAGCAGAGGGTGGATGTGCGGTGTGGCCGGAGAGTGGAGACCGTGGAGGAGGGCCGGCTGCCAATAGGAGCCCCAGCAACAGCGCTATCTTCCCCCACCGCATCCTTGACGTGCCCAGGAGGTTGGGACGGCCCTGCTGCAGAGCAGCCCCCTGGGACTCGAGCACCTGGGGGGGACCCCCGGAGGAGACTCAGCGCCCCCCTGCTTGCGCCACATCTGTGCCCTGCGGTGCCGGTCCGTCACGGAGGTGACCTTCATTGGGGGCCGGCTGGAGAGCATTGCAACTCTAGTAGTGTGTGGTGAACTGAGCGGCGCCGCCTGGCCGCGGCGGGGCCGGACATAGGACGGGACCGTGAGCACGGGGGGTCCCCTGCCCTTGGGGCACTAGCAGTGGAATCGGCGGCGCAGCCCCCAGAGGCGGAGTGCCAGAGGCGGACACCTGAGATACGGACTGAGACCTGCCTTTTGGAGTACCCCGGCCGGGGGGGAACCGATACACGATCTGCTCTCCCGACACTGGGGCTGAGGAGCCTTGTGAATACCGGAGAGGTGCCTGCTACCCTTCCCAGAGGTGTCGCGATGTCCTCCACACTACGCAAGGGGAAGCCTGGGAAAGATGGCGCAGCAAAGAACTCTCAACAACCGCTTTCACCCGGACCCAGCGTATCACCCAAGAATTCGGACGATGAGGCCCCTGCAACCAAGGCCTTTATGACGGAACTCTTTGCCTCTATCAAGGAGGACATCTCTGATCTTCGCGCCCAACTAGCGTCGGACCTCCGTGAAGTGCGGAGGGACGTGGATGGCCTCGGAGAGAGAGTGGCCACGTTGGAGGACCACGACCTGAACGTGGCGAACGATGTCCATCAGCTGCAGCAAGATATAATTAGGCTCACGGAGCAGAACTTGGATCTCCAGGCTCATACGGAGGATCTGGAAAACCGTTCCCGCCGGAACAACATCCGTATTCGGGCGGTACCCTGGGACGGTGAAGCAGGCGATTTGCGGGGTTATGTCCAAGCTCTTTTCTTGCAAGTTCTGGACGACGCTGATGTCCAGGAAATCAGAATGGACAGAGTGCACAGGGTCGGTCTCCCTAGAAGGGGTGGGGGGCCGCCCCCGGACATCCTAGCCTGTGTGCACGATTTCCAGCTAAAAGAGAGGATCTTACGGAAGGCGCGAACTATCCCTTCCTTGCAATTCAGAGAACACCATCCGCAGCTGTACCAGGATTTAGCGGCATCGACCCTCCAGAAGCGGCGGGAGTTCCGCCCAGTGACCACCTTCCTCCGGGAACGCAATATCTCCTACTCGTGGGGTCATCCCTTCCGCATCATCTTCCGGTGGGAGAACAGGCTTGCGCAGATTCGATCTCTCCAGGTGGCGAAAGACCTGTTGGGGCTGGATGATGAGACTCCCTCGCAGGGGTCTGGCAGATCGCCGCCGCGACGACGCAGGCGTTCTTCCTCATGGCAGAGAGTAGGCCCGCCCGCGGATCGTGGGCGGCCTGATCGTGTGGCTAGCTTACAAGAGAGAGGGGATGCAGTGGCATCGGTGGCCTCGGCGACTTTGGCGTCGTCCCAGCAAAGCTCCGGTGCCGCTTGAGCCGCCAGCCGGTTGGTGCCGGAGGGGCACGGGCTGCCAGGTACCGTGGGGTTCAGTGTACTTTTGGAGAAGACACCCCGTACCGTGGCCTGTGGGGTCACACCCTGGACACCACATCCCCAGCCCAAGAGGACCACTACGACGTATTCCCCGATGGGACTGCTAAGTACACTGTTTTTGTTTTTGGTTTGGGGTTGGGAAAGGGGGGATGGGAGAGACTTGGAGGTCACCTGAGGGGGGGTCCGTTGGGATCTGGGATGGTTGGGCCGCTTTTGAGGGTTGTTGGGGTTTAGAAGTGTTGAATGCGGAGGGGGTTGTTGAGGGGACGGTGGGGTTGGGGGTTGGGGTGGTTGGGTGGGTTGTTCGAACGGGTGGTGATGACAGGAATGCGTGGATTGTTGTGCGTGCTGATGTCGGTGCAAGGGACGCTGTGTACTGGAGAGACTGGGGGACTTGGGCTGATATGCTGGCTGGTTCGGGGAGGCGGGTGGTTGTGATGACTGCAGAGCGGGTGAATCTACTCTATCTCTATGCCACTTAATATTGCTACTTGGAATGTGAAGGGCTTGAACTCTCCGCAAAAGCGCCAAAAAATTTGGAAATACCTGACTGATCATCAGCTGGATGTGGTGGGCCTGCAGGAAACCCACTTGGCGCGTAAGGATGAGCTCCGTCTTAGGCATAGGCACTTTCCACTTATTTATAGGTCCTCCGCCTCCACCAAACATAGAGGGGTGGCCCTTCTGTTTCGAGCGGCCCTTCATTTTCAACCAATGGGGATGCAAAGTGACAGGGAGGGCCGTTGGTTGATGGTCAAAGGATTGCTGCATGAAAGGATATGTACGTTTGTGGTGGTGTATGCTCCTAATTCAGGGCAGAATAGTTTTCTCCAGGACCTGCTGCGAAAAATTGAGAACTTTGTTGAGGGTCATTTGATTCTTCTTGGTGATTTTAACTTAGTGTGGGACAAACTCCTGGATAGTTCAGGCACTCTTAGAGCCGATGCCGGCTCGTTCTCTTCAGCCACGCAGCGTAAGATTGGTGAAATGGGTTTGATTGGTAGTTGGCGCGCACTGCACCCCCACTCCCGAGACTACACTTTCTTTTCTGCTGTCCATCGCTCCTATTCCCGTCTAGACCATATCTTTCTAAGCCAGGCCCTCCGGGGCGATGTCCGCGACTCCAGCATCTTTCCGCTCTCTGTCTCAGATCACAGCTTGCTGGTCCTTGGGTTGCGCTGGTCGGCGAAGGGAAACGGATTGCGCAAATGGTATTTCCCTGCTGCCTTAATCCGAGATGATACTTCTTGTAAAGCATTGCGAACGGCCATCCGAGATTTCTGGGCCCTAAACCCGGTCTCGGACACCTCTATCTTCACTACTTGGGATGCCTGCAAGGCCTCCTTGAGGGGCACGTGCCTCGCCCTAAATGCTAATCTTAATAAATTGCGGAGGGCGGAACGGGAGGAGCTAGAAGCCGAGCTGGCCTCTCTGGAATCGGCGCATAAGTTGAACCCCTCCCGACTCACCCTTCGCCCCCTTACGGCGGTGCGGGGGAAACTGAGGGCCCACTACAACAACAGAGCGGAATTTACTCTGCTACGGCTGCGCCACACCTCCTACGCGCAGGGTGACAAGGTGGGGAGACATTTAGCCCGACAACTTCGAGACAAACGAGAAAGAGAATATATTGGGAGCATGCGAGACGGGGCGGGGGACCCCCTCCACCGTGACGAGGAAAAGGCGGCCTTGTTTGGCCGCTTTTACGCTGACCTCTATAAACGCGACGATCACGATCCTGAAGCGCAAAGGCGATATCTGGCAGACTTATCACTACCTCAAGTCTCTGCTGATCGAAACGAACTCTTAACGGCCCCCTTCTCCCGGGAGGAAATTCTAGATGCCATCAAAGCCCTGAAGCCTCACAAGGCGCCGGGGCCAGATGGGTATACCGCCCTTTTTTATCAGACTTTCTCCACCGAGGTCTGTGATTACCTAGTGGATCTCTTCAACGCGATGGCCGAGACTGGCTGCATCTCTGGCTCTATGGCCGAGGCAGTGATCTCGGTCATTCCTAAACCCGGGAAGGATCCCGCTAGATGCTCCTCCTACCGACCGATTGCCCTTTTAAATATTGATGCGAAATTGTATTCAGCTATTATTGCACGGCGCCTCCAGGATCTGATGCCGATCCTCATCCACCCGGATCAGTCGGGCTTTATCGCGGGACGACAGACCCACGATAACTTGCGTCGGGTGATCCATTTGAATGAAAAGGCCAATAGATTCCGCATCCTAGCGGTGCTAGTGGGATTGGATGCGGAGAAGGCCTTCGATCGGGTGGATTGGGGGTTTTTGTTTGGTACACTGGCGGCCTTCGGATTCTCGGATAAATTCATCACGACGATCCGGGCGAACTACAGTACTCCCCGCTCCAGGGTAGCCGTTAATGGACATTTGTCCCCTTTTTTCTCTCACTCCCGCGGCACAAGGCAGGGCTGTCCCCTTTCCCCTCTGCTCTTTGCGCTTAGCATTGAACCACTGGCGTTGGTGGTGAGGGAGCACGAGGGGATTCGGGGCCTCCCCTTCACAGGAGAGCAACACAAGATTTCACTCTTCGCGGATGACGTTCTACTGTCCATAGAAGACCCTGCTCGCTCGCTCCCACACGTCCAGAGGGTCCTGTCCGAGTTTGAGGAGGTAGCCGGATTTAAGGTTAACTTTGGGAAATCGTACATCCTAAACCTCACACTGTCACCGGCTGAAATGGAGCGAGTGCGGCTTTTGACCCCCTTGTCCTGGGCGACCGGCTCCCTCTTGTATCTGGGGGTCCACTTGACACCTACCGTGGGGGGCCTGTTCTCTGCAAATTTCCCTCCGCTGCTGATGTCCATACGGGCTGACTTAGCCCGCTGGAGGCCCAAATACATATCATGGCCAGGCAGAATACACGCCATTAAGATGGTTCTCCTCCCCAAGTTCCTCTACCTTTTTCAGGCCCTTCCCATTCCGCTGGATCTAGACTTTTTTAGACGCCTCAAAACTTTGATGCTCCGCTTCATCTGGCAAGACGGGCGCGCCCGTTTCTCCTTTTTTACATTGCGCCAATTGCGTTCGGAGGGGGGCGTGGGTCTTCCTGATATGCACCTGTATTATAAGGCGGCACAACTACGAGTCCTTGTGGAATGGTCCCAGCAACTCTCAGAAAAACACTGGCTGCATATGGACAGGAGTGCCACGGGTAGGTCCGTATGGGATCTGGCTTGGAAGCCCAAGGGAGATAGGCCCAGGAATGCCTATATCTGTACCCCCACCAGCACGGTGCTGAAAGTATGGGACACAGTCTCAGGCGATGAAGGCGATGATCGTTGGACGACGTTCCCGTCGCCCTTTACCCCCATTCATTTCAACCCGGCCTTACCCCCAGCATTGCAAGAGGGTCCCTTCCGATTGTGGCGCGAGGGAGGCTGTCGAGCACTTACTCACCTTTTCCACGGTACCGTTCCGCTCACCTTCGCTAATTGCATGAGAGACTATGGGGTCCCCCCGTCTGAAAGATATCACCATCTCCAGCTCCTCCACTGGGCTACCTCCGCCGGGACGGGCGATGCAGCTACGAGACCACCTTCCACCTTCGAGGCCTTCCTCCTGCGCACTACCACCATGAAAGGGGCCATCTCCTTTCTCTATAAGTTGCTGCTCGCTACAGCGGCATCGCCCCGCCCACGCTATATGGGACATTGGGAGGAAACGCTCGGAAGAGACATCACCGATTCCGAATGGGCAGGCCTCTGGCGGGACATCTCGGCGCACAATCGCTCGGTGGCGCTGCGAGAAGCCCACCTCAAAACAATGATGGACTGGTACTTGTACCCATCCAAACTGCACCGCATCTTTCCGTCCTCTTCGGACCGCTGCTGGAGAGGCTGTGGTTTCCTGGGGGATTTCCGCCACATCTGGTGGGACTGCCTGATCATTCGCCCTTATTGGGATGAGATTTTGTCCCACCTCAAGGACATACTTGGCTACACAATCTCTACCTCGCTGGAACATGTCCTACTCGGGCTTCGGGACCCGGACCTTGCGCACCAAACGAGAGCCGACAAGCAGATTCTTTGGCTCTGCCTTGGGGCGGCTAAACTCACCCTTGGAACAGCGTGGAAGACGCCAGCTGCTCCAGCGATCTCCCTCCGGCACGCGAGACTGTGGAGACTCCTGAGTGTGGAGAGAGTGGCGGACATCTTTCTGGGAAACTTTAAGAACTTCATCTTTCGCTGGGGCCCTCTGGTCCGATTCCTTTCACGTGGATTGCCCTCGGCAGTCTGCCCTTCCTCGGTATGCGCGCTCCACCTATTTCAACTTTAATTGTGAGAAGTATGTCTGTATGTGTGAATGGCTGTCATCACCACGGGGGGTAGGATGGGAGGGGGGTTTCTTTGAGGGTTGATCCCGTTATGCGACATCCATTGCACCTTTAGATGGGTTCAGCAATTTGTGCACGAGACAGCTTGCCTCAACTCCGGCTGCCCTCCTTGACTGGAATTCAGACTTTGACTTTGAATTCTCTATGCTACACTGCCGTTGAGACTCTTCCTCCTAAAGTGCGCTGCCCGTATGTAGTCTGTATTTCAGAAGTGTCGCTTGTTGTACTGTTTTATTTTGTGTTCTGCAAACTGAAATAAAATTAAAATTAAAAAAAAATAAATCTAAATGTGACTAGCATGAATACACAAAAAAGTTTAAATCGGCAGGGAGAGGACAGGGGCAAGGGAACTATGGAAGAGGTAGCAGCTGGGCCAGGGAAGGGACAAACCATGGAGGGGTGCAGAAAGCAAAGGACAAGCTTGGGAGGAGGATTCAGGACTCAACAGGGAGCACACAGGAAGGGTGTTCAGGGGCGAGAAGCAGCAGAGATGGGCGCCAGCTAGAACACACACACCCTCAATGTGTGCTGAAAGAATAGGAAAAAAGTTGTTTCTAAACGTGAACAGTGGAAGGATACAAGTCATCCATTCAAACAGACAGTAATGAGGTTATGCTCCAGCTGAGGGACAAACAATAATGGGCAAGCAATGCCATCAAACTTCAAACATTGGCAAAGCCAATAGGTCTCCCCTAGGGGCAAGCAATTGGCTTTGGCAATCAGGTGGGTGCAGGCCTCGACAAATATACTCGCCCACTCGCAATTGAAATGTTATCAGGTCGAGCTATTTTTAGCACCTACTAGTCCCATTTGGCGAGTGAATTTAGGCTGGAAAGGAGCAGGTGTTCTGTTCATTCAGAAAGTGAATTAGCAATAAAGATGCCATTAAATTTTGTTTTTATCTTGACACATTTGCAGTCTGTTCAAGGAAAGAGGTCAAATGCCAGTTTGTCTTTTTACTAACTGCTGCTTGTAAAATTTAGTTTATTTTCTCTCTCTTACTAGAGTTAGAGGTTTTTTCGGGTAAGCTGTCTGAAGATGTCAGTTATTATTCTCCAACACATAACATTTAAATAAATAAACCTTAATTAATATTACAAATATTTCAAAATATAACAGGAATTATGAAAGCACATTTTGGGTATTAAGAAGAGTTATCCAAACAAAGAGTTAAATAGGAGAAAAACAAACCAGAAAACTTTACTCAGTGATATGAAAATGACACATATATGCAAAAACAATTTCCAAACATTATTGTTTGTACACTATATAGTTTTATCAGAAAAGCTGCGTGTCAGTGGGAAAGTTTGTGGCCATTTCAATGTAAAATCTAAAGATTACATATGACAGTGTGCTACCACTTCATGCTTTAATGGTATATTTATTAAAAGTGATAGTTTTTAAACATGATTTCAGAAAGAAAAAAAAGTTTTTTGTACAGCAGACATGCTTAACTTGCATATTTGAAGGTGCTCTGATATGTGATAATGAAGAAAATGGTGGCGTCATCAATTAAAATAGTTCCCCACATTCACATAATTTAAAACCAGTGTATGGGTCAAGAGCATTACAAATAGGTTGAGTAGATGATATAAGTCACTAGACCTGCAGGTTTAGTAACATTTTTTTATGATTTTTCGAGGTCCGGAATAAGATGGTTATAAAAAAATAGAGCTATGAAGCGAACAGTGCTGGCCTAGTAATAGCACTTTTTTCCTTCTGTTGAGATGGGAGAGGATTAACAAGGAGGGGATGGCGGGTGGGAGCCTGGACAAACATCAACGATGGCAAGCAGGGGAGGAGATGGGTTTTGGGAAATGACAGATGACTGGGAAGCAACAAAGATAAAATGATGCAAAGATGTATGTGTAAGCACGGATGGCCGGGAAGGGTGGGTGGAGTGGGGGGAAGCAAAACAGGAGTGGGAGAAGCAAAACAGAAGTGGCGGGTGGGAGGAGAAAGAAGCAACACAGGGAAAGAAAATCTCAATCACAGTGCGGGCAAGTAAAAAAATTTACCTCAATCACAGCATGAGCAGTGGAGAAGCACTAACTAAAAAGAATCCATCGGTGCTTGGTCCGTGCTCCAAAGGACAGGAAGTGGTGCCTGGGCTATGCAGTCCAAGAAGAGTGACTCTGAAGCCCAACGAACGGTTAACAATGGGAGAGCTCCAAGCCCTTTTTGTAAACAATATGGTCTCGCAAGCGAGAGCACATGCTGCTCCCAGAGGGCCGACCCTAAAACACAAGAAAATAAAGTGGCAAAGGCCTATGCCAAAGCCAAATACAAGTTCTTGATATAGTCCATGGTAGGCTTTCACCTCCCGAAAGCTAAGAGCTGCTGAGTTGAAGAATCCTACAGACCACCATCACAAGGTTTGAGGACTATCAGAACACCACCATACTGTGACAAATCACCTCAGAAGGAAAGACCCGTTAGAATATGGATATCACAAACAGCGTCATCAAAGAAACCATCCCAACACGGTGGTACTGCCACTGCAAGTACACAGCTGAAGCTGTCCACTGCAACACTGGAGGAGAACAGTTACAACAGTGACCAAAACCGCACTTTGCAACCATTGCTACATGGGATGAGAACAATTCGAAAGATACTTCTACCATCACCACTTTGGGCAAGAGTCATTAAAACACTGATTCTCTTGGCCACCAACACGCGGGAGGCATCCATCAAAACACCACCAAAACTAGTCACAACTACAGTAAATGTAATGTGTTTTGTGTGACCACTTCTTACACCAACTTTTCTAAATGTTCTACGGAATTTTAATAAAAGTCTAAGAACAAGTGAACTTTTTATACAGTTTCCTGAAGAGATTCACCAGAGAACAAAGTTGGGACAATGAAGAATGTATAAAGGGTCTTACCTGGGAAAAAGACAAACATCTGGTCTGTTGGGTCGTCATTGTGGGCCACCAACACTGTGAGGTCAGTTCGTCTGGGACGCCCTTCGCTGGGTTTATCCCCAAACTGACCCTTAAACTCATCCAGGGTCTGATCCAACTCATCCTGGGTCACCAAATAACCACGATCATGGCAGAGCTGTGGGGACCAAAGATTATAGTTTCAAGGAAGGTCGTGGCTGACAGCAGAGAAGGTGTCTGTGTGCGCGCAAGTTCAGTAAGGGAATGCAGCATGAGAGCCACACACGCTTTAGGTGTGAGGCTTCAGTTGAGCTTTTGGGAGCACCCCGGTGCATACAAGAATTACATAATTCTACCACATTATTTGCGTATATATGGCTCTTCCACATACGTTTCAGATTTCAACTAAAAAAGTGCTCTGGCAACAAACGATTTTAAAAATGCTGCACTCAGTGTAATACTTCTCCAGACACTTAAACGTTAACTCATCTCTTACCTGCTGATTGCTACTTTCAGGTATTAAACAAATGACTATTTTGCCCAGATGGTGTTAATATCACTAATTAAGGGACGGTGTGCATTGGTTTATTCTTGGGAAAAAAAATTGGGGAATGTTCTGTAGTGTGAGGGCAGAGTTACCCCCACAGTTAAATTACTTCGAAAATTACAAAGCAGCATCACATTGTATAAGGGCACAGGTTATTACAAAAAGTGGGCACTTGTAGATTCGGTTAACACATATTTTACACAAACTATTTTAATAGTTAGAAGCACCAGTGTTAATAGGGTTTCTCAGCTTCCATGCTCAAAAAAAAAAAAAAAAAATCGATGGTGATGATTAGCTTTTTAAAGAAACATTTTAATTGTCACATTTAAAAGAACCCATTGTCTTTTCAACAGCATCGGGAACTCTATACAAACTACATTAAAAAGGGAAGAAAAAGCCAAAGAATGTAACACAGTTAGCCTACTCCTACCACCAAATATGCACTTATTTCTTCTTTGACATAAATTAGCCTGTACTGTCACCTACTATGCTCCTTTACTTCCCCACGGGCCATATGCATGAAACTATTTTGCGTTCACAAACAGGCTGATTCGCTTTTCCTATGTATCAAACCCTATTTTGCGATTCGGTAACCCGTTACCAAATCGCAAAATAGGTTTGCGATTCGGTATTTGGGAGGGGCGGTGTTTAGGGCATCCCTTCCAAATACCCAATCGCAGTGGTATGTATGAATGTTTTGTGATGGTGAATGCGGTCGCAAAACATTCGCATTTTACCAACTTCAAGTTAGTGGTAACCCATTCGCAAATGGGAAGGGGTCCCACCTTCCACTTTGGGAATGATGGCAAAAACATTTAAGAGCAGGCAGTGGTTCCACGGACCACTGCCTGCTCTTAAAAAATGTTAAGAAAACTTTTCATTTTATTCTCATAAATGCAACCGGTTTCCCTTTAAGGAAAATAGGCTGCATTTTTTTTTTAATGATTGCTTTATTGAAAAGCAGTCATGGTGTTCTGCTGACCTTAGCAGTCAACCATCCCGGTGATTTTAGCGATTTCTAGGGGGTTGCAAATTGCGACCCACCTCTTTAATAATAATAATAATGAGGTAGGTCGATTTGCAACCCACTAGGAATCGCTGAATGAAAATCTATTAGTTTCATACATTAGGAATAGCGATTACCTAATTGTGATTTTCAGAAAATCCCAATTAGGTAAGCACCATTCCTAATGTTGATACATGTGCACCTATAATTCCAGTGAACTGTGCTATGGGAGGTTCTAAAAATAAGAAACAGGTATGTGGCGTGGTGATGCTGCGAGGCGTGGGCTCAAAATTGGGAGTTGTTGACGTAGTCTTGTATTACCTGAGCTACAAGAACACAGATAAATGTAGGAAGTCTATATGTTTGGAAGGCAGTCTATAGTAGCGGATCACCTACAATTATCGGTGCAGCATGGGGGTAGTACGGTTTAGGATATAATGGCATAGACGCAAGTTGCTGGTCACGTTGTCTATGGTTGTCACACTGTCTATGGGAGTTACAGACAAGCGTGTTGATGGCACAGTATATGGATATAGGGGCACAAGCTGGAAGTGGGTCAGGCTTGTGATGTGGGAGGCATACCTCTCGTTTGTGGGGATGAAAAGTGTTGGTGGGCAAAGGATGGGGTTGTTGGGAGCACAGACTGAATCTGGCGAGTATAAAAATATGGGGAGGCCAAAGCTGACGATACTGGGGCTACTATTTGCATGTGGTTCAGGTAGTGATGTACAGGAGAGGGACACGAGGTACAGGTGGTGGCAGGCACAGTATGATGGGGTTGTGGTACTGGTTGAGGAGAAGGGGTAACTGGTGATGGGCACAGTATGAAAAGGCTGTGGTGCCAGCTGGGGATAAGAGGTATAGGTGATGGTGGGCACAGGATGGAGGCGTTGTGGCACAGACTGAGGATAAGCAGTGCAGCTGGTGGTGGGCACAGGGAGAGGGTCTGTGGCAAAGAATGGAGGGATGGAGGTACAGGCTTGGTTTAAAAGGTACAAATGGTGGTGGGCACAGGATGGAGGTGGTGCCGTACCCCTTAGAAACAACCTCTCTGTCCTCTGCCCACCACCACTTGTACCACAGCCCCTCCACCCTGTGCCCACCAGCACCTGTACCATAGCCCCTTAACCCTGTCCCCACCACCACCTGTACCACAGCCTCTCCACCCTGGGCCCATCACCTTTGGGCCCCCTATTCCCAGCATTGGCCAACCATCAACTGTACCACAATACCTTCATCCTGTGCCCACCACCCCCTGTACCCACAACCCCTCCATTCGGTGCCCAACACCATCTGTATTGTAGCTCCTCCCCCCTGTGTCCACCACCACCTGTACCACATCCCTCCAACCTGTGCCAACCACCCCCTGTCACACAGCCCCTCGTCCTGTACCCACCTCCTGTAACAAAGATGTACAGGCTGGGGTGGGCACAGGTTGGAGGGGCTGTGGTACAGGCTGGGGTGGGCACAGGGTGGAGGGGCTGGTGGTGGGCACAGGGTGGAGGGGCTGGTGGTGGGCACAGGGTGGAGGGGCTGGTGGTGGGCACAGGGTGGAGGGGCTGTGGTGGGCACAGGGTGGAGGGGCTGTGGTGGGCACAGGGTGGAGGGGCTGGTGGTGGGCACAGGGTGGAGGGGCTGTGGTGGGCACAGGGTGGAGGGGCTGGTGGTGGGCACAGGGTGGAGGGGCTGTGGTGGGCACAGGGTGGGGGGGCTGTGGTGGGCACAGGGTGGAGGGGCTGGTGGTGGGCACAGGGTGGAGGGGCTGGTGGTGGGCACAGATGGAGAGGCTGGGGTGGGCATAGGTGGTGGGGCTGTGGTACAGGTGGAGGGCACAGGGTGAGGGGCTGTGGTACAGGTGGGGATGGCCAAGGGTGGTTCCTGTGACCGGGGGTGGTTCCGGGGGCTCCCTCCAGCTCCTCCCCCGCACCTGCATGACCGTCTTGCGGATCTTCCAGAGCCGGTAGGTTTCCTCCTCGTCGTCCATGCTTGCCCCGGTGCTCTCTCTGCGCAGGCGCAGTCCGCAAACCGCGACCACAGAAGCTACTGCGCAGGCGCACTGCTGCAGACGAGGTACTGCGCAGGCGTCACTCACGGCTCACTAGAGCCACGGCTCAGACGTCAGGCCAGCGGGAAACCATGCCTGATTCCAACATGGCCGACGACAACTCCAGGCACGTTTTAGTGACGTTGAACAACGGCCATGTTGGAAGTGGCGACCACTTGGCGCTACTTCGGACTGAGCGATATAGCGCTACAATTCTAAACTGTAGCGCTTTAGTGACACTATTGCCATCTAAGAAGTGCTAACATTTGATTAGTGTAGTATTTCATTAAATATGGTTGAGACAATTTATAGGTAAATAACATAAATTATATATTTATCACAACTAAAAGGGAATATCATTATTTTAGTGTAGGACTGTATAATGACTTTTATAATAGGTATCGGTTTGCTTAATTACGTGTGACCTATCCTCTGTTTTCGGTGTGCTAATGTGTGACACTTTGAGTGATATTTTACCACTGCTTAAACAAAACAGCCATGTCCATATAGTTAGATAAAGTTCAGCCATTAGAACCACATGTCTAATAATACATACATGCCAACATTTTAGGACAGGGACGTGAGAGATTTAAAGTAAAAAATTGGGAGAATGAAAATTTCTCATTGACTTCTAGTGTAGAAAATGCAATTTCAGGCAGGAGACAGCTGAAATAAAGCCATTTGTGGCTTAAAGAATCGGTAGTTTCCCGCCTGAATCGGGTCTATTGGCATGTATGAATATGATCTATAGATTATCTTAAACTATGGTCATACTCCTGAAATATGTATGCAAGGTCACTAACCTATGTCTATTTCCTAAAATGGCTATCCCTCTTGCACACCTATCAACTCACCCGCATTCAGCAGGTGTCTCCCAATTCTTTCTTTACCCTCTTAGAGTCACTCAAGGAAGAGATACAAACAAATAAACTTTAAAATCACAAATTTACAGAACAGGAAATTCTTGCCATTGTTCAGCCAGGTGTTCAGGCGGTGTTGCACTCAAGGGAGGAGGTCTTGGTTGACTGAAAGTCTTTAGTCCAGAAACGCCTATGATTCAATGAAAACATTAATTTGCCCCACAAGCTAACGTCTGGTGGTCTCACGACTTCCCAAATCATGTAGAGTGGGCGCCATGGCAGAGGCAGCTTGCCTAAAACGGGCAGAGGCAGCTTGCCTAAAAGGGGCTCCCCTGTAACGCTGAGATGGCGCTTGACCGCCGCCATCTTAAGGTCAGGCGCAAGTCTAAGGGGTACTTCCAATGACTGTGGCAAGCATAGCTTAGGGAGCCCCCCGCCTCTCTTCGCAACCGGAGCTCCACTCACCGCTGGGGGCCATCATGCCGGTTCTGTTCCTGCGGATGCAGAGGACCTCTGCCAGGGCGAGGTCGGCGGAGTGGAGGTTCCTCTTGGGTACGTGGAAGGATACACTCTCGTTGAGGTATTTGGGTCTGATGCTGTGGAGAGATTTGTAGGCGTGGGTGATTAGTTTGAAGGTGACCCTCTTCTCGACAGGGAGCCAGTGGAGGCTTCATAGATGATCGGTCATGTGCTCATGGCGTGGTGTCCCGAGGACGACTGCGGCGTTCTGGATGGTCTGGAGTCTGTGCATAAGAGTTTTGTTGATTCCGGCGTAGAGGGCGTTGCCGTAGTCCAGTCTGTTGGTAATGAGTGTGTGGGTGACGGTCATTCTGCAGTCAGCGGGGATCCACTTGAAGGTCTTACGGAGGATGCGAAGGCAGTTGAAGCTGGTGGAGGCGACGGAAATGATCTGGCGGTTCATTGAGAGGGAGGAGTCAAGGATGATGCCGACGTTTAGAGCGTGGTCTGTAGGGGTGGGTGGGCTCCCGAGGGCTGAGGGCCACCAGGTGTTATCCCAGGCGGAGGTGCAGGGGCCGAGGATGAGGACCTCGGTCTTCTCTGAGTTTAGCTTCAGGCTGCTGTCCTTCATCCAGGCTGCCACGTTCTTCATCCCTTCCTTGAAACAGAGTCTGGTGTCTTCCGGATTCTTCGTGAGCGAGAGGATGAGCTGGGTGTCGTCGGCGTAGGATACAATGCTGAGCTCATGCTGCCTGATGATGGCAACAAGGGGGGCCGTGTAGATGTTGAAGAGTGTGGGGCTGAGCAATGATCCCATGGGTACTCAGCAGTTGATTTCCGTGGGTTTGGAGAGGAAGGGAGGGAGTCGGATCCTCTCAAATCAAATCAGGGACATTTGTGCAGCGCACAGATCACTCGGAAGTCTCATGGCACTTGCAGACAGCTCTGATAAGATACTTATTTGGTTGTCAAATGGCCAAGATATCAATTTTGTTTTAAAACAGTCATCGTCTGAAATGGTGCGTAGGTTAAGAGGGAGATTATTCCAGGACGCAGGGGCAAGATAGGAAAAAGACTTTCCTCCATGTCTTGCCGTGCAGATTCTGAGGGGCGTACGTAGAAATTCATTGCTCGATCTGAGTGACCTGCCGGGCTGGTACCATTGTAGTTTTTTGGACCAATAACCTGGGCCTTTTCCATACATGTTTTTATGAGTCAGACAGTGGGTCTTAAACAGGACTCTCTGTCTAACAGGAAGCCAATGTAGAGACCTCAGACAGGGGGGAGACTGGGATCTAGGAGGAAGGTTCAGAACCAATCTCGCCGCAGTGTTCTGCAGGATTTGGTGTTTAGTCAAATAGCCGTTTATCAAGGACAACAGGGCATTTCCATAGTCCATGCGATTTATTATCAGGCCCTGTACTTGTGGTTTCCTGCCCTCCGTAGGGATCCATTTGAAAACCTTTTGGAGATTTCGCATCACTCCGAAGCATGAGCCAACTATATGGTTGATCTGATTTTTCATAGACATCCTCTGAGTTCTGCCAGAGAGGAAGGATAGGATCCAGTTGAGGGCGGTTCCTTGTATTCCTGCATTGTGCAGTCTGGCTGCGACAGTTCGATGTGAAACGGTATCGAAGGCTGTGGAGAGGTCTAGAAGGATAAGGGCTGCGGTGTGTTCCTGGCCAAGTAGCATGCAGATGTCGTCGATGGCGGCCAGAAGGGCGATCTCAGTGCTGTGGTTGCTGCGGAATCTAGACTGGGAGGCGTCCAGGATGGAGTTCTCTTATATGAAGGCGGTCAGTTGTGCGTTGAAGACTCCCTTGGTGACTTTGGCCGCAAACGGGAGGAGAGAGATGGCCTGGTAGTTTTTCAGGTCTGTTGAGTCGGCCGATGGTTTCTTGAGGAGGGGTTTTACCTCTGCCCGTTTCCAGTCATCTGGGCAGATGCCTGATCAGAGGGAGGCGTTGATGGTGCGTCCTAGTTCGGGTGCGATGACAGTGGCGGCCCTCTGGAAGATGTGCGGTGGGCAGGGGTCCGTTGGGGCTCCTGAGTGTGTTTTCTTCATGGTCGCTGTGATGAGTTCGACGGTAGCGGGGTCCCAGGACGTGATGGTCGGCTTGTCAGCGGCGGTAGGTAGGGGGGTGGTGCACGTCGTTGGTTCACTGAAGTTGTCGTAGAGGGCCATGTATGAATTATTTACAAACAAGGATTCCAGCTGAAATATGTTCCTCATCCCCAGACCAGAGAAATAACAAATATACATTTTTCTGTGTAGTTAACTGTTTTTGACAACCAACAGGGCAGCAGCCCGGCCCGGGAGGGCGATAACTAGCAGCCCAACCAGATCTGCACCTTCTGCCTCAGCTACCAACGCAAGCAGAGCCCCACATTTGCGAGGAACTACCTCGCGAACCTTAGGGGAGATTAACTTTGGACTCCCTCCTTGGGCTATCACCTATCCAGCCGGACTTTTGTGCAAACGCTCCGGCGTCTCTCCTCACCTTATCTTCCCCCTCTCCCTTCCCCCAACCCTCTCCCCTCTCCGCTCCTACTCTCTCCAGCTTCTATCCTCTGCCTTCACCTGCCCCTTCCCCTTGTCCCCACCCTGTTTCTCAGTGAACCTCTTCCCTCAACACTTGAGACCAAACTATTTTGTCTGATGCCCGATGGAGCTACATGGTTTAGCTATAGAGGAGATGGGGCGTGGATTCCCTCCTTGGTCGTCACCTACCCAGTCGGTCTTTAGACAGACTTATTTTTGTCTCTCCTTATTGTCTCTTCCCTTATCCTCCCTTTCTCACCTCCCCTCTCCCCTCCTAATTGTATTGCTTATTTTTTGATGCATTGTGTAATTTGTTGAACTTGTTCTGTTACATTGTTGATTCTCATGTAAAGTGCTCTGATACCTTCGGGTCTAGCCAGCGCTATATAAAACTCTTTTAAATAAATACATTTGGACCTGTGAACTGCAATGTTTTGTACTTTAATAAAACATTTTTTTATTCTTAACACAACAGGCCCCTAATAAGTCATATTATGTACGAGTTACTTCCACAAGGACGTGAAAGTAGGTATGAAGTTTGGCGCTGCCTGTTCGTCAGCATTAAGTCATGACACACAAGCTGGTATCCTCCATAGATGCCAAGAGCAATCCATGCATACATGAGAACTCCTGCCAGTCAAGCCTTTATGTTTAGATAACAGCTTGTTGCATTCTGGAACTTACAGTTTCTCTTTTTAAAATAGGCTTTTTTGAAGATGACACCCAAGCCAATTTTGACTATATGACTTATTGTTAATGATAAAGACATTTGTAAAGTTTAAACAGCTACCCTAAAGGCTTCCTGGCACTAAACTGAGATGGACCGGAGTCAAGCGAATGACCTCTGCTGAGATGAAAATCGATGCTTCTTAAGAAACTTTCAGAAACAAAGGTTGTCGTGTTTTGTCTGAGATGAGGAAAGAGTGCTTTCAGTGCTTGGCTGCTAAGATCCTAGCCCCCAGCTCGCTCATGCTTATATGGTGGAGCTTTTAACCCAGCAGAAGGGGATAAGAGCAGCGATCTGCAGAGTTGATAAACAGACAAGCTGGTCTGAAAATAGCGAGGGCCTGTAGTACAAGATGGATGATTATCAAGATAGAGGGAATTAAACAAAACCCTTTGCTCAATAGAGAGTCAGTGTATTTGGAGTCTGATTGGGGAAAGGAGCGCCATTCTGTGCAGACCAAACCTATTATGCATAGCCCAATTCTGAATCAGCTGAAGTCTGTGGAGTCGTTTCTTCGTTCAGGTCGCTGCAATAATTTAGTCTCGACAAAACTGTGGCTTAGTAGACAAGTTTGTGCAAGTCGAGAGGCCTAAAAGCTTGCAGTATTGTTAGAAAGAAGCAGAAGCGGGTAAGCTTGTTAACTTGCAGATTCAAGGTAAAAGATTCTCCAGCCAGACACCCAGACTCTCAACACAAGAATGAGGAGTTTGGGGAGTGCCCAGTTTTTGGGGCCACCAGCTGCATGACCAGGCTTCTGCCGGACCGCCTGTAACAAGTAATTCCATTGTGTCTGAGTTTCAGTTTAAAATATTGTCGCTCATCTAAAATGCAGCAGGAGAGAGGCATTTTTTAAACTTGTCCTTAGGGTAGATGGGTGGACCGTCCAGTCGGAGGATGAGTTGTGTATCATCCGAGTATGTCATAAAGGAGAAACCATCTGACCCAATCAAGAGGGCCATAGGAGAATAGATTTATACTACCCAGCGTAGGGCTGAGAGATGAACCCTGGGGGGTGCTTTGCTCTACTGTCTGGATGCAGCCAATCTCATGTAATTGAGTCAGCAAGATATCACGGGAAATCGTATCAAATGCGGCTGAGGGGTCAAGGTAATGGAGTTCCACTCGCGCCACCATCCAGTTATCCATCGACCACCTCAATCAGGGGATAATCGCACAGAGAGCTTTGTTTAAAGACAGACAGAACAGCTTCTGTACATTTCAATGTGGGACTGTTCTTAAACAAAGGCTATTGCTAGATTTTGAGGTGGATATTTGAACGATGGAGGGTGTATTCTTGGCTAGAAGGTGGACATTTGAACGATGGAGGGTGTATTCTTGGCTAGAAGGTGGACATTTGAACGATGGAGGGTGTATTCTTGGCTAGAAGGTGGACATTTGAACGATGGAGGGTGTATTCTTGGCTAGAAGGTGGACATTTGAACGATGGAGGGTGTATTCTTGGCTAGAAGGTGGACATTTGAACGATGGAGGGTGTATTCTTGGCTAGAAGGTGGACGTTTGAACGATGGAGGGTGTATTCTTGGCTAGAAGGTGGACGTTTGAACGATGGAGGGTGTATTCTTGGCTAGAAGGTGGACATTTGAACGATGGAGGGTGTATTCTTGGCTAGAAGGTGGACATTTGAACGATGGAGGGTGTATTCTTGGCTAGAAGGTGGACATTTGAACGATGGAGCGTCTACCCTTGGCTAGAAGGTGGACATTTGAACGATGGAGCATGTATTCTTGGCTAGGGCCAATTTGTAGATGTCAGAATTGTACGCTACACTGGCTATAAGGAATGGCAGATGATTCTCAGAGGGCCCAACTTAAAAGGCGTGCTCGTAATATGAGCAGGGCTCAGCACACTAACAATTGATACCCCAATCGCCAATCAGCAAAAATGCAGCTAGGTAACACCGGTGTCACAGAGGTCAAACATGCCCCCAAAAGGGCTCATCAAGTTTCTGACATACGTGGTCTGTTCTTTCGAAATTGTCTTTTCTTCACCAACAGAGTAAAAATGCATTTTTGGAACTGAAGTTTCATTTCTCATACAGGCTGTTTGCAAGAAACCGCAAATCACTGACGGTACATCATATATTTCAATGAAGGTAAATATTTTCCCAAATTTCAACTGGAGATAAAGTTGAGAAGCTGAGATGGTGCAGGAGTCTGGGTAGGAGGTGAGGTGAGGTAAGGGAGTGGGTGGACTTTGGGCTGCGGCAGCTGGTAGGATCTCATGGGAGTTCGCTATGGTACTCTATTGCTCTTGTAAATAACACTAGTGCACAGTTGTTCACTCTTGTCACCAATTACCATCACTGTGCTGCGCTTTTTGGAGCACTTACTTTTCCATTTTGAGTATTTGATGGTAATGTGTTTCCTGCCTGGCCCGGTGTCGATTTCCCTATGTTAGCCCCATTGTATATGTTGTAGGCCACATTGTCTTTTGCACTCGTTACTATATAAACACACTTGCTTTTGTGCCACATTGTACTTTCACACAAAACCTGCATATGTTTTTGTGTTCTGTTCTTTTCCTGGCATTTAGTCTGAACACCACGGACAAGGTCAAACAACAATGCTCTTTGTTATTCTCTGCGGTCAGGCACTAGCACCTGGACACAACACGTCAATGCAGCTGCTGTTTATGAGCACACATGTCTTGTCACATAACCGAGCACAAGAGTTTAAGTAGACACACTGAGCGAGGGTTCTGGAACAAGATTGCCACGTCAGCTGAGATGTGGAACGTCCATCTGTGTATGCCAAGGTACGGGGCCCGCCACTTATCCCAGAGATCTTTGATAATCATTTAGTTTCAGTAGAAGGGAGGAGGGTTTAGGATATTCTGTCTTATAACATGACAGGGCTTTTTTATGATATATGGTTTGCTGACCATGCTAACAGTAGTTTTAGTTGGCATTTGTTTTCTAATTGTAGCACGAATACTGCATTTTAGGACACAATAGTTTGGATAAATATTTTAAACTTCCTTTGTGTCTCTTGTTTATTTTATTGTGGGCGAGTACGAGTGAGAGAGTGAAAGGATGAATCGTATTCTTGCGATTCCTGAGAGGGTCAAGAGTGTTCTATTCTCGGGTGCCAATTCACTTGTTTCTCTGATAAGGTTAGGAGGGCAAGTAAGGCACTATGGCAAGTCGGACTCGGGCTCATAAGTACTGAGGTGGTATGGTGAGTCGGTCCATACAAGCCGATGTTCTATGATGCCAAGTATAGTTCTGTTCCTGAGCAGAATCCCTGTAACATGATAACATAGAGCAGTGATTAAATAACTGTTTATATAATAATAATAATAATAATAATAATAAACTTTATTCGGATTATTTGGAAATCCATAAAAGCGGTACACAATAAAATATGCAGTGCAAAATAGATTACAGATAACATGAAAAATTACAT